>NW_027266272.1:8243121-9443121 GCF_022045235.1 Haliotis cracherodii
TTGGGAGGAACTAATACGAGACACAAGCCTGTTTGCCTTTGTAGGCTGGGCCGACTGTACGTTTTACGCGTCTGTACTACAGCGTACAGAGTCAGACAACTTATGTTGGTTAATTGGGAATGCCGTCTGCTCGTACTAGCATTCCCGCCAAGTTTGTCTGAAATAGTTCAACACCTAGCGTCTGGACATCCGATGACGCATTTCCTTATATCTGTTTTGTTTGATGTTTTCTTGATGCTTTCTGAGTATAAACAGAGGCAAGTCAGTCTAAATGGAACATTGTCAAGAGATGTTATCTACACATAGCAGTTTGTTTTGTGTACGGAGGGAGATATTATATATATTTTCCCAAGGTCTCATGACCAATCATTTACGTTTCATCTTAAATGAATGTGCATGTTGTTTTCCGCCGTAGAAGTACCTGGTATGTACGTGGAGAAAGACGGAGAGTTAATGATGTCTATCAAGAAAACAACCGTGATCCTTGACAAGTAATATCCTTCCATTCCTTCCACTGAAAAACATGATTAACTGGTAGCGTGTATTTAGTTATAAGTATCATGTCCTATAGTCTTAAAATATTTTTACCTAATTTGTAAAATTTATATATATTTATTATACTTAGACTATTTATTATAGTTTTATACATACATACATACATACATACATACATACATACATACATACATACATACATACATACATACACATATATATATATATACACACATATATATATATCATACATACATAAATATATATGTATGTATGTATGTATGTATGTATGTATGTATGTATGTATGTATGTATGTATGTATGTATGTATGTATGTATGTATATGCGTATTTGTTAGGGGCACAAAGTGCAAATTTAAATGTTTCTTAAAGAATTGACTGTTCAACAGGCAACGTTCCACAAGAGACGCTTGACTTATACGACTACTAGACCCAAACCAACAGACATGCAACCTGTTTTCCCATCGTAAATGTTAGACCCAGACGAGGCATTCGCACCCATCAAACTTTCAGTCAAATCATGTTTGGGATCAAGCTCTTTGACCGATTGGGAGTCCCATGAAGATGAATCTTCAGAGCTATCATGTCCCAGAACGCCCCACTCCTTCACACAAGACGCCCCAGAGTCAGACGGTATCCTTGCAAACGATGATTAGGAAATGATGATTGTTCTTCCAAATATACCAAACTGAACGCCAGCACTCCAGAAAACACAGATACTAACATATGTTGGAAGAAATTTCACTCTGACTGAAATTAGATTTCTCTTAAAAAATATTCTGAAAATGCATGGATTTAATTCTTTATAGTTGCTGGGTTTACGATTTATATAAACTGCTAAACAAAATAAAGTTTATACCCATGTTGATTGCGGCTACACATAAAACAAGAAAGAAATGTTTTTTTTATGGTGAATATATTTGATACGGGTATCATAGTTGTTTTTTAACATTTTGATAATGTTTGTATTTTGTTAAATCCAATTTTCAACTGAATAGCTTCTTTTGCCAGTCAGTTTACTTATAATCAATATTGATGCTATATAAGGAGATTAAATTAGCATTTTAATCTATATAAATATCATAACAAGGATTAACAAGTCATACAAGTTCACAAGAATTGCACACATTGCTGAAATACAGCATAAAGTGCTCTTTGTCAGTTTTATTTAAAGGAAATCGTGAAAAGTCGCATATCCTTGACATTTTGCCATACGGTAACATTACCATGTTTTGAACTCAACACAAGGCTGATGTTTTCAATACCATCCATTTCCCCGGCACTGGAGCCAGCAGATACACCGTCGGAAGCTGCTCTCGGGGGGTAGAGCAACCTGACGAGTCGGCCAGTTGTTGGAGATAGCCCTGATGTAGTTGCCCACGAGACAGCCCTCCTCTCGGTAGACGCGCATGTAGCTAGGTGATGGGGAAACAGCTCATTTAATGCTGTATTGTGAAAGATTAATCGACTCGTTTGATGTTTTTACCAACGCAGAGAAAGTGGGTTTTATTTTGCCCTACCATTTGTATGTACCGTTGCTGACAAAAACTGATATTGAATCTATTTTATACACCACCCTCTAAAGCTTGTCCCCTATGTACATAAATCTTTTGTTCCGGTAAGTAATTTGTATCATTATGTACATATAATATAATACTTTTACAGATTAACTCTATGCTTTTAAAACTGTATTTTCTATACATTATTTGATAAATAGTCTCTCATAACTCAGTAAAGAGTGGATCTTTACGATTCTAAAATCTAGATATAATCGTTTTAAACAAACTCAATGTCAGTTTGTTTTCAGCTTAGTAACGCGTTGATAACGTTCATAATGTGGGGGTCAAATCTAATTTTGAGGTGTGTACTTTCTTTTGTCCGACGGTGTACATCATTTTCATGAGATTGAATTGAATCATCTTCAGAAACAAAGGTATTATTCGGCTTCTGTTGATTACAGTTCTTCGGGAACAGATCTGTGAATTGAAAACGTGTGAATGTTGTTTCATGCCGCAGTCGCATTATTCCTGCCAATTAATCATATCAGCATGTAGAACTGGCTAAATCTAATGAATTTTATGTTCTGTCATTGCTATGGAAACCGACAATCCTGGCTTGTTCTATTTACTTAAACGGTCTGGTATCTAGGAACACAATTTAAATAGTATAATGATCGCAGTTAAGTCATCATCGCGTTCATCTCTCTACACAGCTATTAAACACATAAAACAATCTAACACAATCTAACAAAAACAATTCTAAAAAAAGTCAACAAATATGTAAATGTCTTTTAACAAAGTACACAAGATTCTAAACGAAAGACCTATGTATATAAAGCTCACGAGACTTTGTCATGAGGAGACGTCTAATGTTAAAGATTAATTGTATTTTAAAACACTCAATCTAAAACAACTATTGTGATTTTGCAGACTTCAAGAGAAAGTTGTGTTTAAATTGGTTACGGGTCGACACAAAAAGGTTTCTTTAGTTTCTGAATTAAATTTTGCCTCAGGATTTCTTTGTACATACACAAGTGTGGTGAAGTGGGGATTTTATCACCCGCAGCAATAGTAAAGTTTGAAAATGACTTTCTCTGTACCCTAAAAAGCTTCTTTCTATCCTTATATATCTTGACCGGCGGGTCGTTACACAGCAGAATACTGATCAATCTGTAATAATTATTAAGTCTTTTATACAGTAATTAAAAGCGGTACAAGTGTGGAACTTAAGATTTATCGTCTCCTGGACAATATTTCAGATTTATCAAAGACGGCACATAAATAAATGCATACACTATAGAAGTGCGTAACCGTTCACTTCAACGTTAAGTGTACTTAAAATTAATGAAATATAAGTAATAATTATTTTCTACAACTTTACCTCTTAAAATATATGGCCTTCGGGTCTGGATCAACGAGTTCCACTGTCTCGAAGCGAATTATTTTAGTTCAAACAAGTGATATGAATGGTTATGCAAACTTGCATCGGTTTCAACAATTACCAGTACGAAAAATCCCTAAATTAAGATATTTGGAAAGGAACAACATGAGATTTAATTCTAACTTGCATCACCGAGCAACCACTCGTCACGTCACGCCATACACGACTTAAGGTAAGTCCACGATGTCAGCAGACATGAGTTTTGTACAACTTTGACAATGGCCCCATTTAGTTACCCGTGTCTGTATTTTCAAGAGCAGTCTAGCGATATCACGCTGTGAGTACAAGAAGAAAAAACTAAGATCTGAGAAAACCACAACGATAGTCACAATAATGGGGCTTTGGGGCATGTGAAGATGGCAAATATCTTTTCGTGTTCTTGCAAAACGCCCCATTCATCTCAAATCCTCTGTATCGTTGGCGACTGAGAACGCCGACAGCTTGGGGGACATTACACCTAGCGGCTCGAGGTTGTACAAATGCTAAACTTATGAACATGGGAGGTCCGCCATTCATGATCGCCACAATATGAAAATATTTTGGCTGTTGACAAAGAGCAGCGGCAGTTACATTCATGCTCAATGGAATTCATTACAAAAGAGTAGCATATTTTCGGTTCATTTTCAACACGCTGGAGGCTTTGCAAACATTTAACGAGAAACCTGGTAAAGAACTTGGGTTGTGACTTAAGTGTTGTTATTACTCCGAATAAAGTGTTTTCCTAATAAAACACCATATTCGTGGTTTGACTGCCTGAAAAGCTCGTCGTGAAAAAAAAGGTGTTTTCGAGATTTGCCCGCATCTGTTACCGGATATCGTCTGGTGTCGAGATGTTCGTCTGCTTAGAGTCAGCTCGTGCAAGGCGCGTGTGCACGTGGGAGGTCGCAGACATGTTGTAAATCAACAGGTTTCTATGAGGCGTGGATAGCAGTCGCGGGTTGTAAATAGAGTGTGCGGGAGAAGACTAAGGTTGAATGGAAATAGCGTAGTCGGTACAGACAAGGAGCTGCCGTATAGCACCTCACACCAACACCTTGGTACAAGGAGGTTGTACTTGGTGTTTAGAACCATACACTGACAAACGTCCTCACCTAGGTACAAGGAGGTTGTTCTTAGTGTATAGAACCACACACTGACAAACGTCCTCACCTAGGTACAAGGAGGTTAGTGTATAGAACCACACACCAACATACGTCCTCACCTAGGTACAAGGAGGTTAGTTTATAGAACCACACACTGACATGCGTCCTCATCTAGGTACAATGAGGTTAGTGTATAGAAGCTCAACTCAACATACATCCTCACCTAGGTACAAGGAGGTTAGTGTATAGAACCACACACCGACATACGTCCTCACCTAGGTACAAGGGGGTTAGTGTATAGAACCACACATCAGCATACATCCTTACCTGGGCACAAGGGGGTTAGTGTATAGAACCACACACCAACATACATCCTCACCTAGGTACAAGGAGGTTAGTGTATAGAACCACACACCGACATACGTCCTCACCTAGGTACAAGGAGGTGAGTGTATAGAACTACACACCGACATACGTCCTCACCTAGGTACAAGGAGGTTAGTGTATAGAAGCTCAACTCAACATACATCCTCACCTAGGTACAAGGAGGTTAGTGTATAGAACCACACACCGACATACGTCCTCACCTAGGTACAAGGAGGTTAGTTTATAGAACCACACACTGACATGCGTCCTCATCTAGGTACAATGAGGTTAGTGTATAGAACCACACATCAACATACATCCTCATCTAGGTACAAGGAGGTGAGTGTATAGAACTACACACCGACATACGTCCTCACCTAGGTACAAGGAGGTTAGTGTATAGAAGCTCAACTCAACATACATCCTCACCTAGGTACAAGGAGGTTAGTGTATAGAACCACACACCGACATACGTCCTCACCTAGGTACAAGGGGGTTAGTGTATAGAACCACACACCAACATACATCCTCACCTAGGTACAAGGAGGTGAGTGTATAGAACCACACATCAGCATACATCCTTACCTGGGCACAAGGAGGTTAGTGTATAGAACCACACACCGACATGCGTCCTCACCTAGGTACAAGGAGGTTAGTGTATAGAACCACACACTGACATACGTCCTCACCTAGGTACAAGGAGGTTAGTGTATAGAACCACACATCAGCATACGTCCTCACCTAGGTACAAGGAGGTTAGTGTATAGAACCACACACCGACATACGTCCTCACCTAGGTACAAGAAGGTTAGTCTAGTCCAGACTCGATTAGTTTACAGACCGCCGTCAAATAGCTGGAATATTGCTGAGTGTGGCGTTAAACAACAAACAAAAACAAAAAGCATTGAAGAACATTGCTGTTTTTATACCCGTGTTTTCATGATGCACGTGCATTTATTATGCTAGAAAATGTCGTCATTTTACACGGAATTGGTTAACTAAACTTTTCAGTTGCAATTGTGTCTCCATTTCTACGATTTTTTTTACATGACTTGGGAACATTAATTCGTGTTCGAATCCAATCCTCATAAATATATTTTTTGGGTTGCTGAAGATCAATAATTCTAACCCGGATGATCTCGGGGTTGACAAATCTGTAGTCTCCAAGGTTCACTGTGCATCATAAACTGGCTAAGAATGTCTTCCGTATACGTCTTTTTGGTGCACAAAGAAAAGAACTTTAAAACATATTTTTTGCAGAATCATACGTATATTTTTCGCGATGTTCGTGACGAGCTCATGATATTTTCCAGACAATGTATTTTCCATATCGTCAACGCTGATGTGAAACTTCCAATTTGAAAGCTCGACATTAAAACTTGCCTTTTGATCTTTAAGAAACATTATTCTGAACATAAAAACATCGGACTCTTTGGTTTTTTAAGTTTTTACACAATCAGAAGTTAATAAATATGAATGTTAGACGACGTAAACCGCTGACTTCGTAATACTCACGTTTCAAACGAGGGTAGTATGAGTGCGTCGGTGTGTCCAATGTTGCAATGTAAGCACTATTACTGACACCACCAGAGCTATTCAATTAGGACAAGATGACACACAATCAGCCTGATCGTACACTGAAACCACCAGATCCACTCCGTTGGGACAGGATGACACACAATTAGTCAGGTCGTACACTGAAACCACCAGATCAAACTCCGTTGGGACAAGATGACACACAATCACCCTGATCCTAAACTGAAACCACCAGATCCACTCCGTTGGGACAGGATGACACACAATTAGTCAGGTCGTACACTGAAACCACCAGATCAAACTCCGTTGGGACAAGATGACACACAATCAGTCAGGTCAGACACTGAAACCACCAGATCAACTCCGTTGGGACAAGATGACACACAATCAGTCAGGTCAGACACTCAAACCACCAGATCAAACTCCGTTGGGACAAGATGACACACAATCAGTCAGGTCAGACACTCAAACTACCAGATCAAACTCCGTTGGGACAAGATGACACACAATCAGCCATGTCATACACTGAAACCACTAGATCCACCTCGTTGGGACAAAATGACATACAATCAGTCAGGTCGTACACTTAAAATACCAGATCCACTCCATCGGGACAAGATGACACACAATCAGCCATGTCATACACTGAAACCAGTAGATCCACCCCGTTGGGACAAGATGACACACGATCAGTCAGGTCGTACACTCAAACTACCAGATCCACTCCATCGGGACAAGATGACACACAATCAGCCATGTCATACACTGAAACCACTAGATCCACCCCGTTGGGACAAGATGACACATAATCAGTCAGGTCGTACACTCAAACCACCAGATCCACTCCATCGGGACAAGATGACACACAATCAGCCATGTCATACACTGAAACCACTAGATCCACCCCATTGGGACAAGATGACACATAATCAGTCAGGTCGTACACTCAAACCACCAGATCCACTCCGTTGGGACAAGATGACACACAATCAATCATGTCATACCCTGCAACCATCTTCCCGAGGCAAGGGAGTTAACTGAGTGTAAAAGTCCAGTTTCCACCACTGCCGAACTAGGCTGGCATTATGAAGTTACATTTTGGCTGAACTAACGAAGCTCTGCATAGTCCAATCACAATCGCGCAACAAAATCGAAATCCGGTTCGTAAACTGTCATGCAGATTTCGGTCGATTGGAGGATTGTGCACCGCTAACACGTTGTCAACAGATATTTTCCAAATCTCTCCATGTTTCTAATCAAGGTGCCCACGTGATTTGATGCACTTCGCGATGGAAGACTTGTTTTATCACAATATAGATCTTGATTATCAATCAGATCGTCTTGACTGGGCGCCGCCATTTTGTTTGAAGCTAATGCAAGTGATACGAGAGGTGGAATCTGATTGGTCCATAGGAGAGGCATAGAAGGGACATAACTCGTAATAGCCACTGGTGGCTACGATCGAGCCCAGGAATTCCAGTGGAAACTGGACTTTAAAAGTCAGTTAACTCTCTTGCCTCGGGAAGATGACCTGCAACCTATGCTTGCCGTAAGAGGCAACTGGCGGGATCGGGTGGTCAGGCTCGCTGTCTTGCTTGATGCATGTCTTATAAACATTATTACGTCTACATGTGTATTATAATAAATTCCCATTAAGAGTTCAAATGGGAGTTACTGTCTTTATCTATCTCCAACTGTGTCATACCAAAAGACGTTGAAAGATGGTACTTGTTGTTACCCTGTCTGGCGCTTGGCATTAAGGGACTAAAACAAGGACTGGTCAGGCGCGGAGTCAGAATACTGTGTCTGAGTGGCGTATCCATGTTAAACTGCGGCATGGTATCTCAGTGAGCTAGCACAATAAAAGCAGCATTAGTCCGGACTAGTACAAGCAGCCACTCACACACACGTGCATGCACGTCGCTATATGAGTTCAATAATCTTGAACGCGACGTGAAGATCATGGGTAGTATGCGTCTTCAGCAACCCATGCTTGCCGTAAAAAGCGACTTTGCTTGTCGTAAGAGGTGACTAACGGAATCGCTGACTTGGTTGATGCGTGACATCGTATCCCATTTGTGTGGATCGATGCGCATAATGTCAATCACTGGATTGTCTGGTCCAGACTCGATTATTTACAGACCACTGTCATTTTTGCTAGAATATTGCTGAGTGAGGCGTTAAACAACAAACAAAACATTATCGTCCCTCACAGCAAATAGTTCGCGTTCAATGTTGCCAGGGAAGAATGGAGATACTCACCACGTGTTTTTCGTGTTGAACTCTCCTACCTGTAAATTTGACGGCACTGAATTCGACATTTGATACATCACGCTGATTTTTAGTTCCATTTTTTTAAATGATTTATCGTCAACTCTAAAGCAGAGTTCAAGACTGGAAACACAGTATGTTTATCTCCTAAATATTATCCTTTGTCAATAGACCAGTATGCACGATGCTTTTTACCTGTCATTACCTAATTGGATACATCCATCACACCTGCCGATTGGCGGTAAACTGATAAGGGTGGTGCTCTCATGTGTGGCCACTGGTCAAAGGTTACTGACCCAAGGTCATGCTGAAAGGTCAGTCAGTATTTCAAGGGGGACATAGTCACGTCATGACAATTGAGACTCATTGACGTGGGCTTCAAACACATGACACTTGATATAAGGCCATTACTGACCTGTATTGTTATTCCTTCATGATTTATTCCCTACCATCTATGTTATTGACACACTGCGTGTAAACAAGCGCATGGTTAGCTATTCGGAAGTATCGATCGTATGTCTAACATCGTAATTCGTTAGATTTCTTAATCCTTAAATATAATTCCAGTACTTAATATATACATTCGTTTTCAGTGTGGGCGCGTCAAATGGTTGTCACGATTATTTCTTTTATTGTCCATGTCTGAATTGCTTTATCGCGTATGTGAACACTGAAGGAATTGAATTCAGTATTGAATGCATATGTCCGCTAAAATGGAAGGCTACTGGTCTTGTCTCATGTCAGCATCTCCAAGAGGGGAACAGACACATCATGCCCTTAACAGACCGCTTGACGTTGGCTTAAAGCACTTGAGAGTTGACTGACCTGTTTGTCCCGGTTAGGTTCCTCATCTGTTGATGCCCTTCTGGCAGTTACTCTCAGTCACAAGTGTTCTAACAAGTATGGCGCGTTGTAATTGGTTTTTTAAATGTATACTACTCAAAAGAAGTTCAAGAACACCCACAATTGGAAGCCTGCGTGCGGCCATGACAGATTAACTACATTCATATGAAAACATCGGATTTCTTTTAGCCTCTTTTGAGTAGTATATTATATACTATTCTAGCGCGTTATCAACATATTCATCTGTTTGGTTTATGAAATAACTTTCACTTTTCCCTGTTTACATCTTCCTGAGGCAAGTGAGTTAACTGACATAAAAAGTCCAGTTTCCACCCTTGCTGAACTAGGCTGGTATTATGGAGTTACATTTTGGCTGGACTAACGAGTCTATGCATAATCCAATCAAAATCGCTCAACGAAATCGAAATCCGGTTCGTAAACTATCATGCAGATTTCCGTCACTTGGAAGATTTGCAAAGCATGTGCACCGCTAACACGTTGTCAACAGATATGTTCTAAATCTCTTTATGTTTCTATTCAAGGTGCTCACGTGATTTGATGCACTTCGCGATTGAAGACTCGTTTTATCACAATATAGATCTTGATTATCGATCAGATCGTCTCGACTGGGCTCCGCCATTTTCTTTTAAGCAAATGCAAGTGATACGAGAGGTGGAATTTGATTGGTCCATATGAGGGGCATAAAAGGGACATAACTCGTAATAGCTACTGGTGGCGCTACGACCGAGCCCAGGAATTCCAGCCTAGTTCGGCAAGGGTGGAAACTGGACTTTAAAAGTCAGTTAACTCCCTTGCCTCGGGAAGATGTCCTGTTTAATGTTTAAGTTGGAACTAGTTCCAATCTCGTGTGAGAACCCTGGTGAAAATGGTTTGAGAGTATCTGACAGTTGTTGTATTCCTCATCTCGATATTATCGCTCGGGGCTGGGTTATGGCATCTGGCAGGCTGATTCCTGGCAGGTCAGCACCATGTTTGTGTCCGTGAGTTTCCACGTTGTGGTACACGTACGCAGCCTGCGCTACTTCGGACTCTCTTCCTTTGCCATACCGTCAAAGTGGCGTTCAACTATAATCATCATAACATATATACTACTGAGCAGTGAGTGAAGAGTGAGTGAGTACGGTTTTACGCCGCTTTTAGCAATATTCCAGCAATATCACGGCGGGGAACACCAGAAATGGACTTCACACATTGTACCCATGTCGGGAATCGAACCCGGGTCTTCGGCGTGACGAGCGAACGCTTTAACCACTAGGCTACCCGACCGCCCCCGGGTCAAAAGAAAGTACACACATACAATTTGGATTTGACAAGAAATATTGCAAACGTTTTCAAAACGTTACAGTCCCAGAACCACTGCCAACATAAGGTCCACAATACAACTGTTATAACCGTATTACATGCATCACCATCGAATAACCGTTTCTTGCAGGGGTTTTCATTTTCACCATAAAAGGTGATGCATACTTTTTTTTGTCCGGTAGTTTAGTTAGACGTTGTAATTAATGTTCTGTGTGAAATCTAAATTTTACTGAGACCTTCCTCGATTGTCAAGGGTTTTATATCTCCAGTCCATTATGATAAATACCCTTGACCCACTCACTGCTTCGTTTCTGATACAACGTTTCGATTCAGCGTCGTATTATTTGAATGGGGCTTATGACGAAGCGAAAGGACCAGGAATATTTGTTATAATGGACAGGAAGCTTACTGCCCTGGGTAATCGAGGATGAACTATGACTTACGTTGTGAATAACCCTGTCTACATTTCACACTCCTTATACCAAACCGATTCTGTTTTCGGACTGTTGTTAAGTACCTCTAAACAAGGTGGTGAGGTGAAATAACGTTGCGTTTAAGATTATCGCACGTACACTTGCTTACACATGTGTGTGTGCGTGCTAGTGTGTGCGTGCGTGCGTGTGTGCATGCGTGCCTGCGTGCGTGTTTGAACAACTCCGAGCCGACCAGTCTTTGCTTTATATCCTTAATACCGAACGCCAGGTAGGGTTATAGCGTTACCATCTATTAAAGTCTTTAGGGTCATTGCATTCTGCTTACCCCTGGACAAACGTTGCAAATATTCTCATCCGTGCATGTATGACCAGTAGCATAGTTGATGCATGTCTCGCATGGGCGGATACAGAAGGGGGTTGCGGGTGTGCGCACGCACCCCCACCCATCCACCCACCCCACCCCCCACCCCTTTTTCATTTCGAAAAAAATATTTATTTCTGTATAAATTACCAACAAAGACAATAAATAGATCACACACACACACACACACACACACACACACACACACACACACACACACACACACACACTTTTCTAAAAAGCTGTATCCGCCCATGTCACGGTAACACAATTGCGTGGATCGATTTTCATGATGTCAATCACTAGACTGTCTGGTCCAGATTCGACTTTTGAAGACCGCCGTCATATAGCTGGAATATTGCTGAGTGCGGCGTTAACCAATAACCAAACAAGCAACCAAACATCCATTCTCATCTTTTCTTAATGAACGAATAATACCTGACATGAAATTGTTTTTCAAAACTATCAAAACAAATCCCGTTTGATTCTGAAAGCGAATTGCTCAACGGGAATCTAACACCTTCACATGCCGTACTAATGATGCAATTGGCAGTCAGCTCGTCTAGTCGTCAAGTACATCAGTGTTATTCCCAGGCCAAAACACGTGATCACCTGGACTGGGTCTAGACGAGCTCTACGCTACTCCACGTCTGGGTCTAAAAGACATGGCTGAATCTCACACCTGCACTAGTTCGGTTCAACATGGCCTTTAACCGAAAAAGCCCCTGACGTCTCAAACAAGTACATTAACAATTGAAACCATAAAATGGCGTGAATACAGACTCGCTTTGGCGATGTGGGTGGTATCCTGAACTATGTTGTGGCTATGTGTCTGGATTGCGGGTGTTACATTCATCGCTAGGCTCCGCCCCTCGCGGAGGAATACATCAATCATTATCGTGTACTATGACGTCACGTCATTCATGGCGGTGTCCTGCCTCGCTCGCGGGGGGCCAATGAACAGGGAGGAGAATACGCGGTAGCTCATCAGGAATATCGTACGATCTGATATCCGATGTCGTACGTTACTCTTGTTTTGGTGTGCGAATGACGACTTACTGACCCGTGTCGCCAGGGGATGAAAGGGGGGACAGGTAGCTATGGCTAATGCTACTCTAGATGAGACGTGCAGTGATGTCTGCCTGAAGTTGCATTCATTTTGCAAAGGCTCAACTTCCCCGTGTCGATCTTGCATCAACATCGAAATATGGACATGTACGCTTATGTACGTATTGTTCATTACCTTTGCAACATCAAATATTTTTCAGTCGACCACAGATAGTTTGTGTTTTTACCACATATAAATAATTTAACTTTAACCAATGTAAACAATATGGGTGAAATAGTGCTCCGGCACTGTAGCTCATCTGGACATGAATTCAAAACCATACAAATTCCCTCAACTTAAGCTTGCTCTCTGCAGTAGTATCCTGATATATTCTGCACACATATCCAAGACAATGCCACATGCACTTAATATGGTAGGACATATATATTAAGATATATGTAAATAAGAAAAACAAAATCTTTACTTTTCATTTAAAATCCCGTGACCTTGAACTTATGATATGTGCCAATCTTCAACAGTGTTGTGTGGCAGACATATTATGATGCGTTGTAACACATTTCTTTCAACAGATTCTCAGAAAAGATATGTTTTCCAACATCGTCTACCACAGTCAAACCTCGACGCCAATGACAAATTACGTCGAATTAATGCCATTACTCTCATAAGATAAAGCTTTAGGGTTCAAATAGAGATGTTTAATCTTTTGATACAATTAGATTTGGGGCAAAAGAAAGTATACAGGCCATGTTTGATGGTGACTTAAAATGAAACAAACAAGAAATGAAATGAGCTCTCTTGACATATAAATGCAATTTGGTCAAGTCGTATCATTATGGCAGCTTATACATTCTGCCCAAACCCTAACACCAAAGAGATGTCTACACCCGGAGAATAAGACACAACTTAGCACGAATCTTAGAAATGACAACGTGTGGATGTCAAAAGGGAGTGGGCGAGTTGGGTTTAACGCCACTTTTAACAGTATACCAGTTATATCGCGGCGTGTCAGCTTAATGTGGGAGGAAAGCCCGAAGTGATGCAGTGCCATCTAATCGTCATAGTGGACCATTCAAGGGCGACAACTCTTGATTTGATGAAACGAAATGAGGGAGAACCTTGTAGTGAGTGAGTGAGTGAGTGAGTTGGGTTTAACGCCGCTTTTTAACAGTATTCCAGTTATATCGCGGCGTGTCAGCTTAATGTGGGAGGAAAGCCCGAAGTGATGCAGGTCTCAGATGTTTACCATTTCGGTGAAACCCACGAAAACGGGTATGGTGCTGACAAACCTAGAAGCATAATCGGGGCGAACCGGGATTCAAACCCACAATCATAGGTTTCTGGCGAGCCCAAGGGACGCAACTCTACACAGCGAATCTTGGCACCTTAGACGACTGGGCCACCCGTGCCGGATGTCAAACGCGTTCATTCAGAAATCTACGTTGGAAATCGACATCCCTGTGAGATAGAGAAGAAATACGTGATAAATACAATATGACACTTCGCACAAGAATTTGGCTCCTGGTCCAGCAAGCCAGACAAATACGTTGTCGGTACCCTCACTGAACCACATTTACTGGAATACTGGTAATTAGACGATGACGTCATTGCAAGTCATTAGCCCCATTCACAAGGTCGTTTGATCAGCTTGATGTCGCTGCCCGCCATTGGATAGCCAACCTTAGGGTGTACGTCCACTGAAGATCAACCTCTAACACACAGAAATGCGTAGCCAGTATTGCGGGATTGGGAATGAATAGGACCCGATGGCACTGACCCATAACGGTCGTGGATGCTAGGATGTTGTTTTCGTGCCGCTGTAAATGATACAATTGGTACACTTTCATGTTGCTTTGTGCGTAGTTGTGCTGTGGTTCACTCCCCTTCGAATAGACTGCTGTGTTATGAGGCGATCGCACTGAAGACGCTGGGACATTAGCTTCGTGACGTCATCTGTTTCCGGTCGTGAAGCTTTTGCGTGGGATCTCGATCACGTCACATTTGGCTTTATATGAATCACATGTTTGCTATTTATAATGTCGTTTTTCACTAGCGGACTAATTTAATTAATTTGTTTCTAAACAATCACAGACGTTCAGTTCATTATTTTATCAGTTGGCCCAGCCGCAATTCGCTGTACAGAGTAGCGTCCCTTGGGCGCGCCAGAAACCTATGATCGTCGGTTCGAGTCCCGGTTCGCCTGATAATATTGCTAGGTCCTTCAGCACCATACCCGTACTCGCAGGTTTCACCAAAGTGAGAAACGTCTGAGACCTGTTTCACTTGGGTCTTTCCTCCCACATTAAGCTGACACGCCGCGATAAAACTGGAATACTGTTAAAAGCAGCGTCCAACCCAACTCACTCACTTTTTTCCCATTTAGAAGTGTACGTTTTAGTGTTTTCACCTCCGCCCTGCGACCTCCATCACCAGTCAGCTGGCAGGCTGCTCATCACATGTTTCAGGGACATTGCATTGTCTGTGGCTGGTCCATCTAACGCAAAAACCTGTTTACCCAGCAGTGAGTGGGTACCCGGTAGGATGAGATGTAATGTGGCTGTTAACCTTCTAGCGCCTCACAGGCGTTGTATACTTCCAGGGAGCTGAGAATGAAAATCGAGTGCTCACTGATCCATTGACCGGGGTAATGATAGTGTAGAGCTATGAGCATCCACTCGGTGAATGGAATCTGGCGCATTATAAATGCACTTATTATTATTATTATTATTTAGGGTTACATGACATTATAACGCCTCATCTCAGCCTAAAACACATACAAAATAAATCTGCATGTATATACTGTAGATCCCGGGTAGAATTGGCTGTAGAATTAGTTGCATCCTTGGGGTTCCTGGGCAAGATTTATCTTTAACATACTTCATCCATCGTAACTTCTAAACTTTATAAAAGCTTAAGGCCGGATTGCGACTTTCGAAACTCTTCGTTAGGAAACGAACACACTCACTCACCCAAAATATATAAGCCAAAAAGACAAATAATATATTTAGGTGATTATTTATTCATAAATTAATGAGACATCGTATTACGAAGTATTGATCTACGCTATGTTCTAGTTATAGTATTATAGTGATAGTTCTACGTATAGCATACTTTTTGACAGAAGATTTAAGATTCTACAACAGAAACATGGTTACTCTACTTGTACGACAACCCTTACAACATATCATCATTAACAAACTCAAAAATATCCATCAAAAATATTATGCTGAGCTAAACATAGATTTTTTACAATTGCCTCTTTACGTATAGGGTGGTATTTTTCAAGACGTTCTATATAAAAGTAAACATTTGAATTCATAAACAATATCACATAAACGTTATCACATTTCATATATTAATCCACGTGACCGGAAGTTCGTCCATCTTAGTTGGTCTTCTTCCGCTTTGATTCATCCTTGTCGCGCTCTTTGTGGATGAAGTCCTGGACGTTTGGAAGACCCTTAACTACGCACGCGCTAAGTGCGCTTCGATACAGGTTCATGTCTGTGGCGTCATACCTGTAGCAGAGGTAAAGTCATTTATTAATTTCATATCTTGAGATGAGGATAAGCGTGCCTACGTATTGTTGTTGTTTTCTCTGTAGGACATGGTATAGAGAATATATGGCTGGCACATTTGGTGTAAGTTTCAACTGATAGGCGTGTTTTCCTCTTAACGTAGGGGCGGTCGGGTAGCCTAGTGATTAAAGCGTTCGCTCGTCACGCCGAAGACCCAGGTTCGATTCCCGACATGGGTACAATGTGTGAAGCCCATTTGTGGTGTCCCCCGCCGTGATATTGCTGGAATATTGCTAAAAGCGGCGTAAAACCATACTCACTCACTCCTCTTAACGTATACATTTATACATTGCCGTGCAAAAGTAAGTATAAACCCCATGTTTGATGGTGGCTAAGAATTATTCGATGGTGATGTGTTTTATACGTGTATCATACTTGTGTTTTTGGACCTTTCGTTTGGAGTGTTTCGGCGACTGTTTTCAGCCCAGTGAAGTTTTGATAACGTTTGTAATTTTCCGATCAAATCCAATATTTGAGTGTATACTTTTTAGGCGTAGCAGTTATATTGATATTATGTTTACGAGTTTATATTAACAAAAGTCCATTAAGCATTCAAATGGGAGTCCCTGTCGAAATCGACGTTAAAAGATTGTACTTGTTGTTACCCTGGCTGGCGCTCGGCATTAAGGGGCTAAAACAAGGACTGATCGGCTCGGAGTCAATATACTGTGTCTGAGTGGGGTATTCATGTTAAACTGCAGCATAAGACCTGAGTGGGCTAGCACACTAAAAGCAGCATCAGTCCGGACTAGTGCAAGCAGCCAAACACACACACGTGTATGCTCGTCGCTACATAAGTGCAATAATCTTTAACGCGACGTTGAAGCCATTTCACCTCACCTCAATAATTTGATTAATACATAAACGCGTATATCTCCGGCTATTGATAAAGGAACAAGCATGATAGTTTAGGTGTCCGTTTTCATTCAATCCTGATAAACCTGACCGACAGCAAGTTTAATCGCTGATAAATATCTAAAAAAGGACACTGTTACGTGCTAAAAGGCGCAGATACAAGATTACTGTTCACACGATCCGCGCACCTAATCCTCTGAAAACATGCTGTGTTTTGTTTAAAAATGTATCGAGTGTTTCAGTAACGCGATTTGTATGTATACAATATGCCTGCGTACTTAAGAAAGAAAAAAATTAAAAAGAAACAATCTTCCCAGACAGTAAACAAGCTGTTATTCCCCGGTCTATGGTGCAATACGCACGACACGACCCCTCTCCAAAGAATGTCCCTTTAATCGGACACCTATTTACGACGTCATTCAAACACGATTTTGAATGAAACATGATGAAATCTTATGTGGTATCACGTGATCCTGAGCAATCAACAAATGATGTCGCATCTCAAGGCTTGTCATTTATTGAGAAGAATCGCCACCAAAGGGCGTTCCAGTCACCATCATTCAATAAATCACCCTAATGACAATTTCCGGGGGACAAAAGGCGACCCGTTGCATTGTCCGTGGCCAAACTGACGTGAAGGGGCGGGCAGCTGGGTCACTGGTTTCGACACTACTGTACCGACGGGAACAGATACCCTTCAGTACAGCGGCGGTGCGTAGCGAAATCGGCAACACCGGAAGCGCTCGTTAAATGTACAACATCATCATTATCATCAGTGGTTAAAGCGTAAGCTCGTGACGTCTAAGATCCTAAATTTTGGGGCCGAGTTATACATCTTGCATTCCTGAAACGTTTGTTGTTTAACGCCGCACATGCAATAGTCCTGCTATATGATGGCGGTCTATAAATAATCGAGTTGGACCAGACAATCCAGTGATTGACATCATGAGCATCGATCTAGGCAATGGGGATGCGATGACATGCATCAACCAAGTCAGCGAGACTGTATTGTAATTGTCCTGTATTGTCGATTTACATTTCGTAACCATGTGATTAAAACGTTCGCTCGTCACGACGAGAGCCTGGTGTCGAGGAGGTGGGTTGTTTCTTTGGTGGAGTGACGGTAGGTTGGGTTTAACGCCGCTTTTAACATTATTCCAGTTGTATCACGGCGTGTCAGCTTAATGTGAGAGGAAAGCCTGAAGTGATGCAGGTCTCAGACGTTTACCACTTCGGTGAAACCCACGAGCACGGGTATGTTTCTTGGGTGGAATGATGGTAGGTTGGGGGGTGAAGGAAAACGATGGATCAAGGAACTGATGGGGGGATTGATGACGACTGTAAGATTGTGGATGCACAGATTGAATGATGAGATGTCCAGGAGAGAGCTGCAGACAGCACAGCATAGTACGTACAGTAGCCTTACAACCACGACCACCACCACCCCCCCCCCCCCCCCCCCCCCCAAAAAAACAAACCCGAATTAGATTTGTTTGTTTGTTGTTTAACACCGCGCTCAGCAATATCCCAGCTATATGACGGCGGTCTGTAAATAATCGAGTCTGGATAAGATAATCCAGTGATTAATATCATGAGCATCGATCCACGCAATTGCGAAACGATGACATGCATCAACCAAGCCAGCGAGCCTGACCACCCGATTCCGTTAGTCGCATCTTACGACAAGCATGGGTTGCTGAAGAACCATTCTAACTCGGATCTCCACTGGTCTCAATCCGAATTATAATAGGTCACAAACAACCTATGCTCGTCCTAAAGTGGATCGGGCGATTATTGACTGGGTGACTTGTGTGTCATTCTACCCCGGCGGCGTGGGACGTTACTCATAATATCAGCCACTGGTTTGTCTGTTCCAGGCTGAAATTGCATTCACTTACTTACCACTCATCGGTACTGGCATCGTAGCACTCGACGTTGAAGATGGTGGTGACGCCGTTGAAGCCTCCAATGGAGAAGATCATATCATCAATAACCTGAAACAGAGACACGTTACGTTAACGTTAATTCGTCCAGCTTTAGATTCCGTTAGAAGTCAGGTTTGAGTTCTACAAGGTTCTCCGGGGGCACGGGTGGCCCAGTCGTCTAAGGCGCCGCGACTCGCTGTGCAGAGTTGCGTCCCTTGGGCACGCCTGAAACCTATGATTGTGGGTTCGAATCCCGGTTCGCCCCGATTATGTTTCTAGGTTTGTCAGCACCATACCCGTGCTCATGGGTTTCACCGAAATAGTAAACGTCTGAGACCTGCATCACTTCGGGCTTTCCTCCCACATTAAGCTGACACGCCGCGATATAACTGGAATACTGTTAAAAGCGGCGTTAAACCCAACTCACTCACTCACTCACTACAAGGTTCTCCCTCATTTTGTTTCATCAAATCAAGAGTTATCGCCCTTGAATGGTCCACTATGACGATAAGATGGCACTGTCTCATTGACACAGCCAGTTTGCCATTGGACGGAAAATTACATATTTTGACCAATCCTGGAAACAAGTTAAGTAATTTTCAACTTTCATTTGTACATACACACTTTGCTCCCTATCGCAAAGCGGGCGGTCGGGTAGCCTCGTGGCTAAAGCATTCGCTCGTCACGCCGGAGGCCCGTGTTCGAATCCCCATATGGCTACAACGTGTGAAGCCACTCCCTCCAAATTGTCTACAAATTGTCCCCGAAAAACTATGAAGTCACTGTGCTCATCATACACGTGTTGGAGTGGAGTGAATGGAGATGGTTTCACACATTACTCGTTTGGAGAATCGAACCCAAGACTTAGGTGTGACGAGCGATCGATCTACCCACTAGGCCACGCCCCCGCCCCGTATAAAGGTATCCATGGCATCCTTAAAAGGGGACCGCCTCTGTGGTCCAGTGGTAGAGCGTCCGCCCGGAGAGGGGAAAGTCCGGGGTTTTATCCCCCGCGTCATATCAAAATACGTTAAAAGATGGTACTTGTTGTTACCCTGTCTGGCGCTCGGCATTAAGAGTCTAAAACAAGGAGTGGTCGGCTGGAAGTCAGTATACTGTGTCTGAGTGGGGTACTCATGCTAAACTGCGGCATGGTATCTCAGTGTGCTAGCACTATAAAATCGGCATTGGTCCGGACTAGTACAAGCAGGCACACACACGTGCAAGCACGTCGCTATATAAGTGCAATCTTGGACGGGACGTGAAACCCAATTTCACCTCACCTCACCCATAAGAGGGCCTAACAGGTTGAAGGTCATCCCTCCTGTCGGTACACGCGTTACCTTGAAACAGCTGGCGATCTATTTCCAGTCAAGTCTGTACATTTTAATATGATCAACTGTTTCTTCAGCAAGCACACACACACACACACACACACACACACACACACACACACACACACATATATATATATATATATATATATATATATATATATATTGTAGAAAAATCATAATCTTCATACAATTTTATCTTTTGTCAAAAACTGCAACAAAATATTAATTTCATACTGGACAATTTGATCACAAATCACACGAACAGAACAGCAAACTATTCTCAACATAATTATATTCTCAAACATGGACTGCCGCTTGTTTTTTCGACAAGTTTCATAACGTTCTTGCCAACAAACACATGTGATGATGCAACCCTCTGGTATTACCCTTAACACAATAGCGTCCCTTTGAAACAACCCGACGAAAACACTTGAAAGTCGAGTTTCAGACACGAGCCACGTGGCAGCCATCATCAGCCCCGCCCACCAGTGCCGGGTCACGTGGTACGTCTGTCTCTCTTCCCAGGTGCAACCGCTTGGCATGATCAAAACCACAATGGCTCTTTTTATAACAATAGATTGAGAATTTTTGTGGTTGGGTCACACTGACACAAATAGTCGGCGTAATTGTAATGGCTTTCAGGTCCCAAGAATGATGTGATGTTTCTTTATAGATCCAAAAGTACCCCAGACGCTCAAGCTTATTCCATATGGAGTTGATTTAAAAACGCATTCGTCGCACTTAAACACACCTTCCTTGCGTTATTGAATATTTAGCGAAATATAGCAAAATATAAGTTTTTACCTCCTTGTGTATACTTCAAAGACTAAACTTTAATGCTCGTAACTTAGAACCTTCGTTTTGTTTGCTTTTTAAAGCATACTATACGATTGATTATTTTTATCACAATTGATCGTAGTCGTAAAGAGCGTCCTCCCGGAGAGCGGAATGTTGTGGTTTCGATCCCCGGCTGCGTCATACCATGAGACGTTAAAAGATGGTACTTGTTGTTACCCTGCCTTGCACTTATTATTAATGGGCTAAAAACGACTGGTCGGCTCGGAGTCAGTATACTTAGCTGATTGGGGTATTCATGTTAAACTGCGGCATGGCATCTCAGTGGGCCAGCACTATAAAATCGGCATGAGACCGAACTAGTACAAGCAGAAACACACACACACACACACACACACACACGTGCATGCACGTTGCTATATAAGTGCACTAAACATGGACGCGACGTTAAACCCCATTTCACCTCACGTTATATTTCATGTAATTGACCTTTTCCAGGTCACTCCTGATCAACATTTTTGAGATTTGGTTTGTGAAGAAACAGCCCTGGGCAGTACATTCACAAGGTGGTGTTTTGTTATAATACAAAATATATTCTTTCTTGGTTTGTTGGTTTGTAATATTCCAGCAATATGACGTTGGTCTGTAAATAATCGAGTCTGGACCAGACAATCCACTGATTGACATCATGAGCATCGATCCACGCAATTGGATTCGGATATGACGACATGTATCAACCAAGTCAGCGAGCCTGACCACCCGATCCCGGTAAGGCAAGCATGGTTTGCTGAAGACCTATTCTATCCCGGATATCTTCACGAGTCATATTCTTTCTAAATGCTCATGAACCCATTGTTCCCACTAGAATAGGACCGCGGAAGGTCCGGGGTTCGATCCCCGGCCGTGTCATAGCAAAAGACGTAATAAATGGTACTTGTTGTTACCCTGTCTGGCGCTCGGCATTAAGGGGCTAAAACAAGGACTGGTCGGCTTGGAGTCAGTATACTGTGTCTGAGTGGGGTATTCATGTTAAATTGCGGCATGGTATCTCTGTGGGCTAGCACTATAAATCGGCATCGGTCCGGACTAGTACAAGCAGCCACACACACACACACACGTGCATGCACGTCGCTATATGAGTGCGATAATATCGGACGCGACGTTAAACCCAATTTCACCTCACCTCCTGCTAGAATATTTCCTTTATGCATTTAAGGTCCAGAAGTATATACAGTTGCATCATCATAAACTAAATTCAAAATATAAACTAGAAAGGTAACAGTATATTTTAACAGACTACGAATTAATTTAGAGCTTAAATAATGTCTGGTGCTGTGGATTGACTTGGTTACGTCATAAAAAGAGGACACTTTGACCTGGCTATATTCCAGGAGACTTTTCACAATGGCTTTTTCTGTTCCACGAGTCTAGACAAAATATGTGAAAGAAATTTATCACATAAACATCACGTGTACCGTATATGCATGCTGTCCCAGACTTTGTACAAACAAGATGTAAGTGCATTTGAATGTATGTCTTACGTTTGTAAATACCGCAATTTCTTTCCATTCAGCCGTTAACAAAGTTCACCTTTCAAGTGCATAGCACAGGCGGTGAATTAACCATGCGCGTACAAATATTGAAACTTTACTGATTTTTTGGTAAATTTGAAATGAATTCGAAGCCTATTTTAACAACATGCAGTCAGATACTACTGCCGATTAACTCGGAGGGTTAATCTTCACACTGCTGTATCGTAGCGCGTCGCACCTTCGCAATGCGTTGTTACTTGATTTTATTCCATAATAGTAGTTTATGTACATAGATGAACCTCGTTTAAATACACAGTAGAGCCTCATGTATATATACAGTAGAACCTCGTTAATATGGACAGTGGAACCTCGTTAATATACACAGTCGAACCTCATGTACATATACAGTAGAACCTCGTTAATATACACAGTGGAACCTCATGTATATATACAGTAGAACCTCGTTAATATGGAAAGTGGAACCTCATGTAAATATACAGTAAAACCTCATTAATATGGACAGTGGAACTTTGTTTAAATACACAGTGGAACCTGATGTATATATACAGTAGAACCTCGTTAATAAGGACAGTGGAACCTCATTAATATACACAGTGGAACGTCATGGATATATACAGTAGAACCTCGTTAATATGGACAGTGGAACATCGTATATATACAGTAGAACCTCGTTCATATGGACAGTGTGACCTCGATAATATACACAGTGGAACCTCAAGTATATATACAGTAGAACCTGGTTAATATGCACATTGGAACCTCGTTTATATACACAGTGAAACCTCATGTATATATACAGTAGAACCTCGTTAATATGAACAGTGGAACCTCGTTAATATACACAGAGGAACCTCGTTCAAACAAAAAGTGGAAACTTATTCATACGTGCTGTACAACCTTGTTAATATACAGAGTGGAATCAAGTTTACATACACAATGGAACCTCGTGGAACTGTGGAACTTCGTTAATATAAACAGTGGAACATCATTTATACATACTGTAGAACCTTGTTAATATACGCAGTGGAACCCCGTTATATACACAGAGGAACCTCATTTATGTATACTGTAGAACCTCGTTAATATACGCAGTGGAACCCCGTTATATACACAGAGGAACCTCATTTATGTATACTGTAGAACCTCGTTAATATACGCAGTGGAACCCCGTTAATATACACAGAGGAACCCCATTTATGTATACTGAAGAACCTCGTTAATATACGCAGTGGAACCCCGTTAATATGCACAGGGGAACCTCATTTATGTATACTGTAGAACCTCGTTAATATACGCAGTGGAACCCCGTTAATATACACAGAGGAACCTCATTTATGTATACTGTTGAACCTCATTAATATACACAGTGGAGCCTAATTTATGAATACAGTTGAACCCCATTAATATACACAGTGAACCTCATTAAAACAAACAATGGAAACTCATTCATATATACTGTTGAACCTCGTTAATATAAACAGTCGACCTCGTCAATGTACGCAGTGGGACCTCGTTTATATATACAGTGGAACCCCGTTTATGTACACAATGGGACCCCGTTTATATACATAGTGGGACCTCGTTAATATACACAGTGGGACCTCGTTTATATACATAGCGGGACCTCGTTAATATACACAGTGGGACCTCGTTAATATACACAGTGGGACCTCGTTTATATAGAAAGTGGAACCTGGTTTAGATACATAGTGGAACCTCGTTTATATACACATTGGAACTTCGTTTATATACATAGTGGGACCTCGTTTATATACACAGTGGGACCTCGTTTATATGAACAGTGGAACCCCGTTTATATACACAGTGGGACCCCGTTTATATACACAGTGGGACCCCGTTTATATA
Organism: Haliotis cracherodii; assembly: GCF_022045235.1. Lineage (NCBI taxonomy): Eukaryota > Metazoa > Mollusca > Gastropoda > Lepetellida > Haliotidae > Haliotis > Haliotis cracherodii. Next base: position 8,267,768 of record NW_027266272.1, read on the forward strand.
CACAGTGGGACCCCGTTTATGTACACAATGGGACCCCGTTTATATACATTGTGGGACCTCGTTAATATACACAGTGAAACCTCGTTAATATACACAGTGAAACCTCGTTTTTATACACAGCGGAACCTCGTTTATATATACAGTGGGACCCCGTTTATATACACAGTGGAACCTCGTTTATATACACAGTGAAACCTCGTTTATACACAAAACTGGACCTCGTTTATATACACAGTGAAACCTCGTTAATATACACAGTGAAACCTTGTTTATATACACAGCGGAACCTCGTTTATATACACAGTGGAACCTCGTTTATATACACAGCGGAACCTCGTTTATATACACAGTGAAACCTTGTTTATATACACAGCGGAACCTCGTTTATATACACAGTGGAACCTCGTTTATGTACACAGTGGGACCCCGTTTATATACACAGTGGAACTTCGTTAATAAACACAGTGAAACTTCGTTAATATACACAGTGGAACCCCGTTTATATACACAGTGAAACCTCGTTAATATACACAGTGGAACCTCGTTAATAAACACAGTGAAACTTCGTTAATATACACAGTGGAACCCCGTTTATATACACAGTGGAACTTCGTTTATATACACAGTGGAACCTCGTTTATACACACAATTGGACCTCGTTTATATACACAGTGAAACCTCGTTAATATACACAGTGAAACCTCGTTTATATACACGGTGGGACCTCGTTTATATACACAGTGGAACATCGTTTATATACATAGTGGGACGCCGTTTATATACACAGTGGGACCTCGTTTATATAAACAGTGGAACCTCGTTTATATACACAGTGGAACATCGTTTATATACACAGTGGGACCCCGTTTATATACACAGTGGAACATCGTTTATATACACAGTGGAACATCGTTTATATACACAGTGGAACATCGTTTATATACACAGTGGGACCTCGTTTATATACACAGTGGGACCTCGTTCATATACACAAAGGCACCTCGTTTATATACACAGTGGGACCCCGTTTATATGCACAGTGGAACATCGTTTATATACACAGTGGGACCTCGTTTATATACACAGTGGGACCTCGTTCATATACACAAAGGCACCTCGTTTATATACACAGTGGGACCCCGTTTATATACACAGTGGAACATCGTTTATATACACAGTGGGACCCCGTTTATATGCACAGTGGAACCTCGTTTATATACACAGTGGGACCCCGTTTATATGCACAGTGGGACCTCGTTTATATACACAGTGGGACCCCGTTTATATACACAGTGGAACATCGTTTATATACATAGTGGGACCCCGTTTAAATGCACAGTGGAACCTCGTTTATATACACAGTGGGACCCCGTTTATATGCACAGTGGAACCTCGTTTATATACACAGTGGGACCTCGTTTATATACACAGTGGAACATCGTTTATATACACAGTGGGACCCGTTTATATACACAGGTGAACCTCGTTTATATACACAGTGAAACCTCGTTTATATACACAGTGGGACCACGTTTATATACACAGTGGGACCCCGTTTATATACACAGTGGACCTCGTTAATATACACAGTGAAACCTCGTTTTTATACACAGTGAAACCTCGTTTATATACACAGTGGGACCCCGTTTATATACACAGTGGGACCTCGTTTATATACACAGTGGGACCCCGTTTATATACACAGTGAAACCTCGTTTTTATACACAGCGGAACCTCGATTATATACACAGTGGGACCTCGTTTATATACACAGTGGGACCCCGTTTATATACAAAGTGGAACCTCGTTTATATACACAGTGGGACCCCGTTTATATACACAGTGGGACCCCGTTAATATACACAGTGGGACCTCGTTTATATACATAGTGGGACCTCGTTTATATACATAGTGGAACATCGTTTATATACATAGTGGGACCTCGTTTATAGAAATCATTTGTTTATAATTTTTGGGGTTAATGACAGTAAGGCTTTAGCAGTACCTAAGTAAAAGGTTAACACATTCGGAGACGAATGACCACATTATCAGAGGGGTACACAAAGTATGTGATCCAGACTACCAGTTGTCGGACTTCCATTTTGTGAAGCCTCGGTGGCAGAGTGGATTAGATCGCTGACTTTGTGTGCTGATGTTTTGATGCCTCACTCTGAGAGTGGATTTGAATCCCGGACGGGAATTTACACTCTACTGAGAAAGTGTTATCCCCACATAACATTTGTTCCACATTATCGTTGTAATCATTATACGTGTTATCATTTAATGAATGCCTTAATTGACTCTTCTGTGTTCATCTCGAGAGTTGTGCAAAAGAAGTGAAATAGATGCAGTAGGGGAGCATAGTATCGAGGTTACAATACTGTTCAGAGCCACCATACTGTACAGCGCCACCATACTGTACAGAGCTCAGTAACTGTCCAGAGCTACAGAGCTACCATACTGCCCAGAGCTACAGAGCCACCATACTGTACAGAACTGCCATACTGCCCAGAGCTACAGAGCTACCATACTGTCCAGAGTTACCATACTGTACACAGGTGCCATACTGTACAGAGCTACCATACTGTCCAGAGTTACAGAGCTACCATACTGTCACGAGCTACAGAGCTACCATACTGTCCAGAGCTACAGAGCTACCATACTGTCCAGAGCTACAGAGCTACCATACTGTACAGAGCTACCATACTGTACAAAGCTGCCATACTGTACAGAGTTACCATACTGTACAGAGTTACCATACTGTACAGAGCTACCATACTGTACAGAGCTACTATACTGTACAGAGCTGCCATCCTGTACAGAGCTACCATACTGTATATAGCTACCATACTGTACAGAGCTATATACCTACCATACTGTACAGAGCTACCATACTGTACAAAGCTGCCATACTGTACAGAGCTACCATACTGTACAGAGTTACCATACTGTACAGAGTTACCATACTGTGCAGAGCTACCATACTGCACAGAGCTACTATACTGTACAGAGCTACCATATCGCACAGAGCTACTATACTGCACAGAGCTACCATACTGCACAGTGCTACCATACTGCACAGAGCTACCATACAGTACAGAGCTACTATACTGTACAGAGCTACCATACTGTACAAAGCCACCATACTGTACAGAGCTACAATACTGTACAGAGCTACCATACTGTACAGAGCTACCATACTGTACAGAGCTACCATACTGCACAGATCTACCATACTGCACAGAGCTTCCATACTGTACAGATTTACCATACTGCACAGAGCTACCATACTGTACAGAGCTACTATACTGTACAGAGCTACCATACTGCACAGAGCTACCATACTGCACAGAGCTACCATACTGTACAGAGTTACCATTCTGTACAGAGCTACCATACTGTACAGAGCTACCATACTGCACAGAGCTACCATACTGTACAGAGCCACCATACTGTACAGAGCTACCATACTGTACAGAGCTACCATACTGTACAGTGCTGCCATACTGTACAGTGCTGCCATACTGTACAGAGCTACCATACTGTACAGAGCTACCCTACTGTACAGAGCTGCCATACTGTACAGAGCCACCATACTGTACAGAGCTACTATACTGTACAGAGCCACCATACTGTACAGAGCTACTATACTGTACAGAGCTACTATACTGTACAGAGCTACTATAATGTACAGAGCCACCATACTGTACAGAGCTACTATACTGTACAGAGCTACCATACTGCAATGAGCTACTATACTGTACAGAGCCACCATACTGTGCAGAGCTACTATACTGTACAGAGCCACCATACTGTACAGAGCTACTATACTGTACAGAGCTACTATACTGTACAGAGCTACTATACTGTACAGAGCCACCATACTGTACAGAGCTACTATACTGTACAGAGCTACCATACTGCAATGAGCTACTATACTGTACAGAGCTACCATACTGCACAGAGCTACCATACTGTACAGAGCCACCATACTGTACAGAGCTACCATACTGTACAGAGCTACTATACTGTACAGAGCCACCATACTGTACAGAGCTACTATACTGTACAGAGCTACCATACTGCAATGAGCTACTATACTGTACAGAGCTACCATACTGCACAGAGCTACCATACTGTACAGAGCCACCATACTGTACAGAGCTACTATACTGTACAGAGCTACTATACTGTACAGAGCTACTATACTGTACAGAGCCACCATACTGTACAGAGCTACTATACTGTACAGAGCTACCATACTGCAATGAGCTACTATACTGTACAGAGCTACCATACTGCACAGAGCTACCATACTGTACAGAGCCACCATACTGTACAGAGCTACCATACTGTACAGAGCTACTATACTGTACAGAGCCACCATACTGTACAGAGCTACTATACTGTACAGAGCTACCATACTGCAATGAGCTACTATACTGTACAGAGCTACCATACTGCACAGAGCTACCATACTGTACAGAGCCACCATACTGTACAGTGCTGCCATACTGTACAGAGCTACCATACTGTACAGAGCTGCCATACTGTACAGAGCCACCATACTGTACAGAGCTACCATACTGTACAGAGCCACCATACTGTACAGAGCTACTATACTGTACAGAGCTACTATACTGTACAGAGCTACTATACTGTACAGAGCCACCATACTGTACAGAGCTACTATACTGTACAGAGCTACCATACTGCAATGAGCTATCATACTGTACAGAGCTACCATACTGCACAGAGCTACCATACTGTACAGAGCCACCATACTGTACAGAGCTACCATACTGTACAGAGCTACCATACTGTACAGAGCTACCATACTGTACAGAGCTACCATACTGTACAGAGCCACCATACTGTACAGAGCCACCATACTGTACAGAGCTACTATACTGTACAGAGCTACCATACTGCAATGAGCTACTATACTGTACAGAGCTACCATACTGCACAGAGCTACCATACTGTACAGAACCACCATACTGTACAGAGCTACCATACTGTACAGAGCTACCATACTGTACAGAGCTACCATACTGTACAGAGCCACCATACTGTACAGAGCTACCATACTGTACAGAGCTACCATACTGTACAGAGCTACCATACTGTACAGAGCTACAATACTGTACAGGGCTACCATACTGTACAGAGCCACCATACTGTACAGAGCTACCATACTGTACAGAGCTACGGAATCTGTACGCAGTCACAGTAGGCATAAAGATGAAATGTCAAAGTACCGCGGGACTCGAGGGCTATTGTCAGACTGGATGTTATTCATGAAATGTTTTCTTGCACTGGTAGCACAATGATTAAAATAACTTAATTTGTTTCGTCAATAACGAAATAATCTTACGCGTGTAAATGTGTGTTTTGTCCCAGACTCGATCCGTTGCTTGTATCCGTTGATTTCTTTTGGTTTAACGCTGCAATCAGCAACATTCCAACTATATGACGTGTTTCGTTTCTGTTCACATTTTACTGTCGCTTCTTTATATTCAGATCTCGTATAACTCAATACGCCCCTTTGAGTAATGGTCCAGCAATATCACTGCGCGGAACAACAGAAATGGACTTCACACATTGTACTCATGTGGTAAATCGAACCCGGGCCATCGGCGTGAAGAGCGAACACTTTAACCACTAGGCTCCCCGACCGCCCTTGTTTGACAAGAAAACAGAACATGAAGGGTTACATATTGGAAAACGGGAACGACTTAAAAGTACCCTCAGGACCAGTCCATGTTTTGTTTGTTTGTTTGTTTGTTTGTTTGTTTGGTTGGTTGGTTGTTTGCTTGTGTGTGTGTGTTTGTGTGTTTGTGTTTGTGTGTTTGTTGTTTAACGCCGCACTCAGCATTATTCCAGATATATGACAGCGGTCGGTAAATAATCGAGTGTGTACCAAACAATCCTGTGATTGACATCATCAGCATCGATCTACGTAATTGTTGGAAACGATGATATGCATCAACCAAGTCAGCGAGCGACCCGATCCCGTCAGTCGCCTCTTACGACAAGCATAGTCGCCTGTTACGGAAAGCATGGGTTGCTGAAGACCTACCTATTCTACCCCGGATCTTCACGGTCATGTCGATTATAATTGTACTAATATGGTTTAACATGCTTGTTCGGATAGAATGTTGTCAGTTCGGCAACATAATGTTCGTTATAGATTAAAACAGGGAGGGCGGTGAGGTAGCCCAGTGGTTATACCCTTGACTCGTCACGCCGAAAACCGGGCTCTATTCTCATGTTGGTACTATGTGTGGTGGATATTTATGATGCCCCCGATGTGAGATGGCTAGGTTATTGCTTGAGGTGGCGTAAGACCCAAACCAATCATTATTCTACTATGAATTTGGAAATTACTAGTTTCTTATTGGTCAATCAGAGGTTATTAAATCATACTGAGCTGCAATACTGTACAGAGCTATCATACTGTACAGAGCTACCATACTGCACAGAGCTACCATACTGCACAGAGCTACCATACTGTACAGAGCTACCATACTGTACAGAGCTACCATACTGTACAGAGCCACCATACTGTACAGAGCTACCATACTGTACAGAGCTACCATACTGTACAGAGCTACCATACTGTACAGAGCTACAGAATCCGTAAGCAGTCTCAGCAGGCATAAAGATGAAATGTCAAAGTACCGCGGGACTCGAGGGCTATTGTCAGACTGGACGTTATTCATGAAATGTTTCCTTGCACTGGTAGCACAATGATTAAAATAACTTAATTTGTTTCGTCAATAACGAAATAATCTTAAGCGTGTAAATGTGTGTTTTGTCCCAGACTCGATCCGTTGCTTGTATCCGTTGATTTCTTTTGGTTTAACGCTGCAATCACCACCTTCCAACTATATGACGATAGCCTGATACAATGATATGCATCAACCTTGTCAGCGAGCCTGACCACCCGATCCCGTTCGTCGCCTCTTACGACAAGTATGGGTTGCCGTAGACCACTTCTAGCCCTGATCTTCACAGGGGTCTTGTGTCTAGAGTTGTATGGGACTGAGATATTGCATATCACATATTCTAAGCGCATAACTGTGCCAACAATGTTTCAAACTTGACCAAAAAAACATTATTTAAGTAAAAATAACCCTAACGATATGACAAAACTTCCAATATGCAGTGTTTCGTTTCTGTTCACATTTTACTGTCGCTTCTTTATATTCAGATCTCGTATAACTCAATACGCCCCTTTGAGTAACGGTCCAGCAATATCACTGCGCGGAACAACAGAAATGGACTTCACACATTGTACTCATGTGGTAAATCGAACCCGGGCCATCGGCGTGAAGAGCGAACACTTTAACCACTAGGCTCCCCGACCGCCCTTGTTTGACAAGAAAACAGAACATGAAGGGTTACATATTGGAAAACGGGAACGACTTTAAAGTACCCTCAGGACCAGTCCATGTTTCGTTTGTTTGTTTGTTTGTTTGTTTGTTTGGTTGGTTGGTTGTTTGCTTGTGTGTGTGTTTGTGTGTGTGTGTGTTTGTGTGTTTGTTGTTTAACGCTGCACTCAGCAGTATTCCAGCTATATGACAGCGGTCGGTAAATAATCGAGTGTGTACCAAACAATCCTGTGATTGACATAATCAGCATCGATCTACGTAATTGTTGGAAACGATGATATGCATCAACCAAGTCAGCGAGCGACCCGATCCCGTCAGTCGCCACTTACGACAGGCATAGTCGCCTGTTACGGAAAGCATGGGTTGCTGAAGACCTACCTATTCTACCCCGGATCTTCACGGTCATGTCGAGTATAATTGTACTAATATGGTTTAACATGCTTGTTCGGATAGAATGTTGTCAGTTCGGCAACATAATGTTCGTTATAGATTAAAACAGGGAGGGAGGTGAGGTAGCCCACTGGTTACACCCTTGACACGTCACGCCGAAAACCGGGTTCTATTCTCCTGTTGGTACTATGTATGGTGGCTATTTATGATGCCCCTGTTGTGAGATGGCTAGGTTATTGCTTGAGGTGGCGTAAGACCCAAACCAATCATTATTCTACTATGAATTTGGAAATTACTAGTTTCTTATTGGTCAATCAGTGGCTATTAAATCACAATAAACCCCCTCTGATTGAAACAGCTGGTTTGACGGCCGCATCACCGCGGAAGCTAATTTTCACAAAATAGTACTTCTTTCATTCATTATCGCTAGGCATATTTAAATAATTATACCTACAATTATAGGTCACAAAATGCAAAGTTGTGGTTACTACAATATTCAAATAATGTGTGGCAATACATTTCGTGCAGAAAACACGATAGAAATCTTCAAACCACACTAAATTCAACATTTGAAAACTCACGCTGTGCGCTCGGTTCCAAATTAAATTTATCACGGTTAAATCTGCAGTTAACCTAGCACTACGTTGAAAACACAGTGTGTTTATCTCCTAATCAACGGAAAAATGAAATTACGAATCTTAAAAGACCGAAACATAAGTCCTTTGATGGTTGGTTCCCTACCTCGATAGCAAAGTTGCTCCTCGGGTTGTACATCTCAGGGATCGTCTGCCAGGTGTTGGTCTGCGGGTTGAACCTCTCGCCTGTATTCATCCGCGTGATGCCGTTGAAACCCCCAAGGGCGTACACGCAGCCCCTGTAGGCGATCACCCCGACGCCGCTCCGTCTGTTGCGCATGGGGGTGATGAGAGTCCACTGATTCGTGAGGGGGTCGAAACACTCCGCCGTGTTGAGGCACTCCTGTCCGTTAAACCCTCCGCAGATATAAATTTTACCTGCACAGATGAAAATAGTGCGTGATATTTCCATACATTGGAAACGGTTAAGTCTTTGATTGGCATTGAGAAGTTGGCAGAACCTGAATTTGCTATGGATAATAACTTCTGTATGGCTTGTAATGCATGACGTCACAGAGCTAGTTCTTGCCCATTCACCAGGTGTTTAGAATCTTTGATTGCAGGTAGCTAAACCAACACATCTAGTTTACACGACCTTTATCGGTTACATGTAAATCAAACATACTGACACTGTCCATGTAATATTTCATTATTTCTTCTTCATGAGACGCAATATTATTAGACTGCCACTTAATCGGAGCCTACCCTCCGGGACACTGGACTGTCCGAAGGTACCGGTGGCCCAGACGATAGGGGGCCGTAAATCGCTATACCGAGGTGCGTCCGCACGCTAGGCTCCTCTGGAGGTAGGTTCGAAACCTAGGTTCACTTTCATTACAATGCTCGGTCTGACAGTACCATATCCGTATCCGTGGCTTTTCCCAAAATGGCAAAATATTTTAGACCTCATCCCTTTAAACTTTCCTCACACAAATGGCTGATCCGCCATAACTAAAATACTGTTCAGTGCGGCTCACTCACTCACTCACCCACTCACTCACCCATTCGCTCACTCACTCACTCACCCATTCGCTCACTCACTCACTCACTCACCCATTCGCTCACTCGCTCGCTCACTCACTCACTCACTCATCCATTCGCTCACCCATTCGCTCGCTCACTCACTCACTCACTCACCCATTCGCTCACTCACTCACTCACTCACTCACTCACTCACTCATCCATTCGCTCACCCATTCGCTCGCTCACTCACTCACTCACTCACCCATTCGCTCACTCACTCACTCACTCACTCACTCATCCATTCGCTCACCCATTCGCTCACTCACTCACTCACCCATTCGCTCACTCACTCACTCACTCACTCACTCATCCATTCGCTCACCCATTCGCTCGCTCACTCACTCACTCACCCATTCGCTCACTCACTCACTCACTCACTCATCCATTCGCTCACCCATTCGCTCGCTCACTCACTCACCTTCCAAAGTGGTGGCGCTGGCGTCGCTCCTCTGGTGGTTCATGGGCTGCACGAGACTCCACTGGTTGTTTTTCTTCAAATACCTCTCGGCTGTGTTCTGTCGCACGTGACCATCAAATCCCCCCATGGCGTAGATAAACTTGTCAAGAACAGCCACGCTGACATAGCATCTGAGAAAATACGTTGAAGATTACAAAACGCGGGACTCATTCCATTGATCCAACAAAGAACATATTCATGTATGTATAGCCGATAACACAACGACTTCCGTGTCTAGTTCAACAAGTCCATGTTATTGCAATCTGATTCATAACTATTGCGTACCCGTGAAGGTCCGGGGTAGAATAGGTCTTCAGCAACCCATGCTTGCCGTAAAAGGTGACTATGCTTGTCGTAAAAGGCGACTAACGGGATCGGGTGGTCAGGCTCGCTGACTTGGTTGAAGCATGTCATCGATCCCAATTGCGTGGATCGGTGCTCATGATATTAATCACTGGATTGTCCGGTCCTGACTCGATTATTTACAGACCGCTGTCATATAGCTGGAATATTGTTGAGTGCGGCGTTAAACAACAAACCAACAACAACATAACTATTGCGTCAATCCAGCGATGTTGCTGACATAGTCGGGGTTTTTCGTGTGTGCTTTGAGTATTTGGTGGCAGTCGAGCAGAACCAAGATTTTCACTATGAGTTCCGTCCTTTTGTAGGCTTAAGGGATCCGCTGCGTTCTCGGATCAAAATATTCGACTTACTAATTATCACCGTCAGTAGAGTCGTTTTTTTATGTATGTTTAGTGTTTGGCGGAGGACGAGCAGGGCCATGCACGTGATATAAGCAGAAGCACCTCGCTATGCACAGGTCCGTACCTTACAACTGTAGGATCCACTAGACGTTGATTCAAAATCCTGGATCAAAATATTCGACTGAATTATCACTGTCTGTTATGCTCATGGTATATTGTTTTACCGAACCGGCAAAGTTCTATGACCTGTGCGTCACTATATAATTGGCCGGCTTTCCTCCGACATTAAACTGACACACCGTGATATAAAAAATGACTAAATACCAGATCCATTCAAGAGAGTGCCAACCCCCTTTTGGAATGCCGGATGCCGGGCCCTGTTAGTGGCATTCTGGAAGCTGCAGTTCCGTATGCTGGATGCCATGAAATGTTTACTAGTATCTGGTACGCGGATGTCCATATCTCAAGCACAGTCGTGCATTCTATGTGAAAATCCCAGTCTAATATCTACCTATATCGACCATCTAGTGTACAGTGAAATGATTCAAGAGTAGCTAAATTTTGATAGAAATATATAACTCCGTTTAAATTCAAAAGGAGCCCCAGTGATATGGGAGTGTCTGAACCTGGAGGAAATATACCTTGCTTTATTTAGGGTCATATAGCATTACAGTAAAACTAAGCTAGGCTGGTTGCATGGAAAACAAACGCTTCAAATGAAACCTGAGAATTAAACAATTTTTTTATGTTTAAAACTTCCTGTGAAGCGACATTCCTTGTTTTGGAGGTGTATCAGGAAATATAAGTAAGCGATGATTGATAGTAAATGTTTTTTGTACACATTTAGTAATAACCCCTTTATCCCCTGATCTGCTGGTTGCAATGGAAATTGACACCATAAAGTTGGTTGGTTGGTTTGTTGTTTAACGCCGCACTCAGCAATATTCCAGCTATATGACAGCGGGCTGTAAATAATCGAGTCTGGACCAGACAATCCAGTGAGTAATATCATGAGCATCGATCCACACAATTGGGATACGATGACATACATCAACCAAGTCAGCGAGCCTGACCACCCGATCCCGTTAGTCGCCTTTTAAGACAAGCATAGTCACCTATTACGGCAAGCATGGGTTGCTGAAGACCTATTCTACCCCGGATCTTCACGGGTCCACACCATAAAGACATATGCATGATGATCAGAAAAACTGTCGAAGCATGTGTCTTTTTTGTCTTCAGATTATTTCCGCAATTAGATTATTGTTTTCGGTAGTTGAGTGCAACTGCTCTAACATGTTTATCCAGAATTTGTTAAACAATGTGATCTTACTTTATAGAGTCTAGTAAGATTATGCATAGATATTAATCAAATGCAGCTCATACACATGGATTTCAAACATGCTATAAGAAGGGTAGGTGACGATGTGGTGGAACTCAAAGACAGTTTCCTAACCGTCCATGTATAGATGTTACAACTGATCACATACATCGGTCTTTAACATTGGCACCCAGAAATTGTTAGGATCAGGCAAAGAAATCCTAAACTGTTGTTTTAACAGCATATCGAGCAGTGATTGTGGCAAGCGATATAATATATTTCCTATCGAAACCTTATCGCTAAGCTTTAAAAATACTCCATATCGATATATACACATTTAGGCTGGCAACAGCTAATATACATACGAAGGATATTAATTATCTGCAAACGTTTCCAAAGATACGCGAACAACCATTTTGTTTTCTCTCTCAAAGGGACACTACTCTATCGGTCTCTTTTATTAGAGATATTTCGGCCGATAACAAAGTTCGGATAAGTTCGATCCCCAATCAGTCATTATTTTACATTATCTGATATTTAAATCGACGATTTTTATGAAAATTATCTTAACAAGACAGTATATCCATGTCCACCTTGATATTTTTCTATCAAGACAGGGGCGGTCGGGTAGCCTAGTGGTTAAAGCGTTCGCTCGTCACGCCGAAGACCCGGGTTCGATTCCCGACATGGGTACAATGTGTGAAGCCCATTTCTGGTGTCCCCCGCCGTGATATTGCTGGAATATTGCTAAAAGCGGCGTAAAACCATACTCATTCACTCTATCACTCACTCATTCACTCTATCAAGACAGGTGTGAAGAAACTAGCAGGGACTGTTCTCAGTCATAAATGATGCTGTTTGGGTGATACAAACAAAACTCTTCGGATGATGACACATATACAACTTCAACAATAGACAAAGCATGATTTGCTTGTGGTTTAACATGGTAGTCAGCAATTATCAAGCTAATATTACACCTGTAAATAAACGGGCTCGTAAGCCAGTGATTGATATTATGAGCAACGTCCACGCCGTCGAGGAACGATGACACGCAATAATTTAAGTCACACAGCTTACAATCAAATCCATTTAGTCGCCATGCGTACATGTAGGTTTCTGGGGACCAAACTCGGAATCCCACATAGGGACAACATAATTTTAGCATCCACGTATAACAGTGTCTAACCTCTTTGCATTCATGGGTGCTGCCTCCGTCCACTGGCTGTTGATGGGGTTGAAAACCCTGACGCTGTTGAAGTATTCCATGCCGTCAAAGCCGCCGATGACGTAGATGTGTTGGTCGAGGGCTACGGTGCCGTGGTAGGCGCGAGGACCTGGTCGTATCGGAACATGTATGTATTCAAGTACCTTTCATACGATGCTCGGTCAATTCGACACAGGGATTTCCCTGAACTGGACAGAATGTCCGATGTACAGGAACAGTATTATTTAAAGATCGGTTCAAACATGCAATATCTGCTAATCTGCTGTTTCACTGAAGACGACGGTTTTCAAAAGTAGTCCTCGTCAGTGTGTATGTGTGTGTGTGCGTGCGTGCGTGCGTGCGCGCGTACGTGCGTCTGTGGGTGTCTGTTGTTGAGTGTGTCTGTGTGTGTGAGTGTGCGTCTCTGTTTGTGTCTGTTGTTGAGTGCGTGTGTGTGTGTCTGCGTCTCTGTGTGTGCGTCTGTCTGTGTGTATGTGTGTGCGCGTGCGTGCGTCTCTGTGTGTGTCTGTCTGTGTCTGTTGTTGAGTGTGTGTGTGTGTGTGTGCGTCTGTGTGTGTGCGCGTGCGTGCGTCTCTGTGTGTGGGTCTGTGGGTGTGAGAGAGAGAGAGAGTGTGTGTGCGTCTCTGTGTGTGCGTGTGTGTTCATGCCCCAACCCCCGTACCCCCATACCCCCACCCCACCCCCATGTATAATGAATGTCCAGTCCTTAAATAATGTTCAAATTGATATTTTTTTATTTAAATAAATAGCACTAGATAGTTGTGATAAATTTTGACAGCCCCCTCTTCTTTATTTCATTAACATACACACAAATGTGTTTGAATGAAATAGCAAACCAATGTAGAATATAATGTACATATAATATCTGGTACTCAAGTAAATTTATTAACATTCTACCAAAGTATCTACAAATGTATCCTTAATATACATTGCGCCCGTGTCTTATAACCAGTGTTATGCAGCCACGCAAATTTGTTCCTTTTAAATATAATAAAGCTAAATATAATAAAGGCGAAAAAGACTTCTAAACCGCACTGAACTCGAATTCGAATTTCGAATTCAAGGTCAAAACAAATGAGACATGTATCTTACCGGTGTCAACGTTGTTTGAGACAATCCACCTGTCTGCCCGCGTGTCATACGTTTCCACCATGTTAGTGGGAGACCCCCCACTCCACCCACCAATTACAAACAAGATCTCGTGAGGCACGCGAGGTTTGGCGAGAGGGTTGTTGAGGTCGACCTCCTTGTCTTCATCCATGTCCAAGTCATACAGGAACTTCAGTGTCTCAATGATGATTGGTTTACATGCATCTATTTCCTTGACATAGGGGTGGGACTTCACCTGAAGATGGGCGGGGCATGGATAAGCAGAATATCCTTAGTTACATCCCGGTGGAACTCAATTGTAATCGGTCCTTAAGGTGTACAAGGTACAAACTTAATGGCAAACTGTTAAGGATGAACTCATAAGAACCGTTACCATAATGGTTTAGTTCGTGTTATATTACCAGGTTCAGAACGATGTTCAGTAGCATCATCACCGAAAACGACATACACTCTATTGAACTCAACACCACAGTACTACAAACGCTACAGATGGTCTAACCCTATACCCAACGAAACAGGATATTATGTCATAACCCCCGAGAAAACCATTCATTCGTCACTCTATTGGACTCAACACTAAAGACCACAGTACTACAAACGCTACAGATGGTCTAACCCTATACCCAACGAAACAGGATATTATGTCATAACCCCCGAGAAAACCATTCATTCGTCACTCTATTGGACTCAACACTAAAGGCCACAGTACTACAAACGCTACAGATGGTCTAACCCTATACCCAACGAAACAGGATACTATGTTATAACCCCCGAGAAAACCATTCATTCGTCACTCTATTGGACTCAACACTAAAGACCACAGTACTACAAACGCTACAGATGGTCTAACCCTATACCCAACGAAACAGGATATTATGTTATAACCCCCGAGAAAACCATCCATTCGTCCCAGCAATCGCCCAATCTAATTGATGACATTAACATGATTAAGGAAAAATATCACACATAAGACTCCACTCGCTTAAAACGTATGCCTTTAATACTGAAGTATACTTTGAGCATATTTCTTTCACCGAGTGATTAATATTGTCCTCGTCTTGTAATCTTACTACTCCAAACAGTTAACGACCGCCCAATTCTTGCATATTACTATAGTTAATCTGACACGGCATGTATTATAGTAGTAGGGTTGGGACGGGTAACTCGGGTACTCGGGTCGGATGGGTCCTGGGTACTAGTAAGACTCGGGTACTCACAGGTCTACCCGGACCCGTGGTTAGTCACGTTGATATATTGTTTAATGACAAAACCTCATTATAGCTCAGTGGTTACACTACAAGTCGCTAATAAGCTAATAAGGGTACCCGGGTAGTAAATGTGGACTCGTCCCAGACCTATATAGTAGTAATATGAAAGACTCGTGTGGTTCTCAACTTTTTAAGGAGTACATTTTGTTTGCGGCAGACATGACACGTCGTTAATTCTTTGGATATCACCTACAGGATATATCTCTATATGTGTCGGGGCGGTCGGGTAGCCTAGTGGTTAAAGCGTTGGCTCGTCACGCCGAAGACCCGGGTTCGATTCCCGACGTAGGTACAATGTGTGAAGCCCATTTCTGGTGTCCCCCTCCGTGATATTGCTGGAATATTGCTAAAAGCGGCGTAAAACCATACTCACTCACTCTATATGTGTCACCCGATGTTGATGACAGAGGGTCTGACGAGCATGGAATAGTCCTGAGATTACCAAGTCATCATATGAAGGCTGTACTAATCATACTATTTAAGAGTGTGTTTCTGCTCGAATGGTTACCAAGATGACGATTTACATAAGGAAAATATTTGTGTCTAAATACTAAATAACATTGTACTAAGTATGACTAACCGAACACAGCGCAAACCGGAATATAACTGTTTCGGGAGGCGGTATATCGGGATAGGCGTGGAACACATTTATATTCCTGGTCACTATACCATAGTAACTCAACCGATCCCAGTCCTGCTTTTTCTATCTGTCGATGAGGTGGAAACACACCATAGCAACTTCCCATGTTCACGTTAACGGTGTGCTACCTACCTTCTCCACGAAGTACTGTGTTGTGAGAAGTCCAAGACGGATTGTCTTCAGTAGCCGTGCAATCTGACATTTGCGTTTTTCGGGATCAAAATCTATCCAGCGAAGAACAGCATCAAAAACGATCTCCTCATTTTTGACATTGAGGTCATCGGATCCCAAAATCTCGCAGACTTCCTCGACGTCCAGCTGAAGGAACTCGTTGCTGTTGGCGTAGACCACGCCGATGTGTTGCAGGAGGTAGCGTAATGCATGCCGTTCTAAGCTGTGACAGAAATACGCCCGGGCAAATGCTCGGATTCCAATAACATTTTCTGCACACATCTCCCTCAGAAGGAAGTCGCAGCAGAGTCTGATGAGGCCGGTGACGTGGAACTGGTCAGCCGCCGGGAGAAGTTGTTCAACGTTGTCTCTGTCAATCTTGATGTCCCTCGTGTAGGCGTACTCGATGATGATGTGCATAATGTCAGAGGACACTCCGGGGATTGTGACTTCCCTCTTGTTTGTGTCAAACATCTGGTTGGTGAAGAGGGCCCGGAAGTAGGGGCTGCAGGCGGACATGATGGCCCTGTGGATGTTGTACGTCGTGTTCTCCACTCTGATCACAGCATCACACAGCTCCCCCTTCTTCCTCAGCTCCGATAACACATTGCAGGCTTGCATACTGAATTTCTTCTGCATCACTGTGCCGTTCGATGTCTCATCTTCCATGTCCATCTCGCTCATGTTAATCACTGGTGTACAATACGGACTCTTGATCAAGTACGACTGGTGCGGGTTGTCTCTGGAGAACGAATGAAGCCCTAGATACTGGGACAATGACGTCGAAGGGCCAATCGTAGCGCGATAAAGCTATGACGTCATAGAACTATCAATGAATGGAGTCACTGTCGACGATTCGGGTCCATGACGTCATGACATTGTTTGGGGAATGTGTAGTTTTCACAACGCGCCTAATGTTTTGGATAATTCTTTGATGGGATAACTTATCAATAATGTTAATCATTTATGCCTTTATTTGTTCCGAATATTCATAAAAACGCACACCTTTACTCTTATTTGTATTTATACGGCTTCACATGGAAGACATCTTCAGACATTAGGGAGGTCACCGTAAAACCTGCTTACGCCGTTTTCATTACTTAACCCTAAAAACCCATCTGTACTTTCGGAGATTATTTTATTCAATGTATTTTTTTATATATGTATAAAATCTTTAAATACTACGGACTCTATATAGTACTGTTTGGTTGTATTGGGAAGATGTGTTAGTAATTACATTAAGAAATACCATGATAGTTGGAAGTTTTGCGACGTCTTTCCATAAATAAAAAGCAATCATATAAGACTGCATAAATCAAAACATTTTTTTCTCAAAAGTGAAAAGGACGAAAGGACATTTCTTCATATTTTGTATTGAAATCATAGGTGATGAGGGAGGATAAATTTGTTATTTTTGTACATACCAATAACAAATGACGCGTAGGATTTAAAGTGACACTTGTTTCATCCACCCGAGGTTCAACTTGGAGGGAGCATAAACTCAGACCATGGATGGGGATCAGTTCTTGTGTGTAGATGATGGTGACAATGATAGGATTCTAGCTTTTGCCTCTGATGACATGCTTGACATGCTTCACCAGGCTCACACAAGATACATGGATGGAGCTGAAATGTGTGCCCATCCTTATACAACCAACTTTACGATATGTTATATGGTGGCTATAATTACGAAAACATGTTCAAGCAATGTGAAACGCTGATGTCAATATGGTCAATAAGACACCTAACACTTTTTGGAAGGAAATGCTATTCTTAAATCGCTAGTTCTGCCCAAACTTAACCACCTATTCTCATCTATTCCAAATCTACCCCAAACAACAATTGATAAATTTCAAACAAAATGTTAAAATTCTTGTGGAGAAATAAATCGGACAAAAGAAAATTGGAGGAATTGAATGCCCTAGATTAAGACAAGTCATACAACCTCAAAAGATTCCGATGAGCCTTTACAACCCATTCTAAATTGTGTTTTGTATTCTTTTTAAATACCCCCATAATAAACGGTCAACATGAGAACGAGATCAAAAGCAGGACGCACAAGCCATATATATTATCTACAGTAAACAACATGTTCTATGACAAAATCACTGATGTCTTGGTGGGTTTTCCTGGACGGTCTAGAAAATAATAATATTCCAGCTGTTGGCATTCTTTCACCAAATGTCTGGTGAACTGATAATATACACGTGGGGAGTGAGTGAGTATGGTTTAACGCCGCTTTTAGCAATATTCCAGCAATATCACGGCGGGGGACACCAGAAATGGGCTTCACACATTGTACCCATGTCGGGAATCGAACCCGTGTCTTCGGCGTGACGAGCCAACGCTTTAACCACTAGGCTATCCGACCGCCCCTACACGTGGGGAAGGAATCGGTTGTCTACCTATCATGGTCTACAAAAGGCATCAGATCTATTAATGATTTTATTGATGAAAAGGGAAACTTTCTCATTTGTACAACGGAGAAATACAATAAACTGAATTATCTTAAAGTCAGATCCTTTTAGGCAATACTTTTTTTTCAGAAGCTAAAGAAACTTTGTTACCCATATTTACCATTATTTTATACCATTTGTTAAAAACCAGGAAAGGTTATCATACTCAACATTTCTATAAAATACTTACGGCCAAACAAATTACCAAGAATCAACACTTTCAAAAATGAGAATTCGCGTTACACCGTTATTAGTCCGTTTGGCTCCAAATGATGATGAATTTCAAAATAATTCATAATCGGGTATAGTCTATTAAATGTCAATATGGTACACGGCAATGAATACCCTGTACCCAACAATATCTGCAGTTCGTTATTTTTATTCCCATAACTTTGTTTTGTTTGTTTCTTGTTTAACGCCGCACTGAGCAATATTCCAGCTATATGACGGCGGTCTGTAAAGAATCGAGTCTGGACTAGACAATCCAGTGATTGACATTATAAGCACCGACCCACGCAATTGGGGTACGATGACATGCATCAACCACGTCAGCGAGCCTGACCACCTCTCATTTAACTGGAAAAAAAGTTTGAAAAGAAACTATATCATGTGTAGATCTACAATTTCGTAGAGGAACAGCGTAAACCCGAACTGGCTGTGTTACATAGCATACGTCGTTGTTGAACGACAAGATTATGCGCTACTCAGCTGATGTGAGCAGTTCATTTTTAAGGTGTATGACTTCTTTCAATGGGAAGCAGAAAGAGGAAAAGCTTTTGATGAAATTAATAACTACTTTAAACGAGCTTCTAAAGCTCTTGGTTTGTCTCATAACAAGCTGAAAAATGTTGTCCGTCGACGGGGTAAGTGTATTCGCCGTCACGACTGGCATCATTTGTTTGCAAACATACCGATCAGTCGGTTGCGAGTTCAACTCCAAGTCACTTAGAGGGACATAGAAGGGACATAACTCGTAATAGCCACTGATGGCACTGCGATGGAGCCAAGAAATTCCAGCCTAGTTCGGCTACAGTCAGTTAACTCCCTTGCCTGAGACGATGCCTGGAGCTTTGACTGGTGGCAGCGATAGTATAGAGAGATCCGTGAATGGGCTATCGCTGTGAGGAGCTTGCTGTCCTCCCCAAAGCCTTTCACAAAGCGGAACGTGCTCATTCTATTAATCACAAGTTTGTCTTCACGAAATTGTAGTCAGTCTAAAACCAACAGTCGCTTACTTCCTCGAAATGAGAACATACGATGGAATCCATTTTCAAAGTGGGTGTTGATATTCTGTTATGTTCAAATTCAGATTATCACAAGACTGTTGGTGGACATCAATGAACCTTCCCACCTGCTGTCACCCATTGGAACATATGTGGCATATTAATGTGAGTTCGTTTCATAGAGTGAGTGAGTGAGTGAGTTGGGTTTAACGCCTCTTTGAACAGTATTCCAGTTATATCACTGTGTCACCTTTGTGGGAGGAAAGTCCGAGGTCTCACATTTTTACCACTTAGGCAAAACCCATGGAATGACACGGTGCTAACAAACCTAGAAACTTCAGGGCTTATTCTAGTGTGGGGCCTTGTGCTTTTAGCCCCTAAATTTGAAAAAAGGCCCACATTTTCAAATTCAATAGGGTATTTTAACATTGTGCTGTATGGGCAAGAGTGGGTTTACCTCTGGAATACTGTGTCAGAAAATACCAAGAGTGAACCCTGGAACAAAATCGGGTCAACTCATAACTGGGATTCGAACACACGATCATGCCCAAGGGATGCAACACTGCACAGTGAAATGACACACCTTAGACCCGTGCCCTCTCATATCACAGTGTGATATAACTGAAATGCTAGACGAAGCACACTCACTCATACACTGTTAGGGGATTACACTGAAAGTCTATAGCCATTAACTTATCAACATATTCCATGTCTGAACAACTGAAACAAATGTCCCCCTAAGAAAACAATAGATTTTATTCACATAAAAACTAGATAACATTTCAGTGAATTTGCATCATATTTGGTTCAAATCATTCATTAACATATTAGAGTTTATTAAATTTATAAAAATTCAACTATAAACATTGTGAAACATAAAAGAAATGTATATCACAAATATAAAAGATACAGCAACAGACTGTTCATCTGAAATATTATCCCGTCAGTTCAATGAACCAACATCACATACAGGCACATCAACAAACACAAAACAAACATTGCAACACATTCACCTTGACCTTGATCTGATCAGTTTTTGTTGACATTGACCTATAACAATTTAATAAAATATTGAGAACATAGCAGGATATTTTGGCATTTGATTCTTGCTCATAGTATGAATTAATGATCTGAATACAAGTAGACTCCCATCTAACTGTTGATTCGTTTGTGCATTTCATGTCAATATCTCACCAAGGGTACACAGACAGGACACTAACACAGGCAACAGGTGACATCCACTCATTGAATGAAGGATAAGAAACGATTTGTAAAATTATGTTACATGTATTAGCTGCTGCCACACAATCATTATATAACAAAACAAAACAAGTATTATGTTTCTGGTCAAGTATTTTGTGCCATTTTCAACCCCAAAGCATCAGGCCTTTTTCCAGTTTTTTAACCAAGGGCAGGTAACTCTAACCTGCTTTCCCCAAAAAGAGCACACATGCGATGCCTCTTGTGTCTGAGCAGGTTGTGAGTGTGCACAGGAATGCGTAACTTTAAATTTTTTTATTAAAATATTAACTCATGGCCTCGTATACATGGGTCATTATTTATTTTTTATTTATTTTTTTAGCGTATTCCTGTAGTGTGTGTTAGGGGTGGGTGGGGGCTAATCAGGACTTTGGGGCTTGTAAAGTGCAGTTAAAACACCACTCTTCTCAACATTTATGAATCGTTGCGAAAAGGACATTTCAATGTTGGTCAGGGACAAGTTGCATCGTCGTGTCTTTTTTTGGGACAAACCAAAAAAACAGAAACATAATGTTATTATTTTGGCGTAATATTAACAAATGAATGGAGAAGTTGGTACCGGTCCTCTCTGGTTCAGCCATTTTTTACAAAATAAAGGGAAGTAACTCCTGCTTTCTTGGGAAAAAAGTTTAGCTTTGTGTCCACTCAAAAGTTACCAGTAAAACTTAAACATTGATTTAATCACATCACCTTAACAGATGCATTGCTATATATGTAAAGGCTATTATATACAGTATGGCATTAAGATAGGAATACACAGCATCCACATATACAAGGGCTGGAACGGTTAACCAGGGTACTCGGGGTGGGTGGGTACAGAATAGGTGATATATTATGTAATGACAAAAATTCACAATATCTCCATGGTTACATGACAAGTCACTTATGTTTGCATTTCTTTCTATGTACACATTCCTTTTGACTTGTATATGTCTGAGTAAAGATAAAGCTTCAGTCAACATTAGTGTATGCATGACCACATCGTATTATGTACGTATGTAAACAGTTTTTTTGCCAGGGCTCCAGTAAAGCCATTCCCATTTGGTCATTTTGTACCCTACTCTTGAGGTGGGGTGAGGTGAAATTGGGTTTAACGTCGCGTCCAAAATGATTGCACTTATATAGCGACGTACATGTACGTGTATGTGTTTGTGTGGCTGCTTGTACTAGTCCGGACTGATGCCGATTTATAGGGCTCAACCACTGAGATACCATGCTGCAGTTTAACAGGAATACCCCACTCAAACACAGTATACTGACTCTGAGCTGACCAGTCCTTGTTTTAGCCCCTTAATGCCGAGCGCCAGACAGGGTAACAACAAGTACCATCTTTTCATGTCTTTTGGTATAACGCGGCCGGGGATCGAACCCCGGACCTTCTGCTCTTCCCGGCGGACGCTCTACCAGTAGACCACGGAGGCGGTCTCACAACTCTTGAGACCTATTACGGTTACCTGGATAGGGTCGGGTAATAGGGGGTCAGGTACCTTGGTGGTAAATTTGGACTCGTCCCAACCCTAATGTATGCATATGTATAGGAGTGAAGTAATATTGGGGATTAATATGGCAAATCAAGTACTAGTGCAACACTTCATGCACCATTGGAACATTAAGCCGGGTGCAAGACTTGTTCTCGTATTCCAAACAGAATATTCCAAGAAACAGAGTTATTGGTATAAATACTTTCAGGCATACAGGCACAGCAGACTGGACGGAGATATATCCATAAAGTGTATCACAGCATGTGTATTTAAACCAAACTGACAAATATCACAGATAATACTAATTTGGAATTTGTTAATAAACAGAGAAATTCCTTTTGGATAAGAATCATATAAGTGCAGACAAAAATCTGCATTTAAAAGTTAAAACATGTTATGGAAACAAAATATAACAGCATTCTTATGACGTTCTGGAAATATACATCAAATTCACAATGAAGTGAGAACCATAGGATGCAAAACAGGATAGAGCTGTGTTATTTTAACCACATGAATTCACAATTACTGATTAAAATAAAAAAATTAATAAACATTCTGGAAATTTTCATTTCTGTTATGGAAAAAACCATAGTAAGTCAATATGGGAATAAAAGTAATCCTTGATTATTATTTCCCCTTTTCACTATTGCCTCATCTATGATACTTTTAAAATAAAAAAATTAATGAAACATGTTTCTGAAACTTTAAGCTTATTTTACTCTTAAACAACTAGAAAATGCAATAAACTAAGTGAATAAAACAGGCTTCACTTACAGCTGGTTGCTATTTGACAACCTTTCTCTGACTGAACAACACCCTTATTATCTTCATCCCACTACAGGGGCGGTCGGGTAGCCCAGTGGTTAAAGCGTTTGCTCGTCACAACGAAGACCTGGGTTCGATTCCCGACATGGGTACAAAGTGTGAAGCCAATTTCTGGTGTCCCCCGCCGTGATATTGCTGGAATATTGCTAAAAGCGGCGTAAAACCATACTCACTCACTCACCCCACTACAACTGACAACATTTTCTGTAGTACCAGAACTAGTGGAGCAGCGTTCATAAGCAATGAGGTAATATCCTAAATATACCTACTAAAACAAATTAAACTAATTTGCACATTAATTAAGAGACTACTCTATATAAAGCAACTGCCGCTGGATTGACTACTGATACTACAATCATATTGCTTCATTACACAGGTGTATGCTTCATTGCCTCTTGCCTCCACTCCACATGCCTTGCAACACAGTTCCTTAAACGAAACCTTTTTGCCTCAGTTTGAAAATGGACGCCAACAAAATAAAGAGTGCATCCACTGGGACACAATATGCATAAACATGTTTAGAAATGGATGCTGTTATAATTAGGGACCACTTAGGATTAATATCTGTACATAATAAGAATCACTGACTTGAAGCTAGGAACTATCAATTAACTGTCACTCCTGTGTTAATACTGTTCAAATGCTTACAGCATTTATTCTTTCCAAAAATAAATCCAAGAAGCTAGTTAGTCTCTAATTCACACTTCTGAAACTATTTCATCCTAATCTAATGTTCTTTGAAAATATTTGCAGGAACACCTGTCTACAGAGACACAGAGGCATGTTAAAATGGATAGAAACTCTTAATATTCAACAAACAAAAACAAACAAAATTCCTTTCCAACTGTATTAAGATACAAGTAATTAAGAAAATTATTTTCAATACTTTCTTCAAATAAGTAAAAAACAAATTCTCCATAGTGGTGCCAACATAATTTCTTAAATGATACCAAACCAGACAATGTGTTCTTCTAAATTCTTAAAACTCCATCTTCACAATACCGTGGTGGGTCCCATACCTGGACACTGGATTGTAATGTTTTATCTTTGAATCATAATAAATAGTGCTTTTCCCATTTGTAATTTTAAACATGAAATAAATGCGGAGTACATACTTTCTCTAGTTCGTTCTGCTTTGTACGACTCACTAACCTTCAGTAAACTTCCACGTACATAACTAATTCAACCATATTACCAATATCGAATGTAGGCTGATTATTATGGTTGAAGTTGGCACAATACACGTCTGCCCATTAGATGATCACCATGGCAACAAAGGGAGACAACCAAGGCAATCAGCGAGTAGCACAGCAACAGTTTCACATACTAGCTACAGTGGGACACACTGCAAACTTATAAATGTCCGATAACCCGTAATGGATGAAATGAGATGAATAGTTGCTGTGATAATTAAAGCCATACTGACTCAAGTTAAAACTATGTTGACTTTGACACAATCTCAATACCGCTAAACAACGATCTGAGGATATCCCATTACAGGTGACTTCATATATACCTTTCGCAAACTGACCGACCAATGAAATGACAAGAATTTGACATTAGCCAATCAGAAACCTATAAAGAAGAGGATGCTGATGTCCCTAGTTAACATCTAGTCTCTGAAATGAACATATTTTATACAACAAAAAAACAGTTGTTAAAAAACTTAAAAAACTTAACTTAAAAAAATATATAAAAAAGCAGCCATGAAACTCTCTTCATTTTCAGAACATGCGGTTATCTAGACTTGCCAACTATTATAGACTTGCAAGGGCTGTATTAGATGTATTTGTTGAGGGTCTGTATGACAGACTAATATACCTGATACAGGGGTACGGGGATGGTGTACCAAACTCAGCAGAGTTTTTCAAAGTACCAGCTGATGGCGCCACTCTCACATGACGCAAATCACTTCAGAAACCCATCAAATTATCTTCCCAAAATATTCACCCAACAGCTCTTCCATATTATTTCCTCCATAACAAAAGAAATATATTTATATAATTCCACAAGTTAATGCATGAGGATTTCATAACAAGAATTCATCACAATGGACGGAGAGATGAAGTAACTATTGGTAGACGTGAGTAGTGTTCACTGTAGACTGCATGTTGCAGAGCCCTTCTCTCCAGCCCCCTTGGTGTGACTGATGTTGCTGCTTCTGCCGTTGCTGCTGTTGGACCTGGGTGACGGAGACGACATCCCCTTGCCTTCACCACCTGCAATGATGGCTTCCAGGTCTGCGATCTACAAGAAAATGTTATTACAAATTGAAAATATGTGACTCATATGATCTCAACAGTAATACACACCCACAATATCCATTCCTAAAGATTTAAGACTAAAGACTAAAGACAAAAATTCTGAATCCCAGCTGGCAGACTTTAAAGAATTGGCTCCAGTATTTTTAGTGTCTATGGAGGTATAAACATTGCTTGGTTAGCCAATCAAATGCCATGGAACCATTTGCAATTTATTTATTTGTACTATTTGTGTTATTTCTGTTGTACAATGAAAATTGTTCAATAATGAAAAGGACTTTTTTTTAAAATTTACATACAAAGTCTTATCCCAGTATATGCAAACTACAATTGCAGTAAGGGAGTGAGCGAGTATTGTTATATGAGCCTCATTCACAACATTGCAGCTTAACCCCACCTGTCAGTAAATAATCGAGTCTGGACCAGACAGTCCAGTGACTTGTGAAGCATGAGAAATGACCCACGACATGCAACCAACCAAGTCTGACCACTAGAGGGGGCACGGGTGGCCCAGTCGTCTAAGGCGCCGCGATTCGCTGTGCAGAGTTGCGTCCCTTGGGCACGCCAGAGACCTATGATGGGTTCGAATCCCGGTTCGCCCCGATTATGTTTCTAGGTTAGTCAGCACCATACCCGTGCTCGTGGGTTTCACCGAAGTGGTAAACGTCTGAGACCTGCATCACTTCGGGCTTTCCTCCCACATTAAGCTGACACGCCGCGATATAACTGGAATACTGTTAAAAGCGGCGTTAAACCAAACTCACTCACTCACTCACTGACCACTAGAGGTGAAACTATACAGCAAGGTCACGATACTGTACATATCATAATACAAAGGTCTCGATACAATACGTGTCGCGATATGATATATACATCAAATCGAAAAAGCTAGCTGTTGACACATGTTCGTTGCAGCTATTTTCAATCGTGAACTTCATTACCACACATTTTGCGTTTTTAAACTGACAAAAATGCCGGGGTCATTAAGCAAGAAGTAATATATTTTAGCAAGTGTATCGTCTTGTATCGATACAGGAAAAAAGGTATCGTATCAGCACATGCAAATTCACAATGCCCCAGTGCGCCAATGTATTGTTTCACCTCTACCAGAGCTCCAGATAGGCTGCGTATTTGCGTAAAATACGCATCAGAAATGAAAAAATATGCAGTACAATAAAATCCAAGCGTATCAAATACACAACGAACATTACAGATACGCTACAAAAATAAAAGCGCGTCTCATCAAAATATTGTGAAGTAACCCTGCGTATTCGATTAGCAAATCAGCAACTTATTTTGAAATTATAAACGGGCATTCCGTCAACCTTGCCAAACTCCACGTTGACGGTTACATCATGCATTTGCCATCACACTTTCTTCCTGGAAGTATCATGGTATTTTTGAGTCCTATAAAGCTCTTGAACCTACACGACACCAGTTTGCAGTGACTAGATGAATAGTGTTTAAATATTTAACTTAGATACACAAATGTGTAAAAACTAGTGGGTAACAGAAATTTATATACCCAGATAGAATTACTGATAAAATGATTTTAAAATGCATGGGTAAAATACCCACAACACCAAAAGCTAATCTGGAGCTCTGTCTCTACTGACCACCTCACTCTCTATAGTCGACTCTTCCAACAAACACAGTACACTCTAACACTGTTCCCCTGGAGTATAAGGTGGATACTTCAATGTTGTCAATGATTATTCCCCCATTTTAAGCCAATTAATAATCTCAAACATAACTGTCAAAATAAAAACTGACCTGAATTGTCCCATCACCAGACGTTTTAGCTCCTTGTATCAAACTTTGTAGCTGATTCTGAAATGTCAAATTAACATAAGAATTAACACCTTCCACTGGAGTGAGTGAGTGCATGTTGTCTTACATCACAGTCTGCAGTGTTCCAGCTATGTCATGTCAGTCTGTATGTAATCATGTCTAGGCCAGACAAACTAGGTGTGGATTGAATGAGCAATGATCAGTCTCTTCTGGCGTCACGCAGTCAGCCAGGTCACACAACATACGTCATTGGTTCTTAAAACAAGGATGGGGAAATGTTGTCCCATTCTGCCCCAGAATCGCTGCAAGGAGACAATAGGGATACTGGGGACCTACTCTGCTCTAGAAGTCACACAGGGGGACAAGCAGACACTGGGGACCTACTCTGCTCTAGAAGTCACACAGGGAGACAGGCAGACACTGGGGACCTACTCTTCCCCAGAATCCACACAGGGAGACAAGCAGACACTGGGGACCTAGTCTGCCCCAGAATCCACACAGGGAGACAGGCAGACACTGGGGACCTACTCTTCCCCAGAATCCACACAGGGAGACAAGCAGACACTGGGGACCTACTCTTCCCCAGAATCCACACAGGGAGACAAGCAGACACTGGGGACCTACTCTGCCCCAGAATCCACACAGGGAGAC
This sequence comes from Haliotis cracherodii, assembly GCF_022045235.1. Classification (NCBI taxonomy): domain Eukaryota; kingdom Metazoa; phylum Mollusca; class Gastropoda; order Lepetellida; family Haliotidae; genus Haliotis; species Haliotis cracherodii. The sequence continues at coordinate 8,296,057 of NW_027266272.1, forward strand.
AGGCAGACACTGGGGACCTACTCTGCCCTAGATCCACACAAGGAGACAGGCAGTCACTGGGGACCTACTCTGCCCTAGAATCCACACAGGGAGACAAGCGCTGACACTGGGGACCTACTCTGCCCCAGAATCTACACAGGGAGACAAGCGCTGACACAGGACACCTACTCTGCCCTAGAATCCACACAGGGAGACAGGCAGACACTGGGGTCCTACTCTGCCCTAGAATCCACACAAGGAGACAGGCACAGACACTGGGGACCTACTCTGCCCCAGAATCCACACAGGGAGGCAGGCACAGACACTGGGGACCTACTCTGCTCTAGAAGTTACACAGGGAGACAAGCACAGACACCAGGGACCTACTCTGCCCCAGAATCCACATAAGGAGACTAGAAATGTGTACTGTGGATCAGGGACACCACAGGAAGTTTCTGCAGATGACGGAGGACCCAGAAAATCAGTAGGGTAACCACTAGTTTTAGCCAGGGCTGCAGTAAAACCAAAAATTTAAATTACCAATCAGATATTTTGTTCCCTACTCTTGAGACTTGCAGTTGGTACCCGGGTAGGGTCGGGTAATAGGGGGTCGGGTACCCGGGTGGTAAATTTGGACTTGTCCCAGCCCTACTGGAGTGATAGTCACACCAGCTTGATAACAGTCTAAGTTGTTAAGTTGTCTTTCCTACTCACCAACTTCTAAAATGCCGATCAAACAGTCATAAACATGTTATCCCTCCACATACATACCAGTCTGTTTTCTGCACGCTCAGCGATCTTCTTGTACGTGTTGATCTCATGTGCCGCCTTGTACTTAGCTTCCTCCTGAAAGTGACACAACGTTGTAGACAAATTCCCAGGGCATGGTATAACCAGGGTATACAACATTAGAAATATACCTGCACTTATCACGGAGAGGCAGGTCAACAACCACATGTTAAGATTCATAAGAGACTCCCTTTAAGATAGTAAATCTTGTTTTATCATCAGTACGAGATATATTATATTATATTCAGCTTTATCTTTAAAGAAATAATCTGCAAAATGTTCGTAAAGGCAAGGTTTATAGTTTTACATCTCTGTAAAAAGGTCTAGAGATCACAGCATTGATATTCGACACCTTACAGCCCTCTGACGTATCAGGTCTTTGAAAGGCATTTAGAAGTGATACACTTAAGGAAGAGAATATATGGATGTCAACTTCTTCATTATGAGTGTTCCTCATAATAAAGAAGTTGACATCCATATATTCTCTTCCCTCTGATGTATTCTTCCATCAACTGACCATATAAGTGTAGTTCCAAGAACATAGATTTCAAGAGCATGTATAGACATTACAGGGTTCAGACAGATCTTGACCCGTGAAGATCCGGGGTAGAATAGGTCTTCAGCAACCCATGCTTGCGGTAAAAGGTGACTATGCTTGTCGTAAAAGGCGACAAACGGGATCGCTTGGTTGATGCATGTCTTCGATCCCAAATGCGTGGATCGATGCTCATGATATTAATCACTGGATTGTCTGGTCCAGACTCAATTATTTACAGACCTCCGTCATATAGCTGGAATATTGCTGAGTGAAGCGTTAAACAACAAACCAACCAACCAAATCAGACAGGTCTTCAGGTCAGGGACATTTCAAGGGCAACTCCTAGGTGACACAAGTTGTGGCTGGTAAAAACCATCAAGCACGGGGATAGTGCTGCTGACAGAATCGGTGACAGAATTGGGGGCAGGAGTAAATCCCACAACCAGCACATCCTGGCATCTAAGGGATGTAACTCTGTACACCAAATTGTGGTACAATATACCACCAAGCCACTGATACCCTCAAATTAAGTATTATTGCTGGCTGCTTGCTCGGACTGATGCCGATTTGTTTGGACGCTCTACAACTAGACCACGGAGGCGATCAGAAAATAAGTGAGTGAGTGAGTATGGTTTTACGCCGCTTTTAGCAATATTCCAGCAATATCACGGCGGGGAACACCAGAAATGGGCTTCACACATTGTACCCATGTCAGGGATCGAACCCAGGTCTTCGGCGTGACAAGCGAACGCTCCAACCACTAGGCTACCCGACTGCCCCCGATCAGAAAATAAACAGACTGCAGTGTGTGATGCAACAGCTCATTGCTGTGTTCTATGTATCAGTGCAACAGCCAGTGATGTGTGTTTCATGCTGCAGGATAGGAACAATAGTCTACAGTCAAGACCAACATTTAGTCCCAGAAATAAAGCTTTCTTACTTACAAATACATACAATTACAAAACAAAAACTAAACTTCCAAATGGGGCCAAGAACAATGCTTAATTTCCTTCACTTCCTACATTCTACACTTTATAAAATTCTCAAGGGTTTTGGAGGCAGACTTCTAAGAGTCGGCAAGTACTGAACACAACTGTCAATCTTTGTACACTTTAATCTTGCACACACTGAAAATACTGTTAATGTTATTGAATCTGGCAACATATGGTTTCTTCCTAAACTCAAAGCAGTTGAAAATGTGAGAAACATTCATTTTTAGTAAGGCACAAAAAATTAACAGTTAGTAGCATTTCCAAAAGCCAAATAAAACTAAGTTAAAAAAAGAAACATACTTGAGTGTGAAATGACAGATAAATTCAAACATATCCAAAATTAATCTTTGCCCATGAAATAAAATTGTAAATAAAACCATAGAAAGAGACCTGGCCACATATTAGATATGAAAAGCAACCAAAGTCTTGTTAAGTCCAACCCATGCATACTTACTTCACATGTCTGAGTGGCAGAGGAACAGTATCCATTACAATATAAGACATAGCAGAGCACATGTATTTCCTTAGCATCATTAGAGCATATCACTGGTCAACAGGACCTAAAGAATATGGACTATAGAATATATATACCGTATTCGACCCATTAAGCGCCCAGGGCGCTTAAAAAAGACAGAAGGGGTGGGCGCTTATTGGGACCAATTCAGAGTCAAATTGGCGTAAATTCATCAGTAAGCCTTAACGTATTTTCTTGAGAATAGTGCGCACTTTTTTTCCAGAAAATACAGCTGTGTAGAAGGGGTGCGCATTATACACGAATTAATGAGTTTTGATGGGGTTTTTTCACCCATGGAAAGACATAACTGTGAGCACGTAACATCGGAAATACCATGTCAACAAATCCATACTGAAGTTCACAAATTATTCATGTAATTACACTGTCTGGCTATAAAAAGTGTTCTTTGTATATCTGAACTTTTGTTTGTAACTTATTTCATTAATTTTATTCAAAATTCCTTTTAATATTGTTTTAATTAATTTCGGCAAAATCATGTGTGAAGCGATCGGAAGATTGTGTGTCTGGGGATTTTTTTATCTCAAATTTCGAATTTGTACTGACGAAGTTTCTCATCACCCGTTCGTTTGCCGGACTTCGCTGAAGGGGTACGGTGTAATTATTTTCTGCGCATAATATTCAAAGTCACAAATATCTAAAATAAACAGAATACAGTCATGCCCCGCTTATACAGACTTCAAATATCCGGAAACCTCGGTTCCTGGACGATTTTCATTTAAAACGAAATAATTACTATATAAATTTTTGGAACTGGGAGGGGGTGGGGGGGGGGGCTTATTGGGGGAGGGGCGCTTAATACGGTATCTTGTAATTTCCTTGTTTGATAATCAAGACTGGTTACTTGGGGGGAGGGGGGGGAGTTAGGGGATTGGGGGTTGAAAAAAGAAATTGAATATAATTAAGGGATGAGACTGGTCATTTAACATTAGGATGGAATAACTTTTTTACTTTAAAAAGGGGGTTGGGATGGCAAAAGATACAGTCCTCAGAGTCACCATCCCCTCCTAATAAATGACCAGTCCCTAACATAATAACAGTATATACAAAGTGACCAGTCCATAACAGCGGTATATACATAGTACGGGGTAGAATAGGTCTTCAGCAACCAATGCTACCGGTAACTGTAAAAGGTGACTATGCTAGTAGTAAGAGGCTCGCTGACTTGGTTGATGCATGCCATCTTATTCCAATTGCGTGGATCGATGTTCATGATGTCAGTCACTGGATTGTCTGGTACAGACTTCATTATTTACAGACCGCCATCATATAGCTGGAATATTGCTATAGGCTGCGTTAAACAACAAACAAACAAACATAGACTGAAGGCAACATATGTATTATTTAGTTTTTTCCCAATTTTGTTCTTTCTACTCTCCTTCACCTGGCACATGCAACTTTTGAAATCTGAAAAAAAACTCTAATAAAATACCTCAGGACCAACCAGGCAAAACCAAGCTATCATTCCTAAATCTAGTTAAAATGTCACACAAAAAGAAAACTCAAAATCTTTGACAATTGACTCTTGTAGCTCACCTTGACTTTTAACAATATGCACAAATAAGAGTGATTATTGTTTAACACTGCATAAGCAATATTGCAGCTATTTGTGGCGAATCACAATTAAGTAACATACATTTCAAGTGCATTTACATGTTATGAAGCACTGATACAAGCAAAAATGGCATTTTCAATATGGCCGCTGTGGCAGCCATATTGAACTTGTCAAAAATATATTGCTGAACAAAGAAAAAACTTCTGAATTTATAAGCACCATTATTGTGTAATCTGTTATTTGTTAGTTGCTGTATCAAAGGCATGTGAGATAACCGGTCCAGCAGTTAGAAAACAACACTTTTCACCTGCAGAACCCTGTTAATCAAGGAATATATTAGGGGCCTAAAAATGACCACTTTGAATAACTCACCTCTTTGATCTTGTCTTCCTTGCTGACCTGCAACAAACACAGCAAGCACTTAGGGACTGACTAATTGATATTCTGGGGAGGAGGGGACCTGAGATTTTATCGAAAACAATATAAATTGTCCCAGAAAATGCTGGAAAAAATTATTTTTTACTTCAGACTGTCAGAAATACAAGAAATTGTCAGCCACAACAAATATTCTCTTACAGGATGTTTAAAAAATAAATATTTAGACTCATAGCGTTAATTAACAAAAATATCTGGTTTTGCAGCTGCAGCTGAACAAATATCTGGTCTCCATACAAAATTCCAGCCCTACCTCAACCCCCATTGCAAGAATATTAAATGGTCAGGGCGCCGTTCCTCAAAGCGATCTTAGCGCTACGATGATCATAAACCTATGTTAAAGTATGGGACTTACGGTCACCTTAGTGCTAAGATCGCTTTGTGGAACGGGCCCAGTTCCTTCGTCAACATAAGGCAGTATGAAGAGTTTGACACAAACATTTTATATTTTTTAGGGCAAAAATAAAACTTATAGTAATCCTGATTTATACGCATGAGTGAATGTATGAGTCAGGATAAGACAAAATAATAATTTGATTAATCTTTAAATCTCATAAACATCAGTTACCACTGATATGAAATCTATTCAAGTGATATGTTAAAGAATAACATTTGTGATTAATACAAAGCTTCTGGTCAACATAGGAAATCCTCTTGTGTGTTTGAAAATCAACTCACAGTGACGGTGTTTGCAGCCGTTGCCCCCACCCCGAGAGTGGTCTTCTCTCGGGACATCAGATCCTTGGTGGTGTTCTGGGCTGGGGGTGGGGCAGGTTTGGCCATACCCTTCGAGGTCGATTCAGACTTCTTCGCCACTGCGGTGCTGGCGCCTGTCGTTTCAGACTTGTCGGGTTTCTGCTGCCCCCAGACCTCGATCACCAACGACCTCGTCAGCAGGTAGTCCAGCAACTAGAAGGAATAAATGTTAGATACCATGGTAACATGCAAACAAATAGTGCCATGGTACTGTAGTTAACCTGGATAAAAATGATAACTACACAGACATTATGTCTCATGTATCTCGTCATATTGACCGCCTCCATGGTTCTGGTGGATAATGGTCTGGTGGATAGTGGTCCAGTGGATAGTGGTCTGTAGGATAGTGTTCTGAAGGACAGTGGTCTGGAGGACAGTGTTCCAGTGGATAGTGGTCTGGTGGATAGTGGTCTGGAGGAAAGTGTTTCGGTGGATAGGGGTCTGGTGGATAGTGGTCTGGTGTATATTGGTCTGGTGGATAGTGATTTGGTGGGTAGTGGTCCGGTGGATAGTGGCCTGGATAGTGGTCCGGTGGATAGTGATCTGGTGGATAGTGGTCCAGTGGATAGTGGTCCGGTGGATAGTGGTCTGGTGGATAGTGGTCCAGTGGATAGTGGTCTGTAGGATAGTGTTCTGAAGGACAGTGGTCTGGAGGACAGTGTTCCAGTGGATAGTGGTCTGGTGGATAGTGGTCTGGAGGAAAGTGTTTCGGTGGATAGGGGTCTGGTGGATAGTGGTCTGGTGTATATTGGTCTGGTGGATAGTGGTCTGGTAGATAGTGATCTGGTGGGTAGTGGTCCGGTGGATAGTGGCCTGGATAGTGGTCCGGTGGATAGTGATCTGGTGGATAGTGATCTGGTGGATAGTGGTCCGGTGGATAGTGGTCTGGTGGATAGTGGTCCAGTGGATAGTGGTCCGGTGGATAGTGATCTGGTGGATAGTGGTCTGGTGGATAGTGGTCCAGTGGATAGTGGTCTGGTGGATAGTGATCTGGTGGATAGTGGTCCAGTGGATAGTGGTCCGGTGGATAGTGGTCTGGTGGATAGTGGTCCAGTGGATAGTGGTCCGGTGGATAGTGATCTGGTGGATAGTGGTCTGGAGGATAGTGGTCCAATGGATAGTGGCCTGGATAGTGGTCTGGTGGATAGTGGTCTGGTGGATAGTGGTCTGGTGGATAGTGATCTGGTGGATAGTGGTGTGGGAAGTGTTCCAAGAAGCAGTTGCAGCTTTAACATAGACTTACGTTTGTCGTAGTGCTACGATCGCTTTGTGGAATGGGACCAGCTCAGAGTCAGTATACTGTGTCCGAGTAGGGTATCCATGTAAACTGTAGCATGGTATCTCAGTGGGCTAGCACTATATAATCAGTATTAGTATAGAATAGTCCAAGCCGATGCATACACGCACATCTAAACAGGTGCAATTTAACTTGCACATGACATTAAAACCCATTCAACTCTTGTGATATATGTAAAAAAGGAAACACAACAGACTACGTACCTGCTGGGTGACGGGTTTGAATGTAAAGCGCTTCTCGTGGTTAAAGTCTGGGTTGCTGGTCCCGGCGATGGTCTCCGTCTCCACCCAGTTCTCTTCCAGATAAAACTTGTATCTGCAGTACGACTACACAAACCACACAGTGTCAGTAGCAAGCAACTTCAGTGAACCTGGTCCGTAGAATTTGTTTACTGCCTAAGTACAATTGGGTTGGTTGGTTTTACGCTGCACTCAGCAATATTCAAGCTATATGACGGCAGTCTGTAAATAATCGAGTCTGGACCGGACAATCCAGTGATTCAGAGCATCGATCCACGCAATTGGGAATGATGACATGCATCAACCAAGTCAGCGAGTCCGACCACCCGATCCCGTTAGTCGCCTTTAACAACAAGCATAGTCACAGAGAAAGAAGTGTTCAGATTTGGGGCAATATCGATATTGAGTTTTCGGTTGATGGAAATTTCATTCCGGGCATTGAATACTCAGTGACACAAAAAATTTGTTTGTTTGTTTGTCGTTTAATGCTGCACTCTGAAATATTCCAAATATTCCAAATATTCCAAATATTCCAAATATTCCAACTTAATGACGGCGGTCTGTAAACAAACGATTCTGGACCAGACAATCATGAGCATCAATCTACACAATTGGGATACGATGACATGCATCAACCAAGTCAGCAAGCCTGATCCCATTAGTCACCTCTTACAACAAGCATAGTCACCTGTTATGGCAAGCATGGGTTTCTGAAGACCTATTCTAACCCGAATCTTCAAGGGTAACTTGCACATTTGAAACCACATTCACACGAGGTAACCCTGGAATGTGACGACATCATGACACAATGAATGAGGTCATCCTGGAATGTGACGACATCAAGACACAATGAATGAGGTCATCCTGGAATGTGACGACATCATGACACAATGAATGAGGTCACCCTGAAATGTGATGACATCATGACACAATGGACGGGGTCACCCTGGAATGTGATGACATCATGACACAATGAATGAGGTCACCCTGGAATGTGACGACATCATGACACAATGAATGAGGTCACCCTGGAATGTGATGACATCATGACACAATGAATGAGGTCACCCTGGAATGTGACGACGTCATGACACAATGAATGAGGTCACCCTGGAATGTGACGACATCATGACACAATGGATGAGGTCACAAGTCCCTGGAGTAACTGAACTAACGACTAAATTGACGTTCTTAGATACTACAAAAAAACACCTTAAAAAACACTTGATTTCTGCATATGAATATATTTAATGGTCAAATATGAAAAAATCGGGTGTTCCTTAACTTCTTTTAAGTAGTATACATATAAAATTACTGTAATAGTGACATATTGGTTTAGATCCTTACACCCTTGTCAAGCAAGATATATGGATCAAATGTGATTAATTAATGGTGTATCCAAATGGTATGTTTTTCTTCAAATTTGGGATTATGAGTGAGTGAGTGAGTGTGGTTTTACGCCGCTTTTAGCAATATTCCAGCAATATCACGACGGGGACACCAGAATTTGGCTTCATACCTTGTACCCATGTCAGGAATTGAACCCAGGCCTTCAGCATGCCGAGCAAACGCTTTAACCACTGGGCTACCCGCCCCATTTGGGATTATGAAAATATAAAAAAACATCAAAAAAGTATTCCTTTCAAGTGAAAAATCCAAATGATTTCCCGGATCCAATCCTATTCAACAATGTTTTTCAACCAATCAGATTGCAGCACACACACCCATTCATTCTACGATTCTGTAACATCTGACAAACCTTGATGAAACGGTTTTGGATCCCACGCCCGGAGATAACCTTCAGCTTGAAATTCAGTGCTCTGGATAGCTGTAACACAACAGTTGGAGATTAACACATCAGAAACACACAACGTCAAATGTTTTATGTTTCATCACATTTTATTCCCTCACAGGGCTCATAGTGTATGCTTTTCCTAGATAGTCATGGTAGGTCAGTAACTGCCTTGAGAAATGTACAAAGCAAGCATAGGATACTGGTTCTAACACAGCCTATACAAAAGTGTCACTTTCTAAAAGTTAATCCAATATGGCTGCCAGTTGGCCATATTGAATTTCCATATTCTGTCAGTTTCAATTATTTTAATTGTTCGAAAGGATACATACCAGATCACCTGGGTCCTCAATGAATTCATCACAGCACTCTGTCCAGTCATCAGAACACGGCAGAATCTCAACATTCAGGTGAGCTACACAGAGATTGGATACAATTTATTACTAATGACCATGATCAATCACCTTGTCAGGTGAGCTACAGCAGAGATTGGACACAATATACTCCTGATGACCATGATCAATCAACTTGTCAGGTGAGATACAGCAGAGATTGGATATAATATTCTCCTGATGACCATGAAGAATTATCTTGTCAGGTGAGCTATAAGGATCAGTGTTGAGGAGACTCCCTACCTTGCTCCACGCCCTTGTAGTCGGTGACGGCCAGGTTCTCCTGGAGCTCTATCATGTAGGCTAGAGACTGTAGGTACACATGCACTGTACCGATCTGAACAGGGGTGGAAGATGGCTCCCAGAATGGATCTCTCTCCTGTGACAAAAGTGACCCAGTCAAAATAAATTTTGGGGAGGCAAGTGGTCAAAATGTAAACAGTATTAAAATAGTATGACAATTAACTTCATCATGAGGTTCTTCCTTAGTAACAGTTTCTAACTTTTTCGGACGTCTTTTTTTGCCACTTTGCTTAACAAATGGGTTTGAATTAAATGCTTACGCAAGTATGTAATTTTGAACTACCAAAGTCAATAGAAAATACTTCGTGTTTGTTGAAATGAGGCCCCGTTGGACGTCACTGATGAGGTTGATGATGTTAAGCTGGAACTTCTATTTTCGAGTATTGTTTTCAGTGTTGATGTCTGATTTTCACTGGTTATTGCTTACTTTAATATTCAATTTTAAGGTTTTATCATATTAAACCATTCAACTGCAAAACCTCTCTGCCATGGCAGCCATATTTACAATTCTGTGAGCACTTGCTTCAGATATATTGCTATAGTAATCCATACAAACTGTCAGCTTCTGTGGTCTTAGTTTCAGGAACAAGCCAAAGATGCAAAAAATGTTCAAAACATGATAGCTTTTGTGATATTTACAGATCAAGTTGAAAATTAATACCATAAAACTGTACTTCAAAACTGGGTAACTAGCTGCCGTATTTGCCATAGGAAATGCCCACTGACCAACTTCAAGGTGAGGGGAGGTGAAATAGGGTATCAATTCAGTTCCCAGCGCACTTATTATGGGGAATACGGTAGGATAAAAGGGAGATAATCACCCTCTCCACATCCCAGTCCTTGCTGCCCTCCATAAAATTCTGGTACATCTCCTGCATGAGGAACTTTCGGTTGATGAAGTTGTTTCGGTCGTACATCCACTCATTGCCGTTCACCAGGTTCCTCATCTTCACATTCACCTACAGAGAAATCAGCGATAACATCATGGTCTAATGTGTTGTCAAGAAAATCTCACAGTTGAAGACATTTACAAGTTTTGTTTTGTTTATTTGTTGTCCTACTGAATAGTAACAGGCTGCTGTCACATCCCTGAATGCAAATAATCAGACAAAACAAACAAATAGAACATCCATTTTCCAAATATACTTTTAAACAGTCTCACAGATCTGACGTGGATGACGTTACCTCCGTCCGACCATGTTGCAGGCCTCGGGCTTGCGGCGAGACAAGAGCGATCTCGAACTTGACCTTCTTGTCTAGTTCTTCAGACATGGCGTTTGCTTCATTCACCATGGGCAACAACTGTATCAGATCTTCCTGGAGCAATAAGTCCTCTGCAAATACAACAACTGTCTTAGGGAAATATCACCTGGTACATAAATAAAACAGAAGGTGAGATCAAATATCTGGTCCTGAGGATCTACTCTGCCCTGAAATCTAAACAAAGGTTAAAATATCTGCTCCTCAGGATCAACTCTGTCCTGAAATCTGATCAAAGGTTCAGATATCTGGTCCAGAGGATCTACTTTTCCCTGAAATTTAAACAAGGGATCAAACACAGCCACCTCAAACACAGCCACCCACAACACAGCCGCCCCCAGCACATCCGCCCCCAACACATCCGCCCCCTGCACATCCGCCCCCAACACAGCTGCCCACAACACAGCCACCCCCAACACATCCGCCCCCTGCACATCCGCCCCCAACACAGCTGCCCACAACACAGCCATCCGCAACACAGCCGCCCCCAGCACATCCGCCCCCAACACATCCGCCCCCTGCACATCCGCCCCCAACACAGCTGCGCACAACACAGCCACCCGCAACACAGCCGCCCCCAACACATCCGCCCCCAACACAGCCGCCAACAACACAGCCACCCGCAACACAGCCGCCCCCAACACATCCGCCCCCAACACATCCGCCCCCAACACATCCGCCCCCAACACAGCCGCCCACAACACAGCCGCCCCCAACACAACCGCCCCCAACACATCCGCCCCCAGCACATCCGCCCCCAGCACATCCGCCCACAACACAGCCGCCCACAACACAGCCGCCCCCAACACAGCCGCCCCAAACACATCCGCCCCCAAACACAGCCACCCCCAACACAGCCGCCCCCCAACACATCCGCCCCCAAACTAAGCCACCCCCAACACAGCCGCCCACAACACAGCCGCCCCCAAACACAGCCACCCCCAACACAGCCACCCACAACACAGCCACCCCTAAACACAGCCGCCCCCAGCACATCCGCCCCCCAAACACAGCCACCCCCAACACAGCCACCCACAACACAGCCACCCCCAACACATCCGCCCCCCAACACAGCCGCCCCCCAACACAGCCGCCCCCAGCACATCCGCCCCCCAAACACAGCCACCCACAACACAGCCGCCCCCAACACATCCGCCCCCTGCACATCCGCCCCCCAAACACAGCCACCCCCAAACACAGCCACCCCCAACACAGCCGCCCCCAACACAGCCGCCCCCCAACACAGCCGCCCCCAGCACATCCGCCCCCCAAACACAGCCACACACAACACAGCCGCCCCCAACCACATCCGCCCCCAACACATCCGCCCCCAACACAGCCGCCCCCAAACACAGCCGCCCCCAACACAGCCGCCCACAACACAGCCGCCCACAACACAGCCGCCCCCAGCACATCCGCCCCCAACACATCCGCTCCCAACACAGCCGCCCCCAAACACAGCCGCCCCCAACACAGCCGCCCACAACACAGCCGCCCACAACACATCCGCCCCCAACACAGCCGCCCCCAAACACAGCCGCCCACAACACAGCCGCCCACAACACAGCCGCCCACAACACAGCCGCCCCCTGCACATCCGCCCCCAACACAGCCGCCCCCAGCACATCCGCCCCCAGCACATCCGCCCACAACACAGCCACCCCCAGCACATCCGCCCCCAGCACATCCGCCCCCAACACATCCGCCCCCCAACACAGCCGCCCCCAACACAGCCGCCCCCAACACAGCCGCCCCCAACACAGCCGCCCCCAACACAGCTGCCCACAACACATCCGTCCCCAGCACATCCGTCCCCAGCACATCCGCCCCCAACACATCCGCCCCCAACACAGCCGCCCGCATCACAGCCACCCCCAACACAGCCACCCCCAACACATCCGCCCCCAACACATCCGCCCCCCCCAACACACCCGCCCCCAACACAGCCGCCCCCAGCACATCCGCCCCCAGCACATCCGCCCCCAACACATCCGCCCACCTTTAGACTTGCCATCCCCTCCACTGGTGTCCTTGAAGAGACCTGTGTGTTTCATTATCTCCTCTTGGGCCGAGTCATATGTGGGAGCCTCAACCTGGACCCCCTGTTCCTTCTGTTTGGACTCATCCTGAGGGTGGTGGAATGCATACAAATGGTTGGATCCAAACAGCACTCTGGGGGAGGACAGGATAGAATGGTATGAAGAAAAACTTATGACAAAACATTTTTCAATTCTTAATACAATATAAAATTTTCATATCATCATCACCACCACCACCGGCCGTTACAGTTCAAGTTACAGCGCAGCCAACATACAGTCTTTGCGTTACACATTTAACACAATTGTTTCTTAACTACATTGAATGAAAAACAAACGTTGCCAAAGTTATTCAATTCAATCTTATCAACGGACATTAGCATATTATTTATATTTCTGTGAAGATAAATTTAATGCAGATTTGCATGAGCCTAATAAACAATACAAAAACAAAAAACATGATATCCATACTTACATACTTAACAAATTCTTTCTTCTCCATTTTTTCTATTTTATTACAATAACTAAAACTCAGTTCAGATGAGCAATAACAGAACAGCGAGATTCTTGGAAGATAGAAATATGGATTACATTCCACACAGATACAACAATCCAATATATACTACTCAAAAGAAGTTAAGGATCACCTGATTCTTTCATAATTGTAAAGTTAATCTGTCATGACATGAGAGATTAACTTTAGTAATATGAAAGAATCACGTGATCCTTAACTTCTTTAGAGTAGTATATTTGGTAAAACAGCAAATTTTAGGGAAGAAAGAAAAAGTTCCGTCATTGCCAAGTGGTGTTCAACGACTACTTGCGACAACAGAGCATGGCGTAACTTTATTTCCACTCACCGGTCATGATGGTGCAAGACGCGGCTCTCCTTGATGCTCTCGCCGTTGACGAGGATGCGGGACCCTGATGTTGGGGTGAGTGTCACAATGTTATTCTTGTTCTCGATGACAGCGTGCTCTTTCTGTATGCTGCAACAATGCCAGTCAACAACATAGCAATGGCGGTAACCAATCAGGCACCTACAGCCTTCTGCAAGCAAGTATATCTGACAACTGCCGACAGTTACAAATACATTCTTCCCTTGGTATCGCGTGCAATTCACAACAGTTGAATATTACGCAGAATTTCTCTACCCAAATAATCGTCACTACTCACTACAAATAAAAAAGACAAATATCAGCATCAGTGCCTTTAACCCTGCATCTACAAAGAGGCCTTTAATTTTTTTTCAGTTGGTTTACAAAATGTTTGGCCTAAAATTCAATGAAGGCGGATGAAATTTTTAAAGTTTTTGTATGAAAAATAAACCCGTTTAACATGGGAAGATACTGAAAGATCATTGATTGTTTTAAGCTAAAATAGATATTAACATAAGTATTTTTAATCACCATTTCTTATGAACAGCAGTGACAAAATCTTGTGTCAAAAGTAGTTTTTATTTTTGTCAAAATTCAGGGTTTTTTGGTCAGCTGGTCTCGTAGACCAACTACAAAAAACATAAGGTCTGAGATTGAGTGTGTGAGCAAGCATCAGAACAATATCTCTGGCAACATATATATCATGTCAATGGGCTTTATAAATAGGAGGCGGACTTTAAAAACTTGTAAATGGTCTTGGTCTAGGTCATGGCATTTCTGCATATGTGATATCACTGAGTATGGTTTTACGCTGCTTTTAGCAATATTCCAATATCACGTCGAGGGACACAAGAAATGGGCTTCACACATGGTACCCATCTGGGTAATCGAACCCAGGTCTTTGGCGGACGTGCAAACCATTTAATCAAGTAGAATAGTCTGTGTGGGACGCCAGTATTCCATGCTTGTTTGAAAAGGCTGCTCACATGGTAGCCACGCCCTATGGCTGACTGTATGACATCAGGCCCCATTTGGCTGCATTGTTGCTCATAATATCAGTCACTGGTTTGCCAGGTCCAGATTATTGATAAGACTGTGGCTTCTTACATCAATCACTCACTCACTCACTCACTCAGGTCAAGATTATTGATAAGACTGTGGCTTCTAACATCACTCACTCACTCACTCACTCAGGTCCAGATTATTGATAAGACTGTGGCTTCTTACATCACTCACTCACACACTCACTCACTCAGGTCAAGATTATTGATAAGACTGGCTTCTTACATCACTCACTCACTCAGGTCCAGATTATTGATAAGACTGTGGCTTCTAACATCACTCACTCACACACTCACTCACTCAGGTCAAGATTATTGATAAGACTGGCTTCTTACATCACTCACTCACACACTCACTCAGGTCAAGATTATTGATAAGACTGTGGCTTCTAACATCACTCACTCACACACTCACTCAGGTCCAGATTATTGATAAGACTGTGGCTTCTGATATCACTCACTCACACACTCACTCACTCAGGTCCAGATTATTGATAAGACTGTGGCTTCTTACATCACTCACTCACTCAGGTCCAGATTATTGATAAGACTGTGGCTTCTTACATCACTCACTCACTCACTCACTCAGGTCAAGATCATTGATAAGACTGGCTTCTAACATCACTCACTCACTCACTCAGGTCCAGATTATTGATAAGACTGTGGCTTCTAACATCACTCACTCACTCACTCAGATCAAGATTATTGATAAGACTGTGGCTTCTAACATCACTCACTCACTCATGCACTCACTCACTCACTCAGGTCAAGATTATTGATAAGACTGTGGCTTCTTATATCACTCACTCACTCACTCACTCACTCACTCGTTTCCTCTCAGTCTTTGTCTTACAATACTGTCACAAAATTGGATATAAGGATTGTGCCATTGTAAGGAAATGTGATCTAATTAAGTCCAAGCTTACCCCAAACCATTGAGTTGTATATCTGGTGGAGGGGAGGCGTTCTTGGTGCCAATCTTGGATTGTCCTGAAGTAAGACCATAGTACATGCTGACAGAACTAATATAAGAGAAATACATTGTTCTATTATAAATGAATATATATCATAAATCAGGGTATAAATAGTGAAATGGCTTTGTCTGTGTTGTAGCTCTCGGCCATGACGTCACACAACAAATACAAGGCAGTGACATAGTTTAAAGAACTATGCTACTCTCCCTCAAAAGCGACCTGTCGTAAATGGTACCAAATTCACTTTTTGTATGAAAATTTACGTTGTATATTTGACAATTTGAATTTAATCTGAGATTCTTGAGTTCAACAATTCAAATTGGTAATACACTGACTGATCGTATTTCTCAAAAGACTCAATACACGAGAGTTCAGAGCCCAATGAAGACAAAACTATACCAGCAGACATCCTAAGTGTTGGATAAAAGCCTGAAGATGCGGTTCATCTGTGTGTACCACTATGATGAAGATCACGGTGAGACCCTGAGTGCGATATTGCCATGATCTGGGGGAAGATGCTGATAGTTCCGTCACGGATATTTACCGTCTTTGACAAAGTGTATGACCATGGCGGTGAGGGCCGGGTCCTCATTCAGGTTCCAGAAGTTGCACACCGTCTTCCGCCTCGCCTGTTTCTGGGTCTCCTCCTCCGCCTGGCCCTGTGGAGGAGACAGTGGGTGAGTGAGTGAGTGAGTGAGTGGGTGGGTGGGTGGGTGGTTTAGTGAGTGAGTGAGTGGTGGGTTGGTGGGTGGGTGGGTGAGTGAGTGAGTGAGTGAGTGAGTGAGTGAGTGAGTGAGTGAGTGAGTGAGTGAGTGAGTGGGTGGGTGAGTGAGTGGGTGAGTGAGTGGGTGAGTGAGTGGGTGAGTGAGTGGGTGAGTGAGTGGGTGAGTGAGTGAGTGAGTGAGTGAGTGAGAGAGTGAGTGGGTGAGTGGGTGGGTGAGTGGGTGGGTGAGTGGGTGGGTGAGTGGGTGGGTGGGTGAGTGGGGGTTGTGAAGTGAGGGGGGGAGTGAGTGAGTGAGTGGGTTAAGTGGGTGAGTGGGGGAGTTAGTTGGGGAGTGGGGGGGTGGATGGGTGAATGAGTTGATGTGCTGGTGATGGGGTGAGATTTAAAAAACTGTAGGCACAGTGGAAAAACTGTAGACCCAAACATTTACCTAAAGCAGGGAGACAATACTCTTCCAATATTAATTACTAGATACAACCAGTCAACCAGAAGCTTTTCCTGCTATCATACCGAATTACCAGAGATGCTGTGGTGATAGATGAAGCCTACTCCATGTCATACACCTTGTGATAGGTCTAATCCCACTGTTTATAAATATGGAAGTTATGTTTATCACATTATTTAAATAATGCATATAGAACTTTATTAATTTCAATTTTACTAAAAAAATTAAGCTAACACATTAATAACATCCCGATTTTTTTAAAGCGTCAGGGAAGTGAAAATTATGGCAAATTAAAGTGCCTAAAAGTGGAGACGGCAAATGCTGGGATGTCAAGTGACTTACATAACACAATCGAAAGAAAAGATGGAAATAGGTGGATCTAAGTTGTAAGTTTCATAATTTTCAGAAATATGTTTGTTGATTTGATTTATAACTTTAGTTAATTTATTTACGATTTGATTGAAAATGTGTTATATTCCTCCTTGACATGATCATGTTTTATATGGACCCATTGTTGAAACATGTGTCCCAGAATATTTCTTGTCAAAGAATTCCAGGGAATAGTTAATAATTTTAATCTATTTGACTTTGTGAAAAACATAGATTTAATAAATGAATGATATGACAGGTTGGTTCATGAAACTATATATTATCTTGACGTGGCTACGGTGTGGCCGGCACACCAACCTCCGGTGTTGAAAGAGTTAACGAGCGGAGTACTTTGAAGCTGGACCCTGTTTCACTAAGCAATCTCAGTCTTATGATTTATTTACCAAGTTCGCAGCTTAGAATAAACTGCAGGCCGTAAGGGTCTGCTGAAATTTAAAACTATCAGCCTGAGAACAAATCTGTCGGCCTCGGGCCTACGGGCCAATGTCTCTTTTGAAGACTGATTGTGTCAGCCACCGGCTGCCGTCTGCGTGTCGTGTCTCACCTGGCTGGCGAGGTTAGCTTCCTCCAGTTTTTGAGCCCAAGTCGTCTCACTCTCCTTCATCTGCTCCTCCAGCTCCCTCTTCAGACGTTCCATCTCTGTAACCATGGCAACACACAGGAAGTTCGGTTAGGTTCATCTGTACAAGGTTTCAGTCATGTCGCAACAATCAGTTCTTTCTGGACACTCCAAAGTGGCGTGGTCTTACCACTTTTAAAACTTAAAGCAACCATGAGACAACTATAGGATTCTGGAATACCTAAGGGGGGCAACTCTGCATAGCAAATTTTTGCACCTTAGACAACTGTGCCCCATTGTTATAATAAAGGATCTAGGTCCCATTTCACAAAGCTATCATGGCGCTATGATTATCGTAACTCGTATACTTTTACATAAACATACGATAGTCGTAGCACTACAATCGCTTTGTAAAATGGGGTCCGGAAAAGTTTACTTCCATGACATGCAAGGTCATACCCTCCTCTCTGTTAAAGGTGGATCCCTCGGTGCCAACAACAGCGGCTCCCCCACCACCCTTCAGCATCTCCATCAGCCGCGCGTTCTCCTCGCGCAGCTCCCTGATCAGCTTGTCTGTCGGGCTCTCATTCACCACGGCCTGGGTCTTGATAGCTTTAGCTCGGTCAGCTGAAAGAAAATAATAAATCTCTTTTTCAAGGAACTTTAATGACTTCTGTGCTATTGACAGATTAGGAACATCAATGAGACCCAGGACTAAACGTTTTAAAAGTTTCCATGTATATCTAAAATGATATTATTTGTTATTAATTGTCCGGTGAATTAAACAATTTAAATAGAAACAATTCATAATTCATCATATTATGAATACGTAACAACTTGTAATTTGTGTGTAAAAAGTCGTACTAAAACACGCTGTTTGAAGGGGGCGTGGCATAAAAGAAAATGTCCGATTGGGATCTTAAATTTTCCGGATCCCTGACTAAAACTGATCATTTCTCTATTGTAACCGACCGCCGTCATATAGCAAGAATATTGCTGAGTGAGGCATTAAACAATAAACAAACAAACTGTTGCTACCATTTTATCTTGTTGTTTCAGTGCAAAGTATGTGTCAGTAGCAGAGACAAACTACCAAATATTTCGTATATATCCTTTCCATGGCAAAAATGAATTGAAACGTAATGATTTTTTAAAAAAATTTATAAGGACCAATCTGGAATTAAATGTAATGAAGTATGAGCTCTCAAATACCAGATTCTTCTTTTCTGAGGAGCGCCAAGACATTTATGAACACCTAGCTGAGTTTATAGAATAATATCTTCAAACATTATACATGTAAATACAGCAGAAGTGAGTCAGAAGACCAGGGAAAGCTGTATCTTCTAAATTGCAGCCTTCCAATGGCATGATAGGGAAATCATTATGGAAATTACGAACCAACGAAAAACAGTGAAAATTATGCTTAATGCCAGATTGGTTGCTCTCGAAAAGGCACATAAGTTATAGTTGTTCTCTCAAGAAAAAATGCTGGCTGGGGTCTGGATATACTCACCTGAACCTGACTCTCATTATTTTAATAATAGTTATTAATGTTATTATCTGGACTATTTTAGCTTAGCTTACCACACCAAACAGAATTTTACTAGATTCAGGCTTCGGACCAGTGGCCAAGGTCACCAATTGTGTCTGCCAGGTAGCTGAACAGATACCGCTATTTTCAAGCTTCTTGTATCTTCACCACTGATCAACACAAACAAGGGACACAAATCTTACCAAATCTTAAAGTTGAAAGTGTCTCTTCATAGTTGATGTCAGCGGGACTCAAGGCAGCGATCTACAGGAGAAACACACAATACATTAGTCAGTGTCGCAACGCAGACATAGAAGACAAACATACAACCTGCACAAAGACTAACAAGAAAATCACTCACACCACAGTGACAAATTTCGATTTTCTTAAATATTTTCTTAATATGATGATTTACAATATTAATTGTATTTCATGTTCTTCTAGGCATTCCTTTAATGGCTAGAGCCAGGCAGGGTAACAAGAAGTATCATCTTTAATATATTCTGATATGATGCAGATGGGGATAGAACCACAGACCTTCCACTGTGCAGGCAAACACTCTATCTACTAGGCCATGACGGTGGTCAAGGATAACGGTGTAGACCTACCATGATGGTTTTGCTGTTGCCTCCCAAAGCATTCTGGAGCAATTTCGTCAGAACAGAGTCTCGGAACGGCACTAAAACAGAAATTACATCTCTTATCATTATTCATCAAACCGAGACATCCTTGGAAATCCCTTCTGCATCAAATGAGTGAGTGAGTGAGTGAGTATGGTTTAACGCCGCTTTTAGCAATATTCCAGCAATATCACGGCGGGGGACACAAGAAATGGGCTTCACACATTGTACCCATATCGGGAATCGAACCTGGGTCTTCGGCGTGACGAGTAAACGTTTTAACCACTAGGCTACCCGACCGCCCCTGCATCAAATGAGCAAGAAAGTCATTTTAAACAGTATTCAGACCTATAGCATATCAGCCTGAAGAAGGAGAAGAGTTCAATAGCATGTTGGTTGAAGATGTTCATATATTTGGTCAAACCCACTGACCCAGATAAGATGTTACAAGACAAAGCAATGGAACCTTTGACCAATGGATCATGTGGATTCAAGATCACCTCTCCCTGGACCGGGTCCAGGCCTGAAATTATCCCATGTAGGAAGTACCTAATGTCATGGATAAAATGTTGTGTTTTGTGTCTTACTCATTAGACCATGATGTTTGATTCATGTATACAAGGGTAACATAAACACACTTTAGTGAGTGAGTGAGTTGGGTTTAACGCCGCTTTTAACAGTATTCCAGTTATATCGCGGCATGGCAGCTTAATGTGGGAGGAAAGCCCGAAGTGATGCGGGCCTCAGTGAGTGAGTGAGTTTGGTTTTACGCCGCTTTTATCAATATTCCAGCAATATCACGGCAGGGGACACCAGAAATGGTGGGTCTCACACGTTTACCACTTCGATGAAACCCACGAGCATGGGTATGGTGCTGACAAACCTAGAAACATAATCAGGGCGAACCGGGATTCAAACCCACAATCATAGATTTCTGGCATGCCCAAGGGACGCAACTCTGCACAGCGAATCGCTGTGACCCCCGGTCAAACATGAAACAAGACTAATATGTCCACGGAACACGAGAACAAAGACTGACCGACAGTTTTCTTCTTGCCATTGGACAGGTCAGCTAGAGCCTTGATGCAGTTGCCAAGTGTACTGAGGGACTGGTTAATGGCCGACCCTTCCTTCAACCGATCCCCAGTAGCTCCAGTGCTCTCTGCTCGCTCGCTGTAGGGTCATACACAATACATGATAGGGCTGGGACAAGTCCAAATTTACTACCTGGATACCCATCCCCCTATTACCTGACCCTACCCGGGTACCCTCTGTAGGTCTCAAGAGGTAGGTACAAACTGTCCGATTGGGAAAAGTTTGACCATAGCTCTGGTAAAATGTGTTTAGATACATGTAGAAACGATCTGGTGTATACACTGAAGTTGACTGAAGTTTTATTTTTATTCAAACATATAAAAGTCAGAAGGAATGGGCGTAGTAGTCAGGAAGAACTGAAAACATTAGTGACTTGCAGTACAAACATAGAGTTTTAGATAAATTTTGCCTTTTAACAATATATCACGTGACTAACCACGGGTCCGGGTAGTCCTGTGGGTACCCAGGTCCTACTCAGTACCCACCCGACCCGAGCGTAACCAGAGTTCCAGATAACTTTTTGAGCAATTGAGTTTTTACTCTAGTGTTTTCTATTTTAATTGCATTATTACATTTTACATAGGGTAACCAATATTTTTTCACTCATCTATTCATCACTCTATTGGGTATTTCCCAAAAAGAGTCAACAATTTAAGATTTAGAAAAAATGAAATTCTGTTTTAGATGTACATAACCATGATAACTGTTCTAAATATATCGACTCAACTTGGAAGGTAAAATTCGCTTATAATATAATGCCTGCGCTTCTGTATGCAAGTTAATTGAAAGTAATTGGGTTTTGAATATTTGGCAGGGGGGGGGGTATTTTATGTAAATTCACTGCTTATCTGTAGCTCTGGTAATACTACATCAAGCACCACCATGTACACACCTGCCAGCCAGATCGACTAGGTTGATGATGGACGTCTTAGTCATGTTCTGGTTGGCTTCGTTCATTGTCTTCTGCACGAACGTGATCGCCACAATTGTGTGGGCTCGACTAGAATAAAAAGTATCAGCATGATCAAACTCCAGAGTCTAACTTTGCATACAATTATTGATTACACAAACTTGAAAACCTGATAATTTTAGTGGAAGTTTACCATTGCTTGAGTGGTCTATATTTACAATAATATATAAGAGGCATAGAAGAGGCATTGTTGTACTGAATGCAAGCATAAAATACCTATAGACCTATATACTATATACTATATACTATATACTATATTTAAGAATATAAGAACTTTAAAAAAATCCCAGCTTTGCTGAAAATAATTGTTTTTCATCATTTTCAGGACAAGAACATTTGGTATGGAATCCTACATAAATCCCCGATACCTTTCTCAGTAACCATGGTAATTAAAGAACCATCATACACTGAGATTTACCTCACGACATCCTTGAAGATAATAAAGGGCATCATATCTTAAAAGCTTCATTTCCTGTTTTCTAAGAAAACAGATACTAGCATCTCCAACAGTTCTATAAACGAGAATGAATGGAACAGACAGGTATGGCTCCAACCAAAAATCCAATATGAATGTCTTATTTATAGTTCATATGTATGTCTGAATACTTATATCGATCTTGTATCTATCGATGGACGCAACATATCTAACACTATGTGTTAACTTGCATTCTTTGTATTTTGGACTAAGGCCTTATGTACAATAAACAATATAGACTTTGGTTACGAAAATCTGGACTTGTGGAAGGCAAGAGTGTGCCATTTGCTTCCAGTTTGTGAAACACGTCTAAGCAAACCCATATGAGTCAGTGTGCATTTTCAAAGACAACGCATGTGTTTGATCTACTGTGTACTATGTTTCAGTGCACACCACTGTAAAAAGCCCTGACAGGACAAACAGTAACACCAGGTTCAGTAGCTCACCTGCTAGTGGCGTTCATGTTGGTGGAGGCAACTGTCCTGTTTCTTGTTCCTTCGTTGATCTTGTTGTCAATGGCTATGTAACTGTCCACAGGCCAAGAGGTGAGCGTGTCCACTGAAACAGACAATAAAAGGTCAAGGTGAAACAGACAACACAAGGTAAAGGTGAAACAGACAACACAAGGTCATGGTAAAACTGACGAAACAAGGTCAAGGTAAAATAGATAACACAAGGTCAAGGTGAAACGGCAAAAACAAGGTCAATGTGAAACGGACCAAACAAGGTCAAGGTAAAATAGACAACAATGGTCAAGGTGAAACAGACAACACAAGGTCAAGGTGAAACAGAAAAAGCGAGGTCAAGGTAAAATAGACAACAATGGTCAAGGTGAAACAGACAACACAAGGTCAAGGTGAAACAGAAAAAGCGAGGTCAAGGTAAAATAGACAACAATGGTCAAGGTGAAACAGACAACACAAGGTCAATGTGAAACGGACCAAACAAGGTAAAGGTAAAATAGACAACAATGGTCAAGGTGAAACAGACAACACAAGGTCAAGGTGAAACAGAAAAAGCGAGGTCAAGGTAAAATAGACAACAATGGTCAAGGTGAAACAGACAACACAAGGTCAATGTGAAACGGACAAAACAAGGTCAAGGTAAAATAGACAACAATGGTCAAGGTGAAACAGACAACACAAGGTCAAGGTGAAACAGAAAAAGCGAGGTCAAGGTAAAATAGACAACAATGGTCAAGGTGAAACAGACAACACAAGGTCAAGGTGAAACAGAAAAAGCGAGGTCAAGGTAAAATAGACAACAATGGTCAAGGTGAAACAGACAACACAAGGTCAATGTGAAACGGACCAAACAAGGTAAAGGTAAAATAGACAACAATGGTCAAGGTGAAACAGACAACACAAGGTCAAGGTGAAACAGAAAAAGCGAGGTCAAGGTAAAATAGACAACAATGGTCAAGGTGAAACAGACAACACAAGGTCAATGTGAAACGGACAAAACAAGGTCAAGGTAAAATAGACAACAATGGTCAAGGTGAAACAGACAACACAAGGTCAAGGTGAAACAGAAAAAGCGAGGTCAAGGTAAAATAGACAACAATGGTCAAGGTGAAACAGACAACACAAGGTCAAGGTGAAACAGAAAAAGCGAGGTCAAGGTAAAATAGACAACAATGGTCAAGGTGAAACAGACAACACAAGGTCAATGTGAAACGGACAAAACAAGGTCAAGGTAAAATAGACAACAATGGTCAAGGTGAAACAGACAACACAAGGTCAAGGTGAAACAGAAAAAGCGAGGTCAAGGTAAAATAGACAACAATGGTCAAGGTGAAACAGACAACACAAGGTCAATGTGAAACGGACAAAACAAGGTCAAGGTAAAATAGACAACAAACGTCATGGTGAAACAGACAACACAAATGTAGTCCCATTAATAGGAAATAGACAACTTGTCTGGCACATGACTGGAATTACTGTAGACTCTGGTTATTGGTCAAAGGTGTACACTAAATGTCACTCATTGACTCTAGGGTGTTCCTGCATCAGAACAAGGTCCCCATCCCTAAGTCCTCGCATGCTATTGTCTGTAAAACTACTGCTAATGATAAGGGCACTTTAGGTGATCCTACTAACTTTTCTAGTCACGTTATTTTAGTTTGGGCCAAGTTCTTTAGGTTCAGTAAACATTGCTGCTGTTTGAATGTCTTACCGTAGAATCCCTTGGAAGGGTGCTGCCGCACTTTGAGACCCCCCTTCTGTGCAGACTTGAGGTTGAGGAGATCCCTCACTTGCTCATTGTAGATCTCCAGCATACTCAGCTTCACCTGCAGAGAGCACCATCATCATCATCATCATCACCATCATCATCATGATCATCATTGTTAATACTTGTACCAATGTTTTGTCTTCCTGATGACATGGATGAGTCTCTTAACTAATTATTTTTATGAAAAAACTTCAAAGAAGGTCAAAATCATGGGATCAGGATGTGCGATAACCACGGTAAAGTTGGACTTGTCATTCCGAAACACACCTGGGATTTTTTAACATTTTGTTTTTTCATCCAAACAACCATTCTTTTAAGAAATCACTTTAAAAAAAACATTTTAGCAATTTTCTACCACTGACTACGGTTTTGTATTGAGCCCATAAAACAAGTAAATACACAAAACAGGCCTGAGGGAAAGATCTTATACATGTTATCACCATGACGATGATTCTGCTTCAGTGTTCAAGACTTCGCCGCCATCCTGATGCTCCACCCTTTTCTTCTTTTTTTTGAAAGTGAACAAATTTGCTCAGTTGGTCGAAAACAGAATATAAAATAAAATGTGATGTATAGGATTTTTGAAATCATGTGAATCATCTTACGATTTTATTTTTTGGGTAGGTCCTAAAAAAAAGTAATCTTCGTCTGGTTTTGTTCCTTATATAGATCATAAATCTAAAATCTGACTGTAATGATGACTTGGTGTTGGAAAGGTTTCTGTTTTAGCCACATAAATATAGTTTGGATTATTTTTGTTGTTAAAGTGACGGTTGCTGTCGGCAATATAAAAATTACCTTGTTTTTCTGAATTTTCAGTTTTTAAGGCTGGTGGATCCGTAGGAAGCAAAAATAATTTAAGGCCTGATTAAAATGGACTTAAAAATCACAGCAGCTGTGAATACTGAGATAAAACACCTACAGGGGAATTCAGATCATTAGCTCACCTGGTATTCTTCCCCCTCCTTGGCCATCGTCTTCTTCTCATCAATGCCACGGAATAGGTCTTCGCAGGCAAGGGGGACAATCCCCTTGTTGGTGCCGTAGCCCACCATGGAGTAGGACTTGCCGCTGCCGGTCTGACCATACGCGAAGAGGGAGCAGTTGTAGCCCTTCCAGGCATTGTCCAGCACCCCCTTTCCCAGGTCGTCAAACACAATTTGCTGAGGACACAGACAGACAGACAGACATGTAAACCTGCTGTCTGGTACATTGGAGGGAACTGGACACATAAATCTCTCTTAATCAACCATGTTCACTGTGTTTGAAAGTAAGGTCAAAAATAAAATTAAGCCCTTCCAAAAAAAAGCACCAACTTTATGCTATGGGCCTTAAATACAGACAATGCCAATATGGTGATAAAACTTGAGATAAACGGTATAGGGTCGAAGCTTCAGATTATATTTATAACAGGGGCAGTAAGGTTGGTTGGTTGTTGGTTGGTTTGTTGTTTAACGCCGCACTCAGCAATATTCCAGCTATATGTAAATAATCAAGTCTGGACCAGACAATCCAGTGATTAATATCATGAGCATCGATCCACGCAATTGGGATCGATGACATGCAACAACCAAGTCTGCGAGCCTGACCACCCGATCCCGTTAGTCGCCTCTTACGACAAGCATAGTCACTTTTTACGGCAAGCATGTGTTGCTGAAGACCTGTTCTACCCCGGAATGGGCAGTAAGGGAACTAGAAGGACACACCTATATTTTTGGCATGAGCAGGACAGTCAGGGGGTGCCTATGATAAGCCTGATCAAAAGTTCCAAGTCACTAGGGTCCCCAGTAGGGCTGGGATGGGTAACTCGGGCACTCGGGTCGGGTGGGTCATAAGTAGGACCCGGGTACCCACAGAACTACCCAGACCCGTGGTTAGTCATGTGATATATATATTGTTTAATGACAAAGATTATTTAACACTCTATGGTTTCACAACAAGTCACTAATGTTCCCATTTCTTTTTGACAATGCACCCATTCCTTCTGACTTTTATATGTTTGAATAAAAATAAAACTTCATGCATTAAACTTCAGTGTATGCTGAGCGGATCGTTTTACACGTGTATCTAAATACACTTTGCCAGGGCTACAGTCAAACTTTTCCAAATAGGACAGTTTGTACCTATCTCTATATATCTACAGTGGGTACCCGGCTTGGGTCGGGTAATAGGGTGGTGGGTACCCGGGTAGTAATTTTGGACTCGACCCAGCCCTAGTCCCCGGACTCCAGTACTACAGCAGTAAGCCTGGAGGGTCCCTTAATTTTGAAAACATTTCTAAATACTAATAGTTTCTTTTTCAAATTTTAATCGCAACAGAAATTGTATTACATGTATATATTTTATGTGGGATTACACTTTGTTTGGAAAGTACAAATTCTAGTACCCGGTACTATTCTGGGTGGAGTCTCATCCAAAATTCGTACCCACACTCTCAGAGTGAGTCATCTAATCACCAGCACACAAAGTCAGCGATCTAACCCACTCAGCCACCAAGGCTTCAACAAAAATGGAAGTCTGACAACTGGTTGTCTAGATAACGTACTTTGTGTACTCATCTGACAGGTGAAACTTGGCACAATTCCCATAGCTGAAAGCTATGAATACAAAAGCTCTTTTAGAAAGTGATCAAATGAAACAAATGTCATATTTTAGATAACACTTTCTCAGAAAAGTACAAATTCTAATACTTTTTGGGTGCAGTCCCCTCTGAGATTCAAACCCACACTTTCAGAGTAGGCCATTTAATCGCCAGCACACAAATTCAGTGAGCTAACCCACTCAGCCAATAAGATTATTCATTTTTTATTCAAAGTAACTTTCACAAGGAAAAATGTTTTCTGTAAAAAATCCAGCGGGGACAATGCCCCCTCCCCTCCCCCAGCTGGCAACGGCACTGCATGTGTTACTAATGACCACTGTCTAAAAGGCATCGTCTATTCACAAAGTGTATTGTTATTAATCTAATACCCCCAGCCTGATGTTCGTAGGTTTCCATGATTCCACCAACATGTCACCTGTATGCATGGTATGCAAACTAATATTTATAAAAGACTCTTTCAAGAACCCATTCCGTACATAACTCATTAGCCCTGGCCCAAAACGAGCACCACTCTGACAGCATACACCCTGTGGATGTACAGAGGCCGGCCTACCTGGTCAGCGTACTTGGGGGAGCCAGGCTCCAGGTACCCATCTCCTCGCTCCGTGTAGCCATCGTGGGACCAGTAGGAAAAGTCAAAGGCAAACTTCTTGGGTTTTTCTTTAGTATTTTCTGGATCTGTGATCTCTGTCTGTTTGCCGTTCATCTGTATAATGAGATTGGCTTTCCTGGTCTCCTCGCGAGAGTTGTAAACACAGTCAAGGAGAACAGCTACTACATCATGTCCTTGTATTTGGACCAGGGCTGATCGTAAGCCTATGAAGAAGTGTTGGAGTTACGACCAACATAGCACTAACATCGCTTTGTGGAGCAGCTTCCAGATCAATATATATTCTTATATCACAGATGGAAATGAAAATGCATAAAAAAGCTGTCAGTTATCATAGTCACATTAAGAAAATCAGTCGGTGACAAAAACGTTTGAGTTTACAGCCTGAACCTGTCTCTTGACATTACTTTCAGTAGATCTTAGTACAGTGTTCCCTGGCTATTGCGCTCCTCAATGTAGCGCTAACTCGGTTATAGCATGCGGTAAAGCATGGCTCCCAAAATTTACTTACAGAATACAAAGTTTTTTCCCAATATCAAAAAAACATTATCAGTTGATCACCACGGTCACGTAACACCGGAAATACCAGTCAACAAATCCGAACTGAAGTACATTATTACTATCTGGTCATCAAATGGTGCCTATTGTTTATCGGGACTAATGCCTTGTAATGAACTTTAGTTGCAAGAGAATGGATACATAAATCATAAATGCCATACTTTGACTTGTAAAAAGTCATATTTGAGGCAGTTTGATTATTAAATGTCAACATAACATTTTCGCAATCGAAATACATGCAGCGCGGGAAGTCCCTACGGTGAACGGTCAAATTGTATTAATGTATGGGCTTTTATTGGCAAAGTTTACTAGACTGGGGTTATAGACTAGTGCCTAAAGTCAATGCATATATATTATTCTTACATATGACAATCATATATTTAGAAGTAGGGAATTTTTCAAAAATAGAAAAACAAAAGAACTTGGCGGATTAACTTTTTTTCAAGAAATATATGACCAGATGAACATGACGAAAGTGTGATGATTTTCATGGGTGCCAGCCACCAGTCTGTCAGTCCAAGACGGTCTGTGTTGCTGACAGACGGTCAGTTTTGAAAAGTTATTTTCTGACAACTAATATTCAACAGTACTATTGTGATGTTTACTCTTTTGTTATTTATGCTTGTTAGTCGAGAAAATTCTGGACTGGCAACATTGTATCTGGTCTGGTAACTTAGCAATGTTGCCAGTCCGGTTGTCTGACTGATATTTGGGGGAAGTTTATACACTGCAAACAGAATGTCACCACTGGCATATGTAAGAGTACATGGGTTGAAAAACTATAAAAGAACACATAAAATGTTACGTTGAGGGGAGGCGAAATGGGGTTTAATATGCACCTATGTAATGATATGTTAGTACATTGTGTGTTTCTGTTTGTACTAATCCGGACTGATGCCGATTTAAAGTGCTAGCACACTGAAATACCATGCCGCAGTTTAACATGAATACCCCACTCAGACACAGTATACTGACTCCGAGCCGACCAGTCCTTTTTAGCCCCTTAATGCCGAGCGCAAGACAGGGTAACAACAAGTACAATCTTTTAACATATGTGTGTGTGTGTGTGTGTGTGTGTGTGTGTGTGTGTGTGTGTGTGTGTGTGTGTGTGTGTGTGTGTGTGTGTGTGTGTGTTGTTTTTGTTTGTGTGTGTGTTTCTGCTTGTACTAGTTCAGTCTAATGCCGATTAATATAGTTCTAGCCCACTGAGATCCCATGCCACAGTTTAACACAGATACCCCACACAGACTCAGTACCCGGACTCCAAGCTGACCAGGCCTTGTTTTACCCCGGCTCTAAGCAGGGAAATAGCACATACCATTTTTAAATGTCTTTTGGTATGACGTGCCCAGTGATAAAAAAAACAACCTTCCACTCTCCGGGCAGACACTCAAACCGCTAGTCCTGGGGGGATTGACATGTTCGGTGCAGATAACCCTCTGATAACACTCTGATAACCCAGGCCTCATTTATTATCTTGTTACTAGATGCTTCAAAACCAGATAATATTAGCAATCGCGTCTTGAAATTATTAGGGGAGCAGCTGTCAGAACCATTGTGGATTTTATCTAATATGTCCTTATCAAATTCAATCTTTCATGATCTGTGAAAAGGTCCTGCTATGGTACCAATATATAACATGATCGATGTTCATGACTGTACAAAGTATAGACCTGTAGCTCTCTCAAGTTGTTTGTCCAAAGCGTGTGTTTAAACATGTCTGAAATTTCTTTTTAGATAAGGGAATAATTACTTCATTGAAGTCTTTGATAGGCATTTAGAGATTGAAAGAACATGAATATATGGCACTTTATATAGCAACTCCTTTTATTCTCTGGCACAATGTTTCTGAGTTTCTTCTCGTTTCTTCATCATTGCTCCACGTGATGAAGAAGCAAGAAGTAGAGAGTGAGTGAGTGAGTTTGGTTTTACTCCGCTTTTAGCAATATTCCAGCAATATCACGGCGGGGGACACCAGAGATTGGCTTCACACATTGTACCCATGTCGGAATTCGAACCCGGGTCTTCGGGTTGACGAGCAAACACTTTCACCACTAGGCTACCCGACCACCCCCAGAAACAAGAAGTAGATCTGAAACGTTTTGACAAAGTATAAAGGTAATTGCCATCCATAAAAACTGCCATATATTCAATTACTTCATTGCAATCTGGATTTACACTGGGGATTCCACATCATACATTGTATCAACTTACTTATTAATATAACCTTATAGCTAAGGCACTTGAGAGTGGGAAACAGGTAACAGTAGTCAATTTCGATATACCGTATTCGACGTAATAAGCGCCCGGCTCTAATAAGCGCCCACAGTGATATTTGCTAATATATTGGCTAGTGAACAATCCCAATTAGCACCCCTTTGGATTGATCAATGTGCACAAGACTTATTAATTCGTGTATAATACACACTCGTGTGTTATATGCACCCTTGATTACGGGCAATTAAATGCTGGAAAAATATGTTTGTCGTGTATAAAACGCATAGACATTTCTTTTATATCATTCAGGCTGTCCGCATAATCAACGAATTTTTTTATCTTTTAACTCTGTTTTTTTTCACCAAAATTATATTCAAATAAGAACCCCCTATTCCTAATTTTAAGAGCGCCCTGGGCGCTTATGACGTCGAATACGGTAAGTACAGCTTACAATAGAGTTTGGCATAAATTAACAGTATGTGGAGTGAGTGAATGGGTGAGTGAGTGAGTGAGTTGGGTTTAATGCCGCTTTTAACAGGTTATATCACGGCGTATGGAGGAAAGCCCCAAGTGATGCAGGTCTCAGACCTTTACCACTTCGGTGAAACCCATGA
Organism: Haliotis cracherodii; assembly: GCF_022045235.1. Taxonomy (NCBI): domain Eukaryota; kingdom Metazoa; phylum Mollusca; class Gastropoda; order Lepetellida; family Haliotidae; genus Haliotis; species Haliotis cracherodii. Next base: position 8,327,507 of record NW_027266272.1, read on the forward strand.
GCACGGGTATGGTGCTGACAAACCTAGAAACATAATCAGGGCGAACTGGGAATCGAACCCACAATCATAGGTTTCTGGCATGCCCAAGGGACACAACTCTGCACAGCGAATCCAGCATCTAGACGACTGAGCCACCCATGTTCCCAAGAGTATTTGGTATAATAGGTTGTCTTTTTTCATGGTTTGGGAGTCACTAATGCAATAGAGACAGTATACAGTAATTAATGGTCATAAGTCAAATGTTCAACCAGTTTATGCAGGAGTTCCTTAAGGCTCAGGTTTAGGATCATTATCAATTTTGATATTAATAAAAGATAAAGTTGATGACGTTCAGTGTAATATGAAACTATTTGCTAACGATACTTCTTTTAAGTTTTTTATATGTTATTATCGATGATACTATATCATCAAGTATATATCTAAATGAAGACTTACAAATGGTAGCTAAGTGGGCCAAAACTTGGAAAGTATAGTTCAACCCCAGTAAAACAGAATCAATTTTATTTTCTAGAAAAGGATTGAATCTGCCTTACCTGACCTTTTAATAAATAATATCAGTTCATTCACGTAAGCATCTTGGGGTAACACTTCTGAATGATTGTCAGTGGCATGTCCATATCAAAGATATTGATTCTAAAGTTAGCCCTATGATTTAATTCAGAGTATTGCCTGCAAAAAGTCTTCAATAATAACTGAATAACTCTTGTCCCGATCTATATATTATTAGTGTGATTATATTTGGAATAACTGTACAAACAATCAAGAATTTATCTTGAAAGAATTACATCTGGATGCGCTTCGGTCCATCTGTAGATATGCTACAGGCATCAGTCATTCAAAATTATATGATGAAACTGGTTATACATCTTTAAGTAATTGTCAACAATATCACAAAATGTGTCTATTTCACAAAATGTTTATTAGAAAATGCCATGTTTATCAGACCTAGTTCCACTGAACGTATCTCCCACTTCCACACATGGCACTAGATCATCCAACCTCCCACACAATCCTCTTTGCTGAGCTATACAAAAAATCATTATTGCCTTCTGCTATTTTGAACAAGAATCTGTTGGATAACCAATATCGTTGTACAGAATCTTTCACAGAATTTATAAATATAAAATATCAATAAAATCAAAATATGTTGCTAAATGTTATCTGCAGAGATTATTTAAATCATTTGGTAATAGATTTAACCAAATTCTTCACTGTAAATTAAGACTGAGAACACAGGTATAATAGATTTACCCATGATGACCCTACTTGTAGTTGTGGTCATCATAACGAAGACAGTTTTCATTATTTATTGTAACAAAGTCTGAATTATTGTGATGTTAGATCAACATGTTGTTTCTTTGTCAAGGGCTTTAATATCAATGGAAATATTAATTAATCTACAAGATGATGATAATATTAAAATTATTGAATCTGTATTTACCTTCATTAGCCTCACCAACAGTTTCTGTGGCTAACTTAATATATCAGATATATTGTAATTATTGTAATGTATTCTGTTACAAATTTCTGTTACATGTAAATTTTGCTTATCTTTATAATTGCTATACTGTTTTATTTCTGATTGTTATTTCGTACGGGAGAGGTCTTTATATAGGTTTCTATATGTCTGTTGACCAATCTCATGTCTTTTTTAAATAATATTGTTTAAACCATAACCAGGTCTGAATGTATTGGTTGTTACAAGAGATACCACTGAACATGTCTGTTCCCCTTCCCAGTCTAAGTCTGGACTTGTCACATTTCATGTTTGACATCAGACATCAGACATCGGACAATTGTGGACATGTTTTATTTGTCTGTGACTTGTTTCAAATAATGTTATATTTTCAATATATATTGAAAATCAGATTGGTCAACAGGCACGACTATGTGAAGGCCTCTCCAATACAAAAATACTTTGTATAAAAAATATCCTAACTTAAGACCAACACTACTCCAACTCGCAGTCGTCTCGCTGCCCTCCCTTTAATTAGCCTGCATAATCACCAAATGCCAAGTCACGCTGAACACAAGTCAAAAGAGTCAAGATTAAAGTCCATAAAACCATATTCGACGTAATAAGCGCCCAGGGCACTCTCAAAATGAGAAATAGGGGGCTCTCAATTGAATATTATTTTGGTGAAAAAAATAGGGTTGAAAGATAAATTACGTGGTTTATGCTGACAGCCAGAAATGTTTATGTACTACAGATATATTTTTCAAGAATTTAATTGCCCATAATTAAGGGTGCATATAACACACAAGTGTGTATTATACACGATTAAATAAGTCTTGTGTACTTTGATCAATCGGAAGGGGTCTTAATTGGGATTGTTCACAAGCCAATATCTTAATTAGCAAATGTCGCCAAGGGCACTTATTACGTCGAATACGGTATGCAAATTTTGAATCTGCCAAGAAACAATGAGAAAAAAGCCATCCATATGTCAATACTTTCAAAGATGGGAGTGTTGTTGCCCCTTAACATTGTTTAACAGTACACAGTTAATGATGAAGAGTTCAAAATCCTATTCATTGAAAGGTACATAACTGTCTTATTGTCTTTTAATGGTTTACAAAGTGTTTTGACAGGGTTATAAAATCATTAACATATTCTATTATTTTAATGTTTAAGTCACATGACAGAGATGCATTTCCAAACAATATACTATTAGGACCTAAACCCCTTACATAAAACAAACACTTTGATCCTCAGTCAGTAAATAGTTTACATTAAAATGAATAATTTCCCAGATTTGATTGTGTACAAGCAATCGTGATATAGCTGAAATAACGCTGACATTAACAACATACACTCACTCACTGACATCAGACATTTGTTGCTGTGTAATACGGTCAACAAATTAATTTTTAATTACAGCCAAATCACAAAACCCAATAGATTTAAAAAGTACTAGATCTACTTGAAAGAAATTTTATCATATTTTTTTCTCAAATAATTGATGATTACAAAGTAGTTCATGTACTTCTAAATGAAAACAGTATTTACATACACTGCTTATTACAGACATAATTCAAACACACCTCACTTCACATTCTCTTTACAAAGGAGCCCCAAACATAAAGTAAACACAGCCCATGGCAATAAACTCAACCACGTACACAGCTAGGCCTATTGCGAAATTATTTAGGCCTATATCTACAGGCTAAACGTCATTCGTTGTATAATATCTACACCCATATGAGACTCTGAAAGATGACAATGATTAATAAAAGGAAAATACTACTTATAACATTTAGATTTTTATAAATCACAACCAAAAGTACTTATGGTAATTAAAAGACACTGAAATTCAGCAATGTAAACAATGTCAAAACGACGAGCCACTGTAACATGCAAATCAAGCATAACGCTAGTGTCAAACAGTTTATTCTAACAAGGGAAACAAACAGCGCATTGATAAATCAGACCAAGGCAAATCGCTAAAATGTTATTTCGTGCTGCTTACAAAGAACGCCAACAAAAGCCGTACAACAGTAAAGGATATAAAAGGCCTGACCCGCACGGCCACTCGAACGTTCTCCGCCATGTTTCTGTTAACAGGTGCGCGGCTTGTCCGTCAGCTGCCCGCTTTTGTTTCTGTGAGCAAATCCTAATTACCTGCTTCTGGTTGTCAAAAATACCTCCTTTCGAAACTGTGGTACACCGAAAACTATATTCCTTTACAGTTGTTGCGACAGTGAGACAGGCTGTCGTGTGAAGTCCCGGGCATTCAATTGTTTCGGGCTAAATGCTATAATGACAACACATGACGGCACAAGATCGACTTCCGTCAACAAAAGGGGGACAAACCTACGGTTACCATGACTTCCGGGCAACAATCCAGTGGGCGTGGCCATCAAATCGCGTGACGATGAAATGGAATTTTTATGGTCATGTTTGTATAACATTTAAGGCGATAGAAGACTAGTTTAGAATAATATCTAAAAGAACAGTTCAAAGTCCAATGATATAATAAATAAACATAATTGTTAGTTTGTTTATTATATATATATATATATATATATATATATATATATATATATATCTATTCTAATTTTTTTGTCGATGGTAATCATTTGTTATAAGTCCCGACCCGTGAAGATCCGGTTAGAATTGGTCTTCAGCAACCCATACTTGTAACGGGATCAGGTGGTCAGGTTCGCTGACTTGGTTGATGGATGTCACTGTATCCCAATTTGCGTAGATCGATGAATCACCGGATTGTCTGGTCCAGATTCGATTATTTACAGACCGCCATCATTTAGCTTGACTATTGTTGAGTACGGCCTTAAACCACAAACAAACAAACTAATATAAGTATCATATAATAAATAACACCTTAATTACTCTTTGATTAACCTTTTTATAAAACTTGTGATAAACTACAACAACAAAAATCATTTCACTACAATATTCTGCGCGAGCGCCTGTAATAAAGAACATAAAAAACAAATAAGAATACAACAAAGAAGATAAAGTCATCTGTATAGGTCATCATCTAGGGTAGGGACGGGTAACTCGGGTACTCGGGTCGGGTAGGTCCTGAGTAGGACCCGGGTACCCACAGGACTACCCGGACCCGTGGTTAGTCATTTGACATATTGTTTAATGACAAAAACTCACTAGAGCTCACTGGTTACACTACAAGTCGCTAATGTTCCCATTTCTTTATGATGCACATACTCTTTTTTACTTATATTTATCATATTTGTATATGTTTGAGTAAAGATAAAGCAAACATGGTGAATTTCAATATATCTACTGTGAATCCTGTGATGGTATTGTTCGTTGCAGTGTCTACTGGTGTGTCATTTATTTGAAATAAGAAAGTAAAACATAATTTTATAATCTTAAAAGAACAAAGACTCTATAACAGCCTTAGACTGACATTGTACAAAGTTTCATGGAGAAGTACACTGCGGAGCTGAGGCAAAAGTATTTAAGTGAGTGAGTTGGGTTTAACGCTGCTTTTAACAGTATTCCAGTTCCATCGCGGAGTGTTAGCTTAATGTGGGAGGAAAGCCCGAAATGATGCAGGTCTCAGACGTTTGCTCTTTCGTGGAAACCCATGAGCACGGGTATGGTACTGACAAACCTCGAAACATAATCGGGGCGAACCAGGATTCGAACCCACAATCATAGGTTTCTGGCGTGCTCAAGGAACGCAACTCTGCACAGCGAATCGCGGCGCCTTAGACCACTGGGCCACCCGTGCCCCCGCAAAAGTATTAAAGTTGCTGCCCAAATTAATAAAATTTATATAGAAACTAAATAATCGGGGAAGGCATGACTAGCAAAAGGCACGTAGGGGCTCGAAATTAGAAAACACCAGGTATGTCCATGGGAACAGGACCTGTTCCAGGTGTGCCTGGGCTATATCACTGGATTGTAAATGTGTAAAAGTTGATTGTTCTCAAATTCCTTGAGCCATTGAAGAAAAGCATTTTCCCATCTTTTCCAACTGGTTGACCATACTATTTGCACATATTGCACAATATTAATTTTTATCTGTATCACATATTAATCATGATTTGTACTTAAGAGGCCATATACTGGGATTACCACGCCTTGATTTACATTGAGATAACCTGGTCTCAGGTTCATCTGTACTATCAGTGGTGTCTGCACTATATTTTCGCTTTTCGGTGGTTTTTTTCAGTTTCAATGTTAGTTTCCTTGCTCATTGTCTGCTTTTATTTCTAACAAGGTTATTATTAGATATTACAGCAGTAGGCTTGAAGAAATATAAAAGAGTGCAGTTTTACTTTTTTGACTGTTCTATTTGGCCCTGAGAAATCGTCTGCTAGGTTTTTGACAACAGTCAACACGAATAACCACTTCCGTTTGAAATGCAAGACCTGTTCACAATATTCGCGATATTGCGTCAAACTATGGAAAGAATTTATGCGAGTGCATTCAAACGTATTTCGAGCAATCTTGAACATCACGTTAAAAGTGTGCAAAATGCAGTCAAGGGAAATCACTGAATAATGCTGACTGATTTTACAACAGGGAGTCGTTTTGCATAGTGGAACATACAACTAATTGGAAGAACTCGCTCATTTCACAATTTAATTTCTTATTTCCGAGTTCTCACTGCTTTCATTAAGTTCACTGACTAAGTCGAAATTTATAATATGCATGTAATAGAAAAGAAAAATTCGGAGGAATCATAAACAGCAAAAGGCACATCTACACCATATGGTGAATGTGTGTACCAAGTTTCATCAAGATATCTCAAATAGTTTTCGAGTTCTGCTCCGGGATTGAAACCCATTGATTTAATTCAGCTCAGAGAATAAGTCCATTTTTTTAAATATAAAATATTTTAAAAATACAGGGGACACTTAAATAGCAAAAGGAATATCTACATCATATGGTGAGTGTGTGCACTTTGGGAAATAATCTTTTATGGTTTCTATATCCCCCGCAAACTTCGTTGGGGCTGGGGAAAATAAACAATTAGTCTATTCCGGATTTGTATCCCGAGTACCTCTTTACAAACTGAAGTAAAAGTAATTTTTTTAACACCAAGACGATCTAACGGCAGAGACCATAATGTTTCACGTAACTCGTCGGTGGTATGTATTTGGAGATTCGTGAATATGTGGTGTATAAATGAAGTCAATCACTCCGCCAGACCAAACAATACATACATCCTACACGCGCGAGCGCTCTTGTAAAATACTTCATTATCACTCCAGCCAGATTGATTGAGCCGATCGATTATTGGCGATTGTTACACTGAACATGTAGCGCTCCACTAAACATGCCCAGCTTACAAACTATTGGATACAAAGCAGCAATTAACGTTCTTTGTGTGTCCCGGGGTGTTCCAGGACTGAATTACCCCCAGGCAGGACCCGACATGTGTATACGCTATACGTACAATACAAATAGTGGCTGCAGAGACTCATTGGGTGTGTATTTAACGCCTATCTCAATGAATAGTGGGGGCATTTGCCCTACACCACAAATGACTCGTACGTTTTAAACATCCATACTATGTCTACCAAAGGTAATGTTGTGAAACCCTCATCCCCTGAACGAAATCTAATATTCAGTTTTAATTCCATTGAGATATCAGATTTATGTTTATCTCCCTACGTGATTACAGGTGAGGTGAAATGGGTTTTAACGTCGCGTCCAAGATTATTGCACTTATGCAGCGACGTGCATGCACGTGTGTGTGGCTGCTTGTACTAGTCCGGACTGATGCCGATTTATAGTGCTAGCTCACTTAGACACCATGCCGCAGTTTAACATGAATACCCCACTCAGACACAGTATACGGACTGCGAGCCGACCAGTCCTTGTTTTAGTCCCTTAGTGTCGATGGCCAGACAGGGTAACAACAAGTACCATTTTTGAACGTCTTTTGGTATGCCGCGGCCGGGCATCGAACCCCGGACCTTCCGCTCTCCGGGCGGACGCTCTACCACTATAGACCACGTTATTACAAGTTGTAAAACTTCGTACGAGTCTCACAGACGAGGGGAAACTATGTTCTTGCAACGAACTTGCATTCAGATTCGCAACTTAACTTATAAATTCGCATACAAAACCGGTATAGCAACACTTGTTGGTTGTTGTTTTAGATACGTTATTGGTGACCGGTGAAGATCCGGGTTAGAGAAGGTCTTCGGCAACCCATGCTTGCCGTAAATGGCGAATATGCTTGTCGTAAGAGGCGACTAACGGGATCGGGAGTCAGGCTCGCTGACTTGGTTGATACATGTCATCGTATGTGGATCGATGCTCATGATATCAGTCACTGGATTGTCTGGTACAGACTCGATTATTTACAGGCCGCCGTCATATAGCTGCAATATTCCTGAGTGCGGAGTTAAACAAAAAACAAACAATGGTTATTGGTGAAACTAGAAAGGCTTCGCTCAAAGGTGAACTTTCTCAGAAAACAACATGTACTTTGCCACGAACTTAACGCCGAAGACCCAGGTTCGATTCCCAACATGGGTACAATGTGTGAATCTCATTTCCGGTGTCCCTCGCCGTGATACTGCTTAAATATTGCTAAAGCGGCGTAAAACCCATCTCACTCACTCACTCACTATTGCAAAGAATGTATGGTCTCATGGTGTTGCGTTTATTGGAAACCCCTGCCACTGCATGGGTCCGAAATGCAATTTTAAGTTGGTGAATATTTTTTTCAAAGATTTTAGATCTTCAGTCCCTTTACTCGAAACGAGGGTAGGTGGGGTGGTGGTAGTGGTTGGTCCAGTGATGGAAGGAGCCGCAGATCGAGTTGTGTCCCTTTGCTGAAGGACCCGGGTGTTCGAACATCGATTTTTTGTCTGTCAGCGCCGGTGTACCCTGTATACGTACCTGATGGCGATTTCAACAAACGCATGTCATACCGCAATACACTAGTAACTGGTGAGGTGAAATGGGGTTTAACGTCCCGTCTAAGATTATTGCACTTATATAGCGACGTGCATGCACGTGTGTGTGTGTATGTGTGGCTGCTTGTACTAGTCCGGACTGATGCCGATCTATAGTGCTAGCCCACTGAGATACCATGCCGCAGTTTAACATGAATACCCCACTCAGACACAGTATACTGAATCCGAGCCGACCAGTCCTTGTTTAAGCCCCTTAATGCCGAGCGCCAGACAGGGTAACAACAAGTACCATCTTTTAACGTCTTTTTGTATGACGCGACCGGGCGGATGCTCTACCACTAGACCACGGAGGCGGTCCACTAGTAACTGATTTACTAATAGTTAATCCCATCTCGCGTAATCACCCTATGAGGGGGAGTTCAAACACTGGAGGCGAGGAGTTGATCGATTATCTAAATCTATCTGTAGACCTGGCAGCGCGTACTCGGAGTCGGGTTCAAATGCACTATCGCTTATCATTTCATTGGGCAGATCGATAACAATTTGGGTAGAATATTTCTCACAAATTGTTTTATTGTATGAAAGGAGAGTTCCAAATCAAAGCTTCAAACCCACTATCATAGGTTTCTAGCGTGCCCAAGGGAAGGCAACTATAAAAAAAAATAAATCTGGAAGTTAATTTAAGGTACCGACGTTTACTACAATATCTGAAAAACTATTGCACCTACTCCAGTCAAAGTTGGTATCAGATTGTTAAACAGTCATACATAACTGGATATTACATTTAAAGACAATCGATGCATGAATAAAAAATCTGTCTATTTAGCTATCACTATATTTCACCAACAACCAGACCTGTTTGTCACGGGTGGAACGAGCATTCACTGAAACAGCCTTCTGCATAATGCTACCCCTGCGTCACTGGGCCATATGACACAGTTGAACCGATCAACTCAACTCGAAAGGTTGCACGGGAATCTCAAGCACCTATTTAATAATATTTATCCAAATATTTTTGCATTCATTTTCAGGTCAGTGTTATTGACTTGAATGTATCATTCCTTGCCGCATTATTATATTTCATGCATCATGTTATTAGGTGTAATATATCATACGTAATTATTCATTTAGACAAATCATTGCTTTATGGTTTCGAAGAAAATATTTTAATATTTTCGTAGATGATTCGAGACTTTCGGGGCTGTTTCAGGTGAAAGAGAATCAAATTCTGAGCCAAGAATTGCACAAAGTGGATAAGATCCGATTACGACATGTTCTACAAAGCACGAACCTGAAATTGGTCGACGATTCCTAGAAATTCTTTGATAAACAATTTTTTTCTCACGAATCCCACGAAAAACAAGAATGTTTGGGAATCAAATAAGATATATTTAAGATTCTTAACAAATGATTAAGAATATGTACGAATATATAAGAATTCATACCAGACTATACGCATGATTACTTGCCGACAATGACTTCAAGTTGATATGCAGTCCTATATATGTATTGTCGTAGTTGATATTGGATATTCATAAATGATTCTATGAAACAGTTCTCACAACTTACAAATGACGTTGAAATAGCATTTATATTACTATCAAAATGTTGATATTGTTTTCGATATTACGACATTAATGGCCTTCACTGGCCGTATAAAGAAGTGACATAGGCTTTATCGGGTTGGTCATTTTCAGTATACACGCATGGACAGGCAGACCTCCGGGTGTCATGACGTGTCGGGCGAAGTTGGAAATATCTCTGAAGCGTCGTAAAATTCCACACTGTACTCTAAATATAAGAGGTCTGAAAAGCGTTATCGTATTCTGGACCAGATGAGGTACACGTAAGGTCTGCCGTGATCCGTACATCGCCGTACTAACTGCTCAAGGTAGCAACGATTATTTACTGACCTAGAATCAAGTTTATTGTCAATTAAGTTAATTAAATACACAATGTCTGAATATAATTCATTTAGTTTTTATCCTGGTTTAATTCCACAGTCGCAATCGATATCAAATTGTTTTCAATATAAAACTACCCAAGGGCAAGGATACTTGGGATCACTCAATCTCAGTAAGGGACTGGTCATTAAGTACAGGGATGGTGGGTATCAGAGGTTTTGGATGCACTAATGCCCTTAAAATGTCTCACCCCTAATGCTTGTTATAATTTTGGACAACCCTCCCCATGTCCATGAACATCTTTCATGAACCCCCTGAAAAGACAAAATGCTTTATTATTTTATACTAAAGTTTACCCGACCTTCCCCACCCCATAATAAATTACCAGTACCTAACTTCAGATGTTTTACTATAGTACCATATATACCCATCTACGAAAGAAATCTGAGGATTCCTCAATAGAAGTTCGCATCAGGTGAAGATTCAGCTTCATATCTTTACCGCCTTGAATCAGAACTTCCAATTTGTACAAACCCAGGGAACATATATCTATTAAGGTGCTCTTGTTTGGGGGTAGATTCCATGGCACATAGGAAAGATAGGGCCTATACAGTATCTACAATTATATAATATCACGGGCCTAGTTATCTACACTCATCTTCCGGAGGTAAGGCAGTTAACTGACTATAAAAGTCCAGTTTCCACCCTTGCAGAACTAGGCTGGGATTTTGGAGTTATATTTTGGCTGGACTAAGGATTCTGTGCATAGTCCAATCAAAATCGCGTACGAAATCGAAGTCAACAGATATTTTCCAAATATTTTCATGTTTTTAATCAAGGTGCTCACATGATTTGATGCAATTCGCGAAGAAAGACCCTTTTTTTGACAATAGAGATTTTGATTATCGATGAGATCGTCTTGACTGGAAGCCGCCATTTTGTTTGAATAAATGTGAGTGATGTGAGAGGCGGAATCTGATTGGTCAATATGAGGGATGTAGACGGGACATAACTCGTAATTGCCACTGGTGGCTCTACGATCACGCACAGAAATTCGTGCCTTGTAATGTGGACGAATATAGTCAGTAAACTCCCTTAACTGGGAACTATGATTTACATTCAGAACAGGTCAAGTTGGGTTTTTTCAAGATACAGAAATAATATATTTTTGTTGTTGTTGTTTAACCCACTCAGCAATATTACAGCTGTATGACGTCAGTCTGTAAATAATCGAGTCTGAACCGGACAATCCAGTGATGGACATCATGAGCATCGATCCACACAATTGGAATCCGATGACATGGATCAACCAAGTCAGCAAGCCTGACCATCCGATCCTGTTAGTCGCCTCTTACGACAACCATAGTCGCCTTTTATGACAAGAATGGGTTGCTGAAGACCTATTTTATCCCTGGATCTACACAGGTGCAGAAATCATACGAGCTGGTCTGAAAGTTTACTCGGACCGGTAACTAAGAAGCCAGGGCTCTGATTGGCTGATAAAAAGGTTCACTGACACAAAACTTTCTACTGAGGTTGGACCTGAGGTGTCCTCAGATCTTCATGCATACAGGTATAACATCGGAGTTAACTATCTCATCTTAATGAGACTGGGGATCACTGGTCCAGCTAACATACATGTGGTCAGGCAATGATTTGAAATATGAAAATATTGCAAGAACAACAAGGAGTTTCACATTTGTAAGTTTGATATTTATTTACACAATAATTTATTTCAATTATACATTAATCATTCATTAACATATCTTAAACATGCGAGACAAGTCCTCCAAAGAATTCAAACTGAGCGATATATTGATAAGGCACAGGTTGAACTCAAGCCAAGACAGGCATTGACAGCACAACTACCAACTTCCTTGGAAGACTTGCCAAGTTACGGCTAGAGAGGGGCACATTTGTCACATCAAATTTTTAGTTTCATGAATGTATACCTGAGACAAATGTATAGTTTTCACAACCTCTAACATGCACACAATCCCGTTCAGCTCAACATGGGGATAATGTATCCACCCTGCTCTGCTCCTCATAATCAAGGGCAACTGTAACACAAAAACATTTATCTTTTAACTGACCTGGACACGGCACAAACAGCAGAAACTCATTTTAGACTTTTTTTCTTTCATTTGTTTGTTTGTTTGTTGTTTAACGCCGCTCTCAGCAATATTACAGCTATATGTAAATAATAAAGTCTGGACCAGACAATCCAGTGATTGACATCATGAGCATCTACCCACGCAATTGGGATACAATGACCTGCATCAACCAAGTCAGCGATCCCATTAGCCCCCTCTTTGCCTTTTACAGCAAGAATGGGTTGCTGAAGACCTATTCTACCCCGGATCTTCATGGGTCTCCTTTTTGTTTTCTCGGATAGACGACCATTTCCACATGCAAATCTTCCATTTCTATAGAGTATCTACCCTGTATACAAAGTAACAGTACTGTGTTCAATAATTCAATTCAACATGAATAATATACGATGAACAAATTTTCACTGAAGTCACAAACAGTTCTAAAAGTTATTGAGGTTTAGGTGAGTGACTAGATGGCAGTAACCCCCCAATACTTGTCATCTTCATGTTTGTTTAACACCACAAGACAATATTTCAGCTATATGATGGCAGCCTGTACATAATCGAGTCTGGACCAGACAATCCATTGATTGATACTTTGAAGAACGATCCACGCTATCAACCAAGTCACCAATCCTGACCATCGATCCATTTGGTCAGTTCTCACGACCAGCATAGGCTGGGGGTGATGTTCATGTCAATGCTGGGCTCCTGGATAAATCAAGTTTTCAGTTTTATCCCAGCAGCCTGTAAGTAATCAAGTTTGGTCCTGGCAGACCAGTGGATGATATCATGAGCAATGCTCCATGCCATCAGGATCCAGCAAAAAAAGGTCAGCCATTGTGACCATCTGATCTCCACATAGTGATTAACTTACGTTCATGTCTGAAGCCAGATTCTAGTAAAACAAATTTCAGCCGGATTGGTTGATAACAGTCCTGTTCACAATCTAGTTGTGTGTAGTCAAAAGATTTTGTCAGTTGACCATTTAATTTTGGGTCTGAAAATTATTGTGACCAATTTTAATTTTAAGTACGGATATTCAACCTCTGTATTATGGTTGGAACTGTGTTTGAATGTAGATTCTAAGACCTTTAACATGGTTAATAAGTAACATGAGTGAGAAGGTAGAATCCATATTGAAAGATGGCTAAAAACAGAAATTGATCTTCCATACCATCTTGTCATAAGTCACAGATGCAACTTCCAAACCAGCGGTAGAAACTAACATTTTTAGTCCGTTAGTCCTTACAATGATAACAAATAGCAAAACACTTGAAAATGTCATATTTATACAAGTCCTTATGATATCTTAATTATGAGGCAGTTTGGCAAGGACTACAGGACTAGTGCCAATTTCTAATCCTGCAAACACCATTCAAGGATCTAACAGTACCTGATACATAAATACAATTACATATTCTGTGAACTTCAAGACCAAACACTGACTTCACAACCATAGAACTTTTTAGTTCACTAGTCCTATCAATGATAACATATTGCAAAATCCTTAATCATGGCAAACGTCTACTTTTCCTTATGATACTTTAACTATTGGGCAGTGTGGCAAGGATTACAGGACTTGTGCCAATTTCTAACACTGCTTCATCACCAGGATGTTCCACCAGATCACACTGGACCCACATGTCAACACACTGCCGTCTAGAAGTTCCGATATGATCACAGACACACATGACAATATCACGATGATCAGGCACACACTTATGATGTCCTCAGCTTGTATCTGATGACGGGGTTCTTGGGTGTGTGGATCATTGTGGAGAAGTCCACCTCAGGGAAGTAGCCATCCACGAGGTCAAGTTCATATTTGCGTAAAACGGTGGATAGGATTGTCTTGATCTGGACATAGGCGAAGGATTCTCCGATACATCGGTGCCGGCCGGCACCGAAGGGAATATAGGCAAACTTCTCACTGTTAGCCACATCTGGGTCCAGGAATCTGTCAACAAGGCATTAGTCCATTAATACCTAGAGTAGGATGAGTGATTTTTCTAGGATTCCAAACTATGTGTCCTTGGCAGACAAATTTGAAAAAATCCTAAATTCCGGGCCAGATATCGTTTCTCACATTCTGCTTAGTCAATAATGACAAAAAAGGGGCGTGTCTTCTGACATGGAGGTCACTGAGGTCATGTTGGGCAAGAAGACACTGCCAGGTCATCATTCATTACCAGTGAGGACTTCCTTCGTGAGAGCAATGTGCGATAATGTAATGCAGGATAAGTTAAAAATATAATCATTTTGTTTAAAATTGGGATTTTTTAAAAGTTCATATTTTCCAAATTCAGATGTATTTTAACATTGAATCTAATAAAATAATGCGACACCCAGAATTGAAGCCTTTCCTCTATACTTTGGTCTGTAATCAATGAAAAGTCACCTCACAAAACCATAACATTAGGTACAAACATAACAGCATCATTTGGGAATGTGCAATCCAATTTGGGATTTTTTTCTGACATGTGCTGCAGACTCATGGCTGAATATCAGCCTTAAATCAGGCGCAGATAAATCCTTGTCCTTTGTATGAGGTCAAATGATTGAGTGTGGTTTTATGCCCCTGTAACATTAATTATTAATGGTTAACGGCACCACAACTATATACCCATATATTTTGTGCACACAACGTGACAAGCGAACGACTCGACTAATCATGCTAATGGCTGCATAAACAGGGTTTATCTCCTAAACCTTTGTTGGTATGTCCAGGTGAGCAGTAACATATATATGATAATGTTAATAGGAAATTATTTGGGTACAATATTCAGCAAACGTCAAGATATGAACAAACCCTCCCGACGTACCTATCTGGGTCATAGACGGCAAAGTCTGTCCAGGTATCGGGGAGCTTGTGGTTGGTCGTCGGGGAGACACAGATCTGGTGGCCCGGTGGTATTGTATAACCAAGGATGTTCTGAAACAATTAAGAATATCAGAAACAGGTTCAAGCAAGCCTTCACCTTACAGTATTCCCAATTATTGCACAAATATACAACACATTTCACTGATATATAGATTCAGAGACACAAAGAAGAGGTGAGGTGAAATGGGGTTTTACGTCATGTTCAAGATTATTGCACTTACATAGCGACATGCATGCACACATGGACCAATGCTGATTATATAGTGCTAGTCCACTGAGATAACATCCCACAGTTTAACATGAGTACTCCGTTCAGACACGGTATACTGACAGAGCAGACAAGTTTGTTTTAGCCCCATACAGCTGAGCACCAGGCAGGGTAACAATTAGTAAAATGTTTTAAAGTCTTTTAGTATGACGTTGCTGGGGATTGAACCCCCGACCTTTCGCTCTCCGGGCAGATGCTCTACCACTAGACCACAGAGGCGGATGAACCTTGGTTTATATATTTGCAGTCCTCGGGACCTTTTGGAGGTCCCAGGTGTTAATGAAAGAATGTGTCAAACCTTAACATGCTTAAGCATACGATAGATGAGAATTTCTTGTTTAAATCGAAACATAGTGATTCCGTATGCTGAGTGAAGGAAATTTGACATGGATTGTCCGAACACTGATTGCATTTTTCATCAAAATTGAAATACCACATAAATCTTAAGTATGTGTCAGTCTAATTAGTTTCAATCATCTAAAGCACCCACACAGAAGATGACATTGCCATAATAACCCAATACACTTTTAATGCTGGCTTGCATATTTGGTGTTCAATGGGGCTCGCAGTGGTTATTATTTGTGTCCATTGTTTTTAATAAGCACACAGGATGTAATGTCTTGCATCCCGCAAACACTTACTCACATATGTGAAAATGATGAAAACAAGTTCAAGCAAACCTTGCATGAAACATTAACATAAATGAAACATTATCCAACATGACAAATCTTTCAGATTTCTGTACATATGTATATATATATATATATATATATATATATATATATATATATGTGATATATACACAGGCCTCAAAGTTGCTACTAATTTGGTCACCATAGTGATTGAAATTGCCGCTTGCCGACCAATATTTTTAAATCAGTAGCCACTTGGCTACTAAGTAATATTAGGGCACCAGCTGATTTGTTTAACTGCATAGTACAGAAATACAATGCATTAATAAACACTGATCGACTGAAGTAAAATTACATTTTAAGAAATCTAAAAATTAACATTGGAATATGTAAGATAAAATTTACTCAAAAATATTGTCAAGTATTTACAACAACGTAAATAACAAAAAAGCTTGTAGGAATCGATGTTGCTGCACTAAGGGAGATTACGTATACTTTAACAGTATTGTGTATTACTGACTATGATCTCGAAGTTTGGCTCCTTAATTTTTCACCTGACTTCTTGAATTTTACTAGAAGCCAATAGCTCCTTAGGATAAAAAATAAACTTTGAGGCCTGATATATGTATTTTTGTGTACGGTCTCTAAAGCTTTGTGTAACCCAGTACAAAATAATAAAATAGAACAACATTTATATTTCAATCTAGTCCAATTTGGCTAACAGATAACTGGATAAATTCTTACTGATTATCATATCTATTTTTGGATCATGGATCTTAACCCAAAATATAACAAGAGTGAGTGTGTTTGGTTTTTCGCCACTTTTAGCAATATTCCAGCAATATCACGGCGGGGGACACCAGAAATGGGCTTCACACATTGTGCCCATGTCAGGAATTGAACCCAGGTCTTCGTCATGATGAACAAACTCTTTAACCACAAGCCCCTCAATATATATAAACAAGACAAAGTTTATTCTCTGGAAACAAGCATGACAGACCCCCAAACAGAGCCTGTTTCTCTATTCCCTGCAAATGGTGATGTGGGAGGGGGATAATCAGTATCGACTCGTTCCAACCTGTGGTGACTTGCACATCCTCATCATGGTCATAATGGGTGGTCGGAGTCGGAGCGTTTCCTTCAGACATCGGTCCATCAGCTGCAGGTCCTTCGTGTCTTCGTAAGTCAGGGGAGGTAAATCATCACCACACACCTTCTTCTGCTCCTCATAAACTCGATTCTGAAAGACCAAACCTTATCAGGTGAACCATCATACATAATACATATTTTTTATTACAAATATTTGATATTCACAATTCGGGAACACAAATGGGTAATAATCTCTTTATCATATAATTCTATTCTTAACATAATCGATGTTAAAGACATAATATCATTCAATGCAGTAATGATTTAAAACGCCAAAATTCAAATTGGAACTTTTTACTGACATTTACTGCAGACTTGGGGCCTAACATGGACCGCTAGATACATCCCTGAGTAGGCTTTCCCACAGCCCCCGAAATGATCGTGAGACTGCTGTTGGTTGGTTGGTTCGTTTGTTGTTTAACGCCGCACTCAGCAATATTCCAGCTATATGACGGCAGTCTGTAAATAATAGAGTCTGTACCAGACAATCCAATGATTGATATCATGAGCATAGATCCACGCAATTGGGATCGATGACATGCATCAACCAAGTCTGCGAGCCTGACCACCCGATCCCGTTAGTCGCCTTTTACGACAAGCATAGTCACCTTTTACGGCAAGCATGGGTTGCTGAAGACCTATTCTACCCCGGAATCTTCACGGGTCTCATGAGCCTACTGCCTTAGATATGACATCCAATACAGACACTCTCCTCCTTACCTGCAGTTGTTTGTCTTTAGCAAGGAAGAAGCTGAGCCAGGCAGTGGTGGTGGAGGACGTGTGCTGCCCGGCCAGAAGAAGCCCAATGCACATCCCAGCAACCTCGTCATCCGTCGGATAGCTGCCGTCTCTACACACAGACAACGGTCCAACTAGTCATACATTGTACATAGGCACTGTTCACAGACCGATTGGTAACGCATTGATACCAACCCAAAACAACTCAGTCACTGACACTTATTTTCTAATATTCTATTCTATTCAGTTTTAACATAAGTAAGAGACCAAGAATGATAATTTGCAACACTAATCGAAAGTACTTTATGATTCAGTCTTCTGAAGGGACATACAAATACTTTCAGAACATAACACTCAATATCAGGGGTTGTATAATTGAGAGCTTTATAGGACAGTCCGACTCAAAAATACCACAATACTTCCACAAGAAAGTGTGATGGCAAATGATCATGATGTAACTATCATCGTGGAGTTTGGCAAGGTTGACGGAATGCCCGTTTATAATTTCAAAATAAGTTGCTGATTTGCTTATCGAATACGCAGGATTACTTCACAATATTTTGATGATACGCACAAGTTTTATTTTTGTAGCATATCTGTAATGTTCGTATTTCATATGCTTGGATTATATTTTACTGCGTTTTTCTGCATTTCTGAAGCGTATTTCAGGCAGATACGCAGCTTATCTGGAGCTCTGCCTGATGTTGCCTTACTTGTATGGGGAGTCAATGAGAGTCTGCAGCATGTCGTCGTGCGTCTCTTCGGACTGGCGCCGAGCCTGGATCACCTTGTAGAACATCTTCTTCACCTCCATGTGTGCTCGGTCCCGTTTCCTAAAAGCAGAACTTACAATCAACGACATCTTTCTTCAACAACTGGAACATTAGGAACAATTTAACAAGCATGGCAGGGTGACTTTGTCCTACGTGAAACCAAACTCACATGAGAGTGTAGCCCCCTGTACAAGGGTATAAAGTTTCAACATATTCCTCATGTAAAATGCACAACACATTATTTAATACTTAGGAACCAGTCTACATAAGATAGGATTCATCACAGTTGGTGACTTATTCGTTATCAGCATGGGCAAAAGGGCACAAGTCTGTACCTGAAACTGGGGAATGGTAACCATCCAGGGAGAAGCCAGGCGAGATGTGAGAACCCTCCGTCCAGGTCCCAGTACAGCTGGGCCACCTTCTCATCCAGGATAGACCGGATCTCCTCACCTGGAACAGTCATCATCATCATCATCATCATCATCATCACCACATCCACCTTCATCACCATCATGACAAGCCAAAGTGCCCCATGAAGATCCGGGGTAAATATGTCTACAGCAACCCAAGCTTGCAGTAAAAGGCGATTATGCTTGTGACAATATTTTTCAGAGTGTTTTTTCCCCAATTTTTTTATTTAATTTTTACGCGGAAGATGATTTTTTCCGAGGACTACTGTATTAAAAAACGCGATTTTCCGCGTTTCCGCGTTTCCGCGGAGATTTCACACCCCTGCTTGTCGTAAGAAGCGACTAAGGAGATCGAGTGGTCAGGCTCGCTGACTTGGTTGATGCATGTCATCGATCCCAATTGCGTGGATCGATGCTCATGCCTGGTCAATTCCATGCAAAAATGACGAAAATTAAGAATCGGGACTGTGTCATATCGTTTTTGTTTTGTTTGTTTGTTGTGTAACGCCGCACTCAGCAATATTCTAGCCATTTGACGGCGGTCTCTAAATAATCAAGTCTGGACCAGACAATCCAGTGATGACAACATGAGCATTGATCCACCCAATTGGGATAAGATGACATACATTAACAAAGTCAGCGTGCCTGACCACCTGATCCCGTATGTCGCCTCTTACGACAAGCATGGGTTGCTGAAGACCTATTCTACCCCGGATATTCACGGCCTGTGTCATATCTTGACTACAGTGTTCAGATAATTATCACTATGTGACACCCCCAACAATTAAACACCAGGAACAATATTTTCATAAATCATAAGCTGATAATCATCATTATACAACACACTATCAGCCAGGTCACACAGAAAAATAACCACTAGGTTCTGTAACGATTCACTGATACCTACAACACCATCGATACTAAGGTACAGATGATACTTCAATCACTAGTTGATGAGATCGTGATGTGCTATAAATAGAACAGGAACTGATAAGGGCAACCTCCTGTAATGGCAGAAGTACCATAGTGCAACATGTAAGCATGGGGAACACAAGGACGTGGTGGTAGAGGACGCGCCCAGTAACTATTACATTTAATAACCATCCCTTCATTTTAAACTGTTTTGTTTATGTGTTTTTCAACTTTTTGAGTTAAGGTTTTTGAGATAATAAATAAATGTATGAAGCAAGAGGTTTTAGAGATGTATTTCAGCGATTTCATCATTTCTTACTAATTGTCACCGCGTATCACGATACCAGTGGTATCATCAGTCCGTATCAAGATACGCATCGTATCGCAAGATACCAGGCAAAACTCAGCGCTAATAACCACCTGATCCTCTTTTGTAGACCTTACAAGCATGGAGACCTGGGGATGGGAGACTTTGATGCAACCTGATCAGTGTCATGTCTCAGACTCTCAGTGATATACAACACTTACCATGGAGGCACCTGCTTGCAGTCAATATGATCAACTCGGACAGAGCCATGAAAAAATCTGCAAAATTAATAGTCAGCATGGTAAACATGGTTCATCATTAGGTCTTATTTTCCTAATTTCAGAGATATTTTAACACTGACTTTTAACATTGCATTCAGCATTAATGTTAAACGAAGCATAACAGCCACCTCCTCTTTTTTGGTTTTGTTTCTTGTTTAACGCCGCATTCAGCAATATTACAGCTATATGACAGCGGACCGTAAACAATCAAGTCTGGACGAGACAATCCAGTGATTGACATCATGAGCATCTATCCACGCAATCAGGATACAAAGACATGCATCAACTAAGTCAGCAAGCCTGACCATCTGATCCCATTAGTCGCCTTTTACGACATGCTTAGTTGCCTTTTACAGCAAGCATGGGTTGCAGAAGACATATTCTACACTGAAACTTCATGGGTCAGGTCTTAACTGAAACAGCATGGATTGGAAAGTGCTTAATTCCAATTAAAAAGTTTTACTGACATTTACTGCAGCCTTGGGGACCAATATCGGCCCGTGACTGCCACCAGTGTCTAAACAGACATTACAAGAATCTTTGTATATTTTTGTGAATGAGAGAATTTGATCGAACTTGAAAAATGTTTACAACTCACTTCCTGTTATCCAGATGAATTTATGTTTGTTTGATCAGTCTGATGGGATTGTTTTACTGAATATTTTTTCGGTCACTGCTTTAAAAGTGAGTGAGTGAGTATGTTTTAACTCCGCTTTTAACAGTATTCTAGTAATGTGGAAGGAAAGCTCGAAGTGATGCCGGTTTCAGATGGTTACCACTTTAGTGAAATCACAAGCATGGAATTGGTGCTGACAAACCTAGAAACATAAGCAGGGCGAACCAGGGTTTGATCCCACAATCATTGGTTAGGTTTCCGGAGTGCCCAAAGGACGCAACTCTGCATTGAACATTACTGCATTGCTGACGACTGGGCCACCCGTGACCCCCACTGCTTCAAAACAAATCTTTACAATGGAATTAGGAACTTAACGTTTTCTTTTTGCCATACATTTTTTTAAGAAAAGCAATATTTTCCCCTTTTTGTAAGCCGGAGGCCAGAGCTCCAGATAAGCTTTTGGTGTTGTGGGTATTTTACCCATGCATTTTAAAATCACTGCGTATCAGCTATTCTATCTGGGTATTCAAATTTCTGTTACCCACTAGTTTTTACACATGTGGGTATTTAAGTTAAATATTTAAAAACACTATTCATTTAGTCCCTGCAAACTGGTGTTGTGTGGGTTCGAGAGCTTTATAGGACTCAAAAATACCACGATACTTCCACAAGAAAGTGTAATGGCAAATGATCATGATGTAACTGTCATCGTGGAGTTTGGCAAGGTTGACGGAATGCCCGTTTATAATTTCAAAATAAGTTGCTGTTTTGCCAATCGAATACGCAGGGTTACTTCACAATATTTTGAATATACGCACAAGTTTTATTTTTTTAGCGTATCTGTAATGTCCGTTGCGTATTTGATACGTTTGGATATTATTTTACTGCGTATTTCTGCACTTCTGATGCGTTTTTTACGCAGATACGCAGCTTATCTGGATCTCTGTGAGGCAAAGCATTTTTTCCAATATTTTCTATAATCCAAGCAATCCCCTCCTCGCCATGGTACACAATCAAAACTTACCACGCTCGCCCTTGTCTCCCCATCTCTCAAAATACTTGATCGTCTCTTCTTCAATCATGGGAATGTGTTCCCTAAACCTTGCAATATTCAGTCCAGTCTTAAACATTTTCTTCTGTTCCAGAAACCTCTGACAACAGAAAGTATTGATAAACATTCATACAGGCATACAAAGAACTGATGAGCTGATAGATAGCATTGAATCGGGTGGTCAGAGTCGAACTTAACTGATTGCATGTCATCATGTCTGACAGTGCCAGGTATTGCTCAAAATTTAATCTCAATCACTGGTTAGCTGGTCCAGACTTGAATATTTACCATATTTACAGGGTCAAATTTTGTAGATCGAAGTGAACAGCAATTTCTGATAAAATAAATAATATCTGAAGAACTTACAGCATTAGAACAATCATAGGCAACACCTTTCCCAAACACTGGCGTTGTCAGTCGACTGTAAACTTCCTCGGCATTGAGGTTTTCATTGCGGCTGTTGAAGAACAGGGCTGACGACTCGGAGCCGATGAGGTATGTGAAGGTCTTTCCCACCATGGTGAAGCTAAACACAGGCCCGTACTGAAACATCACATCAACAACCATTACTCCTGCTATTATAACATTTGACAACATAACTCCATAACAACCACAATTAATCGATGATAGATCCTGCAGCTTTTTGTGTTTGTCTAACTCTCCACTCAGCAATATTCCAGCTATACGACGATTCTGGACCAGACAATCCAGTGATTGATATTGTGAGCAACAACCCATGCCATGAACCATGTCACCAAGTCTGACCACCTGATCCATTTGGTTGCCTTTGATGGTCAGCATATATTGCTGAGGACCAATTCTAACCAAGAATACCCACTGTAACAAACCCTTTTGGGGATTCTGAGTCAGAATTGGTCCCCAGCACTGTATGCGTTTAATAGGAGCCAGCTTAAATGGGGGTCAGGCTGGCAGACTCAATCATGTGACTTGGCTGACCGAGTTTCATCTCGCCCTGATGACGTGGATCATTGCTCAAGCTTTCAGTCACACATTTGTCTGATCAAGACCTGATCATTACAGGCTGCTGTGCTAAAGCTGGAATATTGCGGACTGCAGACTTATGCAACATTCACTCATCCATAAGAGATTCCCCTTGGCATATTGTCCAACATAATTGGGCAAACAAGAGACAAAACTTGTCTGCTGTCATTAATCGTGTCAATGGCTTGTGAGGTTTGTTTTTCAATCTGAGATGCTCTTTTAGATTTTCACTCAAATATCAAGTTAAAACATATTAAAGGATGGAAGTGAGTTTTTTAAAATATTTTTAGGGGCCGCTAGAAATAGGCTTCAAACTTTGTACCTCGTGAGGAATTGAATCTGCCAAAGCGCAGAGAAATGGGTAGAGGAATCTATGACCACATAACTTACTTGTTTGTAGGCTGCTACAAGAAACTCTATAGGACTTTGTCCGAAGCTGATGGCTTGACCCAGGAATGGTATTACTGAAGGTATATGTGGTGGTAGGTTCTCCTGAAACCATAACATGCAGGAATGTTATCAGACTATGACAAGGTACAATTCAATCATGTCACATCATGTATTGTACATTTTCATGGTAATCTTAAAAAATCTGATGAAGCAAGGTATTAATTTATCATCCATATTGATAAATTTGTATTGATACAGTATCGGCATGAATGATGACATTTGTCAATATATGATATAGTTTACAGTAAAAGATGTCACATGTGCTCATACCAATCTATATTTTGAAAAGGTTTACATTCACCTATTAAGATATACTTGCTGGGACTGTCTATTTGCACTGTCTTCCTTTAGATGTGTGAAACGTGAACTCTGAAGCCTACGACACGAATGATACATCGTCAGAATGGGGACACTGCTTGCTTACTAAAACTATCACAGATGACAGTGATAGGCCCCTACTATTGAGATCGAAAGCGACGACTTGATTTTTTTCAAATGCTCTACATTACCTGTTTCTTTTCGATTAAAGCTCTCATTGCCATCACAGCACTCAGTACGACCGTGGTTGTCACCAGAGCGGTCGTCGCCGCGTTGAGTTCCATCATGTGTTCTATGACACTGCCAACCATCGATACTGTGTCCTCGGTCGCCATCGTTGTAATATTTCAGTTGTCTTGAGGCTGTCTGCCTCTATGTATTGACAGATAGTCGGATGAGATGTCACATCAACAGAAAGGTTCTTTACCCAGCATGTTTGGAACAGGCGAGTGCCTGACAACACCGGACCCGGATACGCTTCCGACAAAGTAGTCCCCTATTGATGGATGTGTTCATTTCAAACTCGACATCAAACTTTATATTAGATATTTCACAATATAGAAATAACATTGTTTTCTCTGATATAAATGATATTTGAGTACATGTCTGTTCAATGATCACATTTTTGTTTCGTAACTTTTAGAACTCCACTTTCTAGAATTACTACGCTTCTAGCAGACGATCCGTAAACACTGACAACTATTTTGATTGGTCAATAGTTCTCTCCTCATTTCGGATTGAAACTATCACCAGAGTTTGTTATCAGATCAGCTGATTTCTCATAGGCTCCACGAAGCACGTAGACTTCGCAATAAGTTGACTTCATATTTTAAAATATTGAGATTCTGATCATGTTAAACAATAACCTCCATTATTAATCACAAAACGTTATGTCATAGCCTATATAATACTGTGTTTGTACACGGTCAATATACCGACATATCAATGTTGTACCACGAATGATCAACTATAATTTAGGCCCGTGTTTAGACCTACGCTAATAGCGTCTGGAAATATATGAATTCGATAGAAACAAACAAGTCCATTTAAAGCAATACTTGATTCATTTAGAGCCATATATAGCGTCATGTAGTGAGGGCTGAGCGGAAGGGATAATGTCAATACTGGTTCAGGGACTGTAGCCTGTACGTGTTATATATGCAGTGGATAATAAAATGTACATGTAATCTCCTTTATAATATCTAGTTCATTTTCTATATAATATCGCGCAGGACTTCGCGTCAAAGATAGTGATTAGGTCATTGGGTTAGTGTGCATGCAGGTCGTTCTGGCGTGACCCGTAATGAGATGTCTTCAAATCTTTGTTTTGCCGAAATGAGAACTAAGATTTTAATGAGACTGATTATTCCCTCTGCAACAAAAGTTCCAGATACTCTTCCGCCTCGCAATAGATATTAATGGCCGGTTCCTTGTGACATACTGATCTATATGCCTACCTCAAATTTACTGTGATTTGTTTAACCGCCAAAAATGGGGTTGTGTGTGTTTACACAAATGTGAAATATACACGAATGGAAAAATATATATTTGTCACATTCAATGATACCTGCATTTATCATTTACTTGATAGGTTTCTAAAAAAGGCTTTCCCCTAACATCGGGATCCACATCCAGAGCTTTCCACGGCATCAGGATCAACATCCAGAGCCTTCCCCGGCATCAGATTCCACTAGAGCTTTCCCTTGCCATCAGGTTCCACATCCAGAGCTTACCCCGGCATCAGGTTCCACACCCTGAGCTTTCCTTCGCCATCAGGATCCACATCCAGAGCTTCCCCCTGCCATCAGGATCCACATCCAGAGCTTTCCCCTGCCACCAGGATCGACATCACGAGCTTTCCCTGGCATCAGGTTTCACACCCAGAACTTTCCTTCGCCATCAGGATCCACACCCAGAGCTTTCCTCGCCATCAGGATCCACATCCAGAGCTTTCCCCGGCATCAGGTTTCACACCCAGAGCTTTCCTTTGCCATCAGGATCCACACCCAGAGCTTTCCCCGGCATCAGGATCCACACCCAGAGCTTTCCCCGGCATCAGGTTTCACACCAAGAGCTTTCCTTTGCCATCAGGATCCACATCCTGAGCTTTCCCCAGCATCAGGTTTCACACCCAGAGCTTTCCTTTGCCATCAGGATCCACATGAAGAGCTTTCCCCGGCATCAGGATCCACACCCAGAGCTTTCCCCGGCATCAGGATCCACACCCAGAGCTTTCCCCGGCATCAGGTTTCACACCCAGAGCTTTCCTTTGCCATCAGGATCCACATCAAGAGCTTTCCCCGGCATCAGGATCCACATCCACAGCTTTCTCCTGCCTTCAGGATCCACATCCAGATCGAGCTTTCCCCTGCATCAGCATCGAAATCCAGAGCTTTCCCTGGCATCAGGTTTCACACCAAGAGCTTTCCTTTGCCATCAGGATCCACATCCAGAGCTTTCCCTGGCATCAGGATCCACATCAAGAGCTTTCCCTGGCATCAGGATCCACATCCACAGCTTTCTCCTGCCTTCAAGATCCATATCCAGATCGAGCTTTCCCCGGCATCAGGATCCACATCCACAGCTTTCCCCGGCATCTGGTTTCACACCCAGAGCTTTCCCTTGCCATCAGGATCCGCATCCAGAGCTTTCCCTCGCCATCAGGATCCACATCCAGAGCTGCTTTCCTTTGCCTCCAGGATCCACATCAAGAGCTTCCTCCTGCCATCAGGATCCACATCCAGAGCTTACCCCGGCATCAGGTTCCACACCCTGAGCTTTCCTTTGCCATCAGGATTGACATCCAGAGCTTTCCCCGGCATCAGGTTTCACACCCCGAGCTTTCCTTTGCCATCAGGATCCACATCCAGAGCTTTCCCCGGCATCAGGTTCCACACCCCGAGCTTTCCTTTGCCATCAGGATCGACATCCAGAGCTTTCCCCGTCATCAGGTTTCACACCCCGAGCTTTCCTTTGCCATCAGGATCGACATCCAGAGCTTTCCCCGGCATCAGGTTTCACACCCCGAGCTTTCCTTTGCCATCAGGATCCACATCCAGAGCTTTCCCTGGCATCAGGATCCACATCAAGAGCTTTCCCTGGCATCAGGATCCACATCCACAGCTTTCTCCTGCCTTGAGGATCCACATCCAGATCGAGCTTTCCCCGGCATCAGGATCCACATCCACAGCTTTCCCCGGCATCAGGTTTCACACCCAGAGCTTTCCCTTGCCATCAGGATCCGCATCCAGAGCTTTCCCTCGCCATCAGGATCCACATCCAGAGCTGCTTTCCTTTGCCTCCAGGATCCACATCAAGAGCTTCCTCCTGCCATCAAGATCCACATCCAGAGCTTACCCCGGCATCAGGTTCCACACCCTGAGCTTTCCTTTGCCATCAGGATTGACATCCAGAGCTTTCCCCGGCATCAGGTTTCACACCCCGAGCTTTCCTTTGCCATCAGGATCCACATCCAGAGCTTTCCCCGGCATCAGGTTCCACACCCCGAGCTTTCCTTTGCCATCAGGATCGACATCCAGATCTTTCCCTTGCCACCAGGATCCACATCCAGATCTTTCCCCGGCTTAAGGATCCAGAACCAGAGCTTTCCCTTGCCACCAGGATCCACATCCAGATCTTTCCCCGGCTTAAGGATCCACAGCCAGAGCTTTCCCCTGCCATGTCAGTCGGCTGTGCGGTTCTACAGTTGTCACAGGGGTCACAATCGTTATTAAAATTAACACGCCATGTTACATACTCGTAGCTGTTAAACAAACAAGTAATGACGATCGATTTCACCCTCAGCTCATGCAATCCCTTATGTTTTCCTGTCAGTTTATTATCCATTACATACGATAACTCGTGCCACATAAGTTATTATGTAAAACATATTCGATCAAAAGATAAGGAAAGTCTTTGAAACGCAGCATCTGGGTTAGTGAGGAGACACGTACATCATCCACCAACGACATTGTCATTTGTTTCGGTATAAATTACACATTGGCGTAGCCGAGGGATAATCAGGACCACTAGCTGCTACGTACATCACAACACGTGTTGCTGATACAGAGAGGAGTCTTCTACAGATGCAGGATATTGGAAATATCCACCCTCCTGCCTAAGGGCATTTTCGATTATCCATTGTAACATATAAGTAGGTATGTTCCCTGATCTGATTGGTTAAAATGTGTTGTCGAATGAGCATAACATCACTGAATTTTTTGGGTCTCATCACCGTGTATGTAAACATTAATTAATGGAACTATTTTTGAAATCATCAATATGGAGGAACAGATGGACTTCCACATCAGAGATTTTGATGAAATATTGAGTGAATGGGGCGACGAGACATTTTCTGAGAGACATATCTCAATTCTATTCCATCAATACCCTGGACGCATTCGCCTATATCGCTACCGTTTGGAAGTGACGTCACCTACGCAACCTTTTAGCGAAAGCATCCATATTCATGCCCTAAAACACATTCCGGCGTAATTCGTGCATATTCATGGACCAATCCCCCCTTCGGCGAAAATCAGTGCAAATTTATATTCATAAACCATGGTTATGCAGGAATTTCGCTGAAGGGTCCCGTGCGTCTCCAACCCAGCACATAGACTAATCTCTCTCTCAAGAGCTGGAAATAAACAACCAATCAAAATGCCTCTTCTGAGTTCGACATAGATCTACATTCAAAAGGCGACTAGGCTTGTCGTAAGAGGCGACTAACGGGATCGTGTAGTCAGGCTCGCTGACTTGGTTGATGCATGTCATCGTATCCCAATTGCGTGGATCGATGCTCATGATCACTGGATTGGACCAGACTCGATTATTTACATATTCAACATATATATTGATATATTCAACAGAGACCTATGGTCATCATAGATAGCAAAAGCATTATTATAGACATTAAAAATGGAGACTGATTTTTTTTATCCTTCAAATGAATATGGACTTCATTCCCTTGTAATTGGGATGGTGGAACCTTATTTCACTAAACGACAGTGAGTGAGTGAGTTTAGCACTACCACCTGTAAAACCAAACTGACGATCTTTACGTAGGCAGACATAACCTTCCCAACGGAATTGCTGGTTAGGAGTTAAGAATGTCTCCTGAAGACAAAACATCTGGCTTTGGGTCAAGACTGTTAATACAAACTTTAAATCCTGGACCGATAGCACTTAGTGATCTAGCATCAAGAGAGCCATAAGAAGGATGGATTAAGACTTCCATTGTTGACCCTTAACCATGCTCGTCAGATCATCAGGGGACAATCTTAACCCCAAGAGGGACTGGGCAGCTAACGCTATCGTCTGGAGACCATCAGACTTGAATGCACGAGTAGTGACAAGATTAGCAACTATACAAATAACAAAGTTGAGAAAATCAACAGGAGAGACATTGTTAAATAGAGGTTTGCAAGATGATTCAGGCATGATGTCAACAACAGGATCAGTCTGACATTCAACTTCCAAAGTTTCAGTCTCAGTACTAGCAGTCACCATGAATGGAGAAGACACAACATCTGAAATTGTAACAACCTGAGACAGTGGTTTAGCTGCAGCAGGTGGTTTAGGGACTGCTGGAACCTGAGCGACATCTAAATCTCCACGCACCTGTCGAACAGCCTGAGAATAAGACAACTTACCCTCCACTCGGACTTTCTGAATCTGGACAGCTTCCTGGTATTTAATGCAACCTTTGTATGCCGCAGAGTGTGCACCACCACAGTTCTTACATTTAAGTGAACTTTCATTGCATTCCTCGTATTTGAGCTTCCCTCCACATTTAGCGCACACATGATGAGTGCTCCTACACTTAGCAGAGACATGCCCAAAGGACTGACACTTGAAGCATCGCAGAGCAGGAGGAACATACATCCGGATTGGAAATCTCTGGAAGAAAATGACAACATGATCTGGTAAAGACTGGCCAGTAAATGTAAGAAAAACAGATTTGGAGGGAACTTTATCAGGCCCACGAGTCAGACGCACAGCAGAGCACATTAGAGGTAACACAGGTTTCAACTCGTCCTCAATTTCATTCATCAATACCATAGATGACTCCACGTGTTCTCATTAAGGATTCACGCTCATGAGGGGTGACAAAATGTTCATCAAGTTCTGTGACTTGCAAAAGTGTTTTGGCAGCCTCCACGGTTTTTGCATTGACACTAACATCTCCCCTGGCCATCCGCTTAAAACTGACTATTTCTGTAGTGACCTTAGCCAAGGCTCTAGCCAAAGCACGCTGTGTCATAAGTTGACAGAGGGTCTTTGAACCATCATCATATTCTACATCGGCTTTGAAGATAACAGTGGTTGATTTGACCCGCGCTGGCTCATCAAAGACAAAAGTAAGATCAGACCTTGCAGTAGGAGGAACAGTATTTGGTTGCTTGGCAACACAGGCTTTTTTAGAAGTACCATCTGGAATACGACCGATTCGCTTCCTCCCTGAAGCCACCACTTTAAATCCTCCCTCACATTCCATTCTGTTGTCATCCATTGCCGAGGACAATCCCCAACAACTGACTGTAACAATCAGCAAACACCAAATAGAAATTAAAAGGTTGAATGCACTCCAACACAAGAGAAATCAAAAGCCAAAAGAACCAAAGATGAAATACCATAAACAGTCAAGTGTGTTGTATAACACTAGACAAGTTGCTGAGAAGCAAAAGACGTCCGAACTCGACGGCAGTCAAAACCGAACTCCGATAACTTGGTGAGATCGAGACTGTATTCTGGAAATCATAGTAAGTATATGGCACCCTAACGCAACATTGTGACAGTCATGAAGCGCGTGACCTCGAACAGCACGTGCAAGGGGTGATATGCATGATTTACCATTGTCACCCAGACTCGGTTATGAGCAGATGCAAATTGTTTGCTTGGAACCAAACGCTCAAAGACACTTTATTTAACACATTTAATCATTCAGGAAGCAACAGCATTGACGTTTGCAACGTGCTGAACATGTACGTGCTATAGGCATGTTGCAGGTGGGCACACGTCAGAATATTGTTGCCCAAACCCTGCATGTTTCTCGATCTGTCATTAGCAGATTATGGGCCCGAGACTAACAGGCACGTAACGTCGATGATCGACGCCGCTCTGGACGCCCAAGGGCAACGACTCCTGCCAACTGAGCAATGTTGTGTTAGGGAGTGAGAGAGTTTACCTGGATCAAACCTCCGGCACATCAATCAAAACAAAGTAACATCTTGTACAGATCTCCCTACACTCATGACTTGCCATGGGCCGGTCGTCCACGTATGACGTAACGTCAACAAGACAACATATTCGGTTGGTGCATCTAAGGAATCGATACGAAACTGCCACATTAACAGCTCGAACAATTCCTGGGTTGAGTGAGTTAAAGTTTAAAGTTTAGGTGTAACATCACATCGGCAATATTTCAGCCTTATCGTGACGATCCTGGGTTGAGTGAGTTAAAGTTTAAAGTTTAGGTGTAACATCACATCGGCAATATTTCAGCCATATCGTGACGATCCTGGGTTGAGTGAGTTAAAGTTTAAAGTTTAGGT
Organism: Haliotis cracherodii; assembly: GCF_022045235.1. Lineage (NCBI taxonomy): Eukaryota > Metazoa > Mollusca > Gastropoda > Lepetellida > Haliotidae > Haliotis > Haliotis cracherodii. Next base: position 8,359,218 of record NW_027266272.1, read on the forward strand.
GTAACATCACATCGGCAATATTTCAGCCATATCGTGACGATCCTGGGTTGAGTGAGTTAAAGTTTAAAGTTTAGGTGTAACATCACACCGGCAATATTTCAGCCATATCGTGACGAACCTGGGTTGAGTGAGTTAAAGTTTAAAGTTTAGGTGTAACATCACACCGGCAATATTTCAGCCATATCGTGACGATCCTGGGTTGAGTGAGTTAAAGTTTAAAGTTTAGGTGTAACATCACACCGGCAATATTTCAGCCATATCGTGACGATCCTGGGTTGAGTGAGTTAAAGTTTAAAGTTTAGGTGTAACATCACATCGGCAATATTTCAGCCATATCGTGACGATCCTGGGTTGAGTGAGTTAAAGTTTAAAGTTTAGGTGTAACATCACATCGGCAATATTTCAGCCATATCGTGACGATCCTGGGTTGAGTGAGTTAAAGTTTAAAGTTTAGGTGTAACATCACATCGGCAATATTTCAGCCATATCGTGACGATCCTGGGTTGAGTGAGTTAAAGTTTAAAGTTTAGGTGTAACATCACATCGGCAATATTTCAGCCATATCGTGACGATCCTGGGTTGAGTGAGTTAAAGTTTAAAGTTTAGGTGTAACATCACATCGGCAATATTTCAGTCATATCGTGACGATCCTGGGTTGAGTGAGTTAAAGTTTAAAGTTTAGGTGTAACATCACATCGGCAATATTTCAGCCATATCATGACGATCCTGGGTTGAGTGAGTTAAAGTTTAAAGTTTAGGTGTAACATCACATCGGCAATATTTCAGCCATATCGTGACGATCCTGGGTTGAGTGAGTTAAAGTTTAAAGTTTAGGTGTAACATCACATCGGCAATATTTCAGCCATATCGTGACGATCCTGGGTTGAGTGAGTTAAAGTTTAAAGTTTAGGTGTAACATCACATCGGCAATATTTCAGCCATATCGTGACGATCCTGGGTTGAGTGAGTTAAAGTTTAAAGTTTAGGTGTAACATCACATCGGCAATATTTCAGCCATATCGTGACGATCCTGGGTTGAGTGAGTTAAAGTTTAAAGTTTAGGTGTAACATCACATCGGCAATATTTCAGCCATATCGTGACGATCCTGGGTTGAGTGAGTTAAAGTTTAAAGTTTAGGTGTAACATCACATCGGCAATATTTCAGCCATATCGTGACGATCCTGGGTTGAGTGAGTTAAAGTTTAAAGTTTAGGTGTAACATCACATCGGCAATATTTCAGCCATATCGTGACGATCCTGGGTTGAGTGAGTTAAAGTTTAAAGTTTAGGTGTAACATCACATCGGCAATATTTCAGCCATATCGTGACGATCCTGGGTTGAGTGAGTTAAAGTTTAAAGTTTAGGTGTAACATCACATCGGCAATATTTCAGCCATATCGTGACGATCCTGGGTTGAGTGAGTTAAAGTTTAAAGTTTAGGTGTAACATCACATCGGCAATATTTCAGCCATATCGTGACGATCCTGGGTTGAGACCAGTTAGTGACAGAACGATACGCAACAGGTTGAGGGGGCACAACATCTGGCGTCCAAATATACGCCTAATTTTGCTTTCACATTACCGTCACCGTCAGACATGCCTAGCTTGGTGAAGACAGTATCGCCGGTTCAAAAGACATGGCTGGGACACAGATGAGGCCAGGTTCATCTGGATTGCTCTGGTTGACGTGCAAGGGGACACATGCCTCCAGGAGAGAACGTATTAGCGACGCTTACGTTCCTCAACGTCGTCAGTTTTGGGGTGGAATTGTAATGGTATAGGGTGGCATCACACCTCTTGGGCAAACACAACACATCATTGTTAATGACAATGTGAATCGCGAACGCTACCGTGACGATATCATTCGAGAGCATGTCCTACCCTTTGTGCAATTATAAGGACGTAACGTCACGTTGCAGCAGGGTGATGCCCGCCCACATGTTGCACGTGTTGTAACAGACCTTTTGAGTCAGCATCGCATTGGTATACTGCTCGGAACGACGACTTCGACGAAACAAGAAACAGCCGGTGACGCTAGCTCAGTTGGAACAATCTTTGGTTGACATTTGGAATATTACCCCCAGGCTGTTTTCATTCATCTGGTGTCATCAATGCACCACCCACTGCCTCGCCTGTATCAACGCAAATGGTGGTCACATCCGATATTGCCATTGTTAAGGGAGTTGTTACACCATCCCTCTTTAAGGGTGTGTCACTCTGTCACCTGTTACAAGGTATGGGTTTTGTCAATAAATTTGTTACAATGAAACATTGATCTGACGAAGGACCAAATTGTATGTTGTTAGTTTAAATAATATAACATTTACACCACTTTATATGAAGAACAATTACTTTTTTCCTCTAGTATATTTAGAAATCCAAATATCTATACATCCCTGTCTGTTCTGTATTGTTTAACGCCACATTCAGCAATATACCAGCTGTTGTAAATAATCGGGTTTCGACCAGACAATCCAGTTTTTGACATCAAGAGCATCGATCAAGGATGCAATTGTGATACGATGGCCCGAGGCAAGTGAGTTAACTGACTATAAAAGTCTAGTTACTACCCTTGCAGAACTAGGCTAGTATTAAGGAGTTACATTTGGGCTTGACTAACGAGTCTGGGCATAGTCCAATCAAAATCGCGAACCGAAATCGAAATCCGGATCGTAAACTGTCGTGCAGATTTCGGTTGATGGCAGGATTTGCAAAGCATGTTCACCGCCAACTCGTTGTCAGCAGATATTTTCCAAATGTTTTCATGTTTTTAATCAAGGTGCTCACGTGACGTAAGACCCGTTTTATCACAATATAGATCCAATCTTATTAAAATCAGATCTTAGTTCACGCTACCGCTAAGCTTTGTTTAGCGACAGCGAGAACTAAGACCTGATTTTAATGAGATTGAATATAGATCTTGATTGGCGATCAGATCGAACTGACCGGGTGCTACCATTTTGTGTGAAGCAAACGCAAGTGATACGAGAGGTGGAATCTGATCGGTCCATAGGAGAGGCTTAGAAGGGACATAACCGGTAATAGCCACTGGTGGCGCTACGATCGAGCCCAGTAATTCCACCCTAGTTCGGCAAGGGTGGAAACTGGACTTATAAAGTCATTTAACTCTCTTGCCTCGGGAAGATGTACGATGGCAGGCTACAACCAAGTCAGCGAGCCTTGCGCCTCTTGCGACAAGCACAGTCGCCTCACCATCCGATCCTGTTATCCGCCCCGAACCACAAGTGCCGGTTGCTAAAGACCAATTCTAACCCGGATCTTCACGGGGCTTTGGGCACGGTGGATATAACATTTTCTCATATAGGTCCTGTCATGTATACACAGGAGCAGTGTGTATCGACTCACGCTCACGCTCTCCGTGAATGGTTGCATTAATGAAAGAAACAAAATATAAGTTTAAAACTGTCCATTCAAAGAAAAAAACATTTGCTATTCTGCAGTTAATATATACAGGTAATTCACTGAATAGTAATGTCTGCTGAAAATCACCTTTGTAGGGTCAGGATGACACTAAGTCAGTGAGTGTGTGGATTGGGTTTAACGCCGCTTTTAACAGTAGTCCAGTGTTGTATCACCACGGTGTGCCAGCTGTGTGTGTGTTTGTGTGTGTGTGGATTGGGTTTAACGCCGCTTTTAACAGTAGTCCAGTGTTGCATCACCACGGTGTGCCAGCTAAGTGTGTGTGTGTGTGTGTGTGTGTGTGTGTGTGTGTGTGTGGTGGGCACGGACATGGTGCGTACAAATATAGAAACATATCAGGACGAATATGGGATTCGAACCCGGTCCGGGCAACTCTGATTTGCATGACTGGGCCAACCGTACCCAGTCATAAGTGGGGTTGGTTTAACACCACTGTGTACGGTATTTCAGCTCCATCCTGGGCGTGTCATCTGTTTGAAATTGATTTCAAAGAGTATTATATGAACAAAAACACAGATGTATTTCCACCTTTATCAACCCACAGACTTAAATAACAGTAAATGTAACAACTTTGATTTCCGGGGAATACATCGTACACATAAAGACTTTATAAATCCCTGCTTGCCATGGTATCAACATCCATTTCCATTCACGTTGTCGTGTAACCAGGTGTTACTTCAACGAGCACACATTTCAATACACATGACAGTACCACAGCACCAGGAAGTCGTTGATAACGCGAGCTGTATCCACCAGTTTATGTTCAATATTATCAATATGCACAGTTACATGCAAAGTTCCTCATTTTCACGCCTTTGCCATTGATTGATACGTCAGGTAGCGAGGCACGAGCGCCACCTGACGACACTAATGAGTTACATGCACAGACGGTTGTCTCCCTTTGACACAGGAAACCATAGCATACCTCTCAAAGCAAACACTCTTCACACAATCGAATACCGCCACAAACACGACGAAGCATCACACGACACGCATTTAAGTAATCATTAATAAATAACAGATACAATGTCCTTGACCTCGATATCTCAAGACGTCAGATTCGGAAAAGCCGGCGAGTCTTTCTGAATGGGTGGGCTGTCAAATTGCGTAGTGTCAAGACACCCATTCCTTCATGATGCTCTCCTGTAGTATATTCCTTCACGGCATATTCAACACCCCAACCTTTCAACAGGCCCTAGCGTCATGGCAACAAGGGCGATAACTCCCAGCGGTTCTTTGTGGCTGCCAACACTTGGAAGGAAGCCGGGAATGTGGGGCTCTAGTTCAAGGCCTGGTTTTGTGTTATGATCCCATACGGTCGGAGATGGTAGACGAAGAACTCCAGGCTCGCCATTTTCTTCGGAGAGACGTAATGGAATGAAATTGCGTAGTCGCTGATATTTTCTATACCCTGAAACACAAATCATCAATCATTTTAAGAAATTATGTTTGAATATAATATAAGCTTATTTTGTTTGTTGTTTAACGTCGCACTTTGCAACATTCCAGCTGTATGTCGGCGGTTTGTAATTGAGTCTGGACCAGACAACCCAGTGATTGACATCAAGAGTATCGATCTACTCAAATGAGATACGATGACACGCATCAACCAAGCCAGCAAGCCTGGCGATCCGATCCCGTTAGACGCCTCTTGCGACAAGCATAGTCGCCTCGTGCGGCAAGCATGGGTTGTTGAAGACCTATTCCCTACCCGGAACTTCACAGGTCGATTTGAGGACTAATTAAACATTGGGTCAGTATACCTCTACAATGCCTATTTAGGTGATAGGAGGGGGTGAGTATTACTTAACACTATCCCGGTGAGAACAACATTATACCTGTGTGTGGGTTCGTAGACGTGAACTATGGTTAGCTGTTAGACCATCCCACATTATTTTCAGACCGGTGCTTGCGACGGGTCAAGATAACCCTGCCCCAAATCATATTAAAATCAAATCTTTTACTGCTATACGATACCTATCTGCGTGAATTTCAAAGGAGGTCGCGTCAGGTGATCTTTCAACCCAGCCAATCAGATCGAGGCTTATAGTGAGTGAGTGAGTTGGGTTTAACGCCACTTTTAACAGTATTCCAGTTATATCACGGCGTGTCAGCTTAATGTGGGAGGTAAGCCCGAAGTGATGCAGGTCTCAGACCTTTAAATTACTACTACGGTGAAACCCGGTGCTGACGAACCTAGAAACATAATCTGCCTTGGAACCACGCGAGGATATATACACGATTCCTCTCGATTCACGACTGAAGTTTAACAAGGGCAGATAAAAGACTTTTGTTAACATTGGAGATCTAAAGATGAAAACAAACACTAAACATTTCGAATGTTACTCAATAACATGTTGAAAGTACACAGATCTAAACTCAGAAAAAATGTCTAAATGCAGGATCGTACAATGCCCCTGGTCACATCAAGATTCACGTAGAGATGATGAGCCAGAGAACAGGTTCACGTCACCCTTATCATACCCAGAATGCCAATCGAATCTTAGTATACATAATGGTCTCCCTTTAATCATATATCCATGTTCCCAGCATTGCCGTAACGGAAAGAGTACTTTCACAGTTTTCACATGACCCCTCCTCTATGAGTGAGTGTGTTGACTTTAACGCCGCTTTAAACATGGTTCCAGACGTCGTGTCCGCTTAATGAGGGAAGGAAACCCGACGAGCTGGTCTCGAACATTTAACACTTTGGTGAAACCATGGACACTTAATACGATATATTTAGAGTCCATAATGAACCCAACGGGCAAGCATATGGTGCAGACAAACCTAGAAACATAATCATAGGTTTCTGTCGAACCCAAGGGATGCAACTCTGCACAGCGAATTGTGGGGCTTAAAACACTAAGCCACCCGTTCCCCCAAAACCCGAAGACATATATGGTGTAATAATCTGACACGAAAAGATCAATGACCTACTGACCTGCTTAGGCCCACCCTTCACGTAGTTGTAGTACCACTTGGGGAACCCGCCGTTCACGTGCGTATCTGGCGAGAAACAGTGGAAACGGGATCTTCCAAGAGCGTCGGTGGAGTTACCGGTACTGATTCCTATTTTTTCCATGCATTTCCCTATCTCGGCGTCTTCCGACCCTCCATCCTCCCGGCATATGTTTGGGTCCCGTTTAGCAAACCTTGTCAGGGCCTCTTTGCTCAATACGTAGCCAGCACCTCCGCTGTAGTACCCTTGCTTTACTATGGTGTGGAAATGGTGACCATAGTATATCGGTTCAGACGTGTTCCTGGTGGACAGAAAATATCGCAGATTTTCCACAATGACGTACGTGTCATCGTCGCATTTCATAAACCAGTCGGCTTGGTCGTAGTAGTGGTCGTAGACGTATTTGAAACCTTGCATCGTCTTGGCTGTGAGATGTTTCCGGCCTTCCGACACGTTGAGCGCGATCGTCGGGAGGTGGGGGTCGACCACGGAGCTAAAGAATAAGAGGATGTTGCAGCGGTGTCCCCATGTTTCCTTGACAACATCCGCTTTGGTCCGGAAGTTGGTCGGTGAAGTCATCACCCAACAGAGCACGCGGACTTTTTTGGCCATGTTATCGGCTATCGAAGTGTCGTCTGCAAGAGAATGGGTGTTAAAATAAATCGTATCTGGTGTGAGGAAAAAGTATGTAATTATCTTCGGAAAGTGAAACAAGTCATATTCAGATACTACCTGTTTCTTATCGTTGGATTTAAAATCCTGTTAAATAATGTAGGATAGTGAGTGAATGAATTAGATTTAAGGCCGCTTTTAACAGTATTCCGGTTATATCACAGCGTGTCAGCTTACTGGGGAGGAAAGCCCGAAGTGATGCAGGTCTCATACGCTTACCACTTTGGTGAAACCCAAGAACACGGGTATGATGCTGACAAACCAGGAAACATAATCGGGGCGAACCGGATTTCGAACTCACAATCATAGGTTTCTGGCGTACCCAAGGGACGCAACTATGCACAGCGAATTGCGGCGCCTCAGAAGACTGGGCCACCCTTTCCCCTTTGAATGAATGAATGATAACAGTTATATCTCCTTTGGTGAGTGAGTGTGTTTGGTTTAACGCGGCTTTAAACATTTCATTTATATATTGATGGTGAAATTGGGTTAACGTCGCGTGCATGATCATTGCTTTTTAAAAAAAATTAAACTGACAGATAAATTTTGAATCTGTGTACAGTAACCATTTTACTGTATCAGTAGTGTTTAACTTGTAACTGAGATTGTTAGTGGCTGTATCCTCAAAGGGGGATGAAGTACTGTAACATTACTGTCCCCCTGAGAGGATATGCAGGACCACATCATTCGAAGTAAGTTTATTCCCTCTACCTTTTTAGTCGTAGTTTGTTTTAATATTGGCTAAACTTGACGATTATCGCCGCTAAAGGATGGTGTAAATCCTGCTGGGGTACCATGCAGGAAGCAGATGTACCGCAAGTCCCCGTGGTCCCTTGTATGATGTCCTTACTTTGGTTGCTGGCGATCTACAGCCCGTTTTTATGATGTACTGGTATTTATCGTGATATGTTTTAATGGTTCCATACTAGTTTTAGAATCTGTGATAATCTAGTTGTAATACTGTCCTTTGTCGACAGGTTTTATAATCAAACTGTATGTATTATTACTGTATATCTTGATTTAGTCACGATATGGCTGAACTATTGCCGATGTGACTACAGCTATTCACTCACTCACTAACTCACTAACACACTTACATAGCGACGTACATGCATCTGTGAACAGTATTTCAGTTCCGTCACAGAATGTTCGCTTCTTGGGGAGAGGTTCGAAATCACGTGCTTACCTACAAGCACGGTGATGACAAACAAAGGGAGCCAGTGGCTCCAAGGATAGACCTGAGGAGCATGAGCCGAAACCACAATGACCACAAGAATGCCCCTGTGATTTAAAGCTTTGAGGACCTCCTTCTTGGTGTAGTGGACAGGGCGTTTGCCCGGAGAGCGGAAGGAGGGTGGTTCGATCTCCTGGTCCCAATATACCAAAAATACGTTAAAAGATGGTACTTGTTGTTACCCTGCCTTGCACTCGGCATTAAGGGGATAAAACAAAGACTGTATACTGCTCCGAGTGGGCTGTTCATGTTAAACTGCGACAAAGCCCCCTTTACACAGGGCTGCGACCTTTGTGTCTCCTTTGAGCGATCAAAAACTGGCCAGGACGCTCAATGGTCGCCTGAACACAGAAAATCATGTTTCTATGTAACTGCTCCAGCAGTTGTTCAGCGTCTGCAACCACAGTGAAACACTGCAGGTACAAACCCTCTATTTATAGGCAGACTGTGGAGGCATTACAGGTAGCTCAAAGGAGGCAGAAGCATTGCCATGGTGTCTCAAGGGTTGTCGTGGTCGCCGAATGGAGGCACAGAGGTCGCCACAGTCATCGTTCAATGCACGCTGTTGGTCGCCCAAAGGAGGCACAAGGGAGGCAGAAGCATCGCCTAGATTGACGGGAAAAATTTGCAACAGAACGCATCTTTTACCTGGCGACCATTCGACGACCACCGTGCCTTTATTCTGCAACAACGGCAATGCTTGTGCCTCCATTCTGCCTCCTTTGAGGATGCAACCTCCTCGGCGACCCTTGTGCGACTGTTTTGAACATGTTAAAAAATTCAAGGCGACCACGGCGTCCATGGCGATGTCTGAACCTCCCGTGTACCACCTTGGAACGACCTAGGCAACAATTCTGCCTCCTTTGAGCCTCCAACGACGACCTGGCACATTTTATGGTCGCACAAGGGAGGCACAAAGGTCGCCCTCCTGTGTAAAGGCCCCACAAGCTACCGCAAGTTATTGGAGCCCAAACTTTGCCGATATTCTGGATACTCAGTGTGACGTTTTAAACGTATATGTGGTTTTTTAAACGAACTTGGTTTGTTGTTAAGTTTTTGGACAGCTATAATTTCAATTTTAAACGTGTCCTTGGCTAAAAATTTTCAAGCTGAAAAACAAAAGCATGTCTTATGTCAAAGTGTTTCTCTCTCTTGTGACTTTTGTTTCATTACACTTATCCATATTCATTCTACCTAGCATGTGTTTCTCCTTTTTTTGCCTGGGATTAAATTTGGATGAAATGTTACTAAATCAAAATAGGCAAAATCTGTTATTTAGCACAGGGCTTACAAACATGCAGTCCCGATAAGACGTGATGGATTGCTTACCATGGTGGACGCGGGAGTCGTTCATCTGTCCCCCGTGGGGTCCTTGTTTCGCAAGGTCCAAGCCGGACATCCCGATCACGTGACCAGTGTCCACCTCAAGAGGTATTCGCACATGTGGTTTGTAGACAATCCCAGATTGAAAGAATATTATTGATATAACAAAACCTAATGTCAGGCCCACACCGAACTGGAGTTTGGAACGTTTAATGTACTTCATCGTGGAGAGATGGTTTTCTTCACAATCACAGACGTCGGTAAAAGGAAAAAAACATATCCATCGACCAATTCTCTCTTGAATTAATTCTTTAACGTTTATCTGCCAAAAATGATTAAGGAGAGTTCACATGGGGTGTACCTTTACTGCCTTCCTCCAACGAAATGTTGTTTTGGTCTTTTGGTTCTTTGAGCAGCGAATAACTATATTACCTCCAACATAGACTTTCGGTGTTTTATTGTGCGTCGGGTTTTATCAAGGGTTTTCACGATGCCTTCTTCTGCACGACCGTATCATACCCGGAGACTGCAGTCTACGGTGTTTTTCACACACAGGTTCGCGTACAACTGCAGAAGGTCTCTCGGCTGCAGTCAGTGCACGATGTTTTATTTACACAGATTCGCTTATATTTCTAGAACGTCTCTTGGTACACTACCTATCACCGTCAATGGTACATGGGCTCTATATCAAAACACGTGACAGTGTTATTTCACCACAGCTACAACATGTGTCGTTGCTTATGCATTTCCGGTTCCGGAAAGTCGTCTTGAGTCTCTAGGAGCAAGTCTGTGGGTGAGAAGGTTGCTCGTGGCCAGCTAGTTATTTGTCATCGAATGTTGGTAGTGATGGTTATCTGAAACGAAAGACAGATATGGTCAAAATGTAGTCTCACTCACTCAGATCAAAGACACAAGTTTTGTTTGTTTGTTTGTTTGTTTGTTGTTTAACGCCGCACTCAGCAATATTCTATCCATATAACGGCGGTCTGTAAATAATCAGGTCTGGACCAGACAATCCAGTGATTGAAGACATGAGCATCGATCCATGTAATTGGGATACGATGACATGCATCAACCAAGTCAGCGAGCCTGACCTTCCGATTCCGTTAGTTGCCTCTTACGACAAGCATGGTCTTCTTTTACAGCATGGGTTGCTGCAAAGACACAAGTAGGTAGATATAACATATTATCACATACAGAGAACCTGATCACACACACAAGCATCTTCTCGGGGCAAGGGAGTTACCTGCCCAGAATGGTCCTGTTTCGACCAATGCCGAGCTTGGCAGGAATTTCGTGGCACGATCGAAGCGCCAGGAGTGGGCATTACGAGTTATGCCCCTTCTGTTTAAAGAAATGTAGGCGCCATGTCAAAACGGGTCTTACCTCGAGAAATGCATTAAATGACTTGAGCACGTGGATTAAAAACGCGAAAAGATTTGGAAAATATCCGTCGACGCCCAGTTGACAAGTTTTGCAAATCCTACAATCGACCGAAATCTGCACGGCACCCGCCATGTTCTTTACGAACCGGATGTCGATTTCGTTTCGCGATTTCGTCTGGACAATGCATAAACTCGTTAGTCCAGCCAAAATATAACTCCATATTCCAGTAACCTCCCTTGCCTCGGGTTGGTAGATATAAGAAAATACCACCTACATGACACCTGATCATGGAAAACACATGGTGGCGAATTCAGGTTAAAATGAATGAATCCCTATGCTTTCCGTAAGGTGCGACTTAATGGATCCCGTTGATAGGGCGTGTCACGGTACCCAGAAGTCGTACGCTGCTATAGTTACCAATAAATTGCTTTTCTGGTCTTGACAGGCCGCCCATGTTGCGGGAATATCAGTGAGCGGCGATTACAATTCAAGACGTCAACGTTTTTCTCTTTATTATCGATGAAATCGTCTTGACTGGGTGACGCAATCTTGTCTGAAGCAAGTCAATCTCATTAAAATCAGATCTTAGTTCTCGCTACCGCTAAACAAAGATCTGAGGACATATTACGGGTCACATCGAACTTTGACCGACCAATGGAATGACCAATCAGAAGGCAGCTTTCTCGTGCTTTACGGCACTAATTTCAAGTTGGTGACTACGCTCCGAAACATATTTTGACAAATTCTCGATTATATATTTGAAACCTGAACAAAACAACATTCTGGAATGGCTGATAGATGGTCGAGATTGTAAGGATTCAGTCGTTAAACCTGTAACTATCGTTCGGAATACCCCATGTTAAAGTTTTCGAGTTTGCATGAATAGAAATCACATTCCGACTGTCACTTTCATAACCTGGTAAGCGACGCTCTGATTAGTCGGATGAAAGGTCGTTCTGACGTGACCCCTAATAGGATGTCTTCAGATCTTTGTTTAGCGGTAGCGAAAACTAAGGTCTGATTTTAATGAGATTGGAAGCAAGTGCAAGAGATCTGACCGGTGGAACTTGATTGGTCAGTAGGGAGAACATAGAAGGGACATAACTCGTAATAGCCACTGGTGGCGCTACTATCGAGCCAAGACATTTCAGCCTAGTTCGGCAAGGGTGGAAACTGGGACTTAAAGTCAGTTAACTCCCTTGACCCGGGAAGACATGTTGTACACGTGTTTGAAGACGTGTTTCTGGGGACACCAGAAACGGGGTTCACACATCATTCCCACACTGCTCTTGCTGCGCCTGACCCTGTTCGGGTAACCTTTGACATCGGCGTACACACATCCCCGTCATTCACCAGACATGCTCTGTGGGGGAAAGGTCAGGACACATGGCTGACCATTGCATGCTGGAGGATGTCAGTTACACTGGGAACGAGCATTATCATCTTTGAAGACAAAACGTAGTCCACAACTATTGACGCAACAGTTAGTATTGACGCCAGTATGTTTTCTCGGTAGTACTGTCCAGTGACTCTTCCATTGACGTTCTGCGTTCTGGCAGTCATACTGATCCAACCATATCATCACAGACCCATCCCCAAATCTGCCATGTTGCCTTACGTTGACGTTTACATGACGCTCGTTAGGACGCCTACAGGTACACCCTACAGGTACACCCAAGCCCATCCTGTAAGTCTAAAAGTAAGCTAGTAAGCTCAATAGAAAGATATCAGGAGGCCATTGGCGTTTCACCGTGTTTTACCCAGCGAAACTATAAACAGACACAGACAGTGCACCGACAGGCCAATCACGGACCACTACGGACAAACAGGCGGTACTGGGAGAAACACGTGGTACTGGGAACAAAGACGTGGTACAAGGGACAGACACGGGGTACTGGGAACAAACATGGGGTACTGGGAACAAACACGGGGTACTGGGGACAAACACAAGGGAACAAACATGGGGTACTGGGAACAAACATGGGGTACTGGGAACAAACATGGGGTACTGGGAACAAACACGTGATACAAGGGACAGACAGAAGGGAACAAACATGGGGTACTGGGAACAAACACGCGGTACAGGTGTCAAAACGGGGTACCGGGGACAAGCACTGGGTACTGTGGACAGACACAGGGTACGGGGGACAAACACGGGGTACTGGGAGCAAACACGTACGTGGTAGTGGGAACAAACACGTGGTACCGCTGTCAAACACGGGGTACTGGGGACAATCACGAGGTACTGGGGACAAGCACTAGTACCGGGGACAGGCACGTGGTACTGGGGTCAAACACGGGGTACTGGAGACAACCATGGGGTACTAGGAACAAACACGCGGTAGTAGGAACAAACACGTGGTACCGCTGTCAAACACAGGGTACTGGGGACAAACACGTGGTACTGGAGTCAAACACGGGGTACTGGAGACAAACATGGGGTACTGGAGTCAAACACGGGGTACTGGGGACAAACACGGGGTACTGGAGACAAACACAGGGTACTGGAGACAAGCATGGGGTACTGGGGACATCCACGGGGTACTGGAGACAGACACGGGGTACTGGAGACAAGCATGGGGTACTGGGGACATCCACGGGCTACTGGGGACAAACACGGGGTACTGGAGACAAGCATGGGGTACTGGGGACATCCACAGGGTACTGGGGACAAACACGGGGTACTGGAGACAAGCACGGGGTGCTGGGGACATCCACGGGGTACTGGGGACAAACACGAGGTACTGGAGACAAGCATGGGGTACTGGGGACATCCACGGGGTACTGGGGACACACACGGGGTACTGGAGACAAGCATGGGGTACTGGGGACATCCACGGGGTGCTGGGGACATCCACGGGGTACTGGGGACAAACACGAGGTACTGGAGACAAGCATGGGGTACTGGGGACATCCACGGGGTACTGGGGACACACACGGGGTACTGGAGACAAGCATGGGGTACTGGGGACATCCACGGGGTACTGGGGACAAACACGGGGTACTGGAGACAAGCATGGGGTACTGGGGACATCCACGGGGTACTGGAGACAAACACAGGGTACTGGGGGCAAACACGGGGTACTGGGGACAAACACAGGGTACTGGGGGCAAACACGGGGTACTGGGGACAAACACGGGGTACTGGGGCAAACACGTGGTACTGGGGGCAAACACGGGGTACTGGGGGTAAACACGGGGTACTGGGGGCAAACACGGAGTACTGGGGGCAAACACGGGGTACTAGAGGCGAACACGGGGTACTGGGGGCAAACACGGGGTACTGGGGACAAACACAGGGTACTGGGGGCAAACACGGGGTACTGGGGCAAACACGGGGTACTGGGGACAAACACGGGGTACTGGGGACAAACACAGGGTACTGGGGGCAAACACGGGGTACTGGGGACAAACACGGGGTACTGGGGCAAACACGGGGTACTGGGGGCAAACACGGGGTACTGGGGGCAAACACGGAGTACTGGGGGCAAACACGGGGTACTAGAGGCGAACACGGGGTACTGGGGGCAAACACGGGGTACTGGGGACAAACACGGGGTACTGGGGGCAAACATGGGGTACTGGAGACAGAGACGGGGTACTGGGAACAAACACGGGGTTCTGGCGGAAAACAAGGGACACATTGGCCCTATTCCCTAAAGACTGAATAGATTTACCATATTACTGTAGTCAATTTATCATGGCATACTCTGTCTTTTGAAGTCATTTTGTCAATGTAGCCGATTTTGGAGATAGCTCCACAACAATGAAGGTAAGCTTCACTACCTTCCGATTGAACCATGCAGTGTCTCCTGTGTTTACGCGGTCTATTTCAATGTTTGATATATAGGTGTAATAATAACCACACAATAAGACAGGTTTCAGATTCCAAGTATGGCCATTGTGCGCAGCTGCGTATCCTGGAGCAACATCTAATTGCCCGTAGGCACGCGTTGAGACACACCTGTGCAAACTATCTGTTAATACGTCAATAACATATTTTAATTTTGGTTATTACAATTTATCATACTGCCGCGCAAAATAAAATCGACTAGGGCTACAGGATATTAAACGAGATCCCCATTTCATATCCCGTTCATGCCATCAGTGGAATTGAGTTTACTGGTACCGAGCTTGAGCGCGCGTGTGTGTGCGCGCGCGTGTGCGTGCGTCCGTGTTCCAGCTATTCCAGGCCTGTAAATAATCGCGGCTGGACCAGACTGCCATGTTACCTCTAGTCCTTCGTGTTTTTGTTTACCATTACTCTCACTCGATACCTCTTTGTATTTCTGTAATCATCTGTCATTTTCGAATACCCCCAACGTTGTTTTGAGAGTTATGTGGTAAAATGAGACATCCACGTCGATTCAACATCAATAGCCTTCACCATGGAACATATGCTGACATACCGCATATCAGTGTTTAGACAGCACTTGGATAAACAGTCATAACTGCACCTTTTCTCAATGTTATTAATCAATAAATGGTCGTTTTAGTAAGTAATACACTCAGATACATTTGTGGATGTGCAGGGCTTTTTGTGCATGTCTTATCTCATGATACTGATCACTATGCTTGTCGTAAGGGGCGACTAACGGGATCGGGTGGTCAGGCTCGCTGACTTGGTTGATGCATCTCATCGATCCCAATTGCGTGGATTTATGTTCATGGTGTCAATCCCTGGATTGTCCAGACTCGATTTTTTACAGACCGCCGTAAGTGCGGCGTTAAACAACAAACAAACAAACAAACAAAGAGTATAACGTTGACGCCTAAGTCAGCAAGGTTCCAATTATATACAACTCAAAAGAAGTTAAGGACCATCCATTTTTTCATAATACTATAGTTAATCTGTCATGGAATGAGGTACCATCCGATTCTTTTATATTACTATACGGGGGATCGAACCACCGACCTTCCGCTCCCCGGGCAGACGCTCTATCCACTAGACCACTGAGTAAGTGAGTGAGTTAGGTTTAACGCCGCTTTTAACAGTATTCCAGTTATATCACGGCGTGTCAGCTTGATGTGGGAGGAAAATCCGAAGTGATGCAGGTCTCAGACGTTTACCACTTCGGTGAAACCCACGAACACGGGTATGGTGCTGACAAATCTAGAAACATAATCGGGGCGAACCGGGATTCGAAGTCACAATCATAGGTTTCTGGCGTGCCCAAGGGACGCAACACTCCACAGCGAATCGCGGCGCCTTAGACGACTGGGCCACACATGCCCCCTCGGGGACATCAACAGGCCTTACATCAATGTCGGGTTTGTAATAACTACAGTAGCTAAATGTGTCTTGTGGCGAGGTTAGCAGCTGCCTTAAATCTGTGGGCAGAAAACCAGATCAGGACCACAAAAACCAGCCGTTGATAGTACGAACAACTATTCCTGTCGTGGCGTACAATGGCACAAAATATGACATTTCTTGCATTATGACCATCGATCCCATTCTGATGTGGAATAGCAAAGAATATCACAAAACATCACAGCGTGCAACACACTACATTGTCACTTACCACGGTCATAACGGTCCATATGTTTGCATGGGCTCGCGAGTTGTGAGTTTCGACCATGAAATTAACAAGATCATGTTTTACACGTGCTTCCACGTGAAGATATTAGTGTATTCGGGCGCTTGTTCCCGAAACGTAACAATACCATATTGAGTTGACTACCCCTATCTGCGTGACCAGAGAGGCATCTTAGTAAAGTGAGGTGAGGTGAATATGGGATTTAACGTCGCGTCCAAGATTATTGCACTTATATAGTGACGTGCATGCACGTGTGTGTGTCTGCTTGTACTAGTCCTGACTGATGCCGATTTATAGTGCTAGCACACTGAGATACCATACCGCAGTTTAACATGACTACCCCACTCAGACACAGTGTACCGACTCCGAGCCGACCAGTCCTTGTTTTAGCCCCTTAATGCCGAGCACCAGACAGGGTAACAACAAGTACCATCTTTTCACGCCTTTTGGTATGACGCGGCCAGGGATTGAACTCCGGACCTTCTGCTTTCCGGGAGGACGCTCTACCACTAGACCCCGGATCTAATTACAAGTTGTACCCATCATTAAGCGTCTTTTTGTCTTAGTAAAGTACTTATCCTTGTTCGAGTTAATCTGCTCGTTTATATAGAAATCCAGAAAAAAACCACTGGCTTATTGCATGAACGAATAACACTATTTGAGTACGGTGACACACGATCAATCTGGCAACAATTTGACCAACCCAGCCTCATATATAAGCCGGTGGGGGGGGGGGGGGGGGGGGGGGGGTTGAGAGGGGGGGTCTAGGGGTCCGCGCCTTTCCCCCACCCCTCTTTGAAAACCAACCAAATTTAATATGCTGGGGGGCAGTAAGATTATCTGAGAGAAAAAAATTACATTTTGGAACCCTCCTTTTTAAAAATGCTGGATCCGCCCCTGCTTTAGGAATCGTTGCCATATCTCTGTCTGAGTTTGTGCCAGATGCTGTCTGTGACTGGCGACCTTGAACTTGAATCTGGTGGTCCCGAAGATGCTTGATATGTGACACGTCACACGTGACATGTCTGGAGAGCGTGCAGGCTATGGCAAGACGTTGACGTAATTCTGGCTCAGGAAGTCTTGACCTTATCCTGTTGGAAAGGCTTGAAGTCTCTTCTGTGGCTATTGTCGAAGGAATGGAGGGGAGCGCAACTGGTCCAGTCATGTCATCCCAGTATCTCACAACAGTTCGTTTACCATTAATATTGACGATTCCGGTTGTCCTGTCGTCACAGTTTCCGTCAACGTCAAGCTGCCACCTCCCTAGGACTCACTTTCTTGAATGTGACAACGAGCTATGCTTTCCTCTCTTCGTCTGTAGATTCTTGCCCTGTCGTCATTATTGGAGAGGCAGAGCCTACTCCCATCTCGAGAACAGGACCCTTCGCCAATCGCGTAACCGCCAACGCCATTGTAGCCGTGCCTGTGGGCTCTGATACCAGCAGCACGTGGTCTTCTTGTTACTTTCTGTCGACTCACATGATTGGCTAATTCCGTAACCGTCAGAAGACGGCCTGGCAAGATCGGAGACGTTATGATAATAAGACGTTACGTTGCAAGTGTTGAAATGTTGTGTTTGTTGGATTGTTTATACATGCGGTTGCGTTGTTATATTTATGTGTTTGGATCTCCTAAATAATGTGTTTCTGTGTTTTTTCATAAATTTTCTTTTGGACTTTAATATACAGGTGTAGTTCAACTTGGACCACCATTTCAAATGGGAATCTCTTAAATATTCTTATTTGCAGATTTACCAGTGATGGGGTCCTTGTTCTCAAGAATCCGCTCTTTTGTACGTCTACAAATTTTAGTAGTCATTTGACCACCGAACGCCAAGTTCCTTAAAATAGTCTGAATTTGTTTGATCGCAATTGAAATAAGTAAATGCCATGAAAGATAAGTAAGTTTCGGAAAAGAAGCACACGGAATAAATGTCAGACTGTCACCTGACCATTAGTTCAGGATAGATCTTCAAAATATTGAATCATTTTGCGAAATTGTAGAACTCTATATTTCTTTCCCCATAAAACTACAATTACCTACTCCGGTGTTTTTCCTACATTTCACAATATAATATATTCAGGAAAACAGAGAAAACAGAAAGAGAAAACAGTTCTGTAAGTATTCTGTCTTAACAGGTCGCACCTGTTGCATATATTGATTTACGATATATTTCAATATCTTGAAAACTGTTTTCCGAATCGAGCACAGCGTCATGGCGAAATGACATATTATATGCTATGATGGTCGATTTTATCCATTTACGGTTGAGAAACAAAATTCTTGATTGGGGAATAGTGTCGAATTATAGTACCGAGTCTGTTGAAAAGACATCGCAATAACCCAACGTCCTTGCGAAAACAAGTATACAATGACCTAAAAATAAGTAGAAACTCTAGTCTGATATAAGTTAACGTGTAGATGACTCTCGACAAAAACTGACAACAGCACTGGTAGTGGTACGCACTTATCGTTATCCAGCCTGGGTGTGTGTTTTTTGTTTGTTTGTTTGTTTGTTTTTTGCTGCACTCAGCAATATTTCAGCTGTATGTCGCCTGTCTGTAAATAGTCGAGTCTGGACCAGATAATCCAGTGATTGACATAATTGACTTAGATTCACATAACTGGGATCCGATGACTTGTAATCAACGAAGTTGAAGTCTGACCACCCGATCCATTTAATGGCCTCTTACGAGAAGCATAGGTTGCGTGGGATGTATATTCTTACCCAGAAACCCAGCGGGCCAAATCTGGCTGTGTGCCTTTACATTATAATATATACATGTTGGAAGAACAAGCGTAGGTTTGCTTTTTATATCGATAACAGCCGGGGTGTGCACCGTCAGCGTCTCACTACAAACAAACAAAAACGTCATTCATCCTCATCCGATAGTATTACGTGCATTTTGAAAAGTATAACTTGACTGATATTAAAAATGTAATACTGGACAATTTACCCCATGTTTTAAATACACAAAACAGTTGTTCGCTTGGCAGCTGAAACTTATGTTCTGAAAATGGCTTCTGAAAAATATGTATTCCGAAAACAATCTACACACACACACACACGCACGCAAACACACGTACGCACGTACGCACGCACGCACGCACCACACACACACACACAGACACAGGGCCAAAATACACTTTACATGTATAAAAAAATATTAATTGTAACAAATCAAAATGTAATGTAACGGAAATTCTGTTTACAATTATTCAGAAAATCAATAATAAAGGTTATACAACGCCAGCAGCACCGATTTGTCACACAAAGAGTCTGACATGACATTTACAAAACGCTGTGTCCAACACTGAAGTCAATAAAAAGTCAATTCCCAACATAGTTTTACCAGAGTAACAGAATACACCCAAATCTGGCTGTGAGGTACCTTTACATCGTTGTGACAACAGTGTGTGAACAAACATCGCCATGCTTTTCACATTACCCGAGGGACGCATCGTTTGGAACGTGAACTAAGTCCTCCTGACTGACGTCAGGTTTCCAAACGAAAACGTGAATCATCCTTATCCCTTACAGCCTAATGGAGCGAGTGAGTGAGTTGGGTTTAACGCCGCTTTTAACAGTATTCCAGTTATATCGCGGCGTGTCAGCTTAATGTGGGAGGAAAGCCCCAAGTGATGCAGGTCTCACACGTATACCACTTCGGTAAAACCCAAGAACACGGGTATGGTGCTGACAAACCTAGAAACATAATCGGGGCGAACCGGGATTCGAAGTCGCAATCATAGGTTTCTGGTGTGCCCAAGGGACGCAACTATGCACAGAGAATCCCGGCGCCTTAGACGACTGGGCCAACCATGGCCCCCTAATGATTGGAACGGTGTAAAGAGTATGGTTAGTTACTATATGGGCGGGTATGATAGAATCCCAATGTCTCTTGACTAAGAATATTGGAATATCATATATCATTAAGGAATAGTACTTCATGGATGTCTATCTTCGCTACTTAATCAGCCCTTCTCAGTGGGCATCAATCATGAATACATATACGTCTTGAAATGACTGTTACCAACCAGCATTTTCAACTAGATTAATTATCCCTTTCATGCCGAGCGCCAGGCAGGGTAACAAGAAGTTTGATATTGCAACGTCGCTTGGTATGACGGGGATCGAACCCTTGACCTACTACGCTCTCTACTAAACAGACCGGAGTAGTGTTATTATGGAACAGACATTAAGGTATGGACAAACAGTCTGCTGTGAGACAAAATTTGGCTTTCTTTTAAGCACGTGCTTTACTAAACTGCTTACCTGCTGAAGGTACACGTTTAGAACGTTTAGAAACAGCTGGCGATCAGGTACTTCACTCTGGCAGTGTGGATTCGAATCCCGCATGGACCCAACCCACCAAAAAGTAATAGAATCTGTACTTTACTTAGCAAGTGTTATCCCAAATATAACATTTGTGAGAGTCAATACAGACTCACGTGAAGTCGCAACGTTTCAGCTCCACATTCAAACCCAAATCTACTCTTAGCATTACTATCACGTTTAGTATATTTGTTGAATGGCGACGTAGAGAATCAAGATTAAATGTCCACGTGAATGATCCACGATTAGTATATCTTCGTTGAATATCAGACCTTTTAGTTTGTGAGGTTCTTGTTCACCGCTTTACTAAACAATATCCCAGCTATAAGACGAGTCTGTAATTAATCGAGCTTGGACCAGACAACCTAGTGATTGATATTGTGAACATCGATCCATGACGTCGGGGTACGATGATATGCATCAACCAAGTAAGTAAGTCTGACCACCCGATCCCTTTGGTCGCCTCTTACACCCAGTATAGGTTGGGGCCCCATTCTAGCCTGGATTCCCCATGGGTCCATGGTGACATATAGACCTGATCTAGTTGAAATGGGTCCTCACCCGTGAAGATCCGGGTTAGAATAGGTCTTAAGCAACCCGCGGCGAGTCGTGAAAGGAGACGTTTCTTGTCGTGAAAGGCGACTTACGGGATTGGTTGGTCAGGCTAGCTTACATGGTTAGAATACGATCTATAGCAACCCATGCTTGTTTTAAGAGGCAGCTATGCTTCTTGTAAGAGGCAACTAACGTGCTCGGATGGTCAGGCTCACTGACTTGGTTAATGGTCATAATGTCACTCACTGGATTGTCTGGTCCAGACTCGATTATTTACAGACCGCCGTCATACAGCTGGAATATTGCTGAGTGCGGCGTTAAACAACAAACAAACAAAACATAACATGGGTCCAAGTAACCATTTCAACAATTAGACACGGGTCCTTCCACTTCACGGATCGCCTCCCTGGTCCAGTGGATACTGCGCCTGCCTGGTGAGCGTAAGGTCGATGTTCGATCCCCGGCCGCCTCCCTACGCCATTCAATATCAAAGAATATAATCCCTCTTTAGTACTCCCATTGGTGTCCGCGTTTCGATCCACGTGCAATAAAAATGATAATATGAAAAGAATCGGGTGTTCTTAACTTCTTTCGAGTAATATATAACAAAGAAGTTGTTATCCACATTATTCCGTACGTATCTCCACATACGACACACCTGATTATAACCAGGATCTATCATTTGGAGAAAGACAATTTAATATTGCAGCATTTTCGGAGAAAATATTGATTAATCTCAAAAAAAGGCCTGTCTGTCCGAGGTATAACAGTAAAACATGCCCCCCACCCCCACCCCCACCCCCACCCTCACCCCCCAGTATGTCCCAATGCTGACAAAGAAACAAGTTCTCTCTGTGTACCCGTCTCCATTAGGCGTTACTGGTGTTTGTTTGTCTGTTATTCAAATAGGCTTAAACAGAAACAGTATGGATCATAAAGCTGTTCACATAGAACACAGGCAAACAAGGTAATAAACCGGTCAATTTCTGGTTTGTTTAATTTATTCCAAGCTGGCTGGCTGTTACTCCCATGCTTATGAATGATAATGATTTTTACTAGGTGTTATTATAACGCGGCTGTGCTAGACATGAATATGTCTTTATATCAGTTATATACTGGCGGAAAGAAATAAGGGAATGGCTACAACTGGAACAGAGTGTTTGGTAGAAACGTTTGCCTGTTCAGGGAAGATAACCGGAGATTGTTTGTATGTTCAGCGAAGATAACCGAAGACTGTTTGTATGTTCAGCGAAGATAACCGAAGATTTTTATTTTTTTCAGCAAATATAACAGATGATTGTTTGTGTGTTCGGCGAAGATAACCGCATATTGCTTGTGTATTTAACGAAGATAACCAATTATAGATGGTATTTTCAATGAAGATAAACGAAGATTGTTTGCATGTTCACCGAAGATAACCGAATATTCTGTGTATGTTCACCGAAGATAACCGAAGATTGTATGTTCACCGAAGATAACCGAAGACTGTTTGTAAGTTCACCGAAGATAACCGGTCATTGTTTGTATGTCCGGCGAAGATAACCGGACATTGTGTGTGTTTTCAACGGAGTTAACCGGACCTTGTGTGTCCACCGAAACGGACGGGTGCATGTTACTATTCGGCAACTTGTGTTGTATCGAGTTCAAAATCTCAAACGGCATACTTTTGCTGACCCTGGTAGTTCAGTTCATTCTATAATAATCCATTTATGATTAGCAAGCACACCTAGACGCTATGGGATACAATGTCACCGACATTATAAACCGTTGTTTGGACACGTAGACAATTGATTTATGAGATATTGCCATTGATTCTCACTACTGTGCCTAAAACAAACACCTTCACGTCATGCATACTATAGTGGTTAATTAACGATTTATTGCTGAACTTTGACATATCACGAGACAGAGCTGCGAATGTGCAAAGTACCTATTGAACTAGGTAGGTGACACAAACGTCCTGTCAATGAACGAACGTGTAAACTCTGCTACATGAGCGATGTTGGTGATGAGTTCCATTATATTTTTTTTCTTTGCCTTTTTTTTAAACACCAACGGAAAATATATGTTCCCATTTCATATGCTAAAAACCCAAATATGTATAAATTTAAAGAACTTTTTTATTGTAAAAAAAAATAAATGTTATTGACAAAAAAAATTGTAATGTCTTCATGAAAACTGTTAAAAAATTCCCTGTAAACCACCCGCCCATCTTATGTATATACTGTTTACAAATTTGTACCTCATATGCCGAGGATCCCGGATTGGGAAAACACGATATACAACAGCTCGTCAGCCCGGAAGTGACACGTTCAGCTGGACGTACCTCATCACCCGCATGTTGAATTATTAATTTGTTTCGTTAACCCAGACAAGAAAAATTCGGGACAAATTGCCTGGAAACAGCTGTGCGGATATCGGCTATACGGCTTGATTTCGTTCATTTGGTGCGGGGTCGCGGCAACCTATCAAAGACTTGACAACCATTTGTTCCGACATGGCTTGGAAATACATATGCTCATTTTCAAGATATATAATGTACACGAAAGGTAACAGAATCATAAAGGATACCATACATACAGGGGTTTATTGTGGCGATGGTCAGAGAGTATTGTTTTACGCCGCTTTTAGCATTATTCCAGCAATATCACGGCGGAGGACACCAGAAATGGCTTCACATATTTAACCAACGTGGGGAATCGAACCCGGGCCTCCGGCGTGACGAGCGAACACTGTAACCACTAGGCTATCAAAGTACCGTGCAAGCGATGAAAACGATCGGAGGGTTCGGATGTGTCTAAGGTTATATAATCGGTAGGTGCTGGCGGTACCATAGAGCAACGATACGAGCACCTGTGATCGGCAATACTTCACGGGGCATTCACCACGTGCCCAAACATTTGGCACGTCGTTGGTGGAAAAACTTTATAACAAAAATGCAAACACCTGTTTTTTCTTAAGTGGAAAATCAAAGAGAAACGTATTGTACACAAACCCCAGGAGTAGAGACGATGATGTTTGGATAAAGGAGATACCTCTTTATAACGCGTTATTAATACATGAGATTGAAGAAATATCTATTAGTCAGGAAGTAGGAGTGGAGGGATTGCCAAATAAAGAAGAATCATGTCTGTTCGCGGGTGCAGCTTATTTTCAGTGAGTAAGACAAGTCAAACTCACTCACTCACTCACTCACTCACTCACTCAATCACTCTCACTCATCTGGAAAGAGGTCGAATGTTAAACGCTAGCCTGCCGCACAGTCCCCGAACCATATTATTTCCCTTCCGTCCAGCCCTAACTGTAATGCAACAGCCTTAAATGAAGCAAGTCTAGATTCTCTATAGGCTCGGAATCCCCCAACTCATTGGGGCGCCTTTTGAGTGAGTGAGTATTGTTTTACGCCGCTTTTAGCAATATTCCAGCCATATCACGGCGGGGGACACCAGAAATGGGCTTCACACGTTGTACACATGTCGGGAATCGAACCTGGGTCTTCGGCGTGACGAGCAAACGTTTTAACCACTAGGCTACCCCACCGCCCCGGCTCCTTTTCAATCTAAATGTAGTTGATTGTATCTGCAAAAAAAATATATTTTCAGCGACTAAGCGGTAGTCTGGTTAAGCGAGGGTGATACATTATATAGAAAGCACACGTCTACATGACGGTCGGTCTGTTTACATGGGTTGCCACGAAGCCAGTTGACCCGGATCTGAGTGTTGCTCGTCTATGACTCTGCTAGACGCTCTCAATAATACGCTCTCGACAATGTAAACAAATAACTACAGCATAAACTACTTGTAAAGACATTAACAGTTTATTAGTCTGTGTGGTTAAACGTTCGTAAAAGTTCAGCAATTACATTAACGCGGGTTACACAATGGTTAATGTTTCTGAATATACTGCTTGCTGTATTGTCGTAAGAGGCGACTAACGGGATCGGGTGGTCAGGCTCGCTGACTTGGTTGACACATGTCATCGTATCCCAATTGCGTGGATCGATGCTCATGATGTCAATCACGGGATTGTCTGACTCAGACTTGATTATTTACAGACCGTCGTCATAGAGCTGGAATATTGCTAAATGTGGCGTTAAACAACAAACGAACAACAAAAATAATTATACAAATGTACAATATGCATATTTGATATTGAGTGAGTGAGTGAATTGGGTTTAACGCCGCTTTTAACACGTTATATCGCGGCGTGTCAGCTTAATGTGGGAGGAAAGCCCGAAATGATGCAGGTCTCAGACATTTACCACTTCGGTGAAACCCATGAGCACGGGTATGGTGCTGACAAACCTAGAAACATATTTGGGGCGAACCGGGATTCGAACCCACAATCGTAGGTTTCTGGTGTGCCCAAGGGACACAACTCTGCACAGCGAACCGCGGCGCCCTAGACGACTGGGCCACACGTGTCCCCTATTTGATACTGAAATGTGTTGAGACAATTAGGTTTTTTTATATCAATCACAGAAACGTATTTCCAAAGACAGACGTATATCGCTAAGCAACAATACACAAAAAAATCAACTCACTGTTTCCGAGTGAAAAGAAGAGAGAAGTTAGAAGCCGAGAGAAGTGAGAAGAAAGAAAGAGAATAAAAGTTCTTTTAATATGCCTACATAATTTCTCTCAAAGTTGAAAAACATACTTTTATATTTCAATATCGTATCAACCGTCTAAGGGACCGAATTTCAAACTGGGGGTGGGGGTAGGGGTATGGGTGGGGAGGGGGTGTAGGGATGTTATAAAATAAATTGTCCCCGAAAATTCTTGAAATAATTATTATGCTTCAGACCGCTGAAAAAAGAAATTGCCTGCCACACATCTTCAGAAAAAAACCTAACTGAGCTGTCACCATTGTAAAGACTGATAAGAGTGAGTGAGTTATAGTCTAACGTCGCCTCGGCATGACTTATAGGAAGTCCAGTGGTAGGTACATGCAGTCCCCCTTTTAACACAGTTCTAGTCTTGATACAAAACAGATATATTGAAGGTTTAACATTCAAAACATATTATCCCTTGCTCTATCAAACAAGGTTTTAACGCACACAAATAGTATTAGTATGTCGACCATCATTGCATCCTTATTGTCAGGAGCGGAGGGTTAGCCTAGTGGTTCGATTCCCGGGTTCGATTCTCCACATGGGCACAATGTGTGAAATCCATTTCTGGTGTAAATGCTGGTATTGCTGGAATAGTATCAAAAGGGGCATAAAACCACTCACTCATAATTGTCAAAAACATACAAAATGATGCGTCTTAACCTATGAGTGGGTGTTTGTATGATATGAACACATATCTGCATTAAACGCAATGCAGAACTTTCAGTGAAATCTTGTCGTTTCAACCTCTGTGCTCCTGGATAACAATATGTATTTTTGCATTTGGTAAGACATTGGTGTGTAGTTATAACATTGCTCAACACTCATGGTCATCACGGTTAGAAACCTGGTCAGTTTTGCATTTGATCTGGGATTCCGTTTAGGTGGTCCTGTCACTTTTTCAGCTGATCTGAAATTGGGTTTAACGTCGCGTCATAGATTTCACTAATATACCGACGTGCAGGTATAACTTGCTTCGTAATAATCTACCTCTGGTTGAAGCTGATCCAGAAAGGTTCTTGCTCTAGCCAGACACCTATACCCACACTGGAACCATTTGACGTCACCACCAAAGAAGAAGTCAAAAACTGTCTGATAAGCTGAAAGCTTATGGCCTCTGTGTTCTGTGATGCCGAGGGTGTCATCACGGTGGACTATCTAACAAAAGGCCAGACAAAAACAGATCGTAATATGCTGCACTACTGGGGCAATTACTGGATAAAATTAAAACTAGGGGACGTGAGAAGCTTCTCTTTCATCGGGACAATGAACCTGTGCGAAAACCAGTCGTTGCCATGCCTACAATCCACTTTGGCTCTGAACACTCCTTGAGCACCAGTCTTATTCTTCTGATCTCCGTGACTTCCATCTGTTCCCAAACATGAAGAAAACTCTAACCTACACATTTCAACTAGAACGATGACGTCATAGCAGCTGTGAAGAACCTTTTTTGGACAACAACGAGAAGGACTTTTACGAAATTTGGATAAAATCCCTCCAACATCGTTGGCAAAAGTGTATCAATGTGGAAGGGGATTATGTTGAAAAATGAGTCATTTTAATGTCTTTAGGTCAGGTTTTTCTATGAGTGGCTCAGAAGTTATGGGGCAAACCTCGAATCACAATGCCGGAAGTGAACTAAAAACTATGTGACGTCATAAGTTAACACACAGACAAATCTATAATTATTTTGTATGTCAGGAAAATATGAAGGTTGGACAAAACAAAACAATACAATTGTCAGCAAAAAAGTCACTAAATTTGTTGAAAATATGTCAACAAATGATTTAGTTCTATATATTTAAAAAAAAGTATACGTCAACATTAGGATGCTTGTAAATGTGTGTCTACGCTTGTCGTAAAAGGCGACTAACGGGATCGGATGGTCAGGCTCGCTGACTTGGTTGATGTATGTCATCGATCGAGACTCGATTAATTAAATATTACCGTCATATAGCTGAAATATTCCTGAGTGCGGCGTTGAACAACAAACAGACCCAAACAAAAACCTGCCATGTCAGCTTACAATTTTAAAAACAACCTAGCATGGTACAAATAATAATTTTCCGGAGTAGCCTTGACATATCTGAAATCCAAAACAAGGCTTAAGAGGCTAATCCTGTTTATCTTTGTCAGCTAGTCCAGGAGGAACAGGGTGTCATGTGGAATACACGGTGTGATTTAAAGAAACAATAATTTCAGAAATATACATTTCGACGTGGTCTTGGCGCGCAACTATTTAACATTCTTGTGACACCTGGGTCAAGTTATTTGTTCCAGGATTTACCGGATATTCAAGCCATTTCCAGAATGGCAATGGCCGTTGCGTTGTCCGCATAGAACGCCCTGCTGCAAGCCAGATGTCGCGCCCTCCCACACTATCGTCTCCGCATCTTCCATCTCATTGTTGCAGGATGTCGCTCATTACTGGCTTTTATAGGTATATCATCATCTCCTGATGTAATCCTTCGCTTCTCACGAATTTATATATACAGTTAACTACGGTTATAACGAACTCAAAGGGACGGCTAATTTCCGTTCGTTTAACCGTAGTTCGCTATAAGTATATATATAGTATATATGCAGCAAATGACCGGGACTAAAATAAGTTCGTTATATCCATCAGTTCGATATAAGTATGCTCGTTAGAGACGTAGTTTACTGTATTATTATTAGAATACCATTGTGCAATTAGTGGTCACACTCCACTATGGAGGATTCGCTGTTGTTTAACAATGGAGAACATGCCTGTACGAAGTATGTACGTACCAAAGACTTGCTGTGTGGTTTGATGAGTGAGTGAGTGAGTGAGTATAGTTTTACGCCGCTTTTAGCAATATTCCAGCAATATCACGGCGGGGGACATCAGAAATGGGCTTCACACATTGTACCCATGTCGGGAATCGAACCCGGGTCTTCGGCGTGACGAGCCAACGCTTTAACCACTAGGCTACCCGACCGCCCCTGTGATTTGATGAAGATACCTCGTGTAGATTTCCCCGGCGCTAATGACACGGTGTCATGTTGAGTATCTATGGATGTAGCGACCTTGTGTGTTCGAGTGCGTGCATACAATTAGGTATGTGCTTATGAATGCGTGCGTGTATGTGGATGTATGCGTGTGCGTACGTGGATGTATGCATGCGCGTACGTGGATGTATGCGTGCGCGTACGTAGGTAAGTGCGTGTGTGTATGTCGATGCCTGTACTGGTGCTCGTGACTGAACGTGAACCTGGGCAATAATATGATTATTTCTCTGCACATGAACCCAATTTGACCATGTACGGAAATCGTATTTAGCTGACACATTCAGCTGACTTCATAGCTATCTGTGTGTGCGCGAGGCATGTGCGTGTACGTACATCAGTATATGAGTTATCAATTTGTTTCAAAAGGCAATAACAAAGGAAGTCTTTGTGGAGAAAACATTCAACTTGTTTATATTAATTAATGTGTATTTATATTTAATAATTATCATCGATTCATGTGGGGTTGATGGGATTGTTTTTAAGACTGTATCATATTTTGCCGACTTTGCCCCATTTTACGTAACGTTTTGTCATGCACTCCCTCCCTACCACCACCGCCTCCAACAAATACATGTAACATTTTCCCATGACACCCCACCCGACCCCACCCCAACCAACCCTTCTCCCCTATCATAAATAAATGTCCAGTCCCAAAATCATGTTCAAATTCACAGTACATAACAATAAGCATTAGTCTTAAGAGAGAGCAATTAAGAATGTCAACTTCTGTAGAATGAGGAACACAACGTTTCGGAGTATATGCTTATTCCTTTCTCAGCTGGATAGGATAGCGTAAGGTGTCGGTGGCTCGATCCCCGGCCGCGTTATACAAAAAGACGTTAAAGTATGGCACTTGTTGTTGCCCTGCCTAAGGGGATAAAATGAAAACTGGTGGGTACGGAGTCAGTATATTGT
Organism: Haliotis cracherodii; assembly: GCF_022045235.1. Lineage (NCBI taxonomy): Eukaryota > Metazoa > Mollusca > Gastropoda > Lepetellida > Haliotidae > Haliotis > Haliotis cracherodii. The sequence goes on from NW_027266272.1 coordinate 8,389,224, forward strand.
TCCTGGGTGGGGTCCATGTTATGTATCCATGTACACCATTGTATGTGTAAGAAAATAGCGTTCAAGACTCTCGGGGATTTTGCAACTCAGACATAGCGTCTGCGCAAGTTGCAGCCAGATTGCAGGACGTATTGAAATCCTATCTACAACTGAAGAATGTCAGTTTGTAATGCAGTCATAGCGTCCAGGGGGTGACACGGCTATGGTGTGTCACAAGGTAATTTTTACCCTGGGACGAGTCCAAATTTACTACCCTGGTACCCACCACCCTATTACCCGACCCTACCCGGGTACCCACTGTAGATATTTAGAGATAGGTACAAAGTGTCCGATTTGGAAAAAATTGACCGCAGCCCTGGCAAAATGTATTTAGATACACGTGTAAAACGATTTGGTCATGCAAACACTTAAGTTTACTGCGTGAAGTCTTATCTGTATTCAAACCTATAAAAGTCAGAAGGAATGGGTGCATTGTCAGAAAGAAATGGGAACATGAGTGACTTGTACTGTAACCATTGAGTTTCAGATAATTTTTGTCATTAAACAATATATATAACGTGACTAGCCACGGGCCCGGGTAGTCCTGTGGGTACCCGAGGCCTACTCAGTACCCAACCGACCCGAGTACCCGAGTTACCCGTTCCAGCCCTAGTAATTTACTCTGGTAATATTAATTCTGTTATACCTATATATCTACCCTCCCAAGGGACCAACTGTATAATATAAAAAATGCCATATTGGGTATATTCATGCATTCAGAACACATCAACGGTGAAGAGAATATACCTAGTGGTTAAAGCGTTCGCTCGTCACGCCGAAGACCCGGGTTCGATTCCCGACATGGGTACAATGTGTGAAGCCCATTTCTGGTGTCCCCCGCCGTGATATTGCTGGAATATTGCTAAAAGCGGCGTAAAACCAAACTCACTCACTCATTCTGATTACGAAGACAGATCCCTGTCTATTCTTGCACACGCATCACATATGCATTTATCACAGGTTTGTCTGACTGACAACTAGATGGACAGACGTATATGCACAGACGCACTGACATTCATAGTTCTTATTTTTCCATTTGGAAAATGGCCCTGCGAAACATGACCCGGCTAGAAAATGATTAATTTGTTGAGGTCTGGAAGTTATGAATAATATGATATAGGTAGCGGGGCGTTTCCAGTGTGGGATATTACCACGGCCTGCGATATCTGAGTTATGAGGTCGCTGATAAGGAGCCGACGTGGTCGGGACACGGGTTTTCATAGGTAGATAGAATACAACAGGTATACAATAACGTGCACCTCGGGTTGCGTCACAAAAGTTAAACCCAGTGTTTATTGTTACACAACTTCGGGATTGTTGCCCTCTGGATCTTGTTTCAAAACACTTTGCAATTTGATACGGCCCCCTAAAATATTTTTGATTTCATACCCATTCACTCAACATACAACGTGAACAAAAGGGGGCGATATCAAAACGATTTGGGAGACAATATCAAATAGTCTTTTAATCAATACAATGGTATACGTCCTTGTAAGATATTTGAAAAAAAGATGTTACATTGAATATTAATAAAATCTGTCCATCTGTTCAGCTACAATATACAAGAGGTGCTCCACGACGAATTTTCCTGCAACGAAATGTTATTTTACTATTGGCCTCGTGGCCACATATAAGAAAGATAGATATATGTGTGTGTGTGTGTGTGTGTGCGTGTGTGTGTGTGTGTGTGTGTGTGTGTGTGTGTGTGTGAGTGTGTGTGTGTGTGTGTGTGTGTGTGTGTGTGTGTGTGTGTGTGTGTGTGTGTGAGTGTGTGTGTGTGTGTGTGTGTGTGTGTGTGTGTGTGAGTGTGTGTGAGTGTGTGTGTGTGTGAGTGTGTGTGTGTGTGTGTGAGTGTGTGTGTGTGAGTGTGTGTGTGTGAGTGTGTGTGTGTGTGTGTGTGTGTGTGAGTGTGTGTGTGTGTGTGTGTGTGAGTGTGTGTGTGTGTGTGTGTGTGTGTGTGTGAGTGTGTGTGTGTGTGAGTGTGTGTGTGTGTGTGTGTGTGTGTGCGTGTGTGTGTGTGTGTGTGTGTGTGTGTGTGTGTGTGTGTGTGTGTGTGTGTGTGTGTGTGTGTGTGAGTGTGTGTGTGTGTGTGTGTGTGTGTGTGTGTGTGTGTGTGTGTGTGTGTGTGTGTGTTCTATCGAATACTAGAAACCATTTCTTGTTTGTTTCATTTTAGCGACCATCAACCATGGGTGTATACTTTCTTTTGCCCGACAGTTTAGATATAACTGTCACTTTTATAGACTCTAACATAAAGTCCCAAGACAACTCACCTTGACTGTTGCCCTGACTATTCCAGCTATAAACCACACTTTTCAAATCGCTTCACAGGGAGTGCCATGCGAGTGCACGCAATAAATTCCGAGATGAATGTCCCTCACACGCTGCACACCGTCCTCCACGAAAGGGGCCGGCATATTAAAACGTGGCGTAAAAACCCGAGTAAATCTGAATGCACTTACACGGGCAACATGTGTTGCGGATAACGACAGTGACAGCAGGTACGCTTGTAATTAAGTAGTATACCTTTCCTTTATTGTCTCACCTGTAGTTAGGCGTATATCCGACCAGGTGAGGGGACCATCCTACTAAGAACGCTGACTGAGTATTGATCCGCGCGCTGATAACATCGCTGCTTATTGCCACGGAGGGTATTTACAACGCGTGATAAAATGGCCACCTAAGGATGATAATGACAAATTATACATCGGTTGATTTACTTTTGACCATATGGCATCCCATAGATTTACACAAGTAGTTAAACATTTATCAAACATTATCCCCCCTGTGTTGCCTGTGTACAGCTAGTAGAGGCAGTTCGTTATCAATATGTTTATGTACATGAGATTTATTACAGTACGATGAAAATTCATCAGCTTGCCTCGAGTAAACAAACATGTTGAAACGCCCCTTCTAGATCTAGATGCTATCAGTCATTAATAAGTTCTGTTTGTTTGTTGTCAAGGTATCAAATAATGGAAATTGATGGATAAGAAAGATGATGTACTAAGTGGCGCCAACAGACCATGATGGCGGCGTACGTACTGGATAAAGGATGTATTGAAAGACGACAGCAATGTGAAGTCAAGTACGAACAGTTGAGATGAATAATTGATCAATAATGGCTCATGTCCCAACGATTGGTCAAACTTTCGTTTATAGTGTTGTTTGTTTGTTTGTTGTTTAACGCCGCACCCAGCAATATGCCAGCTATATGACGGCGATCTGTAAACAATCGATCCTGGACCAGGCAATTCAGTGATTGACATCATGAGCATCGATCTATGACATTGGGATTGGACCACCCGATCCCGTTAGTCGCCTCTTACGAGAAGTATTGGTTGCTGTAGACCAATTCTATAATCTGAATATTCACAGGTTGAAAGAAATGCTTGTTTGCTTGTTTGTTAGTTGTTAACACCGCACTCAGCAATATTCCAGCTTTATGACGTCGATCTGCAAATAATATACTCTAAACCAGACATTCCAGTGATTGACATCATGAGCATCGATCTACAGAGTTGGGATGCGATGACATGTATCGATCAGTCAGCGAGCCTGACCACCCGATCTCGTTAGTCGCCTTTTACGACAAGCATGAGTAGGACATTGATAAGTATTTGTGTGATGCTCATGTAGGTATGGACGTGTGGACTGACATCATTTTAAGATTAAAGCTGTAGAGGTAGGATTGGGTTTTGGTGTTGCCGGTAGATGTAGGGCTGCATCAGTACATAAGATGAACCCTCGAACGCAAGCACGCACGCAGGCGCGTTTTCCAGTTCCCAACTCCATAAACCAAAGAAGAATGAAAGCCTCGGGGGAAGATGGTGATGACCCACATATCGAGAAACTTTGAGATAATTTTTTTTTGTCGGTTGCCAGATACTGAAGTATCATCCAAAAGTGAGTTGTCTGCCCTACCTCATTGTTAATGAATTGCATCATCCCTATATTTATGACACGCCACGTGCGTTTGGTACCATATCGGAAAGACATGGCCGCTCACATGTTCACAGATGAAGACGTTTTGTGGGGAATATCTTCACAAAGTGATGATAATGACAGCACAGAGGACCTGCCATGCGAAGATTTTCAAGGAGAATCAGTTGACTCTTCTTAGCATTTCAGTTGTACAAAATATCATTATTCAAAGCTTTTAAGACTCTTCATGGGCCATCATGTTATTTCCAAAACCCATAACGAAGTGGCTGTGATATCCCTCTGTCACTATTACTGATAGACTTGGTTACATTACTGTTTCCAGTGTAGGTAAAAGACTTGAGACCCGCGTGAAGATTTTAAATGAAATATTTTTGGAATTCCATTTTGCAATGCAAAGTCGTCAAAACAGGATTATCAAGGATTTTTTAATCAATGCCCCTCCTTACCTCGCCTGTTTTCTGGGGATATTTGCAGCTGCCTCAACTGCATGGGGATGACAGCTGATGTGTCTTACAGTCTTAAAACGTCCACAAATTTATCAAAACCTCAAAGAAACGAGTTGTAGAGAGCCTGACACATCGTGCCGTGGATGTGAGAGAGGGGCCATTAGAAACCTGATCCATTTCGACAGGGCATGTCGGTGTGCATTTTGACATCAATCACCTCATAAACATGCACAGAGGACAGTGCACCTATTGCACTCTCACAAATTGTACTGTGTCTATATGACATTTTATCACATAGGCACCTACTGCAGGGTGGGTGTGATTGGGGAGTTTCTTGATTTATTTTTGTTGCATATTTTTTTTAAATATTTTTTTCATTATGTATTTAATTATTTTCCGGGGTGTTTGTGATCTTTGTTTTGTTGTTTGTTTGTTTTGGAGGGAAGGGGTTCACATCTTTTTTGAAAATGAACCGCCAGCTGATCGTGGATGAGACTGATGCCCCAGCTGGTCGTTGGTGAGACTGAAACTTCAGCTGGTCGTTGGTGAGACTGAATCACCAGCTGGTCGTGGATTAAACTGAATCACCAGCTGGTCGTGGGTGAGACTGAATCTCCAACTGGTCGTTGGTGAGACTGATTCTTCAACTGGTCGTTGGTGAGACTGAATCACAAGCTGGTCATTGGTGAGACTGAATCACCAGCTGCTCGTTGGTGTGACTGAATCGTCAGCTGGTCATTGGTGAGACTGAATCGTTAGCTGGTCATAGGTGAGACTGATGCCCCAGCTGGTCGTGGATGAGACTGAATCTCCAACTGGTCGTTGGTGAGATTGAATCTTCAGCTGGGCGTTGGTGAGACTGAATCACCAGCTAGTCAATGGTGAGACTGAATCTTCAGCTGGTCGTGGGTGAGACTGAATCACCAGCTGGTCGTTGGTGAGACTGAATCTTCAGCTGGTCGTTGGTGAGACTGAATCACCAGCTGGTCGTTGGTGAGACTGAATCACCAGCTGGTGGTGGATGAGACTGAATTTCCAACTGGTCGTTGGTGAGACTGAATCTTCGGCTGGTCGTGGGTGATCATGAGACTGAATCACCAGCTGGTCGTTAGTGAGACTAAATCACCAACTGGTCGTTGGTGAGACTGAATCTCCAACTGGTCTTTGGTGAGACTGAATCACCAGCTGGGCGTAGGTGAGACTGATGCCCCAGCTGGTCGTGGATGAGACTGAATCTCCAACTGGTCGTTGGTGAGATTGAATCTTCAGCTGGTCGTTGGTGAGACTGAATCTTTAGCTGGTCGTTGGTGAGACTGAATCACCAGGCGGTCGTGGGTGAGAATGAATCATCAGCTGGTCGTGGGTGAGACTGATGCCCCAGCTTGTCGTTGGTGAGACTGAATCACCAGCTGGTCGTTGGTGAGACTAAATCACCAGCTGGTCGTGGGTGAGACTGAATTCCAACTGGTGGTTGGTGAGACTGAATCTTCGGCTGGTCATTGGTGAGAATGAATCACCAGCTGGTCGTTGGTGAGACTGAATCTTCAGCTGGTCGTGGTTGAGACTGAATCATCAGGTGGTCTTGGGAGAGTCTGACAAACCTAGAAACATAATAGGATCGAACCGCGACTCGAACCCACAATCATAGGTTTCTGGCGTGCCCAAGGGACACAACTCTGCACAGCGGATCGCGGCGCCTTAGATGACTGGACCACTCGCGCCCCCTAGTGATTTGGAACTAGCAGGACAAATGTTTTTTTCAGGGTATACAGTCAGACCTGTATAGCCCGGACACCTTGCATTAGGGGAATGTTTGTTTATATATAGTAATACGATACCGTTCATCTTTTTTATATTGAGAAAGTTGGCATTAACTGTAGCATTATTCCAGCATTATCATGGCGAGAGTTTCACAAATGGGGTTCGAACCAGGGTCTTCTGCGTGGCGAGCGAACACATAAACTACTAGGCGATCCTAATGGAGTAAAGGAATGACAGGTCTGGGTCCACCTGAGTTGGGCGTGGTTGGGGGTTCTTGAGGTAGGTTGCCCCTGACGCCAACACAATGTACAATTAGGATATGTTTAATAAAACAGGAGACATTCAGCACCCATTCAGAAATGTTTTCACGCCTCAAATATATACTGGTACATACTTTGTCAGTTTTTTCTATTCATGTCAAAAGTCAAGTTGCTGATGAAAACCCCATTACACCTCGAAACATACAAAACGGAAATTGTTGAAGACAGAGCACACCCAATTAGGCTTGTTAATTGTAGTATTGCTATATATCTCTCTATGAATAATTAATGGACGCAAAAGTAGTCTAGCTGTTAGCAATCAGAGCATATGTATGTATGTATGTATGTATGTATGTATGTATGTATGTATTTAGAAATTACGACTTCTGAATACCGTTCACAAAGGAAAGTAATTGAGGACTTTCTCATGAGTGAGTTGGGTTTAACTCAGCTTGGAACAATATTCCAGTTATATCGCAGCGTGTCAGCTTTATGTGGGAGGAAAGTCTGAAGTGATGCAGGTCTCAGACGTTTACCCCTGTGGTGACACCCACGAGCACGGGTATGGTTCTGACAAACCTAGAAACATTATCGACGTGAACAGGGATTTCGAACGCATAATCATAGATTTCTGGCGTGCCCAAGGGACGCAACCCTGCATAGCGAACTGCGGCGCCTCAGACGACTGGGCCACCCATGCGCCCCGTTTTGTCAAGATGTGTAGTCCATTTTCTATCTCACCAGTTGATGTGTACCTGCAGGTACCTTTACTCCCTATCAGTTTAAGATAAGCCTAATCAGTTTCTTTCAAATCCAGGTGAGGGGCGCCATAAACAAATGTGACGATGTCTGTCAGCATTTCGAAGAGTAATTATCAGTTTCTTCAAAGTCTACAATTTCGCTGGTGATCCGTCGGCCCTTGTGTCGTTGCACAAATATTGTGTGGTTTCACGAGAAACTATGCACTATCCAATTTATCTTTACATCAACACTGAATGGTGGATTTCTGACACTCGGGTGGTACTACTAGATGTTGAAATATTTAAGTAACGGACCCAAGGACTTGCGTCGTGACCCGTCTGTTTCACAACTGGATAGAGGTCTGAGGTGAGGTGAGGCAAAATGGGGTTTAACGTCGCGTCCAAGATTATTGCACTTATATAGCGACGTGAATGTACGTGTGTGTGTTTGTGTGTTGCTGCTTGTACTAGTCCGGACTGATGCCGATTTATAGTGCTAGCTCACTGAGATACCATGCTGCAGTTTAACATGAATACCCCACTCAGACACAGTATACTGACTCCGAAACCGACCAGTCCTTGTTTTAGCCCCTTCATGCCGAGCGCCAGACAGGGTAACAACAAGTACCATATTTTCACGTCTTTTGGTGTGACGCGGTCGGGGATCGAATCCCGGACCTTCCGCTCTCCGGGCGGACACTCTACCACTAGACCACTGAGGCGGTCGATAGAGGTCTGAATGTTTTCGTGTTTCCAAAGCCTTAGTAACAAAAATATTATTGTATATTTTCTTTACATAAAACATGTCAGTCTACACTTAAATATTGAAAAAAAATAACATGAAATAAGTTTTTAGAGCTAATTAGTAAAATGTTTATCAATTAACGTTCACTGGTGGGGTGGAGTGGATCAAGTTGGATCTAACGTTGCGTTCAAGATTATTGCACATAAATGTAGCGTGCGGGAGCCTGTTTGTATTACTCCCGACTTACGCCGGTTTTATGGTGCTAACCCACTCGGTTGAGCCTCCGGTTCGTGGTGTACAACCTAACTGTGGACGCATAAAACCACACAGACCCCTCATGATACTGCTACAACTTCTATTGTTCCATGGACACTTAATACTTAATCTATATTTAGGGTCCATGATTGTTCACATGCATCGGGATATGATTAGTCTTGATTCCATTGTGCTTCTTCGAACTGACATGGGACTACATTCATGTCTTCAGGGGTTCCAGTCTATTCGAATGACGCTTTCAGTCAAGGTGTTCTCTTTTTAACACGAATGATAAGAGATTCCCTTTTTGGCAAATGGTGTTTTTTAACTAAACTTTGTAAATCTTGGGTTTAAAGGTGAGGTGAAATTTGGTTTTACGTCACGTCCAAGATTATTGCACTTATGTAGCGACATGTATGCACGTGTGTGCGTGTGTGTGTGTGTACTAGTCCGGACTGATGCCGATTTATAGTGCTAACTCACTGAGATACCATGCCGCAGTTTAAAATGAATACCCCACTCAGACACAGAATACAGACTGAGCAAACCAGTCCTTGTTTTAGCCCCATAATGCCGAGCGCCAGACAGGGTAACGACAAGCACCTTCTTTCAACGTCTTTTGGTATGACGCGGCCGGGGATCGAACCCTGGGCCTTCCGCTCTCAGGGCTGACGCTCTACCTCTAGACCACGGAGGCGGTCCAGTTTCAAGCAAACGATCTGTGGTTTAAGTCTCAACTGGGGCCACTTGTATAAGAAATGGTTTCATGAGTGCCAACCACACTTAGGCACCCTTTATGGATGCCTCAGTGAAGTACGCTGGATGCCATGAAACGTTATCTGGTACAGGAGTGCCAATATTTCAACGTTGAAATATATATTTCGTCTTGTTTTGTCTTGCAAATAGTGTCAAATCAATAAAGTATTTAACTAAGCTGATGAGGGAAGCTATTAGCATGTCCAAATGAGCATGCATTCCATGTGAAATCCCAGTATCATGTACTTGTACCAGCTGTGTACACTCAAAACTCAAGACTCAAGCGCACTCAAATATCCAGGATATTATATCTCCGTTGACCAAATATCCTGAACTCATTCGGCATCACAGCTTGTGTTTAAGGTTATGTAACACGTTGGTGCTGCCAGTGTGAGTGAGTGTGTATTGTTTTACGCCGCTTTTAGCAATATTCCAGCAATATCACAGCGGGGGACACCAGAAATGGGCTTCACACATTGTACCCATGTCGGGAATCGAACCTTGGTCTTCAGCACGACGGGCAAATGCTTTAACCAATAAGCTACCCGACCGCCCCCTGGTGCTGCCAGTACCTTGGAGAACTGTCAGCCAGGGTTGACTAGGTCTTCAGCAACCCATGCTTGCCATAAAAGGCGACTATGCTTGTTGTAAGAGGAGACTAACAGGATCGAATGGTCAGGCTCGCCGACTTGGTTGATGCATGTCATTGTATCCCAAATGAGTGGATTGATGTTCATGATGTCAATCTCTGGATAGTCTGGTCCAGATTTGATTATTTTACAGACCACCGTCATATAGCTGGAATATTGCTGAGTGCGGCGTTAAACAACAAACAAACAAACAAACAAACAAACAAACAAACAAAACTTCATGCAGCATTCACCGTGTCCCCCAAATAGCACACATTATTGGAGGAAAACCTATATAAGAAAATGCACTCTCATTCACTCACTTGAACCTCTCTCTGCATCCCCTTCTCTGGATGAAGACAAACACAAGACGCATGTTGACAGCCATGTTTTATTCCAGGTAGTCTAATCACACCTGCATACAAAAATAACCTGCCACATAATTAGACATAGATATATTATTGGTTTGTAACAACACTGACAAAACAACAAAAACAACATCATTGGTAACAAAACAGAATATTGGTTAAGGATACCATTCAAAAAATAAAATTTGAGCATCCAATGAATTATGCACAAATGACAAATATTGCAGTAACACTTTGTTTGATTGTATCTTAATGATTGCACACTGGTTACCATGTTGTTCACACATCATATAAAATGTACACACTATTATCACACTTCGAAATATAATTGTTGGATTTACCAGAAACCACACACAATACATTGTATTATAATAAGCTCCTTTACCCTTTCAGCAATTTTCAGGTATATTTTTCAATCATGATTAATTCATGGTTCAAATAAAAGATTAAAAGATTTTTTGCTATCAATTTAAAAACATGAAGCAAACATTTCTAAATAATCTATTGGCATCACACAAATAATACTTCTGAAATCAATCCCCACAGTCTAAAGAAGCGAAATTCAAATATGTATTTCTCCCTTTGCTGAACCACAAGGAGTTTGCACTCCCATCAATCAATGAAACATGTGGTCTTTATACAGAAATAGGATTAGCAGGGGGTGTTTCTGTATTGTATATACTGGGGAGTTGCACAGCACCATAACACCCACAGGAAAACTAGCATGGGTAGTGGGGACCTACTCTTCCCCAGAATCCGGACAGATGGACAGGCAGAGAGTACTGGGGACCTACTCTTCCCCAGAATCCGGACAGATGGACAGGCAGAGAGTACTGGGGACCTACTCTTCCCCAGAATCCTGACAGATAGACAGCCAGAGAGTACTGGGGACCTACTCTTCTCCTAACAGATAGACAGATGGACAGGCATAGAGTACTAGGGACCTACTCTTCCCCAGCATCCGGACAGATGGACAGGCAGAGAGTACTGGGGACCTACTCTTCCCCAGAATCCTGACAGATAGACAGCCAGAGAGTACTGGGGACCTACTCTTCTCCTAACAGATAGACAGATGGACAGGCATAGAGTACTAGGGACCTACTCTTCCCCAGCATCCGGACATATGGACAGGCAAAGACTACTGGGGACCTACTCTTCCCCAGAATCCGGACAGATGGACAGGGGAGGTACTGGGGACCAATACTTCCTGGAATCCCCACAGGGACATAGGCATGAGGTACTGAGGACCTATACTTCCTGGAATCCCTACAGGGAGACAAGTTTATAAAACTACATTATTGGGTAATAAAATGTATAAATAAAGCCAATGTTGAAGAGCCTGGTATGAAACTCCAGCCAAATAGTGAAGACAATCTACTGAAATGAAATGAATGTTGCTGACACTCCCTGTATTTGGAAGCTGAGAAAATCACATGATGGTCCATCTTCCCAAGGCAAGGGAGTTAACTGACTATGAAAGTCCAGCTTCTACCCTTGCCGAACTAGGCGGTAGTATGGAGTTGGCTTGACTAACAAGTCCATGCATTGTCCAATCAAAATCGCATAAAGAAATCAACATCCTGTCCATCAACTAAGCATCAACACATATTTTCCAAATCTTTTCATGTTTTTTAATCAAGGTGCTCACGTGACTAGATGCATTTCGTGAAGTAAACCCATTCTTTTACAATATAGATCTGACTATTGATTAGATTGTCTTGACTGAGCACCACCATTTTGTTTGAAGCAAGTGATATCAGAGATGGAATCTGATTGGTTAATAGGAGGGACATAGAAAAGAGACATCACTCGGAATAGACACTGCTATGATCGAACCCAGAAACTCCAACCTAGTTCGGCAAGGGTGGAACTGGACTTTTACAGTCAGTAAACTCCCTTGCCTCAGGAAGATGATAATGGTCTTGACTTTCACACAATACTAAATATTACACATGGATAAATATTAATAAAAGGTGCTCAAACCATGTCACAAACTCATATATGCAACAATGCAACAAGGATATATTAAATGTTTAAAATAGTGTAGTATTATACAATGGCAATTACAGGACAATAATTACAAAAGGTAATAACAATTGTAAGAAACAGATAATTGTATCCAGTCATTTGCACTTATCGCAGTGCCATTAACCAATAACTTGATCCGTCCAATACTGAATAATGAATAGAAATAAAAGAAGCTGAATACTACATACCTCTTCCTCATAGAACCAAAGGACTTGATTGATTTCCAACAATGTACATCAATTCCTGATCAGTTAGAGAGTGGTAGTTGTATGCTGCAGTCAGCATCACTTAATTTTACTCCCCAAAAGAAGTTAAGGAACACCATGACAGATTAACTATAGTAACATGAAAGACTTGGGTGTTCCTTAATTTCTTTTGAGTAGTATATATCATAGCAGCCTATGCCATTAACCTCTATACTCCAACCCCTCAAAAAAGAAACCCAAAATGTCTGAACCAAGTAAACTAGTGGCTGTTAGCATGAACACCCATCTGCAATGTCAGGATACGACGACAGGTGACATAATCTATCCCGATATGTTATTCTTTTTCTATTGCCTCTTGATTCTTGGCAAATCCATAAAACATGACAATTAATTGGCCAGGTCAACTACAGCTTACAGCTGGTAATGCAGACAATCTCATTAAAATCAGACCTTAGTTCTCGCTACCGCTAAACAAAGATCTGAAGACATCCCATTAGGGGTCACGTCAGAACGACCTTTTATTTGACCAACCAGTGCGTCGCTTACCAGATTATGAAAGTGACAGTTGGAATGTCATTTCTAATCATGCAATCTCGAAAACTTTAACATGGGGTATTCCGAACGATAGTTACGGGTTTAACGACTGAATCCTTACAATCTAGACCATATATTAGTCATTCCAGAATATTTTTTGTTCAGGTTTCAAATTTTTAATCGAGAATTTGTCAAAATTTGTACCATAAAGCACGAGAAAGCTGCCTTCTGATTGGTCATTCCATTGGTCCGTCAAAGTTCGCGCAAGGCCGGTCTGTCATGATCCGTAATGGGATGTTCTCAGATCTTTGTTTAGCAGTAGCGAGAACTAAGATCTGATTTTAATGAGATTGGGTATGCTGGGGTAGAGTAGATCCCTAGCAACCCATATTGGTCATATTAAAGAGGCGACTGAATGAATCGTGTGGTCAGGACTGGTGACTTGACTGCTAGCGTGCCATCATACCCTGACTGCATGGTTGGTCATTATATCAATCATTGGATTGCCTAGTCCACATATTGTTGAGGTCAGCATTAAACAACAGAGCCCAAATAGATTAGCTATAGTCTCATGCCTAGATACCAAAATCAAATACCAAAGCCCAAAAGAAACGTGAATTACATGTTGGTTAAAATATGAAGAATTCCTCATTTTCAAAAGATACTAGAGTGGTTCAACACACTAAGAAACATACATATACGTTGTGGGAAACGACACTCATGAACGCATCACATGTGACATAATACATCCATGACTCAAGATGCACCATTTGTCTCGTGCAGGATTAGCATGTAAAGCTTGGAAATCATGAGAAGCATATCGTGATAAGAATAAAGACACTCTGTGATAACACTTGACTGATTGTTAGTTTTGTTATCAATTGGTTCCTTTTAGAAACATTTCCTAATGTTCATACTTCTCTATATGTTTCTATGGTTTGCGTTTTCTTTTGGCGGTGAGAACAGATTAGACAGTCTCTTGACTGGACACAAAAGACAAATAACATATCACCGACACACATATATTGTCATATTCAGGACAATTTCTATCAACTTTAAAATGTGACTAAAGCACCTTCCGACATCAACTTTGCAAAGCTTGGATTAAGGCTACAGGTGTTACAATGGTTACGGAAACAAATATCAGCAATAATGTTGATGCTAAAATGCATTAAATAATGGTCCCTGGTAACGAGTAATCACAGTTTATTGTCCTTGTAATCAACATATGCCATATATATATAATATATCAAACTGACAAAATGAAATAATTCGTTGAAAGACAATGTCATAATTAAGCCTAAGGACCGTAGATCACCATGTCCCATCTCCATCTACTGCTGAAATCTTGAAATAAAGATGGCCACCTGGCAGCCATATTGTTTTCTTTATTCTGATGTTTTAAATGTACATAGAGGATCTCACACGAATGTCTCTTGATATATAATATATCAACACGAGTAGATAAAAGTGGAGATTTTATTTATCATCCAGCATTATTCTTCCAACTTTTTCAGTTTGTAGACAGTAATAGGCAGTGTCTTAGTGTAAAAGGTAGCTAACAGCTTCAGTAGTAGAGCCATTAGTGATGTCATTTGATTGTGACATCATGGTGACCAATGACGTCACAATGGTCTGCAAAGCATTGTGATGCAATTTCATTGCAGCGATATCTACAGTGTAGATATCGCTTGATCTCACCCAAGCCTATCTCCTCTGGGAGCCAGTTTTGGATGATAAATGACCTTATGAGTCTCACAGCTATTGGCAGGTGGCCAGTGTTGCTTGGAGTCAACCCTATTACGACAGGTACCGAAGCTCACCTTTACTAAGTGGACAATCTTTTTGTGAGTGAAGTAAACAGAGTAGCAAATATATTTCTTTTTTTTATAGAATAAAATGCTGATGAGGCCTTCATACTTCTTAATTACAGTAACACAAAATATAAACAAACAAAATTAGCTAACAGTTAACATAATCAACAGAAATATATAATATAAATAAACGTTTCGCTTCATACCAATTCAAACTGTAGAATATACAATAGGTGGTACAAAGGAAGCAGTAGGATACAGATATATAAAATCTAAATATATGCTAAAGGATTTGGCGCTTATGAATGTGGGTAACAGTACAAAAAAATCAACAATAATAAGTTCAAATATTCAACAACATATATAATCATAAGTATTATGATTTTGTTTCCAGTGTCTTTGGCTGACCCTCCAGGGGCGGATCCAGCATTTGTTTCAGGGAGGGGCCAAAAATGTCTAAAATAATCCTCTCTCAGGGGGTTGGGGGGGTTGGGGTGTGGAGTGTGGAGTGTGGAGGAGTGTCTATAACATACTCATTTGGTTTTCAAATGGTGGGGGGGGGGGGTGTCATAGTCTTATGCTGACAATGACAATGGTCCATCACCTTCAACCAAACCAGAAAAGTTCACCATTGATCCCGAAGCTAAAAACACCTCCAACCTCAAATGATCAGATAAAGAAACTATTTTTACTGTACTGTTACCATACATCCTCTTCATTCTCAATGTTAGTTTCTGAGGAAGACTCAACCAGTCTTGAATACAATATCATCCAAATGTCATTTGTCACTGCTGGTCAATACCACGCCATATGTAACATAGTGTTCTGATGAGCACAAGTTGGTATCGGTCTCGTGGGACTTACAGAAGGGAATATCACACTGTCTAAAATACTACTGAAAAAAGTTAAGGAACACAATTCTTTCATATTACGGTAGTTAATCTGTCATGGTGTGGAAGATTAACTATAGTAATATGAGTGAGTGAGTAAGTTGGGTTTAACGCCGCTTTTAACAGTATTCCAGTTATATCACGGCGTGTCAGCTTAATGTGGGAGGAAAGCCCCAAGTGATGCAGGTCTCAGACGTTTACCACTTCAGTGAAACCCACGAGCACGGGTATGGTGCTGACAAACCTAGAAACATAATCGGGGCGAACCGGGATTCGAACCCACAATCATAGGTTTCTGGCGTGCCCAAGGGACGCAACTCTGCACAGCGAATCGCGGCGCCTTAGACGACTGGGCCACCCGTGCCCCCTATAGTAATATGAAAGAATTGGGTGTTATTTAGTAGTTTAATGCTTCATTTGAAGAAGATTCAATCATTTAAAATCTGGAATCTTTCTCGTTCAATGGGTCTCGCAGTGGATAATATTTGCACCATTCGTAATTTGTATGTGTATAGGAAGCATTACTTTGCATCCCAGTATATATGGTCAAAATGAAATTACTATTTACCCATGATTCATTAATCTGGAGTGAGTGAGTGAGTGAGCAGCAATATTCCATCAATGTCACGAAATAACCTTCACCCTTCATTGTCGGGAATCAAACTTTGGCATGATGATAGAAGGCTTTAACCAATCGACTACTCCGCAACGCTTAACAGATTTCCAAGTTTGTTTTTCTCTTGCATTATTTCACATGCTCAGACACCTTACACCTGTTACAGAAGGGGAGTGGGAAATGTCAGTGTCATGCAATCTACATTTCTAATAAGTTTCAGGATTAATACAATCCAATTTCATTGTAATCAGATCTTAGTCTTCGCAACAGCTGGAAAAAGATCTGAGGACATTCCAATACTGGTCACATCAGAATGACCTTTTGCGATCTTTGACCGACCAATGAAACGACTGTCAAGAAGTTTTTATAAGCCAATCAGAAATCAGCTTTCTCGAGCGTTACGGCACTAGTTTCAAACTGTCAACTTCCATTTCAGACTATACTTTAAAAATACAAACATTCTTATTGATTTCAAAATTTGAAAAATGAGCAAAAGAAAATTCTGGAATGTCTAACAGAGTCTGAGATTGTATGGCAGTACTTCCCATGGGCTGTGGAAAGTCTCTTCCCTTTGAAATGGTTCGCCCATTGAAACAAGAGACAGACGACATTTTTGAAGGAATCAGTTCGGTGTCATTCAGAATTCTCCGAGGTTGCATGATCAGAAAATGCCTGCCAACTGTCACTTTCCCAATGTGGTAACCGACGCTCTGATTGGTCAGATGAAAGGTTGTTCTGACGTGACCCGTAATATCTTTGTTAAGTGGTAGCGAGGACAGCGATATGATTTAAATGAGAATGAACACAATGATACTTTCTTGCCCCCAATGTGTCTGCATACAGGAGGAAATATTCTGCATCCGCAACCATTATCATTTCCAACTCGAACAATTTCCCCCTCAACAGTAGAAATACACCTTCTATCTTATAGCACTGACATTATCACTGGGCAGGATCAAAACTGGACTGATTCGGATAAAATTCCTGCTACAGCCAAGGCCATTATTTTCTTATTTGTTGAATCACAGACATGCAGACCCTGTTTTCTTCAAAACTTAAAATAATAATAATCATAATATACACTTATTATTTTTTCGCCTGCATGTCAAACGCACAAATATATTTTGAGATTACTCAAGTGTTTCAAAAACAATTATCTATAAAACTCATGATGCTCAATGTGACATAATTTTTTCACCAAATTGTTCAGACGACGACTCGAAGGGAAATTGGGAAATTCCTTGAATAACAGATCTAGAGTTATGTCCCTTTTTTTGATACATAAACATCGAACATGCCAGCTGACGATGGCACAAAAGATGACAAATTCATCATTTAACCTAAGCATTGGTGCCAGACCTAATCGATATTGAATTGAGTGATATATTTTTTAATTCTTCTTAGTTTGACAAAAAAAAAATCTGTGATCCAACAAATATAAAAAAAATAGCCCACTGCTGATGGCATAATCAACACATAGCTAAAAGACCATGTTCGGTCATGTTCCATTTTTAAGACAGTGTATGATGTCAGATAAAACATCCTTTGTTCGATAAGCGATGACGCCAGGGACGGCATTGCCACCTTCGTTGGAAGAAAACTGGTACTGAAGTTGGTGTGACTGATCCGCACCCTGAATCGTGTCGAGATCCTTGTCGAGATCCTTGTGGAGATCCTTGTGGAGATCCGTGTCGAGATCCGTGTACGGGACGATCCCTCCCCCGAGGGACAAGAGCACAGCGTGAGGGGCACAGCAGTCCCACTTGTAGATGGTCGGCCGGCTCAACACGTAGCCATCCACATGGCCCCACGCGGCACTCAGTATCTTGTAGCCCGCACCCGCGGCGGAAAACAGTGTGAACTTCTTGGACAGTTTTTGTTTGACGGCGTCGGACTCACTGGAGCTGATGATGATGCTGTGTTTGTCGGACTTGGATGGCGTGATGGAGGACAGGCGGACGTCTTTGTAACACACAGACCAGGTTGTGTTGTGCAACCATCTAAACAGAGGGCCGATATTTACCTTCAGACATGGAGTAAGATTGTCATTGATAATGTTAATTTCAGTAACACCAGATCACACTTAACAAAACAAAATACAAATATCCACGTGTTATGGGTTTCAGGCGCTTAAAAAACATTCATTCTTGCTAATCACAACAATTGTAAACATCTCACTCACTTATAAAAGACAACTTTATCTTAAAACCCCCATCATCTGAGTATTTACAATGTTTGTGAGACACCACACCCCTTGATAAAGCGTGAGTAATCACGATAAACAAGCCCTCAGAAAACATATGGTGTCCGAAAACCTATGATCCGACGATACCCTTGGGGGTCTTTCTCAATTCAGGGGAGTTATCTATTTCTACCAAAATCTTTGTAAAATCTAAATATTTTTTACATTCGTAAACTTATCCTGCATTATGCCTGATGTATTTACTGCCGGTTTTTACAGAAAGACAAAGCTGTGTGGACTCCAGCTGAAAAAGAAGTTGTTCCAACTAGTTGTGTGGCTAATTGCATGACACAATGCCCATGTGATCACAGAAGTCATGACATCATGGAACCTAACATTACTGCTTGTCAACCAGACTGACAAGTCCTTTATAATAAAGCTTTGTCCTTCTGTAAAAAAAACCAGCAGTAAATGCATTAAGGAGTAATGCAGGATAGGTTAAAAAAAAAATTTTATTCTGAAACATAGCGTTGTGTAGAGTGTGACTTACTGCAGTGTTTTGGTATCCCATAATGCAAAGGGCTGGACACAAACTCCAGCTATTGGTTGGCCGGACTGTTTATCAAACGCACCAATGAGAACAGTGACACACTGTAGGCCCTCATCAACAATGCCTTCGTTGTTAGGAGCTCCAGTCTGGCCACGTATGAACTGAGCTGTGGAGTCTGTAACATACAATGCAACCTTAGAATAACGACAAGAAGAGAAGTAGGGGGGTTCGTTGATACATTGCTTCTTGTTTGTTTGTTGTTTAATGCCACACTCCACAATATTCCAGTTATATGACTCTGGTCTGTAAATAATCGAGTCTGGACCAGACAATCCAGTGACCGACATCATGAGCACAGGTCCACGCAATTGAGATATGATGGCACGCATCAACCAAGTCAGAGAGCCTGACCATCCGAGCACGTTAGTTGCCTCTTACAATAAGCATAGCAGCGTTAGAAATTGGCACTAGTCCTATAGTCCTTGCCAAACTTCCCAATAGTAAAGGTATCATAAGGACTAGTAGACATTTGCCCTTTTAAAAGGTTTTGTTATATGTTATCATTATAAGGACTAGTGGACGAAAACTGTTAGTTTCTAACCCTTCATAGCTGCCTCTTAAAACAAGCATGGATTGCTGTAGATCGTATTCTAACCCGCCTCATCACGAGTCCCTAAGAAAGCATTACAAACAACATGTAACAGGGATTAGTGATGTAGTATGGTAAATAAACTTGAGTGGTATTGAGTGTATTAAAAAAGCGATGTGTGTGGACAAGTTAGGGTGAAGTCATTGACAGACATTTAGAAGTTGGAAGAACATAAATACATGACACTTTCGAAATTGGGATATCATGACACACATCAACCAAGTCAGGGCGTCTGACCGAACGACAAGCATAGTCGCCACTTACGACAGGCATAGGTTACTGAAGACCTATTCTAACCTGGATCTTCAGGGGTAGTTTTACACATTGATACGTATTACTGATGTACCGATACATGATTTCATAAACTGATAAAGTATCAAGACCAAATTCTCTTTTATATTTTGTATTTTGTCTATAGTACTCTGACAGCTTGGATCACTGCTCCTATCAATCACTGAACTGTCTGGTACAGACTTGATTATTTAAAGACCGCCCTCATATAAATGGCAGCAACGTACAATACTCAGACTGGGCTGCAATCGTCTACTTTGTTTGTTTCTTTGTTAGTTCGTTCGTTGTTTAACACCGCACTCAGCAATGTTCCAGCTACATCACGGCGGTCTGTAAGTAATCGAGTAATCCAGGATTGACCTTATGAGCATCGATCTGTGTAATACCGTGACGCCCACTTCGTCTACTCACCAATACAATCTGTCCCGATGCCCACATCATCTACTCACCAATACAATCTATCCTGATGTCTACATCGTCTAATCACCAATACAATCTATCCTGACGGCCATATTGTCTACTCACCAATACAATCTATCCTGACGGCCATATTGTCTACTCACCAATACAATCTATCTCGATGCCCACATTGTCTACTCACCAATACAATCTATCCCGATGCCCACATCGTCTACTCACCAATTGGGTCTATCCAGATGCCCACATCGTCTACTGCTACTTCCTGTTCCTGAGACTGGAGCATGGTGTCCACAGTAGCCTCTACATCCTCGTGAAGAGCCTCCGACAATATGGCCGCTGCTTTCTCGTTTCCATCTAGCACTTCCTCTGGAATACAAAATAGGAATGAAGCTTTGATAAAGGGTTACATGTGTAATACAAGGTCTTGCATCCTTGGTGTATCATGATCTGCTGCGCCACAACACCAGTATCACGTGGTATCAGGCGATGTATCGATCTTTCTTCATTGTAGATTTCTTTGTTTGTTGCTTAACACTGCACTCAGCATTATTTCAGTTGCAGGAGTGTGGCCGTCAAGTCTGGACCAGGCAATCCAGTGATTGATATCGTGAGCAGAGATACATTCAATCAGAGTATGACTTGCAATCAACCAAGTCACCAAGCCAGATCACCCAATGCATTTCAACCAACATAGTGAGTGAGTGAGTGAGTGAGTTTGGTTTAACGCCGCTCTTAACAGTAATCACGAAGTGATGCAGGTCTAAGACGTTTACCAATTCAGTGAAACCCACAAGCACGGGTAAGGTGCTGACTAACCTAGAAATATAATTGGGGCGAACCGGGATTCAAACCAACAATCATAGGTTTCTGGCGTGCCCAAGGAATGCAACTCTGCACAGCGAATCGTCGCACCTTAGACCACTGGGCCACCCGTGCACCCTCAACCAATCCCCAGAACGGCGCAGCAGGAGCTGGTTAAAGAAACAACAAGCCAATGTGTAGATGAACTGCTGTAGAGCTGCTGTACCTGAACACTGTCCAGATTAAATACAGAAGTTCCCTCCATACATAGAGAATCTCACCCGAGTGCCTTTTGATATCAAATATATATCATACATCATATTATCATACATCACATTATCATACATCACATTATCATTCATCACATTATCATAAATCACATTATCATACATCATATTATCATACATCACATTATCATACATCATATTACCATACATCACATTATCATACATCATATTATCATACATCACAATATCATACATCACATTATCATACATCACATTATCATACATCATATTATCATACATCATAATCGTGCATGTACTGGTATACATCAATGTGTATTTGCTGGTATTCATCTACAACTGTTCAGAGGCCAATATCCGACCCCAAGTAAGAAACAAACGTCATTAAAAATTCCCACATAGGAATTTAAAATTTCCGAATTCATATAAATCTATACTATGGACAAAATAAAAGGGAACTAAGTCAATATATCTAATGTGTTTACATTATAGCATGTTCCACCAGAGTGCTATGTACACAGTTATTATAGCTAGTTGTTGTATCAGCACTGTACTGTAGATCAATGGGAGTTCCCCTTTAGTTGATTAAACATGGCTATAAACCAGACATGTGCTTTTGACTCACAAGAAAGTTGAACCTCCTAAATAGAAGTTCCAGAAGTCAATAAGACCATTACAGTGAAATGATAGTGAAGCTGTAATGACAATATATGTCTGAAAAATTAAAGTTGGGCGTGGACATTAAGATCTTTATAATCATACATACAGCAGGGGGCCGGGACCAAAATAACAGTTTGTTATATCTGTCAATTTGTTATATGCGTGTTGTTGTAAACATAGTACGCTGTATCTGTGAATCGGAGGCCAAACCTTGATTCATCTGTAAACATGGTGTAACGCCAATTGGCACACAGGCAGTGCCTGCCCACCCCAATCTTTGCCGCCTCTGGTAAGCTGTCAGGGCCACACCCCACACAAGATGCCGTACTTTCAGGCGTTGAAATTTGCCTTCCTGTTATTGTACAGTGTTCTCTATTGATAACAGATGCATATTTGAATGTGTAGTGCAAATAATGAGAGTGAGTTGTGTTTAACGCTGATTTTAACAGTATTCCAGTCATATCACGGCGTGTCAGCTTAATGTGGGAGGAAAGCCCGAAGGGATGCAGGTCTCAGACGTTTACCACTTCGGTGAAACCCACGAGCAAGGGTTTGGTACTGACATACCTAGAAACATAATAGGGGCGAACCGGGATTCGAACCCACAATCATAGTTTTCTGGTGTGCCCAAGGGACGCAACTCTGCACAGCGAATCGCGGCACCTTAGATGACTGGCCCACCCGTGCCCCCCAGTGCCATTAATGTGATGAGACAATCTATGGGTCACATTTATAGGCCTGCGCCACCTGGTCTCTTTGCTCCTCCACCCTTTGTACGCTCTTTGTCCCACGGTCGAGAACCTACACAACTTGATTTGTCAAACATTAGGGCAACTTGGGATGATGACGTTCCCTCCTCTATCATACCGACGATTCGCCATTTCTCGAAGGCATTTTTAAGTGTGGGTCCAGTTCAATAGCATTAGTGATGAGCTCCCCTACAGGAACACACACGTCAGCGTTAGTGATGAGCTCCCCTACAGGGACACACACGTCAGCGTCAGTGATGAGCTCCCCTACTGGGACACACACGTCAGCGTTAGTGATGAGCTCCCCTACAGGGACACACACGTCAGCGTCAGTGATGAGCTCCCCTACTGGGACACACACGTCAGCGTTAGTGATGAGCTCCCCTACAGGGACACACACGTCAGCGTCAGTGATGAGCTCCCCCACAGGGACACACACGTCAGCGTTAGTGATGAGCTCCCCCACGGGGACACACACGTCAGCGTTAGTGATGAGCTCCCCCACAGGGACACACACGTCAGCGTTAGTGATGAGCTCCCCCACAGGGACACACACGTCAGCGTCAGTGATGAGCTCCCCTACAGGGACACACATGTCAGCGTTAGTGATGAGCTCCCCTACAGGGACACACACGTCAGCATTAGTGATCAGCTCCCCTACTGGGACACACACGTCAACGTTAGTGATCAGCTCTCCTACTGGGACACACACGTCAGCGTTAGTGATGAGCTCCCCTACTGAGACACACACGTCAGCGTTAGTGATGAGCTCCCCTACTGGGACACACACGTCAGCGTCAGTGATGAGCTCCCCTACTGGGACACACACGTCAGCGTTAGTGATGAGCTCCCCCACAGGGACACACATGTCAGCGTTAGTGATGAGCTCCTCTACAGGGACACACACGTCAGAGTTAGTGATGAGCTCCCCTACAGGGACACACACGTCAGCTTCTGTGTGCACATGCATCACATGCTGTTTACGCACGATGTGAAATTGCATTGTGATGAGATGTTGCACTCAGATGCAACACCACTGTATTGCAAATGTACACCTCAACGATTGCTACATCCAAATCATTAGTTCCCTTATTTTTGGTCGGTAGTATACATAACTAATAACTAATTTTAAGGCTTTGTACAGGTATCCTGTATTTCGCTGTTACCATGACCAATAAAGAGGATGAATTTTTTTAACACAATCTCAGACTATAATGTTAAAATATCGCTGAATAAAAAAAAAGGAAAAAATCCAAATTCTGAACTAAATAACAATTTGTTTCCCCATTTGCTTTCCAGGGGCATTCAACTTAAAATCTTTGATAAACCAATGATTTCATTTTGTACTCCCTAGTTGCATCGACGGGTCACCATGAAGTTGGTAGAGTATTACCATGGTTACTTACAAAGTAAAGTAGCTATTTCCTGTGGGGTTGGGCATAGCTGTACAACCACAGACTGTTACCATGGTTACTTACAAAGTAAAGAGGCTATTTCCTGTGAGGTTGGGCATAGTTGTACAACTACAGACTGTTACCATGGTTACTTACAAAGTAAAGTAGCTATTTCCTGTGGGGTTGAGCATAGTTGTACAACCACAGACTGTTACCATGGTTACTTACAAAGTAAAGAGACTGTTTCCTGTGGGGTTGGGCATAGCTGTACAACAACAGACTGTCACCATGGTTACTAAATGAAGAGACTGTTTCCTGTGGGGTTGGGCATAGCTGTACAACTACAGGCTGTTACCATGGTTACTAAGTAAAGAGACTGTTTCCTGTGGGGTTGGGCATAGCTGTACAACTACAGACTGTCACCATGGTTACTAAGTAAAGAGACTGTTTCCTGTGGGGTTGGGCATAGCTGTACAACTACAGACTGTTACCATGGTTACTAAGTAAAGAGACTGTTTCCTGTGGTGTTGGGCATAGCTGCACAACTACAGACTGTTACCATGGTTACTTACTAAGTAAAGAGGCTGTTTCCTGTGGTGTTGGGCATAGCTGCACAACTACAGACTGTTACCATGGTTACTTACTAAGTAAAGAGGCTGTTTCCTGTGGCGTTGGGCATAGCTGCACAACTACAGACTGTTACCATGGTTACTTACTAAGTAAAGAGGCTGTTTCTTGTGGTGTTGGGCATAGCTGCACAACTACAGACTTCCCTGCTGTGTTGGTGAAACAGTTGCTCTCTTCACCATACACATTCTCCTCCAGACCCGGGAACTGAAACATTAGCAATGGCAATATTTATATCTCAAATATATACGAGAACATGATTGTCTCAACATAGCAATTTACTCAATGTCAACGACTAAAAAATAGTGAAAATGGGTAGTTTTCAATTTGGGAGCAAATTTTGGAGACTGGTTTATGTTCAAGATAATTACAACAGTACTCCCTCCCTGTAACCAGGCTGGGTTGAAGTAGCCTACATCATCATCACACACCCCTTCCAGGAACCCATGGTACAAAAGGCTGTTGTCAGGATGAAATTCGGAATTCCACCTATTTTACAGCATTATGTTAATAATTGAGTCTTGACCAAACAAACTTGTGACTGATATTAGGAGCAACGAACCATGCTATTAGGGTGTGATGATACACAATCAACAGAATCACCAAGCTTGACCACCTGATCCATTCAATGGCCTCTTACATGCATAGGGGCGGTCGGGTAGTCTCGTGGTTAAAGTGTTCGCTCGTCACGCCGAAGACCCGGATTCGATTCCCGACATGGGTACAATGTGTGAAGCCCATTTCTGGTGTTCCCCGCCGTGATATTGCTGGAATATTGCTAAAAGCTGCACAAAACCATACTCACTCACTCTTACATGCATAGGTTGCTGGGGCCCTATGAATAAACATCCTGAACATACAATTGTATCAGGTCTATAAAAGAAAACCAGCAGAAGGCTCTCAAACTACGGAATATGTACATATTTCAAATTGAAATAGCCACATAAATTTTAAACAAAGACACAGTCCCCCATACAGTTTGAATTGTTATGGTGAGAATACGGCTCAGTTTCAAGGGAACCAAACACAGTAAATCATGCACATAAAACCATTCATGCATTGTGGTCTGTGTGATTAACACCCTGTCAGGTTCCATTGAAAATTAGCAGGGTTATCATTGCGATTTTTGTTAGCCTTCAGCTGGTTTTCTTCGGGAGGCCTGATGTTGTAATTATTAATCAGCAAATTTCTTTTTGCTTGCAGGCTCAGAGTACAACTGAATACAACTGTGGATGCATGAGGGGAGATAACTCTGATCTGTGTCAGGTCATATTGTCATTGCACCTTTAAGCTCAAGTCATGGCGGACCATCTCCTGAATAAGTACATCTGCAAGTGTCTTGAAATCCTGGACAAATCTATCATTCTTTTCTTTCCCCTCTTTTTCTTGAACCAACAACTGAAGCAGGGTGTTCTCGGCTCGCACGATCCGAGCTACTTTGGCTCCTTTCTCAGCAGCCGCGATCAGCGCCGACGTGAAGTCACGCAAGAGCATGTTGGATAAGCTGCAAGAACAGTACAAGAACACTTAACAATATCACCAACCTCATCTAGCAGTGGTGATCCTGATGTCTACTTATTATTATTATTTTTAACCTTTCACTTGTGGGATCTTTTTTTTTATCAATCTAATTCAATCCATAGTTTTCTATGACAGCCATGGACACAAGTTTGTATCACTACAGCCATGGATACAAGTTTGTATCACTACAGCCATGGATACAAGGTTGTATTACTACTGATATAGATACAAGTTTGTATTACTACAGCCATGGATACAAGGTGAGGTGAGGTGAAATGGGGTTTAACGTTGCGTCCAAGATTATTGCACTTACATAGCGACGTGCCATGGATACAAAGTTGTATTACTACAGCCATGGATACAAGGTTGTATTACTACAGCCATGGATACAAGTTTGTATTACTACAGCCATGGATACAAGTTTGTATCACTACAGCCATGGATACAAGGTTTTATTACTACAGCCATGGATACAAGGTTGTATCACTACAGCCATGGATACAAGGTTGTATCACTACAGCCATGGATACAAGTTTGTATCACTACAGCCATGGATACAAGTTTGTATCACTACAGCCATGGATACAAGTTTGTATCACTACAGATATAGATACAAGGTTGTATCACTACAGATATAGATACAAGGTTGTATCACTACAGCCATGGATACTAGGTTGTATCACTACAGACATAGATACAAGGTTGTATCACTGCAGATATAGATACAAGGTTGTATCACTACAGATGTAGATACAAGGTTGTATCACTACAGATATAGATACAAGGTTGTATCACTACAGATATAGATACAAGGTTTTATCACTACAGATATAGATACAAGGTTGTACCACTACACCATGAATACAACATTTGTCAAAGTGGAAACACTCCATTCTTCAGAATACCTGCATTAATAGGCACACAAATGGCAATCTGTAGCCACATTCTCTGGCTGCCAAAAAATAAAAAGAATTTCAAAAAGAATTTCAACTTGCCTTTGTCAGGGATATCAATAACATATTTCAGTATCAACATGATCAAATCTCATGTTGTTTAGGATAAAACGAGAAGTTATTGGGCAAAGAATAGGAACAAACAATGACAAAGCACTAATCAATGTATGAAAATATGTAAGATAGTACATTTGCCATTTTGCTCAATGTTATGTTTCAATAAACTATATGTATATTACCAACTCCTGAACATGTCATATTTCAAAACCAAAATGACTGCCATGAAAACCAAATTTAACTCTGAACGGACACTTAAAAAACATTTGAGAGACCACAGAAAGAAAAGATGGAAGCAATTCTGGAAGACAGGCTTGTGGCCAACTGTTAAACTGCAACCTGTTTTCATTTCAACAAAATACGTAATATAACAAAACAAAATGGATCTAGATCGGTCCTTTTGGGTATTAATAGATGTGCTTTTGACCTGATCTTATGTTACTAGTGTTTGGATTTAACATGGGGTCATATTCACTTTTAATTTTCAGTCATATATACTGCTGGGTAAACCAACAAATTTAGATGAATTACATGAAAATTCACAAGCATCAACCTCTTTACGAAGATAAGATACGGTGTGTAATATTTAGACAGGTAGAGAAAAAAAATCTGTCACATTTGTCTACTTAGCCGACGCGTCTGTCCGTACCCGTATGTTGGGAGTTCCGGTACAAGGGAACAAGCTCATGTGGGACTGCACTTGTTCTTGGTGATAAGATAAACTCTGCCGCTCACACACCCGGAAGCAATGTACGCCGACTGCGATATGGGGATTAAACTCGATGTATTTAGCTCCCGCCAAATGTTTTCACCTGAAACCTGACGTGTCCTGCGACTACGTATGTAACCTGGTGACACCCAGTATTTTTTTAACATATCAAAAACCTTCCAAGGCCAATAAATGTGTAAATCATTTGTAAAAGTCGGAAATCAGCACTTGTGATTGACAAGTGCTTGCGCAATACGTCATACAGGTGTAATACGTCAGCAATATGTGTGTGCTTAGTCCTATGTATTGTGGCTATTCGGTAGCTCCATATCCGAAAACGTTTAAAATTTGTAAACGAGTTATACCAGATTTGGAGGTCAATAATGACTGCAAGTGACAGAAAAGGATGGCGCTGGACTAGGAACAGATTTCATGATGTACCCATGTATGGAACCGAATCCGGGTCTCCGGCGAGACTTGTTCTGAGAGGCGACTAAAGGGATCGGGCTCGCCGACTTGGTTGATGCATGTCATCGTATCCCAATTGTGTGGATCGATGCTCATGTCAATCACTGGATTGTCTGGTCCAGACTCGATTATTTACAGACCGTCGCCATATAGCTGGACTATTGCTGAGTGCGGCGTTAAACAACAAACTAAGCGACTTCACTGCAACTTTATGCCGTAAAGTTTATCAAGGTAAGTGGATATAAGACATTCAAAAAGGTAAAAAAGAAAAGTAAAAAAAGTCGCTCATCTTTCTTCTAAATACAAGAACTACAATCTCCGGTGGAAAAGCTGAAATCTGTTGTGAGGGAGTGAGTGAGTTGGGTTTAACGCCGCTTTTAACAGTATTCCAGTTATATCACGGCGTGTCAGCTTAATGTGGGAGGAAAGCCCGAAGTGATGAAGGCTTTAGACGTTACCACTTCGGTGAAACCCACGAACACGGGTATGGTGCTGACAAACGGGCTGAGAAAGATAATCGGGTCGAACCGGGATTCGAACCCACAATCATAAGTTTCTGGCGTGCCCAAGGGACGCAACTCTTCACAGCGAATCGCGGCGCCCTAGACGACTGGGCAACCCGTTCCCCCACAACTGAGAAATGACTTGGAGCGTAAAGAAAATGAAATACAAGACCTTCGTGACTAAATTTATGGACAACAACTTCTTTATTTACCTTAAAGGCGACGTTCCGGTATAGATCCTTATACATTTATAAGCGAACACGTGCCATTGATGGAAAGATTGACTGTATTAGCTCCCGAAAGAAACTAGTCCATGTATTCTCAAGATGTGAACAATTTCAATGAAGTCAGACAATAAAAACAACACTCTAAAAACAAAGGAGACAACATTGAACAGTTACCCAAGCCCACCTTCAAACCGACGTCTGAGCCCAACTCTAACCCTGAGCCCAAGTCTCAGTGTCGGACCGACCATGACAAAAGGTAACACATGTTATATTTGGGATAACACTTTCTTTGTGAAGGGACTGCCTCCCTGGTCTAGTGGTAGAGCGTCGGCCCGGAGAGCGGATGGTCCGGGGTTCGACGTTAAAAGGTGGTACACTTGCTCTTACCCTGTCTGGCGCTCAGCATTAAGGGGTTAAAGCAAGGACTGGTCGGTTCGGACTCAGTATACTGTGTCTGAGTGGGGTACTCATGTTAAAACTGCGGCTTTAGTCCGGACTAGTACAAGCAGACACACACAGAGACACACTGAGACACACTGAGACACACACACACACACACGCATGTACGTCGCTATATAAGTGCAATAGTTTTGGACGTGACTTTAAACACCATTCCACCTCACCTTGGTAAAGTCGTACAAAAAGTGCGTGTTCTCGACTACCAGTTGTCGCACTTTCACTTTGTGGAAGCCTCTGTGGCTGAGCGGGTTAGATCGCTGACTTTGAGTGCTGGCGATAAGGTGCCTCACTCTGGCAGTGTGGGCTCGAATCCCGGAAGGTACTCAACATTAATAAGGACAATGTTCCTACGTAAAGGCGCCTGGTGCAGGACATTGGTAGATATGCGATGGGGGTAAGGGGACACCCCGCCCTGGACCGGGTCCAGCTCCTGAAAATGCTAGCAAAATGTAACGACTGCTTTTACATTTTACTAGCCATACATGACGATCCAGTAATCGGCATCACAGACCTGAAACCTCCAAGGAAGCATTTTCGGGAGCTGGACCTGGCCCAGTGTGGAATGTCCCCGCACCACATCGCCTATACTACTGGAGCGTCTCTCGTCAGCACATCGTGTAGTGACCACATACTTCTGTAAAACAACTGACAGGTAACAAGCCGACATTTAGTATTGGAGCTCGGTTACCATCTACTAACGTAATATAGACAGCGTGAACCTCGAACAACTTCATTAGGTTATGGAACTATATAGAGAATCTCCCCCGAGTGTCTTTTGATATCAAATATATCAACACGAGTTGATAAAAGTGGAACAATTCCGAGGCTTGCCGAGGATTTTTGCCACTTTTATCAACGAGTGTTGATATATTTGATATCAAAAGACACGAGGGTGAGATTTTATTTATCATCCAACATCATTCTTTCAACTTTTTCAATTTGTAGACATTAATTCGCAGTGTCTTCAGTGTAAAAAGTACTGCAAACAGCTTCAGTAGCAGAGCCATCAGTGATGTCATTTGATTGTGACGTCATGGTAACCAGTGACGTCACAATGGTCTGCAAAGCATTGTGATGTAATGTCATTGCAGCGATATCTACAGTGTAGATATCGCTTGATCTCATCCAAGCGATATCTCCCGTGGGAGCCAGTTTTGGATGATAACCTCTATTTACTCACGACGGGGACAAGTAATTATCCTCGGTGATCTTATTCCGGACACACGCTACAGTCAATTGGCGTACTGGTCCCATATATCTTCAAAGAGTGCTCGAAGAGAGAAATCTATTCTCTGTAGTACCTTTAGATGACACTTCTATACATACTTCACAAACAAATGTAAAGTGTCAGTACAGTGATTGATTATGTCTTTATTAACATTGATTATCTACCAAATGTCATCAGATAGGCTATAGACAAGGCGGTATCATACACTATTCCGGATCAGTTGACTTTTCTTTCTGTATTAGAAATGATGAGCCACGTGTCTCTTCGTGATGACATGCGTACACAGAGGCGATATTGGGTAGAGAATGGCATCGAATCAGGTGAGCACCTTGATTAAAACATGAAAAGAGCTGTAAAATCTCCGTTTACGCCGAGTTGGCGGTACTCATGATTTGCGAATCCTGCAAGCGACCGAAATCTACACAGCAGTTAACCCATGTGACCAAAGGAACCCGGGCCTTCGACGTGAAGAGCGAACGCTTTAACCACTAGGCCACACACACACACACACACACACACACACACACACACACACACACAAACACGCCAAACAACAACACACACCTTAAAGGGAGACTTCTGCGATTTCTGAGTTCTAGGCCATGTAAATAATGCTGTATTTTAAACTGATCCACTGTATCTGTGTAATTGGGGTAATCATTGGCTGCTTTTAACTGGCAGACAATCAAAGCGTTTTCAGGGAACTTGAATCAAACTGGCTGGGACTGCCGAATGGCCCAAGCTTAGTCCCCTTAAACCTTAACATGCTCTGCTTCTTTTTGCAGCTTTTCACACACAACATTACATTGTTGGACAGCGCCTTACGTTCCGTGAACACTATCATATTTGGCGTTGCTACCCTGTGAACCATATTTGATATGTTCCGGCAGTGGATGCTTGCCATGATTCCCCATGGTTTTAGTAAAACTTTTAACATTCTTCTTCCACTGATCAAGACCGCCTCCGTGGTCTAGTGGTAGAACGTCCGCTCGGGGAGCGGAAGGTCCAGGGTTCGATCCCCGGCTGCGTTATACCAAAAGACGTTTAAAGATTGTACTTGTTGTTACCCTGTCTGCCGCTCAGCATTAAAAGGCTAAAAGAAGAACTGGTCGGCTCAGAGTCAGTTTACTGTGTCTGAGTGGGGTGTTCATGTTAAACTGCTGCATGGTATCTCAGTGTGCTAGCACTATAAATCGGCATCAGTCCAGACTAGTACAAGCAGCCACACACACTCAATAATCTTGGACGCGACGTTAAACCCAATTTCACCTCACCTCACCTCGTCCACTGATCAACTCTCCGGTTGAATGTGAGAAACAAAATAAAGATTTTACTGAGCCCGGGGAGGCTCAGAAAGAACCACATGTACAAGCCGCGAAGTAAGTGATTTTTGCAAAACTCCTAAAGACTTCTCTTCTTCTTTTCCTCATATACCACAAAAAAGAAGAAGTTAAAGAGCACCCAGATTTTTTTCACATGACAAAATATACCATATGTATGTCTGTCTTGTTTGTTGTTTAACGCCGCACTCAACAATATTCCAGCTATATGACGGCGGTCTGTTAATAATCGAGTATGGGCCAGACAATCCAGTGGCTGATATCATTATCATCGATCCACGCTATTGGGATACACGATGACATGCATCAACCAAGTCAGCGAGTCTGATCACCCGATCCCTTTAGTTGCTTTAACCGTTTAACCAAATCAGTTTACGAGATTTGATAGTGTAAACATTTTGCTTTTCCAGTATTCATTATGAGAGCGAATATTGCTTTACGCCACATCTGCAATCTTGACGTGCTATTCGCGAAACGTCGCATTCATTGTAGTATAGACGATGAATATTCATAGAACTATCTCCCTTCTCCATAATACCAACTTAAAATGCCACTTAAAGGTTGTTGTTTTTTTGTTAGTGATGTCGAAGAATCGAAACTCTCAGTCAAGCGTCTCATACACTGGTTATATCATATACTGGTATAATACATATTGATTTCTTTCCGCTATAACTGATCCACATTTAGAATCCAAATGTGTACCGTTTTAAGCAAAGTTGCAATTGCTTCTGCAACGTAAAATGTTTGTTTGTTCCTGGTCAATTTTCGCTGCCCTGAACGCAACATAAGCGTATTCCCACAATGCACTGCTTCATCGCTAGGGCTTATGGCGTTTTGGCAATGTACAAAAATTCCTCGTGCAGTAATCTCTCAAATCACGACATTTGTCGTAACATCTGAATTTCAAAATGATGAAATCGTGAAAAAAAAAGAGTTCAGAAAATATTTCTTCAATTATTTTTCACTAATATTTGTGAAAATAGTTAAACAGCGGTTATAAACGTTGTGCTGAGACAGCATATTGGATTCAAAAGTTAATGAAATCTCGTTAAACAGAACCGTATTCAAAGGACTGAACCGAAGTCGATATAATCATCCTATTTCAATTAATAATGACGACGGAATTTAACCTTTTTTGCGAAATCTAAAGTCCAACTTCCCCCTTCGTTTGCCTGTAAAGTTTCACATTGTTACAACCAGTTGACGACTAGGCTTCTGTCC
Source organism: Haliotis cracherodii (assembly GCF_022045235.1). Taxonomy (NCBI): domain Eukaryota; kingdom Metazoa; phylum Mollusca; class Gastropoda; order Lepetellida; family Haliotidae; genus Haliotis; species Haliotis cracherodii. The sequence continues at coordinate 8,422,510 of NW_027266272.1, forward strand.
GCCATTGTTGGCCCAGTGGCTCGCCTCGGACGATGTGAATATGTCGAGGCAGAAACGGAGAGGAAAACATGCCAGCCCATTTTATGACGACGAATATGATGCCAGATCATATGCCCATTTAGTTCCTACTCAGCAAGGCAATTACAAGAAGAAAAAGAAGAAGTCACGGCACAAGCAGTCAAGAGAAAGGGAAGAGAAGAAAAGTGCACCTGTCCCAAAGCCATCACTCGTAGCCTCGAGTTACGATGATATTAGGTAAATATGTGTGTTGTAGCTTAAGTACATATGTTGTGTAGTTTAATGCAATCTCTGAGATTTTACCAAGTTAACGTGAAAACCCATATTTAAGCTTATTCTTGTTAAGTTGTAGACTCGCATCGATGAAGGTCAAGGTCACTAGAAACAGTTCACGTGGATATTTGCCATGTGAAATATTGTGGACCTATACGCTTTCAACGAATGACACTACGTCACAAACGAGATTGATGTACCGAAAAATTGTGGAAATATTTGTTCTCATATTTGTAATTAATGCATTGTCAGTATTTGAAAAATAAAAAGCAATTCCAAAGGGTTGAAACGTTTCTTGGTGACTTGGCCTTGTGTGTTAAATATTAAAAGAACAATGCATCTGTTAAGCTCATCCCAGATCTTCAAATTTTGATGTGAATTCCATTTGAAACTATGGGCCATTATGTAACTAGTATAAAACAGTTTGATTTATACTAATGCCTTGTGCTTGTTAGTGAATGTTATTGCCAATAGTTGCGAAGATAATATCAGCTCAGTGTGGATTCAGATTAGAATAGGTCCTCAGCAACCTATGCTGGTCATAAGATAGTTTGGGTTGTAATACTCGTTGATTTAGTTATGTGTCATCATATGTTTTGGATGGTTGCTCATAATATTACAGGCCACTGTCATATGACTGGTATATTGCTAAGTGCAGTGTTAACAACCAACGAACAATAAGACTTAGAGTATATAAGTTAATGTAAAGTATTAAGATGGGTGCAAGTGCTGAGGTGTTTCTAAAGTAATAATCTCACGACCATAGTTGGGCCCTGACCTGGAATCTCCAGGGAAAGATGTTTGTTTGTTGTTTAACGCCAGACTCAGCAATATTCCAGCTAGATGACGGCAGTCTATAAATAATCGAGTCTGGGCCAGGCAATCCAGTGATTGACATCATGAGCATCGATCAACACAATTGGGATACGATGACATGCATCAACCAAGTCAGCGAGCTTGACCACCTGATCCTGTTAGTCGCCTCTTGCTACAAGCATAGTCGCCTGAAGACCTTTTCTACACCGGATCTTCAAGAGTTAGGGAAAGATGTGAATGATAATGTCTGTGGTTATTGTTTCTACAGGGTCACACAAATGCTGATGAGAAGTTTTGACCAAGTGCATGTAAAAAATATTCAAACTTTGTGTCAGCCTAACCCTTACTTGTCCACACAACATCAATCTTTGAACATGTTGAACACATTCAATACCTCTAAGGTATATTTACCATAATACATCACTATTACTATGTGTAATTTGTCATCTTCCCGAGGCAAGAGAGTTAATTGACTTTAAAAGTCCAGTTTCTACCCATTGCCGAACTAGGCTGGAATTTCTGGGCTCAATCGTAGCGCCACCAGTGGCCATTACGAGTTATGTCCTTTCTATGCCTCTCCTATTGACCAATCAGATTCAACCTCTCGTATCACTTGCATTTGCTTCAAACAAAACAGTGGCGCCTAGTCAAGACGATCTGATTGATAATCAAGATCTATATTGTGATAAAACGAGTCTTACATCATGAAGTGCATCAAATCACGTGAGCACCTTGATTAAAAGCATGAAAAGATTTAGAAAATATCTGTTGACAGGTTAGCGGTGCACATGCTTTGCAAATCCTGCAGTCGACTGAAATCTGCATTACACTTTACGAACCGGATTTCGATTTCGGTGCGCAATATTGATTGGACTATGCATAGACTCATTAGTCCAGCCAAAATGTAACTCCATAATACCAGCCTAGTTCGGCAAGGGTGGAAACTGGACTTTTATAGTCAGTTAACTCACTTGCCTCGAGAATATGGCTTTTGTGGGCTTAACATCAAACTGTGGGGATTTTAAGATTATGTGTCTGTTACCCTAACAGCAGGATGTCATTAATTTGTGCGACACAGTCTGCAGACCGGCCTGTTTCAAACTTGATAAATTTATGGGAGCGAGGGTGCAATCAGATTTTGTCAGTGCAATTTCGGTTTTCATGTCAACATGCACTGGGTACAGGTTAGATAAAGTTCCTTAAATCGATCCCTTATCTAGCTATGTCCTTACCATGTCCTGTTCATCTGTTCCAGGGTTAGAAACTAACAGTTTTTGTCCACTAGTCCTTATAATGATAACGTATAGCAAAACCCTTAAATTTTGCCAATTTCTTCTAGTCCTTAGGATACCTTTACCATTGGGCAGTTTGGTAAGGACTACAGGACTAGTGCCAATTTCTAACGCTGTGTTCTTGTTCTCTTGTCACTGCTATGGCCTACAAATCAACCAGTTTGTAAGGTTTCAGTGTGTGTTGTAGTGTAGAGCAGGGATCTGTTCTTCTTTTCCAACAACTTGAAGAAGCCTGTGTTACTGGGGACCAGTTATAACCCGGAATCCCTGTTGTATGAGGTGATGTTGTAAACTGAGTGGTCGGGCTTGGTGACTTGTTTGATTGCGGAACATCATAACCCAGTAGGGGTGAAACGATACACCAGTGCATTGTAAGTTTTCATGCGGCGATACGATACACGATACATTTTCTTCTGTATCGATACAAGACGATACACTTGCTTAAATATATCGTTTAGTGAACCCCAGCAATTTTGTCAGTCAAATATTACAAAATGTGTTGTAATTAGCGTTCCATATTCACTACTGAAAATAGCAGCTATTAACAGCTAGCATTTCCTTAAGAACATGCTCCGAAATATTCATAGTCAAGAAGTTTCCATGCAATTTGATGTAAATATGTGTATCGCGATATGTATCATATTTTTACCTATGTATCGAGATACGTATCACATTGTGACCTTGCTGTATCACTTCACCCCTATAACCCAGTAGCGTGGGATGCTGCTCATAATATCAATGGACCCGCAAAGATCCGGGGTAGTACAGGTCGCTGACTTGTTTGATGCATGTCATTGTATCCCAATTGCAAGGATCGATGCTCATGATGTCAGTCACTGTTTTGTCTGGTCAAGACTCGATTATTTTGAGGCATTGGCATCTAGCTGGAACATCACTTTGTGTGACATTGAACAAGAAACATTGAATGTGGCCATATGGTTCCTGACTGATAAAACATACGAGCTAGTCTAGAGGTTGTTGCTATCATCAACCATGTTTAACTCAAATGACATTTATGTAGCGTGTTTACACTCATTCTTACAGTATTAAACAATCAGCGTTCCGTTTGTGAGTGAGTATGGTTTTACGTCGCTTTTAGTAATATCCCAGCACTATTAAGTCGAGGGACACCAGAAATAAACTTCACACGTTGTACCCATGTGGGGAATTGAACCCTGGTCTTCAGCCTGACGAGTCAACGCTTTAACCACTATGCTACGCAACCACCTCATTTTTTTGTGAACGGGGTATGGTAATGTTAGTCTGAATTTGTTGTCAGATCGGAATATTTCAACCTTTGTAGTCAGCTGTTCGCTAATAATGAGAACATAGGGACAATGAAAAACTGTTCACATATGATATATGCACCAGCTAATGAAATATATAAGAGAATATAATCAATTGATTGCCATGAGTCGAGATAAATACAAAGTTAGTAGGAAGTCACAGAGCTCCAGATATCTTTTTGAGCAATTGAGATTTTACGCGAAGTTTTCTATTTTAATTGGTGTTATTACATTTTTCATTGGGTGAACAATATGTTTTCACTCATCTATGCATCATTCTATTGTGTTTTTCCCCAAATGAATGAACATTTTATGATTAAAAAAATTAAATAATGTTTTAGATGTATATAACGGTTATAATCATATAGGATTGACTCGGAAAGTAAATTAGCTCGTAATTGTGTTTCGGAAATAGCTGAAAAATCTTCATCGGGTTTCTGTGTGCTGTTTTCATACATTTGAGTTTTTCACTTAATGCACCTGTTTCTGTACGCAAGTGAACTGAAAGTAATTGGGTTTTGAATATTTTGGGGGGTACTTAACGCAAATACGCTGCTTATCTGTAGCTCCGAAGCCAGTTATGCCTTACACTTCATTCTTTGAACCTTTAACTGCAGAAATATTTTTGTCTGATACTTTGGGTGTGCATACCTTTGGTTTTAGCTACGTTAGTAGACTTCAGTTATGTGGTGTGGGCCTTTTGTTTATTATGGAGGTATGGTCAATCTTTCATAATAAAAGACTCCCAACAGCAGGGATGGAAAGTAACCGAGAACATCTAACCCGATTACTGGTAACAAAATGTTTGAAATGGCACTAGCCCTTGGACACCTATAACATCAACAAAACTCATACGGGCTTATGCTAGTTTCCATCCCTGAACTGTATTCTACTGAAAGTGATGCTTAGCATTATTTAGGCTTGTAGACTTGACAGTTCATGTGCACAGACTATGTATCTTATCCTGAAAGTTTGCATCATTTGACCATGCCTTCAAATACCATCACACTCTTTGACTTTAGCCACCAGTCTGAACCATGACTCAAGTTAACTTCTGTTCGGTCTAGTGAGCTCAGAAATATTGGCCCAAATAATATCACTAAAATCAACTTTAACTGATGTAAAGAGCCAAGACCAGGCTAGTAGCCTCTAAATTCTTTTCATCGACTGCCCTCAGATTTTTATAGGGGTGGTGGGGTAGCCTGGTGATTAAAGCATTCGTTTAACAAACTGAAGAACTGGGTTCAATTCCACACATGTGTACAATGTGTGAAGCACATTTCTGTGGTCCCTCGCTATGACATTGCCTGAATATTGCTAAAGCGGCATTAAACCATACTCACTGAGTTTTGTGACTTGTGAAGATCCGGGTAGAAAGTAAGTCTTCAGCAACCCATGCTTGTAACAGGGTTAGAAACTAACAGTTTTTGTCCACTAGTCCTTACAATGATAACATATAGCAAAACCCTTAAAACAGGCTAATTTCTACTAGTCCTTAGGATACCTTTACTATTGGGCAGTTTGGTAAGGACTACAGGACTAGTGCCAATTTCTAATGCTGTTGTAAGAGGCGACTATGCTTGTGAGTGGTGACTAAAGGGATCGGGTGGTCAGGCTCGCTGAGTTGATGCATGGTTGATGCCCATGATGTCAATCACTGGATTGCCTGATCCAGATTTGATTATTTACAGACCACCTTTAATGGCTTTATATAACTGAATATTGCTGAGTGTGGCTTTAAACAACAAACTAACAAACACTGAATTTTATGTCCATTTGGTTTAGGTACTGACGAAATATGTTACTGTTTCAGTTCGGATTCTGAAGTTGAGTTATCGAAACGAGCAGCAAGATCTCCCGGTAGAGTTGGTCCTAGTCGAGTGTCCGATAGAGAACGGTCCCGTGGGGGCCGTGCGGAATCCCCAGCCACAGCAATACGTGCATACCTCAACGACAGGAGTCAGAGTAACTCTCCAGTTATGAGGGAGGAAAGTCCTCCATATACGAGCTCTTCAGCTCGAAAAACAAATAAAAGACCTAGGAACTATTCCCCAGAAAAGGTGCGTGAATCTTCGAGAAGCTATCGCGAGCCGAGTGTGAAGCACCAGGAGCACCCTAAAGCTTACTCTGGGGATATGCCCAAGGCATTTAGTGGAGGGGGGGCATATAGTGGTGGTCGCGGTGGGGAGTACAGTCCCAAGAACACAAGCAAGCGGTATCGGTCACGAAGTCCCAGCCCATACAGCAATGCAAGATATGATCGTCGGGAGAGAAGCCCCCCAAGGTTAGTTTTTTATGAAGATCTGATTTGAATAGCTGTTTTTGTGGGTTTGTTAGATTTTCTGTGATAAATTGTAATATATTGATGTCTCGAGTTATTTTGTTTGTTTTTCCCTATTAAATCTTTTATTTGATTGTATGGAAAGATTTTGTATTGTCATTCATGAGCTGTAAGCTGAGTAATATGAGGTCGTCTAAGTTAAGTCAGATAAAGACTGATGCATGTTTGGTTAATGTAGTGTCACTTGTTCTGGTGGTCATGTGTTTGTCGGCGATGATGTGGACGAAATGTACGCAGGTGTGTGTCTTGATATTGTGTACCAAGGGAGGTAATCCATCTTTGTTTGATGTTTTATAATCATGTGATGTTGTACAGTGCTTTTGTTCATTACAGGGAGTACAGTAAGAAACAACATAGTCATGAAAGTAAAGTTGGAGGACTTTCTAGGTGGGTCTAGACATTGCCTCCACAGTGTGGCTTTAACATTAAGTCTTCTAGAAACATGGTAGTAAAGCTACCTATGGCTGCCTGTCTGAGTGTTGATATTAATATGCCTTCAGGGAAGAAATTAACCTACTTGACCGTATATTGATAGGCTAGGAACATCGTCAAAATGATGCCTTTATTATTAGTTTTGTTTGTTTGTTGTTTAACGCCGCACTCAGCAATATTCTAGCTATATGACGGCGATCTGTAAATAATCGGGTCTGGGCCAGACAATCCAGTTATTGATATCCATGCAATTGGGATACAATGACATGCATCAACCAAGTCTGCGAGCCTGACCACCCGATCCCGTAAGTCCTTTCTCATTATTGAAACAGTTTCTCTTTATCATTAGTGAAACTGGCTTGTGCTACTGCTTATATCTGTCACTGCTTCCCATCAACCAGGTGTGTGGGTGAGCCTGAGGTGGAATCTGTTTCTGGTCATGTTGGATACACCACGTGAAGTCAATGTCTTTGTGTTGTAGCTTGAATAATGCTAGACACAGTCTGCAGCTTTAACCAATAGCCTGAAACCCTCGTCTAGAAAAATTGTATTCAGTCAACTCGATGTGGGGACAGTTCAGCTAATTATAGCCCACCTGATAACCTGTCTAATTATACTGATGCAAAGAGCCAAGTTCATGCTGGAATGCTGAACAGTTTTCGGCACAGACTATATGCATGTTTGAAAACCTCTCTTCAGGCCCATATAAACAAAATACTGTATTAGGCACACCCGAACCAACATCTACATCAATCTATAAGCCGTCTTTTCAAAAGTGCCCTGTGATTAGTATGAAATTGAACCTGCTAGTCTATGTTTTCTTGTGTGTATTACACTTGTTTTACAGAAAAGACTCCCAGACATAATTTTCTGGTTACTATTGTTCATGTTGTTGGAGGGGGCAAGGCTGGCCCAGTCATCTAAGGCACATAGTTTCGCTGTGCAGAGTTGTGTCCCTTGGGCACGCCAGAAACCTGTGATTGTGGGTTCGAATCCCGGTCGCCCCGATTATGTTTCTAGATTTGTCAGCACCATACCCGTGATCGTGGGTTTCACCGAAGTGGTAAACGTCTGAGACCTGCATCAACTTGGGCTTTCTTCCCACATTAAGCTGACACGCCGTGATATAACTTGAATACTGTTAAAAGCGGCGGAAAACCCAACTCACTTACTCACTCATGTTGTTGGCTTTGTGCAGACATTTAGGCATATATTTCACTGGTCTATATTGACCTTGGCCTGGATATGGTGATCACTTCTGAATTGTAGAGAGAAGGCAGAAGCAGATCAATTGACGTTCCCGAGAAATGAATGCCTATATATATGAAATGTGGATTTTGGAACTCTAAGCTATTTCCAATACTAACACACTATGCTTCTAAAACTGCTGTGTTTTATTTCTCAAATAATCAGGAATATACTGGACAATTATCACATAGTTTTGATGCTAAATGGTTACTTGAAGGTACAAACATAACTTGTTTTAGATACATGTTCATTAGTATTTCAAATCGCGGTAAACCAGTTATATGGCACACTTCTTCTTACTCAGCATTTGTCTACTGAAGGGGCAAGGAGTAGCTCTGAAACGTCGTGACAAAGAATAAAAGAAGTTGCCCTTCATAATAATTGTCATGTATTCATGTTTTTCTACATGCCTATAAATGACTTCACCCTTACTTGACAATCGTTCTTTGAATACACTCAATACCACTTAAGTTTATTTACCATTCTACATCACTAATCCCTGTAACATGTAGTTTGTAATGCTTTCTCAGGGACTCGTGATGAGCCGGGTTAGAATAGGTCTTCAGCAACCCATGCTTGTTTTATGAGGCAACTATGCTTATTGTAAGGGGCAACTAATTGGATGGGGTGGTCAGTTTCGCTGATTTGCATGGATCGGTGCTCATGATATCAATCACTGGATTGTCTGGTCCAGACTCAATTATTTACATTATTGACTGTGTGTTGAGTTAAATTTAAAACGAATAAACAAATTTTCTTAAGCTTGACATCAACAAACTGTATCCTTCTACATGTTTAAGATTATGAGCACATGTTTATATGACCAGAGATTGTAAAATAAATGTGTAATTAATTTGTGACACTGGCAGCTGACAGTCCTATTATCTTTAATGAATTTATCTGTCCATGTTGCAACCTGGTTTTGTTTGATGCAACTTGGTTTTCATTTCAACATGCACCTGGTAGAGGTTAAAATTAAGTTCCTTTAATCAAATCCTGTTATGTTAATTGCTTAATTGGTCATAGATGTTTCTGGTCGGCGTGACTGTTGGGCTGATCACACTAATCAGTCATTGTTAATGAAGATGTTTACAATCCAGAGAGAGATGTTTCTGGGTGTAAGATGTGTTCCTTGCCACATGTCCAACTGTGATATAAACATTAGGCTAACAAGTACACTGTATCAACACTCAGGAAATAATTAATTTGACAGTAGGCTGAACATGAGGGTATTCTATGGTAATCCTGAATGGTTATCAATCTCAAAGAAAACGAAGGAGACTGTTTTTTTAATTATCTAGCACATGAAATGATATTCACCGAGGTCAGAGATGGATCAAAGTCACTGTTTTTGTTGGATTGTCTGGTTCAGGCTTGATTATTTACAGACTGCCGTCTTATAGCTGGAATATTGCTGAGTTTCTATCTGTAGTAAGACTTCTTCCTAACTGAAATTTCGATATCACTATTCCTTTTAGTCCAATACAACTCATATCTCATTTTTTTAGGTTTTGGTAAAAAAATTATGAAATATCCCCACAAAGTGTTTCAAATAGTGAGTCTGTGACTTTGATCAGTAGTCCAAATCGCATGTGTGGAAAATTTGTTTGATCTAGCAAGCTCAGCTAATAATAATCAAGTTTTCAGATTTGTTAATTTTCTAAGATATAGACTGAAAATCCAAAATGTCCTCCAAATTTGGTAATGATATAAATGAATATCCTATTGAAAGGATAAAATCATGTGCCGTATATTGGTGTGTATAAGGCGACCCCACGTATAAGACGACACCCCTGTACACGCCTTCAAAATAAACCCTTCAAAATAAACCCAAAATCCTATACTCCGTGTATAAGGCGACCTGGAATGAAGCACATCACAAGTGCGCACACAAACCTTATATATGCAATGAAAATATGTTTATCTTGCGGGTTTTTTTCTACGATGATTGGTCGCGTGTGTAACTCCAGCACATGTTGCCATTTTGTGTTTACATGGTACGACACCAAATTGGTGCCCGTAAAATAAAATTCATTTATGAAGTAATAACATATGAGATACAATGGTGAGTAATTTAATCGCCAATTAACTATGTTGTAACTAACTAGGCTTATATTTGCTTCACAATTAGCGTGTTTATTCCGCAATCACTTATTCACACTGTCTCCAACAGTTGTTCATACAACTGTAAAAACAGCGGGAATTGATTTCAGCTTCACCGGTTATCACATGTTAGGTCACATGTGCAAATGCTTACCAGTACTTCCGGCTCTCTACTCACGGATGTTGATTGTTTTACCATGTCAGCTGGTTTCGACAATCTGCATCGAGGCGAGGGTCATTTCAACTTTATTTGCAGAAATTATTAAACTTTATTCAAGGAAAAGAGATACAAATCATGTTTATGTATGGAAAAAGTTATTGGAACAGTTATTTAGGATGAAAAATGCGAAGTTTTATTGTCAAATGCTGGGCTGGCTATCGGACGCCAGTTGACATCGCCAGTGGAAAAAAATGTGAGATCTTCGACTCCGTGTATAAGACGACCCCCCTTCTTAACCCCCTCATTTTAGGTACGAAAAACTCGCCTTATACACAGAGATATACGGTAAATGTCTTATTTCCATTTGTCTCTGTTGTCAAAGAATGCTAAGAGCCAGAGAATGGGCAAGTCTGCTCAAAAGGTTTTTTACAGACTAATACGTTATGAAAGCATAAATTGTCCATGTCATAACTGGTTCATGCTTAAATCATATTATTTGTATTGGCAGAAAACACAAGTCGTCGAGAAGGTCTCAGGATCGGGGTCTTAGCCCACCATCACGGTATTCCACCAAGAAACACAACAGTCGTTCTAAGGCATACAGCAGTCATTCCTACAGGAGGGACTCCGTCAGTCCCTCCCCTAGTCCATCACGAAGTGGCTCATCTTATTCCAACAACAGAAACAATCCACATATTGAATATGCCTCAAGCTTAGCCGCTGAGTTGAGTAAGCATAAGCGAGCACGTGAAAATAGACGGTCGCGTAATGACAGGCCGATGCCATCAGATGTGAAAGTGAATCGTAGTGAGAGTCCAATAGTCATTCCGTCATCTCCTCCGGAACAGATGCCCAAATCTAGACATTCAATAACGCCACCTCCAAAGAAGCCAGAACGAGCTTTAGGACAGATAGAGGAAAACATTGTGATAAAAGTAGAGAATATTAAACGAGGTAGTGAGCATATTGAAGAGCGGCGTGTTGTTGAAGAGAGGAGGAGTGATAGGCTGGAGATGAGGTTAGACGAGAGGAGTGTACGGATGCCAAACCCGGAGGAGAACCGCCGCGCCTACCACCCAGGATCACTTACGAGGCTCCCCATGCCCCAGCTGTCTCCAGAAGACAGTGAGAGTGAGCGTGAGCGCAGTCGTAGTAGGAGTCCTTACAGGTTTGTACATGCTAGCCCCCGTGAAGATCAGGGTTAGAATTGGTCTGCATCAACTCTTGCTTGTCTCCCTCTGTGAAGATTTGGGTTAGAATTCGTCGTCAGCAGCCCATGCTTGTTGTAGATTCGCTGCCTTTGATGCATGTCATTGTATCCCTATTACATAGATCGATTATTATGTCAATCACTGGCTTGTCTGGTCCAGACTTGAATATTTACTTCCATCATGTAGCTGTAATATTGCCGAGTATAGCACCAAAAGAAATTGTACATGCTATGTTTCATAGCCCGATATGTAGTGTCTCTAGATATAGATGGTAAATTGTCAATAGTCTGGACCCTGTTGATCAAGAGACCCGCCCCCACAGGAGTGGACACCATTGGTCATATTCAACTAGTCTGCAGCTCATTTCTAACTGGTGGTTATATAGAAATTGATTTGGTGAGTTTTGAATAATATATGAAGTTTTACTATACTTGGTATGATTCTCTGATGCATCAAGTGTAATGTATATAGAAACAATATGTTTTGAAAATTTGTAGGAATACAGCATTCCTAGCTGATGATATGACCATAGTCTGTTCTCTTTATTGTCAACTAGCAATGAGAGATCATCTTAGCTATTGATTGTACACAAGTCCCGAACTGTGGCCAGGGACCTCTGTGATCCAGAACTGTGGTCAGGGACCCATGTTGTCAAGAACTGTGGTCAGGGACCTCTGTGATCCAGAACTGTGGCCAGGGACCCATGTTGTCAAGAACTGTGGCCAGGGACCCATGTTGTCAAGAACTGTGATCCAGAACTGTGGCCAGGGACCTCTGTGATCCAGAACTGTAGCCAGGGACCCATGTTGTCAAGAACTGTGATCCAGAACTGTGGCCAGGGACCTCTGTGATCCAGAACTGTGGGCAGGGACCTCTGTTGTCCAGAACTGTGGTCAGGGACCCCTTTGATCCAGAACTGTGGTTAGGGACCCCTGTGATCCAGAACTGGTCAGGGACCCATGTTGTCAAGAACAGTGGTCAGGGACCTCTCTGATCCAGAACTGTGATCAGGGACCTCTGTGATTCAGAACTGTGGTCAGGGACCCATGTTCTCAAGAACTGAGGTCAGGGACCCATGTTGTCAAGAACTGAGGTCAGGGACCCATGTTGTCAAGAACTGAGGTCAGGGACCTATGTTGTCAAGAACTGAGGTCAGGGACCCATGTTGTCAAGAACTGAGGTCAGGGACCCATGTTGTCAAGAACTGTGGTCAGGGACCTCTGTGATCCAGAACTGTGGGCAGAGACCTCTGTTGTCCAGAACTGTGACCCGGGACCCATGTTGTCCAGGACTGTGGTCAGGGACCTCTGTGATCCAGAACTGTGACCAGGGACCTCTGTTGTCCAGGACTGTGACCAGGGACCCCTGTTGTCCAGGACTGTGGTCAGGGACCCCTGTGATCCAGAACTGTGGTCAGGGACCCCTGTGATCCAGAACTGTGGTCAGGGACCCCTGTGATCCAGAACTGTGGTCAGGGACCTCTGTGATCCAGAACTGTGGTCAGGGACCCCTGTGATCCAGAACTGTGGTCAGGGACCTCTGTTCAGAACTGTGGCCAGGGATACCTGTTGTTCAGAACTGTGGCCAGGGATACCTGTTGTTCAGCACTGTGGCCAGGGATACCTGTTGTTCAGAACTGTGGCCAGGGATACCTGTTGTTCAGAACTGTGGCCAGGGATACCTGTTGTTCAGCACTGTGGCCAGGGATACCTGTTGTTCAGAACTGTGGCCAGGGATACCTGTTGTTCAGAACTGTGGCCAGGAATACCTGTTGTTCAGAACTGTGGCCAGGGATACCTGTTGTTCAGAACTGTGGCCAGGGATACCTGTTGTTCAGAACTTTGGCCAGGGATACCTGTTGTACAGAAATGTGACCAGGGATCACTATTGTTCAGGACTGTCTCCAGGGGACCAACACAGACCATGTTGCTCAGATCTGGCTTGATTCAAAGTTGAACCAAAGTTGACCACAAATGACATCTTTAATCCAGAACTGTGACCAGGGAGATTTGTGGCCCAGAAATGTTGCCAGGGACCCCTGTGATCCAGAAATGTCGCCAGGGACCCCTGTGATCCAGAAATGTTGCCAGGGACCCCTGTGATCCAGAAATGTTGCCAGGGACCCCTGTGATCCAGAAATGTCGCTAGGGACCTCGGTTGTCCAGAACTGTGACCAGGGACCCAGGGACTCCAGGGGACCATCCCAGACTATGTTGCTCAGAACTGGCTAGATTCACTGTTGGGAAGAACCAAAGTTGACCACAAATGACTTTTACATTTTATGATTTATTTTGTGTATTATGATTATTTACATTTTCCTCAGTTTGTCTGTCCCTCCCTCTAAGGGGATTTCTTTTCTCTAAAATAATTTTTAGTCAGAGAAAATGACATTTTACACACTGATGTTACCGGTCTTGATCTCAAATGAGTTCCAAAATTGGTGTTGTAAATTCCTTGTTGAGTTGTGGCCCTTGCTCTGTGCGTTTCAACTTAGTGCATACTGCATGAAATGGGGACAATTTCTCAAACTACTGAAGTTACATGAATGAAAGTTTGCATGCTTGTCTAAGAGATACTTGTCAAGACCTAGTTCAAAAATGGGTGCCCTAAATTATACTTTTACAGAGTTACTGCCCTTGATCTATTTTGTTTTAGACCCACTAAGGCCCAGGGTAGAATAGGTCTTCAGCAACCCATGCTTGCCGTAAAAGGCGACTATGCTTGTCGTAAGAGGTGACTAACAGGATTGGTTTGTCAGGCTCGCTGACTTGGTTGAAGCATGTCATTGATCCCAATTGAGCGGATCGATGCTCATGATATCAATCATCGGACTGTCTAATCTAGACTCGTTTATTTACAGATCGCTGTCATATAGCTGGAATATTGCTGAGAGCGGCGTAAAACAACCAATCAACCATGTTATTTTACTTGGTGCATAGTTTCTGCAATGGGGACAAATTTTCTCAGAAACTGCTGAAATTTATCTAAGAGATACTTATCAAGACTGAGTTATTTTTTCCCCGAGAAGTGGCCTTTTATGTGTATGAGTTTCACATTTAATAATTTTTTCTGATGACATAGTGTCCCAAGTTCATATCTCTTAAGGCTTTATAGAACTCTATAGTTTATATTCACTACTATATGAACAAACAAAATTCTAATGTGCCCATGGCAGGGGATAGTGATAACGTCTTTTTTCTTTGTTACATGTGTTTTAGCTTGTCAAATGTGACTGTGGATTTTTGGATGATAAAATACTTTCTTCCATCTGACGCAGTGAGCGGAGGCTGACCCCACCTCCCCCGCGTCCACGAGGCATATCAGACCTCCCAATGCCACCCGGTATGGATGAAAACTTCCAAGATGATGATGCAGACATGGACATCGAGCAGGAGGATGAATCAAAACCTGATGATGCACCAGCGAAATTTAAAAGGCCGAGGTGAGAAGAGTTATTAAAAAATTGATTTTGATTTGAAATTACCCTATTTATGTGGTAAGGATGTCGGGGTCATGTTTCTTGTAAACCTGGTTCTTGTAAAATAGATCTGTGGATAGGTATCAAAAATACCATGCTTGTCCCTGGGAACCAATTTGGATCAGAAAGGTTCCCAGCACCCATGCTTGTCCCCGTGGAGATTCCACATCAGAATAGGTTCCCAGCACTCATACCCATCACTGTGGAAATTACAGATCCACATAGGTTCTCAAGCCCCCATGCTTGTACCCGTGAAGATTCCACATCAGAATAGGTTCCCAGCACTCATACCCATCAATGTGGAAATTACAGATCAACATAGGTTCTCAATACCCCATGCTTGTCCCTGTGGAGATTTAAAAGCAGGGTGAGGTACAAAACAACCTTAGCGTTACTACTGTTGTAAGTCGGTGTTAAGGTATGGGTGTTATGATCACCTAAGCACTAAGACTTTGTACAACGCCACCCTGAATAGGGTCCCTGCACCCCATGCTTGTCCCCATGGAGATGACAGATCAGTTGTCCCCAGCACCCCGTGCTTGTCCCCTGCACCCCATGCTTGTCCCCATGGAGATAACAGATCAGTTGTCCCCTGCACCCCATGCTTGTCCCCTGCACCCCATGCTTGTCCCCATGGAGATAACGGATCACAATAGGTTCCCTGCACCCCATGCTTGTCCCCATGGAGATAACGGATCACAATAGGTTCCCTGCACCCCATGCTTGTCCGTGTGGAGATAATGGATCACAATAGGTTCCCAGCACCCCATGCTTGTCCGTGTGGAGATAATGGATCACAATAGGTTCCCTGCACCCCATGCTTGTCCGTGTGGAGATAATGGATCACAATAGGTTCCCTGCAGCCCATGCTTGTCCCCATGGAGATAACGGATCACAATAGGTTCCCTGCACCCCATGCTTGTCCGTGTGGAGATAATGGATCACAATAGGTTCCCTGCACCCCATGCTTGTCCGTGTGGAGATAACGGATCACAATAGGTTCCCTGCACCCCATGCTTGTCCGTGTGGAGATAATGGATCACAATAGGTTCCCAGCACCCCATGCTTGTCCCCATGGAGATAACAGATCAGTAGTTCCCAGCACCCCATGCTTGTCCCCATGGAGAAAACGGATCACAATAGGTTCCCTGCACCCCATGCTTGTCCCCATGGAGATAACGGATCACAATAGGTTCCCAGCACCCCATGCTTGTCCCCATGGAGATAACGGATCACAATAGGTTCCCTGCAGCCCATGCTTGTCCCCATGGAGATAACGGATTACAATAGGTTCCCTGCAGCCCATGCTTGTCCGTGTGGAGATAATGGATCACAATAGGTTCCCTGCAGCCCATGCTTGTCCCCATGGAGATAACGGATCACAATAGGTTCCCTGCAGCCCATGCTTGTCCGTGTGGAGATAACGGATCACAATAGGTTCCCTGCACCCCATGCTTGTCCCCATGGAGATAACGGATCACAATAGGTTCCCAGCACCCCATGCTTGTCCCCGTGGAGATAACAGATCACAATAGGTTCCCTGCACCCCATGCTTGTCCCCATGGAGATAACAGATCAGTAGTCCCCAGCACCCCATGCTTGTCCCCGTGGAGATGACAGATCAGTTGTCCCCAGCACCCCATGCTTGTCCCCGTGGAGATGACAGATCAGTTGTCCCCAGCACCCCATGCTTGTCCCCAGCACCCCATGCTTGTCCCCGTGGAGATGACAGATCAGTTGTCCCCAGCACCCCATGCTTGTCCCTGTGGAGATGACAGATCAGTTGTCCCCAGCACCCAAAGCTTGTCCCTTTGGAGATGACAGATCAGTTGTCCCCAGCACCCCATGCTTGTCCCTGTGGAGATGACAGATCAGAATAGGTTCCCAGCACCCTGTGCTTGTCCCTGTGGAGATGACAGATCAGAATAGGTTCCCAGCACCCTGTGCTTGTCCCTGTGGAGATGATGTGATCATGTTTCAGACTGACTGAATGAGGAATTATGACCATGATAATTGAGGAAATAATCACTATGTTTCAGGCTGTGTCTACAGCGGCGGACAGATGACAGAATCAAGGGAGATTGGGGTGAGAGGAGCGTGGACCTCTTCAAGATACTGGAGATCATTGGGGAGGGGACCTATGGCCAAGTGTATAAAGCCAAGGACAGATTCACAGGTACATGGTACAAAATGACCACAACACCATTAACATGGAAGGGGGCAGACTACACACATGCACGCATGCACACACGCCGCAACACCCCACCCTAGATTAAAGAACAGTAGCAGAATTTGATGACCCCCCCCCCCCCTTAATTTGTAAATGATTAGGGGCATTGAATGAAATGCTATGCCAAAAATGTGTCCCATGTTTTTTGTTTTGTCAACATGTTTGGTACCCAGAGCCAGTAAATAATATCGACTCTGTTGCAGATGACTTTGTGGCGTTGAAGAAAGTGCGTCTAGAGAATGAGAAGGAAGGGTTTCCTATCACAGCTGTCCGAGAAATCAAGATTCTGAGACAGCTGCAGCATCCGAACATTGTCAATCTGAAGGAGATAGTGACAGACAAGCAAGATGTTCTTGACTTCAAGAAAGATAAAGGTTCGGGTCTTATGCTGTATGGCAATTAGGGGTCCCTAGGTTGTGCAGAGTTGCATCCCTTAATTATGCCAGGATCTTTTTATCAGGATTTTGAATCATGTTTTATCCCACATTCATCTTATGCGCTGTGAAATACTGATCGAATTTACACAATTTACGCTGTTACTTAGACTCTGTGCTGATTCTTGGTCCTCAGCCTATGCTGGTTGTAAGAGGTGACAAAATGGATCGATGACCTGCTTGACAGCATGTCATAGAATCACGAAGATGTGGAACAACAAATTTTAGTGACCGCAAATTTGTTAAAATCTGGTTTCCCACATAAACACCTCCAAAATATGGTCCATGCTCCATTGCAATGAAGTTTCAGCTGAAAAGGAAATGTCCAATCTCATCCCTGTATATGGCAGGAATATTGCTGAGGTATGCGTTAAACAAGAAACATCTGTTGCATGGAACTAGAACCCATTCAACCCTGGGCAAAACATGTTCCCAGTATCCCATCCAGTTCCTCATAAATCTGACTACCCGTGAAGGTTCCGGGGTAGAAAAGGTCTTCAGCAACCCAGGCTAGCGGGCATGTGCTAATTTCCATCCCTGATTAAACACGAGGAGTGTGTGGTGTGAGTCATTTTGCCTTCTATTTTGAAGTATTAGACATTCTGAAATGTCTGAGTTTCCCTTGCAGGTGCCTTCTATCTGGTGTTTGAATACATGGACCATGATCTCATGGGCCTGCTGGAGTCAGGCTTCGTCACCTTCAAAGAAGAAAATATAGCATCATTTATGAAGCAACTTTTGTATGGTTTAGATTATTGTCATAGAAAGAATTTTCTTCACAGAGATATAAAGTGTTCGAACATTTTGCTGAACAACAGGTAAGTGATCTTCTTTCTTGTCTCCAAACATTTATTCATTGAAAAAGCATAATAAATTTATTTCAAGAATTTACAAAACGGAATGTAATATGTGGATCTTTAAATTAAATTGCTGATAATGATATTGTGTTTTTGTGTCTGTGTAGTTGTGTATCATTGGTAACAGTGTGGAGATTTGTTCATGCTGGTTTTCTACTGTCAGCTGTCATTTATAGCTGTCAATGATTGTAAGACAACACTCCCTGCAAATCATTGGCTTGTTCTAGCAAAGATCTGCTTTTTGTTCTTCCCGTAGTACAATGTATGTATGCAGTCTGTGCCTGCATCCACTCGTCCAAAGCCTTTCTAATTGTTTCTGGTCTGGCGAGATCTGCTTGTACTTGTCCATAATCTAAGACCAATATTTACTGAAAATCATGCCAAAGTACAAGATTGGGAAAGTAAAGTCAAAAGTTCCTTACACAGACTGTATGTAAATATTCTGGTGTTCCAAACACGTTGCTGGAAGTACACCTAACACTATGCTCAGTGTGACCAAGAATATGGCAAAATTAACAACTATATAACATCTGTCCTTCCAAGTGAATAATGTAGTAATGGTAGAGAACAAGTTACTTCCTTTATGAAAACATCTCCCCAATGGTTAAATTGTTGTTACCTGTGGAAATACACACAACCCCAATAGCAGTGTGTCATCTGTGTCTGTTGTTGGAACATAGAACTGATGCTGTGTGTTTTGACAGAGGCCAGATCAAGTTGGGAGATCTGGGTCTGGCTCGCTACTACCATGCCGACGACCGTGAGCGCCTCTACACTAACAAGGTGATCACGTTGTGGTACCGTCCACCGGAGTTGCTCCTAGGAGAGGAAAGATATGGTCCACCCGTTGATGTTTGGAGTTTGGGGTGAGTTCACATCCCAAGTATGTGGAGATGATGGGCAGACCTGGTTTCACCATTGGCTCAAGCCAAAAAATCAGTTTTGATGCCCCACATGGTTACAATGTATGAAACTGTAGCCATCGTGTCTGAAATATTGCTAATGTCAATGCTCCATGCTTTGAGCAATTTCAGTTTGTGACATGGCATGACAGATTAACTATAGTTAGTAATTTGGTGTTTTAACTACTTTTGAGTAGAATTATTGGAATACAAACTCAATTTAGTCCCTTCCATATCTTAATTATATGAAATTTGTTAATCCTGATATTTGGCCCCAAATGTGTGACTAAAAGTCTGTAAAATTAAAAATTCCAAACTTTTGAACTTGAACATTTCCCAATTCAGTCATATCTTCATTTTTCGAAGCTGGCTGTTTCACCAATAACCAATGCTAAAGATAACAACATGTTAATCTTCCAAATGTTAAGTGAATAGATGAATTAAAAAAGTACACGTGTTTAAGGCGGCTTCATACTTGATGAAGTTACAGAAGTACCATCTTGTTTGAAGCCTCAGAACTACCAACAAGCTACAACTATTTGCCTCAAATTTCAAGTTTTTTGTTTCCCCGATTTCTTTCCTATTCTGCACCAAAGTTATCAAATTAAGCTAGAAAACCAGTTTCTTCAGGAAGTGTACTGCAGAACTCCTCTGTAGCACTATGAGCAACTGTTGAGATTGATGAGAGTGTTACAAGTGGACTATACCCGGGAAGATCCTGGGTAGAATAGGTTTTCAGCAACCCTTGCTTGTCATTAGAGGCCACTATGCTTGTTGTATGAGGCGACTAACGAGATCCGGTGGTCAGACTCACTGACTTGTTTGATGCATGTCATCGTATCCCGATTGCATGATATTGATGCTCATCATATCAGTCACTCCATTGTCTGGCCCAGACTCAATTATTTGCAGACTGCCTTCATATAGCTTGAATATTGCTGAGTGCAGCATTAAACAACAAACAAAACAAATACGAGTGGACTATTATTGTTGTTGTTGTTGTTATTACTATTACTATTATTATTACTGATGGCATGATGTATATTTCAGGTGTATCCTGGGTGAACTGTTCACACGTAAGCCGATCTTCGCGGCAGTGCAGGAGTTTGCCCAGCTTGAGCTGATCAGCAAGACATGTGGCTCCCCGTGTCCCGCCAACTGGCCGGATGTCATCAAGTTGCCGCTCTTCCATACATTCAAGCCAAAGAGACAGTACCGGCGAAGGCTCAGGGAGGAGTTTTCCTTGTAAGTACTGTAGAAGGAACCTCGGGGTCAGGTCAAACAGGTTTTACCTTCATGTTCAAGATTATTGCACATGCATAGTGACGTGTGTGTTGGGCTGCTTGTACATGTCTGGACTTATGCCAGTTTCAAAGTGCTTGCCCACTGAGATACCATGCTGCAGTTTAGCGTGGATACCCCACTCAGACACATACCAACTCCGAGCCGGGTAGTCATGATTTTATCCCCTTAATGCTGAGCATCATATTTGGTCGTATCTTTTTCATTGTGCATATTTGGACAATATTGTGTTTGTAAATTTAGTAATTATGTTAATACGGACATTTTGGTGATGCACTTGTGTGATGTGGAAGCATCACATACTCCAACCTGAAGTGTTAAAAACTAAGGGAGTACTTAAGTTTTGCTGCTTCTGAGGCCATTAAATATCATCCCCTGGACTTTCATGCTTACATTTGATCACTGAAACATTCAGCAAAGGGGACAGAACTTTGCCGATTTTAGAGTACTTATGCCCTGTTACATTGTGTTCCAGCATCCCGAAGGCAGCTCTGGACCTGATGGACCATATGTTGGAGCTGGACCCGTCGCGGCGCTGTACCGCGGAGCAGGGACTACAATGTCCCTGGCTCAGAGACATCAATCCTGCTGCCATACCCCCTCCAGAGTGAGTGCTCCAACACAGTATTTGTCATGGGCATCATTGCATCACCCAATTACTTACTAGCATGATGGGGCATCATTGCATCACCCAATTACTTCATGGCATGATGGGGCATCATTGCATCACCCAATTACTTCATGGCATGATGGGGCATCATTGCATCACCCAATTACTTACTGGCATGATGGGGCATCATTGCATCACCCAATTACTTACTGGCATGATGGGGCATCATTGCATCACCCAATTACTTACTGGCATGATGGGGCATCATTGCATCACCCAATTACTTACTGGCATGATGGGGCATCATTGCATCACCCAATTACTTCATGGCATGATGGGGCATCATTGCATCACCCAATTACTTCATGGCATGATGGGGTGTCATTGCATCACACAATTACTTCATGGCATGATGGGGTGTCATTGCATCACACAATAACTTACTAGCATGATGGGGCATCATTGCATCACCCAATTACTTCATGGCATGATGGGGCATCATTGCATCACCCAATTACTTCATGGCATGATGGGGCATCATTGCATCACCCAATTACTTACTGGCATGATGGGGCATCATTGCATCACCCAATTACTTACTGGCATGATGGGGCATCATTGCATCACCCAATTACTTACTGGCATGATGGGGCATCATTGCATCACCCAATTACTTCATGGCATGATGGGGCATCATTGCATCACACAATTACTTCATGGCATGATGGGGTGTCATTGCATCACACAATTACTTCATGGCATGATGGGGTGTCATTGCATCACACAATAACTTACTAGCATGATGGGGCATCATTGCATCACCCAATTACTTCATGGCATGATGGGGTGTCATTGCATCACCCAATTACTTACTGGCATGATGGGGCATCATTGCATCACCCAATTACTTACTGGCATGATGGGGTGTCATTGCATCACAATTACTTCATGGCATGATGGGGTGTCATTGCATCACCCAATTACTTCATTGCATGATGGGGTGTCATTGCTTCACCCAATTACTTAATGGGGTGTTATTGCATCACCCCATTACTTAATGGGGTGTCATTGTAATCACAATATCGATACTCATGATATCAATCACTGGATTGTCTGCTCCAGACTTGATTATTTCTACAGACCGCCGTCATATAGCTGGAATATTGCTGAGTGTGGTGTTAAACAACACCCAAACAAAAAAACATTGCATCACTATACATAATGTCATGTTTTGACTGCATCATCTGATCACATCACAAAGTTCTCAAAATGTTTAGTGAACAAAAGAATTGCCTCACAATACCTGTTTCCTGGACCAGTGTTTCCATTGTACTGTTAGGTTGCAAACTGTCATAGTTTTGAAAATATTTTTGGGTTTAAAAATATTTTATTGACAAAAACTAAATTGAGTCATTTACTAATTTCTCACTTCTCTTCTGGGTTGCTCATATGGGCTGTAACTTATGTACTTCTGTTCTTCAGCTTGCCAAGAGACCAGGATTGCCACGAACTGTGGTGCAAGACAAGAAAGAAACAGTTACGAGAACAGCAGCGCAAGGAACAGGAACAAGGCGGACCCGTCTCCAAGAACAGCACACCCCAGCAACCACCGCGGCAGGAGAGAGGAGGAAGAGACACAAGTAGTTCCCAGAGATCAGCAGATTCAGGGCGAGGGGACCGACGCACATCTGTCAGTGATAGCAAGTCTACAAGTTTGTTTGGCAACAATAGCTCAACCAAAGACCAACACAGTATTCCCGGATTGGATGCGGCTGGTAAGGATAAAAACTCTGGCGCCGGGGACGCTCTGCCTGCCATGGAGCGGCAGAGCTCTCTTGAGGCTAACAAAGTGAACGCAGCCAATCTGGCGCAACTGATTCAGCTTGCACAGGGAGAAATCAGTGTATCACAGATAGCAAAAAGCTTGAACATTACTGTGGACCAACAGACATCTCAACTGTTGGATAATCTGAAGCAACAGCTTCTCATGGCTGCACCACCTCAGAGTAAACAGGGTTTGGGTGGTTCGAACCAGAACTCCCAGGGCTATGGTTCACAACCTGTAGACATGTATGACCAGGCGGGTGCAGGGGGTGGGGCTGCTTATGGAAGTGGGTACAATTCCGGTGGGGGCCCCTCTACATTCGTGTCCCAGACGTCCGTCGAGGAGAAAACCTCTTCCGATAAGAATGCAGGGGTAAAGGCAGCATTAGCTCAACTTCTTGCTGAACAGGGAATAGGGGTGGTGGCTGGGTCGAAGGTGATGGGGGGTAGTGATTCTGACAGTAGTGGTGGGGCAGGGGGATACAGGTCGGTCAAGAGCTCATTTGGGGCTTCGGAGTCCGGGCATGGGTACAGCAGCCAGGGCTATGGCTATAATGTTCCCAAGTCGACAGCTCCAGGAATGACAACAGACACTCATAAGACTGATGCCCAGGGCAGGAGCACCATGGCTGCCGTCACAAGCACGACCTTGTCTACAGGTGGGCCCCCCCTTCACAAACAGTACAGCTACGGGTCGGATGATTCAAAGGGAAGTGCAACAAGTGAAAGTTATGGCTACGGATCACAAGGCCCTCCTCCCACTCAGCAGGGGATGGATGGTACCGGGAGTTCAATCAAGGCGAAAGTTCAAGGTTACTTTGACCAGTACAAGGCACCGCCCCCGGGAATCCCCCCGCCAGGTAGTGGCATGCCCCTTCCTCCTCCAGGCTTCAGTCGAAGTGGGTACTCCGTCCCCCCTCCCGGACAGAGCGTCCGTCACTCTAACCAAGGTGCTGGAAACATGCAATCAGGGCCTGCACCGATGATGCAAAACTACCCAGGGCCCCAGGGACAGTATAATCCTGGTCAAAGCGGCTGGAGATAGTACAGACGACCCCGGCCACAACTGTTATTCCATGGCAAGGCAACTGGAGTTGATTGTCAATGTTTTGGGGGTCATCTTTTGTTAGATGAATATTGAGTATTATGATTCTTAACTAAAGAATAAGTCAGGGAATGGTTGCTTGAGATGAGTTAATTTTTGAGGATATATGTTCAGTCTGATGACAGTACCATGATTTGTACATATGAGATTTTTACTGTTCACATGGTTTAGGTATATGTTGATACTCTGCTCATGGCCAGCGCCTCAACAGTCTCTGGCTGTCTTTGATGAACAGGCTGCAAGGCCATTACAAATGCATCTCAAATCATTTTGTGCAAATAATTCAGAATTAGGTTTGTCCTCATTCTGACGTCACTGATCTGTACACATCAGGAAGAATAACACACCTGCAGTTTATACAACTATGAACGAATCCCATTGACTGCAGACACCTTTTTGGGTGAACAATTAGTCCTGCGACATAGGACCGTGTTTACTGTGTCATTGATGATGGTCTTTTTGATGCTGTCGGTCGATGACGTGCGTTGAGCTGTCAAGCATATTCAACAGTTGATCTACACGTTTATATGAAGGAAAACATTTCTCAAAGTTCTTCATACAAGAGACACTCTGTAAAATGACCATTATATTTTGCTGGTTGTTTGCCTCAGACTGACATGTCTTAGGTTTGCAGACCTAGTACAAACATTCGTGCCAAGAATTAATCAATGAACAGTTCACCATGCTTTGATCACGAAATGAAAAGTGTTTTACAGAGGTTGAATGTACATTAGTTGGACATGTACATGGGTTGTCCTGCATTGCTTCAAGTGCTGCAGTCTCCTCTCCTGTACCTTGGTTCCAGATCAGTAAAAAAGCGACAACCTTGAGTAAGTTTTTCCAGAGATTTGGCTTAGTTTCATAAGCCACGAGTCTGAAATGAGTTGTAAACTTGTTGGGCTCAACACTCGGTGTTGATCCTGTATCAAACCTGTTCTCTATCGAAAGAATGTATGTGATATGACTTGGGTATCATTTGCTACCCTTCCATTTTCTATGATCATTACTGTCGGTGGTGAAATTGCACTGACATATAAACAATTATGTATCTTTTATGTAGTGTTTAAGCTTTGTTTCTTACTTTGCTCCGAGTTTTGTTGAAGCACTAAGATACACTCCCATGGAGGCAATAGTCACTTTGGTTCTATTCAATCGTAGAATTTACTTAGTGTTTGAAATTAAGCATGAAAGTAATGGGCCCTTATATGACGCTTATGTTGCAAATAATTGATTACTGGGGTCACTAGAACCAATACTACAGTACTACACATCAAGGAACCCAGAGCCCCTCTTAATTTTCTGTCAATGCAAAGAAGTTGTAATTCAGACAACCTGTTGAGATTGAAATGGATCAAATTTGACAGAAGCATGATTCATCTATAATGAAGAGATTGTTTCCATTCAAAAATGATTATTTCATGGGAAGTTTCTTGTATGTTTGTGATGAGTTGAATCTTATTGGTACGTCGGCTACATAATCAAAGACAAATAAGTTCCTGATATCAAGTTTTTTAGATTCAGCTTTGTTGAATGGTGCGCTCTTCATTTTCATGGGCTTTTCTTGTGCATTGTACATTCACAACTCCAGTTTCAAATATTTAGACAAAAAATAATCAAATTAAGAGTGTAATTGAATTATTTGGACAAGCCTTGAAAGTTCATCTAAGCAATAGATCATGTTGGTAAACACTTGATGAGATATGGAAATGGTTAGTTTTATGTCTTTTATAAATTGTGTTGGCTGCTTTGAGTATTCATTTCAGTAAGACTCGCTCTGTTCGCTGTCAGTTTGCCATGCTTTGGTGAACGATGTCACGTGATTGGTGTCTGTCAATTATTACTCGGTGACATTGTACTATTAAGCAATTGAATAAAAACATACTTGTCAGAATCGCGTTGGTGGTTTTTATTAATTAATTTTTAATTTGTATTTGCTATTTACTCTTACCCACATTATTTTCGTGCTTGTGAAATTTTGTAGATCAGAAATAATGTCCGATTGTTACAGTCTTTGGTCAAGTGAGTTAAATAATTGAGATTGATTTGTTTGTTTATTATTACCATGCTGTATGTTTTATGTGAGGATTATGATTTGTCACTTTTCATATGCATTGTGTAAACATTTGTGGGTATTTTGATTTGGTTTATGTAATATGTGAAGGATATGTGAATGTATCTGAACATGTTCTTATGATTTGGTCATCGGTTTCCAAGTGGCTTTAGACGGTTACCTCCCATAGCGATGCAGGATCTGATATTCATCTGTGCCTGTGGCATCCATCAAAGTGGTATCAACCTGCATCACTTGGGATTGTTTTTACTTTTCACTTTCCAGTTAGGCTGACGTGATTTCGAAAATACTGTTTCAAACTTGTTGCAACTCTGATCGATTCTTTTTTTTTTAACCCCTTGGATTCTAATCAAGTTGGTTTAGGTGACTTTCAATGAGTGATGACAGGTTACACTGTTATCCGAAAGAAAAATGGGATACCCTGTGGGGATTCCGAGTACGGTAATAATAGGTACTCTGCAGCTTATCTTGGTAAACGAGGCCACTGTATGGATCGGATGGTCAGGTTCAGATGGCATGGGTTGTTGCTCACAATATCACTCACTGGTTTGTCTGGTCCAGACTTGATTATTTATTTATTTATTTATTTATTTGCTGAAAAGGCAAAGCTGCTTGTCGTAAGAGGCGACTAACGGGATCGGGTGGTCAGGCTCGCTGACTTGGTTGCTGCATGTCATTGATCCTAATTGAGTGGATTGATGCTATTGATGTCAATCACGGGATCGTCTGGTCCAGACTTGATTATTTACACACTGCCATCATATAGCTGGAATATTGCGGAGTGTGGCGATTAACAACAAACAGTGGTCTAGGGCACACAACTCTCCAAGCTCCTTCCCAGCGCGTGACACCTTCGTTACACTCTCGGTAACATCGCTGCCACTGCTGGTGAGATTTGCCCTCTAACCCCAAATGTAGTAACGTTTATACTTTTGTATATTTCTTTGGGAATGCCGTTATATTTCATTTTGAAAAGGGTGGTGGGGTAGCCTAGTGGTTAAAGCGTTAGCTCATCACGCCGAGGATCCGGGTTCGATTCCCGACATGGGTACAATGTGTGAAGCCCATTTCTTGTGTTCCCCGCCGTGATATTGCTGGAATATTGCTAAAAGCGGCGTAAAACCAAAACACACTCACTCATTTTGAAAAGGTTTATGACTGACCATGTTTTCCAGATAAATTTACATTGTTGTTTTAATAATCATATTGCTTCAAGATTGCAGACTAATGGAAAATCAACCAACTTCTCCCTTTACATTCTTACTATTTCATTTAAAGATGATAAAAATTCAAATTGACAAATAAATAAATAAATTTAGCAGCGGTAAGTTATTCGGCGTCACGACAGTCGTCGCTTGTTTGTAAACATAACGTTCATTCGGTTGCGAGTTCCAACTCCAAGCATGGTTGGGGCCACCTATCACAGTGGGGAGTTTTGACTGGTGGCAGCGATTGTATAGAGAGCTCCGCGAACGGACTATCGCTGTGAGGAGCTTGACAACTCACAGGGAAGAGTTGTGTCCCTTAGCTGTTGAGATCTACTATTGCAGTTTCAGTACTGTATTTGTGCCTGTCGTTTCTGAGATATTGTAAAAGTCAAGAACTTGTTTCTTGGGGCTTCCCTTTCATGTTAATGACACATTCTTTCTAACTCTGTGACAAAAACACAGCTGGGGTGCTGTGATACAGAAGGCACCATGATTTCACAGACTTCAGCAGTAAGAGACGTGATAACAAGGGTCTAGCTTCTCCACACTTATTGCAGGGCCAAAACAACTCTGAAATACAATCTGGTTGCAATACATTTGTTTTCACTTTGTGGGGTAAAGTTAACAAAGGATAACAAAAGCTGTTTTTTTTGTCTCTGAAATGTTTGGAGTTAAAGCCAACACCATTACATTGTCAGCGTCGGAAATGTGTTTGAGGTCTTGATCATGCAAACAAAATGATAATTAAGACAATTTCTGTTAGGATCTTTATCAACAGAATGAAGCATAATGTGTATCGTGTCATCAAATTAATGTATGTTTGGGTGAATTGTTTCAGCCTTAAGTTGTTTAGTCTGTGTATATGAGAAGACTACAGTGTGACAAACGTGATCAGAAATATGGACATGCTTTAAGAGAAGACGTCCTCGCAACAAGATTTTTTCTGATGGTGACTAGTTAAATATGTGAGACTGGATATCTCCGAAGACTCGAAGAGGTGAACCTTCCAGGTTTGACATTGCCCTCATTGATCTTCAGCCTTCAGTGTAGAGAGCAGACTTAAAAATCATCCTGTGAAGACATGTGTGATGATACACACTTCATGGTGGAACGATTCCAAGATTCACGGGTGAAACAAGAAATCAAGGACACCTTTATTGCCGAGTTGACAAATCTTGATTTCAAATTTCTTAATAGGTTTGATGATATTTTTTTAAGGGAATATTGTTTGTAACAAAGGTTCCTTGTTTTAATTTAAAACTTGAATGAATGTATTACTTTGCATTTCTTTATTGTGGCGTTCCTTGGTACCCTGTTCTTGTAAGGGGTGACTATTATCAGGTTCAGGGGATGACTACATGACCATGTTGATTGTGTTTGTTGTATGGCAACACGGGATCATAGCACATGTCAAGCAATGGTTTGTCTGGCCGAGACTTGATTTTAAAAGCCTGTGCCCCATGGGGATTCTGGGTTCAATGTGGTCCCAAGCAACCCAAGCTAGTCAAAGAAGTGAGCAGGTGGTTAGGTTCAGTGACTTGGTTTGCGTGTCATCTTACTCCCAGTGGTGTGGATTGTTGCTCATATCAATCACTGTATTGTCTGGTCCAGATTTGTTTACATGCCACCATCATTTAGCTTGAATATTTCAGAATGGGGTGTCAAAGAAACTTTGAAGCCCATTGTGATATTTCTTTAATATTGCTAACTATGGCATAAAACAACATTCACCTAGTGTTTGTTTTATTGTATACTACTCAACTTTTGATTGGGATAATCCGACATGCCATTCTATTTTAAAATACACTTGACATAATATGAGAATCACTTTTGTGTATCATGGACATTTTTGTAGTATGCATTCATTGAAGGTCTTTTATTATGTTGTATTTTTATTATATTATATTCTTTGAAGTTGTGAACATGTTGTTTAGCTCACTGTAGGGTGTTTGTGAACTTGACCAAAGACTTGTTGTATGTTAGAGTATTTTCTTCTAACTTAGTGGTTTTCAGTATAGGGCCGAACATGCAGATGCCCACTCTAAGAGAGACTTGCTAAAGACTGTGTTCATGTGATAAACTTGAATTTGAACTGGTTCAAGTCACAGACTCTGGACAATCATCCAATAATGGATAATGTTTTCTGTGTGGGGAAATATTCATTGGAGATGGAGTGTGTTAAATCTGGACACTGGACTAAGCAACGTGAATCTAAATTTCCGAAGAATATTAGAAAATTCAAGGATGAAAAAAGCGATTGTGCATTTCCTGCGATGGTACTAGTGTACAAGGATAACTGGGAATAATTGAGACGGTCCCCATGCAATCAGCAAGCGTTTGTGCTGCCGTTAAGTTTGTGCCGAAATAAGGTGGGTTCGATGTATATGCTGAGTAGATTTATGCATCTGCCTTTTTGCAGATGTCTTAAAATAAAGACATTTTTATCCCTCATAACAGCATGAAGGATGTGTCAACTTGACTAGAAATTGTTTAATTTCATTTTCATATTGCATTATTTGCTAAATAAGTCATGTTTTCTTGAAAATTTTGAGATGTTTATCTTTGTAATCGTTTGATATTTTAATTGTTTTTAAATGTAATGAAAGTCAAGTTGACATTCTCTAATACGCGTTCATAGGCCTCCCTACGCCAACTTTGTTGGTCGTGAAAGTTGATCACTAAGATATGATTGTGCTTC
This sequence comes from Haliotis cracherodii, assembly GCF_022045235.1. Lineage (NCBI taxonomy): Eukaryota > Metazoa > Mollusca > Gastropoda > Lepetellida > Haliotidae > Haliotis > Haliotis cracherodii. Next base: position 8,452,409 of record NW_027266272.1, read on the forward strand.
CACAAGAAGACTGTAAACTCTTTGCTTTCATTATTCGTTTGTAGTTTGACAAGTTAAAACGAAAAAAATAATTCTGTAAGCAAATTTCCCGGCTGTAATGTTGCTAAAAGAGGCGTAAAACCACTCTTCTGAAGCGAATTGCATACTTTATCATGTCGCCTGCAGTCTTCTTTTATGTAAGCTAATCATTTCTGAGTAGCAACCCAGTTGGGTTCAATTCCTACCTGGCTTAGCAGTTTGTTCTTGATGCTGAGAATCGACCACCATCATAATGTTGAAAAGTGGAAAATGTTGAATCAGTTTCTTTTTTAATCAAATTTTATTTAATCATAAAGTTAGATATATTGAAAGCAATTTCATTACAAGTGTCGAATTTGTGCATCTTGAATAACTGGCAAGTCAGTTAACCTCCACTATGGACCGTCTGCTGATTGTCGACTCTGGATGTAGCTGTTGTTGCTGCTGCTGCTGCAGTGATCCTGTGCTAGAAGAATTAAGGTAAGTGGAAACACAACGCAAAACATCCAACACCACCATAGAACAGTGTTAGGGAAGGGGGATGCGGGACTATTTAAGTGGGCAGTAACAAGGCAGGACACACAAGGTACCTTACCAAGCACCTTACCTTGTTTAACTGGACACGTTGCTGTAAGATTTACAATTTGTATGCCAAAATATTTTGTTAATGGAAAGGATCTTCCTTACATTTAAGTAGAGGGACCTGCCTCTCTTGCCAGTATAAGGATTGTTCTCAGTAGAGGGGGGGAATGCCTGTCTTACCAGTATATGGACTGTTCTGTGTAGGGAGGAATGCCTGTCTCACCAGTATAAGAATTAAGGTTTGATCAGAATTTGTCCAAATTGTGTGCTTTTTACCTTCATATGGTTTTCCTTGATTTGTTTGTTGGAATGGGCTTGATTCCCGGAATAGGGTTGTGATGTGAGTCGGGAAAGTGTGGTTTGCTGGAATGGGTTTGTTTTGCCGAAGTAGGGTTGATTGCCTGCACAGGGTTGGGTACTTGACCAACGTTTTGAGGGACATTCCTGCCTGTCAAGGAAAGGAGGGGTTTATCTCTTTCCTCCTCTCTTCTTACCTCTCTCTCTCCCCACCCCCCTGCCCCCAAGATAAGGGTCATTTTGCCACAATAGGTGAAGACACCTGCTGATAGTGGGACACATGGCAGATGGGGATTATGATGAGATTAGGGATGTGTTGGTGCATATTGATAGCGATTGTAATACACTGATAGTCTGACATCGTTCATCCCATATTTTGATTTGGATGACTGTTTCTCATTCAAACAGAATCAGCTTTTATGAAGGGCATGGTGACTGATGTCACACAAGATAGGGTATAAGAAGTTACATGTAGAGCAGCCCTTGTACCTCCCTGGAAAATGTCAGTACATGTTGACTTAATGATTTCAGCTTCTATATCTTTACAATGCATTGTTGGGGGCATGGGTGTCCCAGTCATCTAGGGCGCTACAATTCGCTGTGCTAAGTTGTCCATTTTGTACTCCAGAAACCTATAGTGGATGTGAATCCCAGATCGCCTCCCCGTTCACCTTGATCATGTTTTCAAGGTTTGTCACCACCATGCTTATGCGTTTCACCAAAGTGGTAAATGTCTGAGACCATCACTTCAGGCTTTCCTGACGCATTAAACTTACATGCTGTGATGTAACTGGAAAACTGTTCAAAGAGACGTTAAACCCCACTCACTCGATATATTGTTTTGGTACAGGTGGTAATAGTCAAGTGAAGGTACTGACTCACACCTTGACTGACACATTGCATTGTAGGAAAGACATTGAATCCAGAAGTCAGTCTTGTCTTTCCTAAAGACACTACAGTTTCGATATGTCACAGATATCTTAGTACCTGCAAAAAACATTGCTCGGTAAAAATGCAAAGTTGTCGATCTTTAGTAGTTGGACACATGATGATGCCGACTCTTTTACAATTTATTTTGATCCTGAAAGTATCTCTTATGGTCAAGTTTGACTAGAACTTATTTCCCCAGAAATAAAGTGATCATATTTAAGATTATTTATCTACAGAATGAAATCCAAATGGAACCAAGACCAATGCTTAATTTTAGGCTTAGAGTTGAGGCAATCTAGACTTGCCAGGGCTCAATTTAGCTATATACATGTATTAAACATGCACCAGTGCAATCTTTTATTTAAAAACGCAACCTAATGTTCATGTAAAAAAAAGTGCATTACTTTTCCACAACAATCTTTGGACACATTCAATACCTCTAAGGTACATTTACCATACTAAGTCTAATCTGTGTGTAATTTGTCATGCTTTCGTGGGTTTGACATCAAACTGTGGGCGCTTCAAGATATGTACACAAGTTCCTGAAGGCTTTCAGCAATACATCATTAATTTATGTGACAGGCAGCAGATCAGCCAATGTTTCAACTTTGAAAAATGTATGGGTCCAGGGTGCAACCTGGTTTTGTGAACATGCACTTGGTTTCAATGTCAACATACACCTTGTTCAAGTTGAATCAAGTTCTTTAAATAGAGGCTGCTTTCAAATTGACTATAAAGTGAAGTTTCATTATTTCTCTTGGGTCTCGAAGACCGACAATGATTGAGGAAGCATTTCTTTAGTGTTGTGGAATACTGTGGAATATATCAACATTGAGCCGATGAAATACTATTTGAAACAAAGTTAACAAGGCACTTCCAAAATAGACCGCACTCACTTGCTCGCTCGAATCCAGTGGAAGAAACAGGGTGGTATGATTACCTGGTCGTGGAACACATGGTAATAGGTCACTAATAATGTCAAGGGAAGCCATGATCAGATACTGCATAAAAATGAATTACAGCATATGTTAATTAGGCCACACTGTTTTCATTTGATGTTTGTCAGTTTTGCAAGCCATTGATCAGTAAAAAATAAAAATAACTGTGCCTGTAAATATATAATCTTCTAAGTAAGAAAAGTTTCTTTAGGACAACACAGCAGAAAGATGTTGGGTTTGATTCTTTGGTAAAAAGCTGTGGGCTGTAATACGATAAATAGCTGTAAGGAGGTCTTCCAGGTTACAGGACATTAGGATACTTCTGTATAAAGCTGTTGGGTGTGATACAATAAGTAGCTGCATGGAGATGTCTGCCAGGGTACAGGACATTAGGATACTTCTGCATAAAGCTGTGGGGTGTGATACAATAAGTAGCTGCATGGAGATGTCTTCCTGGTTACAGGACATTAGGATACTTCTGTATAAAGCTGTGGTGTGTGATACAATAAGTAGCTGCATGGAGAGGTCTTCCTGGTTACAGGACATTAGGATACTCCTGTATAAAGCTGTGGGGTGTGATACAATAAGTAGCTGCATGGAGAGGTCTTCCAGGTTACAGGACATTAGGATACTCCTGTATAAAGCTGTTGGGTGTGATACAATAAGTAGCTGCATGGAGATGTCTTCCTGGTTACAGGACATTAGGATACTTCTGCATAAAGCTGTGGGGTGTGATACAATAAGTAGCTGTATGGAGATGTCTTCCTGGTTACAGGACATTAGGATACTTCTGCATAAAGCTGTGGGGTGTGATACAATAAGTAGCTGCATGGAGAGGTCTTCCTGGTTACAGGACATCAGGATACTCCTGTATAAAGCTGTGGGGTGTGATACAATAAGTAGCTGCATGGAGAGGTCTTCCAGGTTACAGGACATTAGGATACTCCTGTATAAAGCTGTTGGGTGTGATACAATAAGTAGCTGCCTGGAGATGTCTTCCTGGTTACAGGACATTAGGATACTTCTGCATAAAGCTGTGGGGTGTGATACAATAAGTAGCTGTATGGAGATGTCTTCCTGGTTACAGGACATTAGGATACTTCTGCATAAAGCTGTGGGGTGTGATACAGTAAGTAGCTGCATGGAGATGTCTTCCTGGTTACAGGACATTAGGATACTTCTGCATAAAGCTGTGGGGTGTGATACAGTAAGTAGCTGTATGGAGATGTCTTCCTGGTTACAGGACATTAGGATACTCCTGTATAAAGCTGTTGGGTGTGATACAGTAAGTAGCTGCATGGAGATGTCTTCCTGGTTACAGGACATTAGGATACTTCTGCATAAAGCTGTGGGGTGTGATACAATAAGTAGCTGCATGGAGATGTCTTCCTGGTTACAGGACATTAGGATACTTCTGCATAAAGCTGTGGGGTGTGATACAGTAAGTAGCTGCATGGAGATGTCTTCCTGGTTACAGGACATTAGGATACTTCTGCATAAAGCTGTGGGGTGTGATACAATAAGTAGCTGCATGGAGATGTCTTCCTGGTTACAGGACATTAGGATACTTCTGCATAAAGCTGTGGGGTGTGATACAATAAGTAGCTGTATGGAGATGTCTTCCTGGTTACAGGACATTAGGATACTTCTGCATAAAGCTGTGGGGTGTGATACAGTAAGTAGCTGCATGGAGATGTCTTCCTGGTTACAGGACATTAGGATACTTCTGCATAAAGCTGTGGGGTGTGATACGATAAGTAACTGTATGGAGATGTCTTCCTGGTTACAGGACATTAGGATACTTCTGCATAAAGCTGTGGGGTGTGATACGATAAGTAGCTGCATGGAGATGTCTTCCTGGTTACAGGACATTAGGATACTTCTGCATAAAGCTGTGGGGTGTGATACAATAAGTAGCTGCATGGAGATGTCTTCCTGGTTACAGGACATTAGGATACTTCTGCGTAAAGCTGTGGGGTGTGATACAGTAAGTAGCTGCATGGAGATGTCTTCCTGGTTACAGGACATTAGGATACGTCTGCAGAAAGCTGTTGGGTGTGATATGATAAGTAATACATGGAGATGTATTGCAGTACAGTACATGAGGATACGACAGTAATTTACAGGGTAACTCAAAACGATGTTGAACAGACCATTGACTCCCTTTATCAGGTGATTTTGGACAACAAGTAAGACTGGAGTGTTAGGAACAGATTCTAAAGTTGGCAGAAAATGTCTGAAAAAGTCAGGAAATTCCCAAATAATGAAGTGCCAAGTGTTTTGGGATTTGTTTGGAGTGTCAGATCTCTTCAAACTATGATGTAGCTTTAACGATCCTGACCTTAGTTATGTCCAGTGGCCTTGGACCAGTTTGGATATCTGATGTCACGACTCTTGAGAGTGAAGATGTCTGTTTGTGATGGAGCACAGATTTGAGTTATCTCCCTTTCAGTTGTACCATATTAATTTATGATGCCACATATTAAGGGGTGTGCAAAAATTGGATACTCTTGCAAATAGAAGTTTGAAGGTTGGAATGAGTAGGGAGGGCATCCTGTAAATAAATGTATGACATGTGGCACAACAATGGTCATTGTATGAATGTATTGTGACACTGTCCATGGGATACTATATAGGATATGACACTGGGTATAATGATGGTATTACATATGGATGTATGGTGACACTGTCCATGAGATACTATATATGATGTGACACTGGGTATAATGATGGTATTACATAAGGATGTATGGTGACACTGTCCATGAGATACTATATAGGATGTGACACTGGGTATAATGATGGTATTACATATGGATGTATGGTGACACTGTCCATGAGATACTATATATGATGTGACACTGGGTATAATGATGGTATTACATAAGGATGTATGGTGACACTGTCCATGAGATACTATATAGGATGTGACACTGGGTATAATGATGGTATTACATAAGGATGTATGGTGACACTGGGTATAATGATGGTATTACATAAGGATGTATGGTGACACTGTCCATGAGATACTATATAGGATGTGACACTGGGTATAATAATGGTATTACATATGGATGTATTGTGACACTGACCATGAGATACTATATAGGATGTGACACTGGGTATAATGATGGTACTACATAAGGATGTATTATGGCACTGACCATGAGATACTATATAGGATGTGACACTGGGTATGATGATGGTACTACATAAGGATGTATTATGGCACTGACCATGAGATACTATATATATTTTATATGACAGGGTAGAACAATGGTACTATGTATGGATGTATTGTGACACTGTCCATGAGATACTATATAGGGATATGGCACTGGGTATAACGATGGTACGGATCTTGGATGTATTGTGACACTACGACCATGAGATATTATATGGGGATATGAAACTTGATGTAATGATGGTATGGTGTATGGATGTATTATGACACCTGCTCACTCACTGTATAGGGATATGACACAGGGTATAACAATGGTACTATAAGGTTGGTATTATGTATGGATGTATTGTGACTCTAGGACCATGAGATTTGTATAGGGATATGACACAGGGTATAACAATGGTACTATGTATGGATGTATTGTAACACTACGACCATGAGATACTATATAGGGCTATGACACAGGGTATAACAATGGTACTATGTATGGATGTATTATGACACTGAGCATGAGATACTATATAGGGCTATGACACAGGGTATAACAATGGTACTATGTATGTGATGTATTGTAACACTACGACCATGAGATCTTATATAGGGCTATGACACTGGGTATAATGATGGTACTATGTATGGATCTATTATGACACTGAGCATGAGATCCTATATAGGGCTATGACACTGGGTATAACAATGGTACTATGTATGGATGTATTGTAACACTACGACCAAAAGATACTATATAGGGAAGTGACACAGGGTATAACGATGGTACTATGTATGGATGTATTGTAACACTACGACCATGAGATACTATATAGGGCTATGACACAGGGTATAACAATGGTACTATGTATGGATGTATTATGACACTGAGCATGAGATACTATATAGGGCTATGACACAGGGTATAACGATGGTACTATGTATGTGATTTATTGTAACACTACGACCATGAGCATGAGATCCTATATAGGGCTATGACACAGGGTATAACGATGGTACTATGTATGGATGTATTGTAACACTACGACCATGAGCATGAGATACTATATAGGGCTATGACACAGGGTATAATGATGGTACTTCGACCATGAGATACTATATAGGGCTATGACACAGGGTATAACAATGGTACTATGTATGGATGTATTGTAACACTACGACCATGAGATCCTATATAGGGCTATGACACAGGGTATAACGGTGGTACTATGTATGGATGTATCATGACGCTGACCATGAGATACTATATAGGGAAATGACAGTTTATAACGATGGTACTATGTATGGATGTACTATGACACAATTACCTTGAAATACAATATATGTTATAATGATAGTACTGATGAGGTGATGTATTGATATGTGTGACACAAGGTATAACAAGGCATTACATTGTAGTGAATTATAACAGTTGATCCATGAAATACAGTAAGGGGAATTGAAACATGGGAGAAAAATGTGGTACAGCATTGGGATGTATCATGATGCCATAACCATGATTTTTGTGTAGATTATGGTTCTAAATGGGAGGTGAAACATAAGGTATAACGATGGTACTACATAGGGATGTATTAAAAGTTTGGAGGGGGCCCAGTGGCCCAGCAATCTTAGGCCATTCAATTAGCTGTGCAGAGTTGTGACCCTTGGCTATTCCAGAAAGTTATGATTGTGGTTTTGAATCCGAGATCAGCCCTATCATGTTTCTGCATCACTTTGGGCTTTCCTCCTACATTAAGCTGACATGCCATAATATAACTAGAATACTGTTTCTAGCGGTGTTGGGATTTACGACATGGTACAGTGAGTAAGTGGCTTTATGGCACTTTAAGCAATGTTCCAGCAATATCACACCAGAAATTGGCTCCACACATTGTACCCATGTCGGGAATCGAACACAGGCCTTCGGCGTGACGAGGGAACGCTTTAACCACAAAGCTACCCGACCACCCCTGGGACATGGTATAACAAGGTGTACCATAGTGATACTGTATGGGGATGTAGGACACATGGTATAACAAGGCGTTACATCGTAGTACTATTGGGATGTATGACATGGTATAACAAGGCATGACATATCGATAATGGGTAGGAATGGATGACACATGTTGTAACAAGGTGTTGCATAGTGATACTGTATAGGCATGTATGACATGTGGTATAACAAGGCATAACATAGTGATAATATATAGGGATGTATGACACGTGGTATAACAAGGTGTTACATAGTGATACTGTAAAGGGATGTATACCACATGGTACAACAAGGCATAACATAGTGATAATGGGTAGGGATGGCATAACAAGGTGTTACAAGGTGATACTGTATAGGGATGTATGACACGTGGTATAACAAGGCGTAACATAGTGATAATGGGTAGGGATGGATGACATGGTATGACAAGGCGTTGCATAGTGATCATGTAATCATGGTACTACATCAGTATATGCCATGATACATATGACCCATAAGATAAAGAAAAGCTATGTATGACACATAATGGAAAGGGATAAATGACATGGTATAAGAAGGCATTACATCATGATAATGTATAGGGACGTATCACACATGGTATAACAAGGTGTTGCATAGTGATACTGTATAGGGATGTATGAGACATGGTATATGAAGGTGTTGCATAGTGATACTGTATAGGGATGTATGGCCAATGGTATAACAAGGTGTTACAGTTACATTGTGATAATGTATAGGGATGTATGACACATGGTATAACAAGGTGTTGCATAGTGATACTGTATAGGGATGTATGGCTAATGGTATAACAAGGTGTTGCATATTGATACTGTATAGGGATGTAAGATACATGGTATAACAAGGTATTACATAGCGATACTGTATGGTGCTGTGGAGACACATGGTATAACAAGGCATTACATAGTGATACTGTATAGGGATGTAAGACACACGGTATAACACATGTTATAACAAGGCAAGGCATTACGTAGCGATATTGTATAGGGATGTAAGATATATGGTATAACAAGGCATTACATAATGATACTGTATAGGGATGTAAGACACATGATATAACAAGGCACTACATAGTGCTGCTGTATAGGGATGTAAGACACATGGTATAACAAGGCATTACATAGCGATACTGTAAAGGGATGTATGACATGGTTATCGCAAGGCATTCCATAGGGGTACTGTATAGGAATGTATGACGTGGTATAACTAGGCATTATGGTGGTACTGCATAGGGATATCGCATGGTGATATTGCTGTAATATTGCTTGAAGCGGTGTAAAGCTGTTTCCTCACTCACATAGCAAGGTTCATATTGATTCTGTATTGGGATTTAGGACATGGTATAGTGAGTGAGTGGCTTTATGACACTTTAAGCAATATTCCAGGAATATCACAGCGGGGGACACCAGAAATTGGCTTCACACATTGTACCCATGTCGGGAATCGTACCCAGGCCTTCGGCGTGACGAGTGAATGCTTTAACCACAAAGCTACCCGACCACCCCTGGGACATGGTATAACAAGGTGTACCATAGTGACACTGTTTGGGGATGTAGGACACTTGGTATAACAAGGCATTACATCGTAGTACTATTGGGATGTATGACATGGTATAACAAGGCATGACATATCGATAATGGGTAGGGATGGATGACACATGTTGTAACAAGGTGTTGCATAGTGATACTGTATAGGCATGTATGACACGTGGTATAACAAGGCATAACAGTGATAATGGGTAGGGATGTATGACACGTGGTATAACAAGGTGTTACATAGTGATACTGTAAAGGGATGTATGACACATGGTACGACAAGGCATAACAGTGATAATGGTTAGGGATGGCATAACAAGGTGTTACATGGTGATACTGTATAGGGATGTATGACACGTGGTATAACAAGGCATAACATAGTGATAATGGGTAGGGATGGATGACATGGCATGACAAGGCGTTGCATAGTGATCATGTATAGGGAATATGACATGGTGTAATCATGGTACTACATCAGTATATGCCATGATACATATGACCCATAAGATACTGTATAGCTATGTATGACACAATGGATAGGGATGAATGACATGGTATAAGAAGGCATTACATCATGATAATGTATAGGGATGAATGACATGGTATAAGAAGGCATTACATCATGATAATGTATAGGGATGTATGACACATGGTATATCAAGGTGTTGCTTAGTGATACTGTATAGGGATGTATGAGACATGCTCTATCAAGGTGTTGCATAGTGATACTGTATAGGGATGTATGACACATGGTACGACAAGGCATAACAAAGTGATAATGGGTAGGGATGGCATAACAAGGTGTTACAAGGTGATACTGTATAGGGATGTATGACACGTGGTATAACAAGGCATAACATAGTGATAATGGGTAGGGATGGATGACATGGCATGACAAGGCGTTGCATAGTGATCATGTATAGGGAATATGACATGGTGTAATCATGGTACTACATCAGTATATGCCATGATACATATGACCCATAAGATACTGTATAGCTATGTATGACACAATGGATAGGGATGAATGACATGGTATAAGAAGGCATTACATCATGATAATGTATAGGGATGAATGACATGGTATAAGAAGGCATTACATCATGATAATGTATAGGGATGTATGACACATGGTATATCAAGGTGTTGCTTAGTGATACTGTATAGGGATGTATGAGACATGCTCTATCAAGGTGTTGCATAGTGATACTGTATAGGGATGTATGACACATGGTACGACAAGGCATAACAAAGTGATAATGGGTAGGGATGGTATAACGAGGTGTTGCATATTGATACTGTATAGGGATGTAAGACACACGGTATAACACATGGTATAACAAGGCAAGGCATTACGTAGCGATATTGTATAGGGATGTAAGATACATGGTATATCAAGGCATTACATAGTGATACTGTATAGGGATGTAAGACACATGGTATAACAAGGCACTACATAGTGGTACTGTATAGGGATGTAAGACACATGGTATAACAAGGCATTACATAATGATACTGTATAGGGATGTCAGACACATGGTATAACAAGGCACTACATAGTGGTACTGTATAGGGATGTAAGACACATGGTATAACAAGGCATTACATAGCGATACTGTATAAGGATGTAAGACATGGTATAATAAGGCATTATGTAGCGATACTGTATAGGGATGTATGACATGGCTATCGCAAGGCATTACATAGGGGTACTGTATAGGAATGTATGACGTGGTATAACTAGGCATTATGGTGGTACTGCATAGGGATATCGCATAGTGATATTGCTGTAATATTGCTTGAAGCGGTGTAAAGCTGTTTCCTCACTCACATAGCAAGGTTCATAGTGATTCTGTATTGGGACTTAGGACATGGTAAAGTGAGTGAGTGGCTTTATGACACTTTAAGCAATATTCCAGGAATATCACAGCGGGGGACACCAGAAATTGGCTTCACACATTGTACCCATGTCGGGAATCAAACCCAGGCCTTCGGTGTGACGAGTGAACGCTTTAACCACAAAGCTACCCGACCACCCCTGGGACATGGTATAACAAGGTGTACCATAGTGACACTGTATGGGGATGTAGGACACATGGTATAACAAGGCATTACATCGTAGTACTATTGGGATGTATGACATGGTATAACAAGGCATGACATATCGATAATGGGCAGGGATGGATGACACATGTTGTAACAAGGTTTTGCATAGTGATACTGTATAGGGATGTATGACATGTGGTATAACAAGGCGTAACATAGTGATAATGTATAGGGATGGCATAACAAGGTGTTACATAGTGATACTGTATAGGGATGTATGACAAGTGGTATAACAAGGCGTAACATAGTGATAATGTATAGGGATGTATGACATGGTATGACAAGGCGTTGCATAGTGATCATGTAATCATGGTACTACATCAGTATATGCCATGATACATATGAGCCATAAGATACAGAAAAGCTATGTATGACACATAATGGATAGGGATGAATGACATGGTATATGAAGGCATTACATCATGATAATGTATAGGGACGTATCACACATGGTATAACAAGGTGTTGCATAGTGATACTTTATAGGGATGTATGAGACATGGTATATGAAGGTGTTGCATAGTGATACTGTATAGGGATGTATGGCCAATGGTATAACAAGGTGTTACAGTTAAATTGTGATAATGTATAGGGATGTATGACACATGGTATAACAAGGTGTTGCATAGTGATACTGTATAGGGATGTATGGCTAATGGTATAACAAGGTGTTGCATAGTGATACTGTATAGGGATGTATGACACATGGTACAACAAGGCATAACATGGTGATAATGGGTAGGGATGGTATAACGAGGTGTTGCATATTGATACTGTATAGGGATGTAAGATACATGGTATAACAAGGTATTACATCGCGATACTGTATGGTGCTGTGGAGACACATGGTATAACAAGGCATTACAGAGCAATACTGTATAGGGATGTAAGACACACGGTATAACACATGTTATAACAAGGCAAGGCATTACGTAGCGATATTGTATAGAGATGTATGACACATGATATAACAAGGCATGACCTAGTGATAATGTATAGGGCTTATGACCCATAGTGTAACAAGGTGTTACATAGTGACACTGTACAGGGATGTATGACATGGTTTACCAAGGCATTACATTGTGTTAATTTATAGGGATGTATGGCCAATGGTATAACAAGGCGTAACATAGTGATAATGGGTGGGGATGGATGACATGGCATAACAAGGTGTTTGCATAGTGATACTGTATAGGGATGTATGCACATGGTACTACAAGGCATAACATAGTGATAATGTATAGGGATGGTATAACGAGGTGTTGCATAGTGATACTGTATAGGGATGTATGACACGTGATATAACAAGGCGTAACATAGTGATAATGGGTAGGGATGGATGACATGGTATGACAAGGCGTTGCATAGTGATCTTGTGTAGAGAATATGACATGGTATAATCATGGTACTACATCAGTATATGCCACGATACATATGACCCACAAGATACTGTATAACTATGTATGACACATAATGGATAGGGATGTATCACACATGGTATATCAAGGCACAACATAGTGATAATGGGTAGGGATGGTATAACGAGGTGTTGCATAGTGATACTGTATAGGGATGTATGACACGTGGTATAACGAGGTGTTGCATAGTGATACTGGATGGGGATGTATCACACATGGCATAACAAGGCGTTACTTAGTGATAATGTATAGGGATGTATGACACATGGTATAACAAGGTGTTGCATAGTGATACTGTATAGGGATGTATGACACATGGTATAACAAGGTGTTACATAGTGATAATGGGTAGGGATGGATGACATGGCATAACAAGGTGTTACATGGTGATACTGTATAGGGATGTATGACACATGGTATATCAAGGCACAACATAGTGATAATGGGTAGGGATGGTATAACGAGGTGTTGCATAGTGATACTGTACAGGGATGTATGACACATGGTATAACAAAGCATTACATAGTGATATTGTATAGGGATGTATGATACATGGTATAACAAGGCATTACATACTGATACTCTATAGGGACGTATCACACATGGTATAACAAGGTGTTACATCATGATAATGTATAGGGATGTATGACACATGGTATAACAAGGTGTTACAAGGTGATACTGTATAGGGATGTATCACACATGGTATAACAAGGTGTTACATCATGATAATGTATAGGGACGTATCACACATGGTATAACAAGGTGTTACAAGGTGATACTGTATAGGGACGTATCACGCATGGTATAACAAGGTGTTACATCATGATAATGTATAGGGACGTATCACACATGGTATAACAAGGTGTTACATAGTGATACTGTATAGGGACGTATCACACATGGTATAACAAGGTGTTACATCATGATAATGTATAGGGATGTATCACACATGGTATAACAAGGCACTACATAGTAGTACTGTATAGGGATGTATGACGCATGGTATTACAAGGCATTACATAGTGATACTGTATAGGGATGTATGACACATGGTATAACAAGGCATTACATAGTGATAATGTATAGGGATGTATGACACATGTATAGGGATGTATGACACATGGTATAACAAGGCATTACATAGTGATACTGTATAGAAAAGTCGCCTTTTATGGCAAGCATGGGTTGCTGAAGACTTATTCTACCCTGGATCTTCACAGGTCGTATAGGAATGTTAGACTTGTGGTATGACAAAATGTTACATAGTGGTACTGTATGGGGACGTATGACACTGTATTATGATGGTACTACATAGGGATATGGCATGATGATATTGCTGTAATATTGTTTGAAGCAGTGTGAAGGTGTGATTACTCACTCACAAAGCAGGGTTCATACAGGCTTGAAAAGGTCTGGTATTTTAAGGTCCCTCTTGAAAAGTCTTGATTTTTGTCTGTCTACCTTGAAAATGCCTTGAAAATAACCAAAATATCTTGAAAAGCACTGAATTGTGCAAAAAGATATACTGGTTGAAAAAAGCATTGTAATTTATGAGACATAATTTATTTTATATGTTTTGTTGAAAAATTTGTGATGTTCATACTTCTTTTTAGGTCTCATAATAGTAATATGGCTGAAGTAAGTTTGTTGGATGGAAAGAAGTTTTTTTACAGACTAAGGCTAATGATAATAACCCAACTAAAAAAAGCTTTGAAAAATACAATGACAGTTGAAAAGCCTTAGATTTTAGGGGATGTGAAAATTGGGGTGAGATACAGTATATAGGGATGTGAAACATGGGCTGAGATACAGTATATAGGGATGTGAAACATGGGGTGAGATACAGTATATAGGGATGTGAAACATGGGCTGAGATACAGTATATAGGGATGTGAAACATGGGCTGAGATACAGTATATAGGGATGTGAAACATGGGGTGAGATACAGTATATAGGGATGTGAAACATGGGCTGAGATACAGTATATAGGGATGTGAAACATGGGGTGAGATACAGTATATAGGGATGTGAAACATGGGGTGAGATACAGTATATAGGGATGTGAAACATGGGCTGAGATACAGTATATAGGGATGTGAAACATGGGCTGAGATACAGTATATAGGGATGTGAAACATGGGGTGAGATACAGTATATAGGGATGTGAAACATGGGCTGAGATACAGTATATAGGGATGTGAAACATGGGCTGAGATACAGTATATAGGGATGTGAAACATGGGCTGAGATATAGTATATAGTGATGTGAAACATGGGGTGAGATACAGTATATAGGGATGTGAAACATGGGCTGAGATACAGTATATAGGGATGTGAAACATGGGCTGAGATACAGTATATAGGGATGTGAAACATGGGCTGAGATACAGTATATAGGGATGTGAAACATGGGGTGTAAAGGTGGTGTTGCTGTGGGGATGTATCGGCACATGTGACCATGAGATATTGTACAGAGATGTACAACAAGGTATGCCAGTGGCACTCATGAGGATGTATTCTGAAACTATGCCCATGGGATGCTCATGTGACAATGAGATGGGTCTACAGGATATAACTGGTATCACATACTGATGTATTGGGTGGATGAGTGAGTGAGTTTGGTTTTATGCCCCATATTTTGCAATATTCAAGCAATATCGTGGCAAGGGACACCAGAAATGTTTTGTTTTTGTTTGTTTGATGTTTAGCGCTGCGCTCAGCAATATTCCAGCTATATGAGGGTGGTTTGTAGATAATCGAGACTGCACCACACAATCCAGTGATTGATATCGTGCAGTGATACGATAACATGCATCATCGAAGTTGGTGAGCCTGACCACAAGCTAGTTTCCTCTTGCGACAATCATAGTCACCTCTTTTGACACCAGAAAAGGTACTACACAGTGATGTATAATGATACATGAAATACTGTATGGGGATGTATCACATAGGTATAACAATGGTACTACACAGTGATGTATAATGATACATGAGATACTGTATGGGGATGTATAGCATAGGTATAACAATGGTACTACACAGTGATGTATAATGATACATGAGATACTGTATGGGGATGTATGGTGTAGGTATAACAATGGTACTACACAGTGATGTATAATGATACATGAGATACTGTATGGGGATGTATAGCATAGGTATAACAATGGTACTACACAGTGATGTATAAAGATACATGAGATACTGTATGGGGATGTATCACATAGGTATAACAATGGTACTACACAGTGATGTATAATGATCCATGAGATACTGTATGGGGATGTATCACATAGGTATAACACTGGTACTACACAGTGATGTATAATGATACATGAGATACTGTATGGGGATGTATAGCATAGGTATAACAATGGTACTACACAGTGATGTATAATGATACATGAGATACTGTATGGGGATGTATCACATAGGTATAACAATGGTACTACACAGTGATGTATAATGATACATGAGATACTGTATGGGGATGTATCACATAGGTATAACACTGGTACTACACAGTGATGTATAATGATACATGAGATACTGTATGGGGATGTATCACATAGGTAAAAAAATGGTACTACACAGTGATGTATAATGATCCATGAGATACTGTATGGGGATGTATCACATAGGTATAACAATGGTACTACACAGTGATGTATAATGATACATGAGATACTGTATGGGGATGTATGGCGTAGGTAAAACAATGGTACTACACAGTGATGTATAATGATACATGAGATACTGTATGGGGATGTATCTCATCGGTATAACAATGGTACTACACAGTGATGTATGATGATACATGAGATACTGTATGGGAATGTATCACATAGGTATAACAATGGTACTACATAGTGATGTATCATGATACATGAGATACTGTATGGCGTAGGTATAACAATGGTACTACACAGTGATGTATAATGATACATGAGATACTGTATAGCATAGGTATAACAATGGTACTACACAGTGATGTATAATGATACATGAGATACTGTATGGGGATGTATCACATAGGTATAACAATGGTACTACACAGTGATGTATAATGATACATGAGATACTGTATAGCATAGGTATAACAATGGTACTACACAGTGATGTATAATGATACATGAGATACTGTATGGGGATGTATCACATAGGTATAACAATGGTACTAGACAGTGATGTATAATGATACATGAGATACTGTATAGGGATGTATCACACAGGGTAAAGGATAAGTCCCATGAACCTGTGCTGGTCATGAGAGGTTATCTAATGTATTGCTTCATGATGATGATGATGGAGGAGGAGGGTCATCTTTTATGGCAGGATTTATCGACTGTTTCACCTGGATGCATGTAGGAGATAGTAACTGGTAATGGTCTATTCTCCGGTGTGTTGGTTCCATCCTATTATAGTAAATGCATTCAACCCTCTGGCTACCATAGTCTTTTTAGGAAATGAGGGCACTTTGTCTCATAAAAGCAACTTCCCATAGACTTTCTACAGACAGGTATGCCAGTGTTGCTGAGGTCACACTATTCCTGTTAGTGAAGAGGGTCAGAATATTCCTTTTGCTGAGGGGATCAGAATATTCCTGTGTTGCTGAAGAGGTCAGAATATTCCTTTTGCTGTCACACTGTTCCTGTTAGGGAAGAAGGTCAGAATGTTCCTGTGTTGCTGAGGGGTCAGAATGTTCCTGTGTTGCTGAAGAGGTCAGAAAAATTCCTGTGTTGCTGAGGGGGGTAAGAATAATTCTGTTGCTGAGGGGGTCGGAATATTCCTGTGTTGCTGAGGGGTCAGAATGTTCCTGTGTTGCTGAAGAGGTCAGAATAATCATGTGTTGCCGAGGGGGTCAGAAAATTCCTGTTTTGCTGAGGGGGTCGAAAAAGTCCTGTGTTGCTGAGGGTCAGAATATTTCTGAGTGCTGAGGGGGTCGGAATATCCCTGTGTTGCTGCGGGGGTCAGAATATTCCCGTGTTGCTGAGGGGGGTCAGAGTATTCCCGTGTTGCTGAGTGGGGTCAGAATATTCCTGTGTTGCTGAAGATGTCAGAATATTCTTATGTTGCTGAGGGGGTCAGAATATTCTTGTGTTGATGAGGGGGTCAGAATATTCCTGTGTTACTGAGGTGGTCGGAATATTCTTGTGTTGCCGAGGGGGTTAGAACATTTATGTTACAGATGGGGTCAGAACCTCCGGCCCTTGTGTCGTTGCTAAAATATGTCTCGATCAATTGATATCGTTAATTGATTATACGTTTAAACAAGGCCAGACACTCCGTGTACAGCACGACTCGCCTTGTATCGCGATTTCTAAAGTGAATTCGCAAATCATGCACAAAGACTTCATATCTTCCTTGTCTTGGGGGATATTCTAATAATTCCAATTCATGACAATATACCATTTTTTTTATTGCTATGAAATAATACCGACCGAAAGCCGTAAACTCGCCATTTCGAAGCCAACAGGGCACAAATAGCCGCCGCCAGTCCCGCACAGAATGGAGGTGTGTCGGAAAGCAGCTCTCTATTTGTTTACTGTTTCCGCTGTTCTATTTTGAAGACCTATTTCTACCCCGGATCTTCAGGGGGTCTAATAGGATAGTGCATTTCTGACACCCGTGATATTAATTGATCTAGAAATATTTAAGCAACGACACAAGAGCCTGTGGTCAGAACACGCTTTATTTGCTGAGAGAGGTCAGAACATGCCTCTGTAAATAATCGAGTCTGGACCAGACAATCCAGTGATTGATATGAGCATCGATCCACGCAATGCGGTACGATGACATGCATCAACCAAGTCGGTGAGCCTGACCACCCGATCCCGTTAGTCGCCTCTTACGGCAAACATGGGTTGCTGAAGACCTACCCCGTATCTTCACGGGTCTGTTACTATATTTTCGTGTAATAGAATTGAAATGATATATCGAGCTAAATAGGGTCAAATTTCGGAAACCGTATTTGAAAGCCTAAATATCTATCAAACAATTATTGGTTCTATTTTATCTCGCTTCCTCATCTTGTGACGAAGTGGTCTCTCGGAGGACGCTCGCCGTCGATGGTTCGACTCCATCAGGTCACGTGACACGGGAGGGGAACGCTCTGAAAAGTCATAACAAAGGCAACTGGCAGTCGCTTTAAAAATAGATTGGGCCTGTATTGGGCGCTAGTTTTATATATTTTTATCTTGAGTTCTACTTTATGTTGAGCTAACACAGTATTTTATATCAGGATACCGTGAAGATGCGTGGTAGAATAGGTCTTCAGCAATATGTTTGTCGTAAGAGGCGACTGTGCTTGTCATAAGATGCGTCTAACGGGATCAGGTCGTCAGGCTCGGTGACTTTGTTGATGCATGTCATAGTATCCCAATTACGTAGATCGTTTCTCATGATGTCCTTCATTGGATTGTCTTGTCCAGACTCGATTATTTACAGACCGCCGTCATATACCTGTAATATTACTTAGTGTGGCGTTAAACAAGAAACAAACGGAGGATTCAGGCGATAATATAGTGTCGTAGGATCTTCCTTGTATCTCGCAACCGGTGTGAGGTGCGAAGGGCGCTGTTTGCTAAACTATGCTAAATACCACTACACGGGGGATTAGAGAATCAAAATGTTTGAACATGGGTACAATGTGTGAAGTATATTCTTGGTGCCACCCGTCGGAATATGTCGGTCCAATTCACTCAACCCCCTACATGTCTGATGTTTGCGACCACAAGCGTGCTTCAACAAACCTCACTCACCTACGCCATATCGTGTCTGGTGTTTGCGACCATAAGCGTGCTTCAACAAACCTCACTCACCTACGCCCTATCGTGTCTGGTGTTTGCGACCATAAGCGTGTTTCAACAAACCTCACTCACCTACGCCCTATCGTGTCTGGTGTTTGCGACCACAAGCGTGCTTCAACAAACCTCACTCACCTACGCCCTATCGTGTCTGGTGTTTGCGACCACAAGCGTGCGTCAACAAACCTCACTCACCTACGCCCTATCGTGTCTGGTGTTTGCGAACACAAGCGTGCTTCAAGAAACCTCACTCACCTACGCCCTATCGTGTCTTTAGGGCCAAAGGGACGGTAGCCTAATGGTTAAAGTGGTCGCTCGTCACGCCAAGGTCCGGGTTCGATTTCCCACATGGGGTACAATATGTGAAACCGATTTCTGGTTACCCCCTCTGTGATATTGCTGGAACATTGCTGAAAGTTGCGTGAAACCATAGTCACTCATTGTACGACCAAACTTGTATTTATGGTGTGACCTTATGTGACGCGACAACCCGGCTTTCTTTCTAACTGGCGCTTACATCATTCAGTCTTGCTTGACAACGGTATAAGGATCTATACCGCAACGTCGCCTTCACAGTATTTAAGGAAGTTGTTATCTAACTATTCAGCACAATATTTTCTAATCCATACAGCTCTGCCTTAAAAAAGTCTGTAAGAGATGGAATCAGGTTCAAGCAGTCCTTCCTCCTTGGCCGTTAGCCAAGTCAGAAATAGACTGATCTCAAAACACTTTAACCAGCTAATCAACAACAAGGACAATTAAGAAGTAATGTTATTCTTTTGGTTCAATGTTCACTGATGAATCACTGTCTGGTGTCCAGTGGCGCTGTCATTGGAGCCGATATAATTCCGAATAACACAAGCTCTAATGTACCTCTGATCAGTACAGGGCATGTTATAGCATCATCTAAGCGATCCATCCTCTTTTCCGAGTCGCTTGTCATGCCTTCGGGAAATTAAAACTTCACATTATACTTTTAATACAAGAATTTTAGAAATTTTTAATGCTTTTTTTTTGTTTTGTTGCATTGGCCAATACGACATCGTCATCATTTTTGAGTAATGCGTGCAGATTAACTTAGCAATATGAACGAATCGGGGGTTCTTTAATTTCTTTTGAGTATTATATAAATGAACGCGTGCAAGCGTGTCCAAATCCGTTAGGATACATTTTAGTATCGAAGCGCGCGTGTATGAAAGGGTTTCGATCGTATCTACGATAAACGTTCCCTCTGGTTGCGAACATACTGCAGTCTAGCCGCCGAGTGTTTGTTTTGAAATACTAAAAACAAAATGAATTAATTTTGACAAGAAAATATGTCCCAGATTTCGAGCTGTGTAAAACAGAAATATTAAAGAGGTGTATGATTTAGCTTAGGAGGTCGTGGTGCAAAGAAGTTTCCTTAAAACGCTTGAGCCTACCCCCTCCACCCCGACACGGTTGGTTGGTTGGTTGATTTGTTGTTTAACGCCGCACTCAGCAATATTCCAGCTATATGACAGCGGTCTGTACATAATCGAGTCTGGACCAGACAATCCAGTGGTTGATATCATGAGCATCGATCCACGCAATTGAGATACGATGACATGCATCAACAAAGTCAGCGAGCTTGACCACCCGATCCCGTTAGTCGCCTCTTACGTCAAGCATAGTCGCTTTTTTACGGCAAGCATGGGTTGATGAAGACCTATTCTACCCCGGATCTTCACGGGTCTACGATGATTGATGATTACATCGTTCACTGGTTTGTCTGGTCCAGACTATGTTGTTTCCAGACTGTCGTGAAATTGCTGACGTAGTGGCAATGCAGTCGTAAAACAGCATCCGCTCACTGGTGTCCACCTATCAGTTTATAGAAATTGTAATCATTTTAGTCATCTGAAAAGTGAGTGAGTGAGTTGGGTTTAACGCCGCTTTTAACAGCATTCCAGTTATATCACGGCGTGTAAGCTTAATGTGGGAAGAAAGCCCGAAGTGATGCAGGTCTCAGACGTTTATTGCTTCGGCGAAACCCACGAGCACGGGTATGGTGATGACAAACCTAGAAACATAATCGGGGCGAACCGGGATTCGAACCCACAATCATAGGTTTCTGGCATGTCCAAGGGACGCAACTCTGCACAGGGAATCGCGGCGCCTTAGACGACTGGTCCACCCGTGCCCCCCCAGTCATCTAAAGATGGCTTTACAATGAGAGCAAGGTACTCTAACCCCCAACGTACATTCGTCACTGACATGAACATATTGTAATGGTTAAATTAATATTTATTTTCAAGTAGAAAGAGACGAGAGAATTTTAGAATCACTGAGAAAAATCTAGAATTGCAAAACTATTATGGACGTGCAAGGATGAGGAAGAGAATGTATGGATGTCAACTTCTTTGTTATGAGGAACACAACGTTTCGGAGTATATACTGACTCCATCGCCATAATAACTTCTTTACTTCATCACAACTCCTGATGAACGAGTAAGTAAAAACTCCGAAACTTTGTGTTCCTCATAATGAAGAAGTTGACATCCATAAGTTCTCTTCCTTATGTGTATCACTTTTAAAAGCCTTTCAAAGACTTGCAAGGATGGTTTGTATATCTTTGTTTGAGGATATACCGTCATAGACCACTGGGCCCACTTGCACAAAGCAATCTTAGCGTTAGACTACCTTAGTATAGGTGAGGAGTATGGGAGTAACATTCATCGCGGCTCAAGTTTGTGTGTTTGTTGTTTAACGCAGCACTCAGCAATATTGCAGCTATATGACGGCCGTCTGTAAATAATCGAGTCTGGACCAGACAATCCAGTGGTTGATATCATGAGCATCGATCAACGCACTTGGGATACGATAACATACATCAACCAAAACAGAGCCTGACCACCCGATCACGTTAGTCGCCTATCACAGTAAGCATGGGTTGCTGAAGACCTATTCTCCCCCGGATCTTCACGGGTCTCGTGGCTCTAAGCTCGCTTTATGTTAGTGGGCCATTTAGTCTTGTGTGTGTCATTCATGCATCCCCCAGTGTTATACTGGTTATGCTTGGCTCGTGGTGGGTGAGTGAGTGAGTGTGAGCATATAGCAGGACTTGGAGTAGGACTCGCTGATCACAATTCCATGAAGTGAAATCAGTTTTCAGAGGATATGAGAAGCATCCAACCACTGCTTGAATTACCCCGGCTAGTACAGGGCTTCAAACTGCTGCGAGAATATTGTTTTCTGATAAAATTAATGTTCATAAAAATCTTATCTAAACGTGGAGAGATTTAGTTAAAATTCAAGAGCACGCTCGATGTATGGTAGGGTGTCAGATTTACCAGAGAGTGTCATATAAATATAAAGTGAAACTTCTAACTACGAACTATATGTCGTTTCAGACGATGTCACTTGAGGCAAACGAGCGAAACCTTACCAGTACACCGTTTGTGACGAACTATGTTTAACACGATAGATTGTGTATGTTCGCTGTATATCCCCCGGTGTATATACGTGGAACCGGCCAGTGTCACGACGAGGGTACATATGCAAGGTTCCCACAACAACATTGGCTCAACAGTGGCTCAACCGTTATCTCGGACATGCCGGGAGGTTCAGGTCGCCGAATATGTTCATCTCGAAGAGACACGACACTGCTATGACGACGACGTAGGTGAATATGCAGAAAATGCCGAGTTTCACATTCAGTTTCCAGCGGTTGACGAAGAGCGCTGCGATGAGGAGCGCCACCGTCACCAGCAAGATGATGGAGTTGTACAACAAAGCCCCGCTGCTGATGGTGACGGTCTCGCCTACGTTGACTGCGGCGGTCTCCAGTAACCATGGTAACCCCAGGCACATGAGAATGTTGAAGACGTTGCTTGCGATGGAATTCGAGACGGCCATGTCACCGAGGCCTATAAAGAAGGAGATGGTAATAAAAGAAATCGTGTATCGTATATAATGTACCATGCCTCGAATGTGATGTACCATGTATCGTATATAATGTACCATGCATCGAATGTGATGCACCATGTATCGTATATAATGTACCATGTATCGTTTATAATGTACCATGTATCGTATATAATATACCATGCATCGAATGTGATGTACCATGTGTCATATATAATGTACCATGTGTCGTATATAATACCATGTATTGTTTATAATGTACCATGTTCAGTATCTGATGTACCATGTATCGTTTATAATGTACCATGTTCCGTATATAATGTACCATGCATCGAATGTGATGTACCATGTATCGTTTATAATGCACCATGTATCGTATATAATGTACCATGTGTCGTATATAATGTACCATGTATCGTTTATAATGTACCATGTTCCGTATATAATGTACCATGCATCGAATGTGATGTACCATGTATCGTTTATAATATACCATGTTCCGTATCTAATGTACCGCCGTATCTAATGTACCATGTATCGTTTATAATGCACCATGTATCGTTTATAATGCACCATGTATCGTTTATAATGCACCATGTATCGTATATAATGTACCATGCATCGAATGTGATGTACCATGTATCGTTTATAATGCACCATGTATCGTTTATAATGCACCATGTATCGTATATAATGTACCATGTATCGTTTATAATGCACCATGTATCGTTTATAATGCACCATGTATCGTTTATAATGCACCATGTATCGTATATAATGTACCATGTATCGTATATAATGCACCATGTATCGTTTATAATGCACCATGTATCGTTTATAATGCACCATGTATCGTTTATAATGCACCATGTATCGTATATAATGTACCATGTATCGTTTATAATGCACCATGTATCGTATATAATGCACCATGTATCGTTTATAATGCACCATGTATCGTTTATAATGCACCATGTATCGTATACAATGTACCATGCATCGTTTATAATGCACCATGTATCGTTTATAATGCACCATGTATCGTATATAATGTACCATGTATCGTTTATAATGCACCATGTATCGTATATAATGCACCATGTATCGTTTATAATGCACCATGTATCGTTTATAATGCACCATGTATCGTATACAATGTACCATGCATCGAATGTGATGTACCATGTATCGTTTATAATGCACCATGTATCGTTTATAATGCACCATGTATCGTATATAATGTACCATGTATCGTTTATAATGCACCATGTATCGTTTATAATGCACCATGTATCGTATATAATGCACCATGTATCGTTTATAATGCACCATGTATCGTATATAATGCACCATGTATCGTTTATAATGCACCATGTATCGTTTATAATGCACCATGTATCGTATATAATGTACCATGTATCGTTTATAATGCACCATGTATCGTTTATAATGCACCGTTTATAATGCACCATGTATCGTATATAATGCACCATGTATCGTTTATAATGCACCATGTATCGTTTATAATGCACCATGTATCGTATATAATGTACCATGTATCGTTTATAATGTACCATGTATCGTTTATAATGCACCATGTTCCGTATCTAATGTACCATGTATCGTATACAATGTACCATGCATCGAATGTGATGTACTATGTATCGTTTATAATGCACCATGTATCGTTTATAATGCACCATGTATCGTATATAATGGACCATGTATCGTTTATAATGCACCATGTATCGTTTATAATGCACCATGTATCGTATATAATGCACCATGTATCGTTTATAATGCACCATGTATCGTTTATAATGCACCATGTATCGTTTATAATGCACCATGTATCGTTTATAATGCACCATGTATCGTATATAATGTACCATGTATCGTTTATAATGCACCATGTATCGTTTATAATGCACCATGTATCGTTTATAATGCACCATGTATCGTTTATAATGCACCATGTATCGGTTATAATGTACCATGTATCGTTTATAATGCACCATGTATCGTTTATAATGCACCATGTATCGTTTATAATGCACCATGTATCGTATAAAATGTACCATGTATCGTTTATAATGCACCATGTATCGGTTATAATGTACCATGTATCGTTTATAATGCACCATGTATCGTTTATAATGCACCATGTATCGTATATAATGTACCATGTATCGTTTATAATGCACCATGTATCGTATATAATGCACCATGTATCGTTTATAATGCACCATGTATCGTATATAATGTACCATGTGTCGTATATAATGTACCATGTATCGTTTATAATGTACCATGTTCCGTATATACTGTACCATGTATCGTTTATAATGTACCATGTATCGTTTATAATGCACCATGTATCGTTTATAATGCACCATGTATCGTATATAATGCACCATGTATCGTTTATAATGCACCATGTATCGTTTATAATGCACCATGTATCGTATATAATGTACCATGTATCGTTTATAATGTACCATGTATCGTTTATAATGCACCATGTTCCGTATCTAACGTACCATGTATCGTATACAATGTACCATGCATCGAATGTGATGTACCATGTATCGTTTATAATGCACCATGTATCGTTTAAAATGCACCATGTATCGTATATAATGTACCATGTATCGTTTATAATGCACCATGTATCGTTTATAATGCACCATGTATCGTATATGATGCACCATGTATCGTTTATAATGCACCATGTATCGTTTATAATGCACCATGTATCGTTTATAATGCACCATGTATCGTTTATAATGCACCATGTATCGTATATAATGTACCATGTATCGTTTATAATGCACCATGTATCGTTTATAATGCACCATGTATCGAATATAATGCACCATGTATCGTTTATAATGCACCATGTATCGTATATAATGTACCATGTATCGTTTATAATGCACCATGTATCGTTTATAATGCACCATGTATCGTTTATAATGCACCATGTATCGTATAAAATGTACCATGTATCGTTTATAATGCACCATGTATCGGTTATAATGTACCATGTATCGTTTATAATGTACCATGTATCGTTTATAATGCACCATGTATCGTATATAATGTACCATGTATCGTTTATAATGTACCATGTATCGTATATAATGCACCATGTATCGTTTATAATGCACCATGTATCGTATATAATGTACCATGTGTCGTATATAATATACCATGTATCGTTTATAATGTACCATGTTCCGTATATACTGTACCATGTATCGTTTATAATGTACCATGTATCGAATATAATGTATCATGTGTCGTATATAATGTACCATGTATCGTTTATAATGCACCATGTATCGTTTATAATGCACCATGTATCGTTTATAATGCACCATGTATCGTATATAATGTACCATGTGTCGTATATAATGTACCATGTGTCGTATATAATGTACCATGTATCGTTTATAATGCACCATGTATCGTATATAATGCACCATGTGTCGTATATAATGTACCATGTATCGTTTATAATGTACCATGTTCCGTATATAATGTACCATGCATCGAATGTGATGTACCATGTATCGTTTATAATGCACCATGTATCGTATATGATGTACCATGTGTCGTATATAATGTACCATGTATCGTTTATAATGTACCATGTTCCGTATATAATGTACCATGCATCGAATGTGATGTACCATGTATCGTTTATAATATACCATGTTCCGTATCTAATGTACCGCCGTATCTAATGTACCATGTATCGTTTACAATGCACCATGTATCGTTTATAATGCACCATGTATCGTTTATAATGCACCATGTATCGTATATAATGTACCATGTGTCGTATATAATGTACCATGTATTGTTTATAATGTACCATGTTCCGTATCTAATGTACCATGTGTCATATGCAAAGCATCCTGTCATGTACGATATATCGTACAATATTAATGTTAACTTTTATCTCTCACTAGCACACTCACACTCACTGACTGACTCACACACGCACTCTCACTCAGTCCAATCTCATGAAGATCAGATCTTAGTTTTCGCTACCGCTAACCAAAGATCTGAGGACATCCCATTACAGGTCACGTCGGAACGACCTTTCGTGATCATTGACCGACCAATGAAATGAGTGACAAGAAATCGACATTTGCCAATCAGAAGACAGCTGTCTCGGCACTAGTTTCAAACTGGCGACTACGCTTCGAAACATATTTTGATGTCTTCTCGATTAAAAAAAAAATTAAAACTGACCATAACAACATTCTGGAATGGCTTATAGATGGCCTAGATTGTATGGATATAATCATAAAACCCGTAACTGTCGTTCGGAATACCCTCTGTTAAATATTTCGAGGATGCATGATTAGAAAACATATTTCGACTGTCACTTTCAGGATCTGGTAAGCGACGCTCTGATTGGTTGGATGAAAGGTCGTGCTGACGTGACCCGTAATGGGATGTCCTCAGATCTTTTTTTAGCGGTAGCGAGAACTAAGATCTGATTTTAATGAGATTACACTCAATCACACTCACACTCAAACAGGCACTCTCACACACTGAATTATACACACTCACACATATACACTTACTCACATTCACACACTTACTGGCTCACACGATCACTGACTTACACACTTACTCACTTACTGACGTACACACACACCTGACTTACACACTCACAAACGTATTCACTGACACACACATACTGACTTACACATTCACTTACTGGCTTATACACACACACTGTCTTCCATACTTAAACATTCACACACTTATTCACTGGCACACACTCATATTGACGTACACACTCACTCACACACTTACTGGGTGAGTGAGTTGGGTTTAACGCCGCTTTTTAACAGTATTCCAGTTATATCGCGGCGTGTCAGCTTAATGTGGGAGGAAAGCCCGAAGTGATGCAGGTCTCACACGTTTACCACTTCAGTGAAACCCACGAGCCGAGCACGGGTATGGTGCTGACAAACCTAGAAACATAATCGGGGTGAACCGGGATTCGAACCCACAATCATAGGTTTCTGGCGTGCCCAAGGGACGCAACTCTGCACAGGGAATCGCGGTGCCTTACACGACTTGGCCACCCGTGCCCCCCACACACTTACTGACTTACACACTCACACTATTATTAGGAAGGCTCTGTAATAACGATTGTAACTCAATAACAAAGGATCTATTTTGTGCTCACACTGCTACCAACGCTACTGTCAATATAACCCGTCCAGTAGGGATATGCAACATCCTTCTGTATACTGCTAAAGAATATCATTTAGACAACTATATCAAAGAATACACTGATGGTTGTTCATTCCCAACTAAATCGGCTTGGCGAGCTCTTGTAATCAGACGTCTATCAGAGAACGAACAGTACATCTGGAGAGATAGATTAGCACAGAGTTCACATCTTTCACGGTACCACAAAATTCATAAACGGTTATAAATGCATGTTCTTTATAATGTAATGTATCTCTATCAACAATTACGACAGCCCCTGCAACTTTGTATTTAAAATCGGATCAAGAGCAAAAGTGTCGAAAGAATGCAACCATTGCACTAGACATTTCTGTGACTATGAAGTCATTTCTTCTCATGTCTGATTGATAAACTTGATGTTGATGTTTATGTGAAAATAGATATGCTTGACGCCGATGATATGCGTTTGTTCTTTCTCGGTGCAGATGTTCATAACTTGATTGCGATACTTGGCAAAGCATCATACTGTCTTTCTGCCACTTTATATGGGATTTGAAGAAAATACCTCATGTATATCTACTAGACACTTATACCTTACTGCTAACAAAATGTACATTGTAAATTGTTTATTCATAGCACTGTATAACATGATTTCATTGTATATAGGCAAGTAATCCAATTGATGTATTGTAAATAATGTATTTGTCGGTGTAAAATCTTCGTATTCAACTCTGGAGGAAATATTTAATAAAGAAATTCATAAATTCATGCATACACTCTTCTGACCCACACACCCTAACACTTATTCACTGGCACACTCACACACTTATTCACTGGAACACTCACACACTTATTCACTGGCATACTCATACACATATTCACTGGCACACTCACACACTTATTCACTGGCACACCCACACACTTATTCACTGGCACACTCACACACTTATTCACTGGAACACCCACACACTTATTCACTGGCACACTCACACACATATTCACTGGAACACTCACACACTTATTCATTGGCACACTCATACACATATTCACTGGCACACTCACACAGGTATTCACTGGCACACTCACACACTTATTCACTGGCACACTCACACACGTATTCATTGGCACATACACACACTTATTCACTGGAACATTTACACACTTATTCACTGGCACATTCACACACTTATTCATTGGCACTACCACACACTTATTCACTGGCACATTCACACACTCATTCATTGGCACACTCACACACTTATTCACTGGCACATTCACACACTTATTCACTGGTACATTCACACACTTATTCACTGGCACATTGGCACACCCACACACTTATTCACTGGCACATTTACACACTTATTCATTGGCACACTCACACACTTATTCATTGGCACACTCATACACTTATTCACTGGCACATTCACACACTTATTCATTGGCACACTCACACACTTTTTCACCGGCACACTCACACACTTATTCACTGGAACACTCACACACTTATTCACTGGCACATTCACACACTTATTCATTGGCACACCCACACACGTATTCACTGGCACATCCACACACTTATTCAATGGCACATTGGCACACCCACACACTTATTCATTGGCACACTCACACACTTATTCATTGGCACACTCACACACTTATTCACTGGCACATTCACACACTTATTCATTGGCACACCCACATACTTGTTCACTGGCACATTTACAAACTTATTCATTGGCACATTCACACACGTATTCACTGGCACACTCACACACTTATTCATTGGCACATTCACACACGTAATCACTGGCACACTCACACACTTATTCACTGGCACACTCACCCACTTTTTCACTGCCACACTCACACTTATTCACTGGCACATTCACACACATATTCACTGGCACATTCACACACTTACTCATTGGCACACTCACACACTTATTCACTGGCACATTCACACACTTATTTACTGGCACACTAACACACTTATTCATTGGCACACCCACACACTTATTCACTGGAACATTTACACACTTATTCACTGGCACATCCATACACTTATTCATTGGCACACTCACACACTTATTCACTGGCACATTCACACACTTATTCACTGGCACATTGGCACACCCACACACTTATTCACTGGCACATTGGCACACTTATTCATTGCCACACCCACACACATATTCACTAGCACATTCACACACTTATTCACTGGCACATTGGCACATTCACACAGTTTTTCACTGGCACATTCAAACACTTATTCACTAACACATTCACACACTTATTCATTGGCACACCCACACACGTATTCACTGGTACATTCACACACTTATTCAATGGCACATTGGCACACTCACACACTTATTCACTGGCACATTCACACACTTATTCACTGGCACATTCACACACTTATTCACTGGCACATTGGCACACCCACACACTTATTCACTGGCACATTTACACACTTATTCATTGGCACACTCACACACTTATTCATTGGCACACTCATACACTTATTCACTGGCACATTCACACACTTATTCATTGGCACACTCACACACTTTTTCACCGGCACACTCACACACTTATTCACTGGAACACTCACACACTTATTCACTGGCATATTCACACACTTATTCATTGGCACACCCACATACCTGTTCATTGGCACATTTACACACTTATTCATTGGCACATTCACACACGTATTCACTGGCACACTCACACACTTATTCATTGGCACATTTACACACGTATTCACTGGCACACTCACACACTTATTCACTGGCACACTCACACACTTTTTCACTGCCACACTCACACTTATTCACTGGCACATTCACACACATATTCACTGGCACATTCACACACTTACTCATTGGCACACTCACACACTTATTCACTGGCACATTCACACACTTATTCACTGGCACACTAACACACTTATTCATTGGCACACCCACACACTTATTCACTGGAACATTTACACACTTATTCACTGGCACATCCATACACTTATTCATTGGCACACTCACACACTTATTCACTGGCACATTCACACACTTATTCACTGGCACATTGGCACACCCACACACTTATTCACTGGCACATTGGCACACTTATTCATTGCCACACCCACACACTTATTCACTAGCACATTCACACACTTATTCACTGGCACATTGGCACATTCACACAGTTTTTCACTGGCACATTCAAACACTTATTCACTAACACATTCACACACTTATTCATTGGCACACCCACACACGTATTCACTGGTACATTCACACACTTATTCAATGGCACATTGGCACACTCACACACTTATCACTGACACATTTACACACTTATTCATTGGCAAACTCACACACTTATTCACTTGCACACTCACACACTTATTCACTAGCACATTCACACAACTATATACTGGCACATTCACACACTTATTCATTGGCACACCCACACACGTATTCACTGGCACATTCACACACTTATTCACTGGCACATTGGCACACCCACACACTTATTCACTGGCACACTCACACACTTATTTATTGGCAAACTCACACACTTATTCACTGGCACACTCACACAATTATTCACTGGCACATCCACACACTTATCCACTGGCACATCCACACACCTATATACTGGCACATTCACACACTTATTCATTGGCACACCCACACACGTATTCACCGGCACATTCACACACTTATTCATTGGCACACTCACACATTTATTCACTGGCACACTCACACACTTATTCACTGGCACATCCACACACCTATATACTGGCACATTCACACACTTATTCATTGCCACACCCACACACGTATTCACTGGCACATTCACACACTTATTCACTGGCACATTGGCACACCCACACACTTATTCACTGGCACACTCACACACTTATTTATTGGCAAACTCACACACTTATTCACTGGCACATTCACACACTTATTCATTGGCACATTCACACACTTATTCACTGGCACATTCACACACTTATTCACTGGTACACTCACACACTTATTCACTGGAACATTCACACACCTATTCACTGGCACATTCACACACTTATTCACTGGCACACACACACAGGTATTCACTGGCACACTCACACACTTATTCACTGGCACACCCACACACTTATTCACTGGCACACTCACACACTTATTCACTGGCACATTCACACACTTATTCACTGGCACACTCACACACTTATTCACTGGCACATTGGCACACCCACACACTTATTCACTGGCACACTCACACACTTATTTATTGGCAAACTCACACACTTATTCACTGGCACATTCACACACTTATTCATTGGCACATTCACACACTTATTCACTGGCACATTCACACACTTATTCACTGGTACACTCACACACTTATTCACTGGAACATTCACACACCTATTCACTGGCACACTCACACACTTATTCACTGGCACACACACACAGGTATTCACTGGCACACTCACACACTTATTCACTGGCACACCCACACACTTATTCATTGGCACACTCACACACTTATTCACTGGCACATTCACACACTTATTCACTGGCACACTCACACACTTATTCACTGGCACATTCACACACTTATTCACTGGAACACTCACACACCTATTCATTGGCACATTCACACACTTATTCATTGGCACATTCACACACTTATTCACTGGCACATCCATACATTAATTCACTGGCACATTCACACACGTATTCACTGGCACATTGGCACACCCACACACCTATTCACTGGCACATTGGCACACTTATTCATTGGCACATCCACACACGTATTCACTGGCACATTCACACACTTATTCACTGGCACATTCACACACTAATTCATTGGCATATTTACACACTTATTTATTGGCAGACTCACACAGTTTTTCACTGGCACATTCAAACACTTATTCACTGGCACATTCACACACTTATTCATTGGCACACCCACACACGTATTCACTGGTACATTCACACATTTATTCACTGGCACAATGGCACACTCACACACTTATTCACTGACACATTTACACACTTATTCATTGGCACACTCACACACTTATTCACTGTCACACTCACACTTATTCACTGGCACATTCACACACTTATTCATTGGCACACTCACACATTTATTCACTGGCACATTCACACACTTATTCACTGGCACATTCATACACTCATTCATTCGCACATTCACACACTCATTCAATGGCACATTCACACACTTATTCATTGGCACACTCTCACACTTATTCACTGGCACATTCACACACTTATTCGTTGGCACACTCACACACTTATTCATTGGCACATTCACACACCTATTCATTGGCACATTCAGACACTTATTCATTGGCACATTCACACACTCATTCAATGGCACATTCACACACCTATTCACTGGCACACTCACACACTTATTCACTGGCACACACACACAGGTATTCACTGGCACACTCACACACTTATTCACTGGCACACCCACACACTTATTCATTGGCACACTCACACACTTATTCACTGGCACATTCACACACTTATTCACTGGCACACTCACACACTTATTCACTGGCACATTCACACACTTATTCACTGGAACACTCACACACCTATTCATTGGCACATTCACACACTTATTCATTGGCACATTCACACACTTATTCACTGGCACATCCATACATTAATTCACTGGCACATTCACACACGTATTCACTGGCACATTGGCACACCCACACACCTATTCACTGGCACATTGGCACACTTATTCATTGGCACATCCACACACGTATTCACTGGCACATTCACACACTTATTCACTGGCACATTCACACACTAATTCATTGGCATATTTACACACTTATTTATTGGCAGACTCACACAGTTTTTCACTGGCACATTCAAACACTTATTCACTGGCACATTCACACACTTATTCATTGGCACACCCACACACGTATTCACTGGTACATTCACACATTTATTCACTGGCACAATGGCACACTCACACACTTATTCACTGACACATTTACACACTTATTCATTGGCACACTCACACACTTATTCACTGTCACACTCACACTTATTCACTGGCACATTCACACACTTATTCATTGGCACACTCACACATTTATTCACTGGCACATTCACACACTTATTCACTGGCACATTCATACACTCATTCATTCGCACATTCACACACTCATTCAATGGCACATTCACACACTTATTCATTGGCACACTCTCACACTTATTCACTGGCACATTCACACACTTATTCGTTGGCACACTCACACACTTATTCATTGGCACATTCACACACCTATTCATTGGCACATTCAGACACTTATTCATTGGCACATTCACACACTCATTCAATGGCACATTTACACACTTATTCATTGGCACACTCACACACTTATTCACTGTCACATACACACACTTATTCACTGGCACATTCACACACTTATTCATTGGCACATTCACACACTTATTCACTGGCACATTCACACACTTATTCACTGGTACACTCACACACTTATTCACTGGAACATTCACACACCTATTCACTGGCACACTCACACACTTATTCACTGGCACACACACACAGGTATTCACTGGCACACTCACACACTTATTCACTGGCACACCCACACACTTATTCATTGGCACACTCACACACTTATTCACTGGCACATTCACACACTTATTCACTGGCACACTCACACACTTATTCACTGGCACATTGGCACACCCACACACTTATTCACTGGCACACTCACACACTTATTTATTGGCAAACTCACACACTTATTCACTGGCACATTCACACACTTATTCATTGGCACATTCACACACTTATTCACTGGCACATTCACACACTTATTCACTGGTACACTCACACACTTATTCACTGGAACATTCACACACCTATTCACTGGCACACTCACACACTTATTCACTGGCACACACACACAGGTATTCACTGGCACACTCACACACTTATTCACTGGCACACCCACACACTTATTCATTGGCACACTCACACACTTATTCACTGGCACATTCACACACTTATTCACTGGCACACTCACACACTTATTCACTGGCACATTCACACACTTATTCACTGGAACACTCACACACCTATTCATTGGCACATTCACACACTTATTCATTGGCACATTCACACACTTATTCACTGGCACATCCATACATTAATTCACTGGCACATTCACACACGTATTCACTGGCACATTGGCACACCCACACACCTATTCACTGGCACATTGGCACACTTATTCATTGGCACATCCACACACGTATTCACTGGCACATTCACACACTTATTCACTGGCACATTCACACACTAATTCATTGGCATATTTACACACTTATTTATTGGCAGACTCACACAGTTTTTCACTGGCACATTCAAACACTTATTCACTGGCACATTCACACACTTATTCATTGGCACACCCACACACGTATTCACTGGTACATTCACACATTTATTCACTGGCACAATGGCACACTCACACACTTATTCACTGACACATTTACACACTTATTCATTGGCACACTCACACACTTATTCACTGTCACACTCACACTTATTCACTGGCACATTCACACACTTATTCATTGGCACACTCACACATTTATTCACTGGCACATTCACACACTTATTCACTGGCACATTCATACACTCATTCATTCGCACATTCACACACTCATTCAATGGCACATTCACACACTTATTCATTGGCACACTCTCACACTTATTCACTGGCACATTCACACACTTATTCGTTGGCACACTCACACACTTATTCACTGTCACATACACACACTTATTCACTGGCACATTCACACACTTATTCATTGGCACACTCACACATTTATTCACTGGCACACTCACACACTTATTCACTGACACATCCACACACCTATATACTGGCACATTCACACACTTATTCATTGGCACATTCACACACTTATTCAATGGCACACCCACACACGTATTCACTGGCACATTCACACACTTATTCACTGGCACATTGGCACACCCACACACGTATTCACTGGCACACTCACACACTTATTTATTGGCAAACTCACACACTTATTCACTGGCACATTCACACACTTATTCATTGGCACATTCACACACATATTGACTGGCACATTCACACACTTATTCACTGGCACACTCACACACTTATTCACTGGAACATTCACACACCTATTCACCGGCACACTCACACACGTATTCACTGGCACACACACACAGGTATTCACTGGCATACTCACACACTTATTCACTGGCACACCCACACACTTATTCATTGGCACACTCACACAGTTATTCACTGGCACATTCACACACTTATTCACTGGCACACTCGCACACATATTCACTGGCACATTCACACACTTATTCACTGGAACACTCACACATTTATTCACTGGCACACGCACACAGGTATTCACTGGCACACTCACAAACTTATTCATTGGCACACTCACACACTTATTCACTGGCACACTCACACACTTATTCACTTGCACACTCACACACTAATTCACTGGCACATTCACACACTTATTCATTGGCACATTCACACACTTATTCATTGGCACACCCACACACTTATTCACTGGAACATTTACACACTTATTCACTGGCACATCCATACACTTATTCACTTGCACATTCACACACTTATTCACTGGCACATTGGCACACCCACACACCTATTCACTGGCACATTAGCACACTTATTCATTGGCACACCCACACACGTATTCACTGGCACATTCACACACTTATTCACTGGCACATTGGCACATTCACACACTTATTCACTGGCACATTCACACACTAATTCATTGGCATATTTATACACTTATTTATTGGTAGACTCACACAGTTTTTCACTGGCACATTCAAACACTTATTCACTGGCACATTCACACACTTATTCATTGGCACACCCACACACGTATTCACTGGTACATTCACACACTTATTCACTGGCACAATGGCACACTCACACACTTATTCACTGACACATTTACATACTTATTCATTGGCACACTCACACACTTACTCACTGTCACACTCACACACTTATTCACTGGCACATTAACACACTTATTCATTGGCACACTCACACATTTATTCACTGGCACACTCACTCACTTATTCACTGGCACATTCATACACTCATTCATTCGCACATTCACACACTCATTCAATGGCACATTCACACACTTATTCATTGGCACACTCACACACTTATTCCCTTGCACATTCACACACTTATTCATTGGCACACTCACACACTTATTCATTGGCACACTCACACATTTATTCACTGGCACACTCACACACTTATTCACTGGCACATCCACACACCTATATACTGGCACATTCACACACTCATTCATTGGCACATTCACACACTTATTCACTGGCACGTTCACACACTTATTCATTAGCACATTCACACACTTATTCATTTGCACATTCACACACTTATTCATTGGCACATTCACACACTTATTCACTGGCACACTCACACACTTATTCACTGGCACACTTACACTCTGCCTTACACACTCACATACTTACATTCACACATTCAGACACTGACTCGTTGACTCACCATCCCTGGCCACATACAGGCTGGCCAGACAGTCCGGGACACTGGTGCCAGCAGACAGGAGCGTCAGACCCATCACCATGTCCGGGATCTCTAGCGCGTCACCTGGTTACACAACAACACCTGGTTATACAACAACACCTGTTTACACAACAACACTGGTTACACAACACCTGGTTACACAACAACACCTGGTTATACAACAACACCTGGTTACACAACAACACCTGGCTACACAACAACACTGGTTACACAACAACACCTGGTTGTACAACAACACCTGGTTACACAACAACACCTGGTTATACAACAACACCTGGTTACACAGCAACACCTGGTTACACAACAACACCTGGTTATACAACAACACCTGGTTACACAGCAACACCTGGTTATACAACAACACCTGGTTATACAACAACACCTGGTTACACAGCAACACCTGGTTATACAACAACACCTGGCTACACAACACCTGGTTACACAACAACACCTGGTTACACAACAACACCTGGCTACACAACAACACTGGTTACACAACAACACCTGGTTACACAACAACACCTGGTTATACAACAACACCTGGTTATACAACAACACCTGGCTACACAACACCTGGTTACACAACAACACCTGGTTATACAACAACACCTGGTTACACAACAACACCTGGTTATACAACAACACCTGGCTACACAACACCTGGTTACACAACAACACCTGGTTACACAACAACACCTGGCTACACAACAACACCTGGCTACACAACAACACTGGTCACACAACAACACCTGGTTATACAACAACACCTGTTTACACAACAACACTGGTTACACAACACCTGGCTACACAACACCTGGTTACACAACAACACCTGGTTACACAACAACACCTGGTTACACAACAACACCTGGTTGTACAACAACACCTGGTTACACAACAACACCTGGTTATACAACAACACTTAGTTGTACAACAACACCTGGTTACACAACAACACTGGTTACACAACAACACCTGGTTATACAACAACACCTGGCTACACAACAACACCTGGTTATACAACAACACTGGTTACACAACAACACCTGGTTATACAACAACACCTGGTTATACATCAACACCTGGTTACACAACAACACCTGGTTATACAACAACACCTGTTTACACAACAACACTGGCTACACAACACCTGGCTACACAACACCTGGTTACACAACAACACCTGGTTACACAACAACACCTGGTTACACAACAACACCTGGTTACACAACAACACCTGGTTATACAACAACACTTAGTTGTACAACAACACCTGGTTACACAACAACACCTGGTTATACAACAACACTTAGTTGTACAACAACACCTGGTTACACAACAACACCTGGTTATACAACAACACCTGGCTACACAACAACAACTGGTTATACAACAACACCTGGTTACACAACAACACCTGGTTATACAACAACACTTAGTTGTACAACAACACCTGGTTATACAACAACACCTGGTTACACAACAACACCTGGTTATACAACAACACCTAGTTATACATCAACAACTGGTTACACAACAACACCTGGTTACACAACAACACCTGGTTATACAACAACACTTAGTTGTACAACAACACCTGGTTACACAACAACACTGGTTACACAACAACACCTGGTTATACAACAACACCTGGTTACACAACAACACTGGTTACACAACACCTGGCTACACAACACCTGGTTACACAACAACACCTGGTTACACAACAACACTTAGTTGTACAACAACACCTGGTTACACAACAACACTTGGTTATACAACAACACCTGGTTACACAACAACACCTGGTTATACAACAACACTTAGTTGTACAACAACACCTGGTTATACAACAACACCTGGTTACACAACAACACCTGGTTATACAACAACACCTGGTTATACAACAACACCTGGTTATACAACAACACCTGGTTATACAACAACACCTGGTTACGCAGCAACCCCTGGTTATACATCACGCCTGGTTATACAACAACACCTGGTTATACATCACGCCTGGTTACGCAACAACACCTGGTTATACAACAACACCTGGTTATACATCAACACCTGGTTACGCAGCAACCCCTGGTTATACATCAACACCTGGTTACATAACAACACCTGGTTACACAACAACACCTGGTTATACAACAACACCTGGTTATACAACAACACCTGGTTATACAACAACACCTGGTTATACAACAACACCTGGTTATACAACAACACCTGGTTATACAACAACACCTGGTTACGCAGCAACCCCTGGTTATACATCACGCCTGGTTATACAACAACACCTGGTTATACATCACGCCTGGTTACGCAACAACACCTGGTTATACAACAACACCTGGTTATACATCAACACCTGGTTACGCAGCAACCCCTGGTTATACATCAACACCTGGTTACATAACAACACCTGGTTACACAACAACACCTGGTTATACAACAACACCTGGTTATACAACAACACCTGGTTATACAACAACACCTGGTTACACAACAACACCTGGTTACACAACAACACCTGGTTACACAACAACACCTGGTTACACATCAACACCTGGTTATACAACAACACCTGGTTATGCAACAACACCTGGTTATACAACAACACCTGGTTATACAACAACACCTGGTTATACAACAACACTTAGTTATACAACAACACCTGGTTATACATCAACACCTGGTTACACAACAACACCTGGTTACACAACAACACCTGGTTACACAACAACACTTAGTTGTACAACAACACCTGGTTACACAACAACACTTGGTTATACAACAACACCTGGTTACACAACAACACCTGGTTATACAACAACACTTAGTTGTACAACAACACCTGGTTATACAACAACACCTGGTTACACAACAACACCTGGTTATACAACAACACCTGGTTATACAACAACACCTGGTTATACAACAACACCTGGTTATACAACAACACCTGGTTACGCAGCAACCCCTGGTTATACATCACGCCTGGTTATACAACAACACCTGGTTATACATCACGCCTGGTTACGCAACAACACCTGGTTATACAACAACACCTGGTTATACATCAACACCTGGTTACGCAGCAACCCCTGGTTATACATCAACACCTGGTTACATAACAACACCTGGTTACACAACAACACCTGGTTATACAACAACACCTGGTTATACAACAACACCTGGTTATACAACAACACCTGGTTATACAACAACACCTGGTTATACAACAACACCTGGTTATACAACAACACCTGGTTACGCAGCAACCCCTGGTTATACATCACGCCTGGTTATACAACAACACCTGGTTATACATCACGCCTGGTTACGCAACAACACCTGGTTATACAACAACACCTGGTTATACATCAACACCTGGTTACGCAGCAACCCCTGGTTATACATCAACACCTGGTTACATAACAACACCTGGTTACACAACAACACCTGGTTATACAACAACACCTGGTTATACAACAACACCTGGTTATACAACAACACCTGGTTACA
The DNA here is from genome assembly GCF_022045235.1 of Haliotis cracherodii. Taxonomy (NCBI): domain Eukaryota; kingdom Metazoa; phylum Mollusca; class Gastropoda; order Lepetellida; family Haliotidae; genus Haliotis; species Haliotis cracherodii. The sequence continues at coordinate 8,494,624 of NW_027266272.1, forward strand.
CAACAACACCTGGTTACACAACAACACCTGGTTACACAACAACACCTGGTTACACATCAACACCTGGTTATACAACAACACCTGGTTATGCAACAACACCTGGTTATACAACAACACCTGGTTATACAACAACACCTGGTTATACAACAACACTTAGTTATACAACAACACCTGGTTATACATCAACACCTGGTTACACAACAACACCTGGTTACACAACAACACCTGGTTATACAGCAACACCTGGTTATACAACAACACCTGGTTACAGATCAACACCTAGTTATACAACAACACTTGGTTATACAACAACACCTGGTTACACAACAACACCTGGTTATACAACAACACCTGGTTACGCAACAACACCTGGTTATACAACAACACCTGGTTATACAACAACACCTGGTTATACAACAACACCTAGTTATACAACAACACCTGGTTATACATCAACACCTGGTTACACAACAACACCTGGTTACACAACAACACCTGGTTATACAGCAACACTGGTTACACAACAACACCTGGTTATACAGCAACACCTGGTTATACAACAACACCTGGTTACAGATCAACACCTAGTTATACAACAACACCTGGTTATACAACAACACCTGGTTACACAACAACACCTGGTTATACAACAACACCTGGTTATACAACAACACCTGGTTATACATCAACACCTGGTTATACATCACGCCTGGTTATACAACAACACCTGGTTATACAACAACACCTGGTTATACATCAACACCTGGTTACGCAGCAACCCCTGGTTATACATCAACACCTGATTATACAACAACACCTGGTTACACAACAACACCTGGTTATACAACAACACCTGGTTATACAACAACACCTGGTTATACAACAACACCTGGTTACACAACAACACCTGGTTACACAACAACACCTGGTTATACAACAACACCTGGCTACACAACAACACCTGGTTATACAACAACACCTGGTTACACAACAACACCTGGTTATACAACAACACCTGGTTATACAACAACACCTGGTTACACAGCAACACCTGGTTACACAACAACACCTGGTTACACAACAACACCTGGTTATACAACAACACCTGGCTACACAACAACACCTGGTTATACAACAACACCTGGTTACACAACAACACCTGGTTATACAACAACACCTGGTTATACAACAACACCTGGTTACACAGCAACACCTGGTTATACAACAACACCTGGTTATACAACAACACTTGGTTACACAGCAACACCTGGTTATACAATAACACCTGGTTATACAACAACATCTGGTTACACAGCAACACCTGGTTATACAACAACACCTGGTTATACAACAACACCTGGCTACACAACAACACCTGGTTATACAACAACACCTGGTTATACAACAACACCTGGTTACACAGCAACACCTGGTTATACAACAACACCTGGCTACACAACAACACCTGGTTACACAACAACACCTGGTTACACAACACCTGGTTACACAACAACACCTGTTTATACAACAACACCTGGTTATACAACAACACCTGGCTATACAACAACACCTGTTTATACAACAACACCTGGTTATACAACAACACCTGGCTACACAACAACACCTAGTTATACATCAACAACTGGTTACGCAACAACACCTAGTTACACAGCAACACCTGGTTATACAACAACACCTGGTTACAGATCAACACCTAGTTATACAACAACACCTGGTTACACATCAACACCTGGTTGTACAACAACACCTGGTTATACAACAACACCTGGTTATACAACAACACCTGGTTACACAACAACAACTGGTTACACAACAGCACGTGGTTATACAGCAACACCTGGTTATACAACAACACCTGATTACAGATCAACACCTAGTTATACAACAACACCTGGTTACACATCAACACCTGGTTATACAACAACACCTGGTTATACAACAACACCTGGTTATACAACAACACCTAGTTATACAACAACACCTGGTTATACAACAACACCTGGTTACACACCAATACTTAACTTTGCAACTGAACTACAGTATCCAGTAATGAATCCTATGACCATGAGTTCGAATCCCAGTATGTCTTCATTATGAGCCCTGGTTTGTCTGTACCGTACGCACTCGTTCATTTACCAAACAAGCAAACGCCTCATTCCAGGTGAGGTGAGGTGAAATTGGGTTTAACTTCGCGTCCGAGATTATTGCACTTATACAGCGACGTGCATGCACGTGTGTGTAGCTGCTTGTACTAGTCCGGACTAATGTCGATTTATAGTGCTATCTCACTGGGTACCATACCGCAGTTTAACATGAATACCCCACTCAGACACAGTATACTGACTCCGAGCCGACCAGTCCTTGTTTTAGCCCCTTAGTGCCTTAATGCCGAGCGCCAGACAGGGTAAAAACAAGTACAATCTTTAACGTCTTTTGGCATGACGCGGCCGGGAATCGAACTCCGGACCTTTCGCTCTCCGGACGGACGCTCAACCACTAGACCACGCAGACGGTCTCAAATTCCTGATATGTCGTGGCATTACCGAAACACTGGTCAAAGCGGTGCTAGATCCACCTTGCTACCAGGCCGGCTGTTTACGAGTGACATTTAAGAGCACATGCGTGCTCAGTGACATATGTGGGGGTAATACGTGGACGCACGCCATGCAGTCATGACACACAAGTATACTACTCAAAAGAAGTTAAGGATCACCGGATTCTTTCATATTACTATAGTTAATCTCTCATGCCATGACAGATTAGCTTCTACCACTATGAAAAAATCGGGTGATCCTTAACTTCTTTTGGGTAGTATACATTAATGTTGAACCAAGGGAGATAACCACCCGCAATCGTGACCATCCAGACCAACACATAGGAGAAGATGGCGATCCAGAAAACAGACATGAAGAAGGTGACGAGGTACATCTTCCTCCACGTCGTGCGACGTCGACAGTCCGGTACCGTCAGGAACAACAACACTTTCACGGGAACCATGGCAACCCAAAATATTCTCAGGAAGAAGGAATCCGGAATAATCCAAGGAGAATGGTGATTGGGCACTGTGAAAACAAACAGCAGAATGACGTCATATTTTTATTGAGGTATTGAGTGAGTTTTCCAGCAATGCCACAGGTAGGAACATCCCAAGTGGCTTTGTTAAACAGCAACGTTAAGTGAACGATATTACCACCGCCCCATGAACAAGGACAATTATACACTACCGGTCAAAAGAAAGTATTCACTTCAAAAATGGATTTGACCAAAACATTTCAAACGTTATCAAAACGTTACTAGGCTGAATGGGTACAATGTGTGAAGCCCATTTCTGGTGTCCCCCCGCCGTGATATTGCTGGAATATTGCTAAAAGCGGCGTAAAATCATACCCACTCACTCACTACTAGGCTGAAACGGTCGCTAAATCACTGCAAAGTTAAGGTCCACAGCTGTGATACCCACAAATACACCATCATCGAATAAAAACTTGTTGTACCCATGGGTGTATACGTTGTGTATGTGTATTTGTATACTTTGTGTATGAATGTTTTTGAACAACAGAGAATACCCCCTGTTCGGTTTGAATTATGAATTAGTCAGCTGAACACACGTGTCGCCTTTAATTCCCCAAACTGGGATCTCAAAGTGACACTTTGATACTATTTTCTATGTCATATTTGTTAGTTTTGAACTCGGCAATATTTCAGCTATATGACGGTAGTCGTAGTCGCCTCTTACGACAAGCATAGTCGCCTCTTACAAGTATAGTCGCCTCTTACGACAAGTATAGTCGCCTCTTACGGCAAGCATAGTCGCCTCTTACGACAAGCATAGTCGCCTCTTACGACAAGCATAGTCGCCTCTTACGACAAGTATAGTCGCCTCTTACGACAAGCATAGTCGCCTCCTACGACAAGCATAGTCGCCTCCTACGACAAGCATAGTCGCCTCTTACGACAAGCATAGTCGCCTCTTACGACAAGTATAGTCGCCTCTTACGACAAGCATAGTCGCCTCTTACGACAAGCATAGTCGCCTCTTACGACAAGTATAGTCGCCTCTTACGACAAGCATAGTCGCCTCCTACGACAAGCATAGTCGCCTCCTACGACAAGCATAGTCGCCTCTTACGACAAGCATAGTCGCCTCTTACGACAAGTATAGTCGCCTCTTACGACAAGCATAGTCGCCTCTTACGACAAGCATAGTCGCCTCTTACGACAAGCATAGTCGCCTCTTACGACAAGCATGGGTTGCTGAAGACCTATCCCCTTCACGGGGAGTTTTCTATATCAGTTTTTTTAAAGATTATATGCTATTAATTTGATGAAGGACGTGTTTAGGAACCACGGAACTTTAGGAAGGTTTGTTGATATATTTACAGGACTTGTCAGAAGATGAGGAGGGGCTGGTTTCCTGGGATTCGCTGATGGCCTCGGATTGTGTGGAACGACTTTCAACATCGGGAAAACTCGTTTCCGCGTCAACACCATCGCTAGAACGTCTCCGTTTTCCCTGCAGCAAGGGCGTCCTAACCTCGTTATCGTCCTGGTCAAATGATCCCTTCACGCATGACCGGAAGCCGTTAACTGCCTTTTGTGCGATGTGTTCAAGTTTCCGGTTAAAGGCCAGAATAACGAAGTAGATAATACACATCACTAACAAAATCATGGCCTCGAACCTGCAACAGTTAGGTTAAATGCGACGTTGAACAGTATTTGAACATATTTTGATAATGTTTACTAAAGAATCACAAAAAGCGAATCTTGGATTTGAAACCAAGATTATCGGTCATAGATCCTTCCCATCCAGTCTAAAATCTAATTAAGCCAGGGCTTTACTGTCTTTGCGAAATATTTGATATATCCAAATGCCAGCAAAACCGTTTGTCCCAACGTGTTATCAATGTATATTTCCATTCTATCCTACCTGGTACCCATATAGTGCTGGTTGCACACGGCATCTTAAATTTGCAAACTGTGAGGTGAATCTATATTAAATTCCCATTTATGTCCTTGTAATCTTACCATTCCACGACGCCATCTTGGATGACGATGATCAGTGCCAGCACAGAAAACAGGTAGAACAGAGTGTCTCTGAACACTGGCCACCACGTGAGTTGCACCACCTGTAAATACGTGAGTCTTTTATTACAAACCTCCCGTGACCTCTGACCTATAATGACTTCTGGTGATCGATACTGCCTGGTCACCTCTGATGATCGTCACTGCCTGATTAACGCCCACCTCACCTCTGATGATTGTCACTGCCTGTTCATCCCCACGTCACCTCTGATGATCGTCACTGCCTGGTCACCTCTGATGATCGTCACTGCCTGGTCACCCCCTCCTCACCTCTGATGATCGTCACTGCCTGGTCATCCCCACGTCACCTCTGATGTTCGTCACTGCCTAGTCACCCCCACGTCACCTCTGATGATCGTCACTGCCTGTTCATCCCCACGTCACTTCTGATGATCGTCACTGCCTAGTTACCCCCACGTCACCTCTGATGTTCGTCATCCCCACGTCACTTCTGATGTTCGTCACCCCCACCTCACCTCTGATGTTCGTCACTGCCTGGTCACACCCACGTCAGCTCTGATGTTCGTCACTGCCTGGTCACCTCTGATGATCGTCACTGCCTAGTCACCCCCACGTCACCTCTGATCTTCGTCACTGCCTGGTCACCTCTGATGATCGTCACTGCCTGGTCACCCCCACCTCACCTCTGATGATAGTCACTACCTGGTCACCCCCACGTCACCTCTGATGTTCGTCACTGCCTGGTCACCCCCACCTCACCTCTGATGTTCGTCACTGCCTAGTCACCCCCACGTCACCTCTGATGATCGTCACTGCCTGTTCATCCCCACGTCACCGCTGATGTTCGTCATTCCCACGTCACTTCTGATGTTCGTCACCTCCACCTCACCTCTGATGTTCGTCACTGCCTGGTCACCCCCACCTCACCTCTGATGTTCGTCACTGCCTGGTCACACCCACGTCACCTCTGATGTTCGTCACTGCCTGGTCATCCCCACGTCACTTCTGATGTTCGTCACTGCCTGGTCATCCCCACGTCACTTCTGATGTTCGTCACTGCCTGGTCACCCCCACCTCACCTCTGATGTTCGTCACTGCCTGGTCACCCCCACGTCACCTCTGATGATAGTCACTACCTGGTCACCCCCACGTCACCTCTGATGTTCGTCACTGCCTGGTCATCCCCACGTCACCTCTGATGTTCGTCATCCCCACGTCACTTCTGATGTTCGTCACCTCCACCTCACCTCTGATGTTCGTCACTGCCTGGTCACCCCCACCTCACCTCTGATGTTCGTCACTGCCTGGTCACACCCACGTCACCTCTGATGTTCGTCACTGCCTGGTCATCCCCACGTCACTTCTGATGTTCGTCACTGCCTGGTCATCCCCACGTCACTTCTGATGTTCGTCACTGCCTAGTCATCCCCACGTCACTTCTGATGTTCGTCACTGCCTGGTCATCCCCACGTCACCTCTGATGTTCGTCACTGCCTGGTCACACCCACCTCACCTCTGATGTCATCCCCACGTCACTTCTGATGTTCGTCACTGCCTGGTAATCCCCACGTCACTTCTGATGTTCGTCACTGCCTGGTCATCCCCACGTCACTTCTGATGTTCGTCACTGCCTGGTCATCCCCACGTCACCTCTGATGTTCGTCACTGCCTGGTCACACCCACGTCACTTCTGATGTTCGTCACTGCCTAGTCATCCCCACGTCACTTCTGATGTTTGTCACTGCCTGGTCATCCCCACGTCACCTCTGATGTTCGTCACTGCCTGGTCACACCCACGTCACCTCTGATGTTCGTCACTGCCTAGTCATCCCCACGTAACTTCTGATGTTCGTCACTGCCTGGTCATCCCCACGTCACTTCTGATGTTCGTCACTGCCTAGTCATCCCCACGTCACCTCTGATGTTCGTCACTGCCTGGTCATCCCCACGTCACTTCTGATGTTCGTCACTGCCTGGTCATCCCCACGTCACTTCTGATGTTCGTCACTGCCTGGTCATCCCCACGTCACTTCTGATGTTCGTCACTGCCTGGTCATCCCCACGTCACTTCTGATGTTCGTCACTGCCTGGTCAACCCCACCTCACCTCTGATGGGGTTCCTACTAACTTCATAATAACTTGTAACTCCGCTGAAGTAGGTGTTTATGTTTACAACTTGTAATAACCTGTCTCTCGGGTATCTGGTTTCCACAAATTACTCTTCAGGTACAGATATAATGTATTGGGTTGTGAAGTAGAATATATATGTTGCATCTACTGATTAAGTGTATGCAGTACCATGACACCTACGGGTACCGAAATTGACGACAGTACAATCTTATCGTGTTTCGCCAATGTGACGTATGGTAATTATTTGCATCGATGGCTGATCAGTTGTTGGTTTGTTTGTTGTTTAACGCCGCACTCAGCATTATTCCAGCTATATGACGGCGGTCTGTAAATAATCGAGTCAAGACCAGACAATCCAGTGATTGATATCATGAGCATCGACCTACAAAACTGGGATCGATGGCATGCACCAACCAAGTCAGCGAGCCTGACCATCCTGTCCCGTTAGTCGCCTCTTACGACAAGCATAGTCGCATTTTACGGCAAGCATGGGATGTTGAAGGCCTATTCTACCCCTGATCTCCACGCGTCAGGCCGCTTTCAACACTGTTCCGGTCATAACGCAGCATAACGTAAGTCGTTCTCCTCTTTTGTGAAACCAACCAGTATGTGTATGGGACTTACGAACCAAGGATCAAGGGTTGCTGAAGACTAATTCTTACAGGGTCGGCTGATCAGTGAAACCCGGTACAATGCAAAAACACCCAAAACCTTCCACGTCAGTCAGGCCGTATGACACCTGGCAGGCATGTCAACTATTACTGTTTCATATTCACATTGGCGTACACAGAATAAAATATTGTGTTAAAAAATGATTCAGTATTCTAAAAGGAATATAATGTATGCGGCAAAAAAGTTAATGATATACGTACCACGCCAGCGAATATACCACAGACGCCGATGATAAAGAGGAGGTTAAATACTGCTGAACCAACGATCGTGCCGATACCGACATCACTCTTGGCGATGAACACACCTGTTGCAAACAGAATATAATGATGGACTCAAGTTGGTGAATTAACAAAATTTAATTATAAGTATTAACTCTATGCCAGGTAGCGTATGTTCAGCGGCCTGCTACAACCTGATTGCGCCACCACAGTGAGTGAGTGAGTGAGTGAGTGAGTGAGTGAGTGGGTGGGTGAGTCAGTGAGTCAGTGGTTAGATGGGTGTTTTGGTGAGTGAGTGAGTGAGTAAGTGAGTGAGTAGGTGGGTGGGTGGGTGATTGAGTGAGTGAGTGGGTGGGTGAGTGAGTGGGTGAGTGGGTGGGTGAGTGAGTGGGTGGGTCGGTGGGTGGGTGTCTGGGTGAGTGAGTGAGTGAGTGGGTGAGTGAGTGAGTGGGTGGGTGGGTGAGTGAGTGGGTGAGTGAGTGAGTGAGTGAGTGAGTTACTCAATCTGGAGTTCTTTTCCATGCTCGTAAACACGGGAGATAAACTCATGTTTAAGGTGAGGTCAAACTGCCGTTCTGTTGTTATGAGAAAGGATATAGTGAGTTGGTGTGGTTTTACGCCACGTTTAGAAAATTCCAGCAATATCATGTCGGGGGGCACCAGCAATGGTTTTCTCACACTATACCTATCTGGGAATCGAACCGGGGTGTCGGCGTGACAAGCGAACGCTTCAACCACTAGGCTACCCCACCGCCCCTGAAGTCATCCAAAAGCGCTGTACGAGTGGATGAGATATCGTTGTCGAACGCCACATTTAGTAATATATTCCAGCTGTATCTCGGCGGTCCGTGAATAGAGTCTGGGCAGGCAAACCAGAGATTGAAAACATGAGCAACGATCCATGCCCCTGAGGCTCGACGATAAGCCATCAGCTGTCACAGAGTCTGACTGTTGAATAAAAGTGACACGTCGGTTGTATGATTCCGACTATAACCTAGGTTGTGTTTATAAATCACTGTCACATGGTGATGATACAGGTGTTTTCGAAAAGTTGCGCGTATCCTGCGCCAACGGTGGCATTCGTCCCAAACACATGCAAAGGCAAGTCAATTGTTCACCTGAATAAACGCGGTAACATGTGACACAAGTCAAAGGAGTGAAATGCATCGGACATCATTTGTGTCACTGGCGTGTCAAATTGGGAAATATTCTCCAAATGACCATAAAACGTTTGAGAACTTTACTAATGTAACCCTGATCAAACAACTTTTGATCATTGTTAAACTGCTGCATGGTATCTCAGCGGGCTAGCACTACAAAGCCGGCGTAAGTCCCGACTAGAGCACGCACGCACGCACGAACGCACGCGCACGCGCGTGCATGTAATAATCTTCAACGCGATAGTAAACCCCATTTCCCCTCACCCCACCTTCACCATTTGACGAAGGACGACATAACCACAGGCGCTAGTGCGCTCACCCCCGTCCTTGGACAAACGTCACATAAATTTAAATATTCACTGGTAATATATACTCGGCTAAGAACGCATAAACGTATATTAAACTGATATTTATCAGTTGGAAAATGCACCATTCATTATATATCCTCTCTCCCCCGAATCTCTTTGTCTTTAAACTCTCTCTGGTGCAGTCTCTCACCTATTATAGATGTGAAGAATTCTGCAGCTGAGCTTCCCGCCGCCATGAACGTTGCCCCGGCGACGTCCGACTCAATTTGTAAATCTGAAACAGATTGTATAATCAACTTGTTTTCAGATCTGATCATGTACACCAACCATATACAATTTTAAATTATGTTATAAATATATATTCTACGTCATAGCTGTTGCAGTTTCGAGTGTTTCAAATGTCAAGGTAAGTTGGATGTTGTTTGTTTGAGAAAAGCGATGATCGTCACAGCCAAATCGAGACAAAGAAAGGGAAGAAAAATCTCCAGATTGCAAATATTTACTGAGATAGAAAATTCTGAGAAGTAGCCTGCATGTTGGACTTTAATCTAGTTTCGTATTTGGTATTGTTGGTATTAATGCCGCTTTGATTTGTTTGCTTGTTTGTTTGTTGTTTAACGCCGCACTCAGCAATATTCCAGCTATATGACGGTCTGTAAATAATCGAGTCTGGACCAGACAATCCAGTGACTGACATCATGGGCATCGATCCACGCAATTGGGATACTATGACATGCATCAATCAAGTCAACGAGCATGACCACCCGATCTCGTTAGTCGTCTCTTAAGAAAAGCATAGTCGCCTTTTACGGCAAGCAAGGGTTGTTGAAGAACTATAGTACACAGGATCCTCCCGGGTCACGCCGCTTTGAACAGTATTCCGGTCATAACACGGCATAACGTAAGTCGTTCTCCTCTTTTGTGAAACCAACCAGTATGTGTATGGAACTTACAAACCAAGGGTCATATTCGGGGAGATGATAAGATTCCAACTCAACAATCAGCGGATCCTGATACGGTTAAAGGAAGCAACTCGCGAACTACTGGCCCCACGTACCCAACAACTCCAACATTAATAATATATGCTAATATAATGCTATTATATTATACTGTTATTTCTATTTGAACACTCACATTCCCTGAAATTAAAGTGATTATGCAGCAAGCTCTGGGTGCCGTTGTACAAAGCTATCTTAGCGCTGAGGTGGTCGTAGCTCCGATACCTTAACATAGACTTACGACAGTCGTAGCGCTCAGGTTGTTTGTACAACGGCACCCAGGTTCCTATTCCTTGTCTCCGTCAAGGCCTAGTATGTCAGTACTGAGGCATTGCTTCAATGTAACCGTGCTACTGGGCATTCTTCCCGAGGCAAGGGAATTAACTGACTATGAAAGTCCAGTTTCCACCCTTGCCGAACAAGGCTGGAATTATGGAGTTATATTTTTATGGCTGGACTAATGAGTCTATACACAGTCCAATCAAAATCGCGGACATTTATAAACACTATGGCGACTGCGGGATTTGCAGAGCATGTGTACCGTCAAATGGGCGTCGTCAGATGTTTTTCAAATATTTTCATGTTTTTAATCAAGGAGCTATTTTATTACGACTGGGCGGTCGCTATTTTGTTTGAATCAAACGACAATAATATGAGCGGTGGAATCTGATTGGTCAATAGGCGGGACAAAGAAGGGACATAACCCGTAATCGTAGGAGACCTTCATCACAGTTGACATGTAACTAAAATACTGTCCAAAGTGGCGTTAAACCCAACTCATTCACTGTTTCATTGTAATTAACATAATCCTTAGACTGATGTACGTCATCAAATATGAAGAATCACTTAGAAGAGGCGGTGTTGGAATAACATAAATCAAAATGGCCGATACTGTCAATTGCCCTTCTGTATATTAAAAACGACGAAGTACGACAGCTAACCCTCGCATATTCTCTCAAGGGAGACAACAAAGTAATGGTCACAGATGAGAGCGAGACCCCCGATGAGGTAGCAAGCGATGAGGATGTGGATAAACACGCCGCCGTCCTGGGTGTCTTGCAGCGTCATGAAGTTGCCCAAGAAGTTGTCCACGGACCTAGGTGTACAGTTGAGGACGTCACCTAGAACAGAGGATGATGAGGTGAGGTGAAATGGGGTTTAACGTTTAAGCTTATTGCCGTTATACCACGACGTGCATATGCGTGTGTGCGTGCGTGTTCTTTTGTGCGTGTGAGTAGGTTTGTGTGTGTGCGTAGCTGCTTGTTCTAGTCCGCAATTAATGGAACGAGCAGTAGTTTCACATTGAAACCCCACTCAGACACATTATACTGACACCGAGTCCTTGTTTCAGCCCCTTAATGCCGAGCGCCAGGCAGGGTAACAACAAGCACCATCTTTTGACGTAATTTAGTATGACGCGGTCAGGGGATCGAACCACCGACCTTCCGCTCTCAAGACACCACTAGGCCACGGAGTCCGTAATAGGATGTTGGGAAAGTATGCAGCCATCTGTAACGAGCGCTGTCCATATATGAATCTGTCCCCATGGTTCAGATTCCACATCCAATATAACGCCAGATAAGACCACATTTCAAGTCTTAAGTTACAATCTATCAAGGATTTAATTTGCAAGCTCTGCTTACGGCTTTATCAACAATTCGTTTCCGAAGCAAAGCGACTCCACGTACGCAATAAATAACTTGACAGTTTGTACCAAGTGTTTTAAACTTTAAAATGTCAATGCGTCACCTGCTTGATTGTGTTATCTTTGCTATCAACCACTCGTTTGCTCAGAATCCACGTGTTCAGATATTGCTAGACTATTGCTGATGAGGCGTTTCCAGTTTCCGAAAAGAAATTTCAAACGGGCGTTAAACAATAATCAGTCAGTCAACTATCTCTTCACTCCGTGAACATCAGGGTTAGAACTGACTAATCTTCATCAACCCATGTTTGTCAGGCTTGCCATCTTGGTTGATGCATAACATCGTATCACTAGATTGTTTGGTCCAGACTTATTTATTTACAGGCCGCCGTTATTTTGCTGAAATATTGCCGAGTGCGGCGTTGAACAGCAAACACTAACAAAATGAATTTATAAACATGTAATTTTATTTCTACCTTTTTTGAAACCAATAACGAACTCGGAACAGATATATCATTAGGCCCACGGGCTGCACCCAGCCCTGCGTTATTTAGCCCTCTGGGCAATAACGGTTAAATGTATCCGTTTACACAGCTAATTAAAGGCATCAGATTTCAATAATCGCTTAAAGCCCCTTAATGTCCATGAACGTTTCTGTACACGTTGACATGAATATAATGACTCTCGAGTTGGTACTGACAGGAAGTGTCACGTGATCCCGTGTGGATTACTTGTAATCAGTCTGGACCCATTCCATGTTTATAGGCACGTCTGCGTTCAACGCCGGATATTGTAAGCTAAGTGAGTGAGTGAGTATGGTTTTACGCCGCTTTTAGCAATATTCAAGCAATATCATTGCGGGGAACACCAGAAATGGGCTTCACACATTGTACCCATGTCGGGAATCGAACCCGGGTCTTCGGCGTGACGAGCGAACGCTTTAACCACTAGGCTACCCGACCGCCCCTGCTTGTGAGGTGAAGGCGTCTTCACACGGGCAACATAAGTCTACAAGTCTACTTGTGTTTACACAAGGTTGTTGTTGTTGTTGTTGTTGTTGTTGTTGTTGTCACTTAGTTCTTCTTCACTTCTCTCAAAAGCTGACGACATTTTGAAGGAGATGAATGTTAAAGTCATATCATATCTACGCAGTATGTGATTGGTTGTATGCGACCAACTTATGGTTGTCAACCATTCACACGTCAAAATCGAGTTTGAAACACAAAACTACGACTATGCTGACTCCGTGATCCCTTTAATGTCGAGCGCCAGGCAGGGTAGCAACAAGTACCATCTACTACTACTACTACTACTAATACTACTACTACTACTACTACTACTACTACTACTACTACTACTACTACACACACACACACACACACACACACAGGTCGTTAATGTGTGTCTTCACCCCGCGGGTTGGATCGTACTCTGGCATCACCCATTCGTCACCACTCGTATGTTCCCGTAACCTACAACAAGGCTTGTCCCGGAATGGGACGAATTGGTCACGAATGCAGCACGGCCAATAAAGACGGACAGCAAACTGAGATCGACAAAGCTCGTCCCTTTCCGTAACCTTGCAATTTTCAGCCCAAATGGCCGACTGTGTTGAGAGTGAGCAAACTGGAGTATGTTTACGGTGGTCGTAAATGCGGGAGATAACCAGTTTTAGGGTGATGTCAAATGGGGTTTGACGTGGCGCCCCGTAGTTTTAAGAAAGGGTATATGTGAATCAAGGCAGATTTGGGCTTGTTCGAGCTACATAATATTTCAAGACATTTTATCAGGGGTAAGTGGATACCGAGGCGTGGGAATAATCAGTGACTGCTTGATACCAGTTGCCCGGGGAGCGGAAGGCCGGTGATTCGATGCCCTGGCCGTGGCATACCGAATGACGTTAAAGATGGTACTTGTTGTTACCCTGCCTAGCGCTCGACATTAAAGGGATCACGGAGTCAGTATACTGTGTCTGAGTGGGGTATTCATGTTAAACTGCGGCATGGTATCTCAGTGAGCTAGCACTATAAATCGGCATCAGTCCGGACTTGTACAAAGAGCCCCCCCCCCCACCCCCCCACCCCCCGCGCACACACACACACAAACGTGCGCGCGCGGATGCACGTCGTAGTATACCTGCAATAATCTTGAGCGCGACGTTAAACACGTTTCTCCCCACCTTACCTTTTATATCACTGAAACATTCCAAAGCGTTTAATCCAATTCACTCACTCACTCACACTTTATCTTTAAAAAAAAAAAATGGTGATCGTATCAATGTGATAAAAATAATAATACTAACCTTCCACAAGTTCCACGTCTCTGGCATTCCTTCTAATGCCCGTATGTAAGAAGGTTTCTTCATCACTAGATCCCTGGATCCAGTAGCGCGAGATTAACGCTAATCCCGATAATGCTAAATAGGCAAAGGATACACAACACAACGATGCCGCCCGCCTCAATAATACATCATTGGAAGAATATTTCCCCATCGGACCTTTTTAGACTTTGAATAGGCAGACACCAATGGACGTTGCTCGCCTATGGGCGTTGTGGTTCTTTACGCCAGTTGGGTCATGTGTTTGTACACCATGAGTGAAACACAGGCCACAGAGATGTTATTTGATGTAAACAAAGAGAATATCGGTGATTTGGTCACAGGACGCTGAAGATATCTGAGAAGATGTGAGATTATCTCCGACTATCACCTCCCCATTGTCTGTGCCGTCAAGGTTGTCAGCCGCTGCTGGGACAGACTACAACAGATTTAGACGTGACTGTACTTGGACGTTGTCCATCCAGTTCTGACTATCTTATCTAATCATGAAAAATGGAGACTTGAATTCAAGTGTTGATAAACTTCATATGATAGCAACCCGTATAGGCAGTACTGCGGACAGTGGGTTCGTCATGGGATGTCGTTTTAGGGGCACGGATGACTCAGTGGTGTAAGTGTTGAAGAGTTGTGTCCCTTCGCAGTGTCAAGTTCACCTCTGCCAGGTTCAGAATCTAAGATTCGCTGCCATATATTTTTCCATTGTAGTTTAACGCCGCGTAATAATCCAACAAAATGACCGCGGTCTGTAAATAATCAAGTCTGGACCAGACATTCCAGTGGTTGTCATCATAAGCATCGATCCACGTACGCAATTGGGACACGATGATATGCATCAACCAATTCAGCGACTCGTTGGCGCGCCCCTTACGACAGGTATGGGTTGCTGAAGATTCATTCTAAACCGGATCTCCACGGGTGCTGTGATGGCCTGACAACAGAACTGTGCCTGAGTGGGGTATTCATTGGGCTAGCACTATAAAACGGGTTTCAACAAGAAGAACCACTTTTTGACTTTCCCCAAAATTAAGCTGACACACCGTGATAAACGTGAAATGCTGAAAGTGGCGTAAAGCCCATCGCTCATGATACACAACAACCAACATGAAACCAAGATGGCATCAGTGGCGCAGCTGACGTCACGTGATTGTGGATATATATATGTAAACAGTTTTCGCAAATTGACTATAGTTTGGAGGTAGGGAATCTATTCTTGGTGTGATACAACTTGAATATTGCTGTGAGTTTGTGTATATGTGTGTTTGTCTGCTTGCACTAGCCTGGCGTATGCATGTTTCTTAGTGCTAGCCCACTCAGATAACATGACCCCGATACTGACCCCGAGCCGACCAGTCCTTCTTTGATCCCCCCAATGCCGATCGCAAGGCAGGGTAACAACAAGTACCATCTTTTAACGTCCTTTCGGTGACATGGCCTCGAGCAAGACGGAGACTTGTTTTGTTCATAGATGAGTCCCGTTTTCCGCTGAGACCTGCTGATGGACGTGCCCGTGTGTACGCACGTCGTAACGAACGTTACGCTGAAAATTGCGTTCCGCAAGTTTTCCGTTTTGGAGGGAGAAGCGTCATGGTGTGGGGAGGCATTCATCACGGAGGCCGGACAGCACCTGTGAGAGTGGATGGTGCTCTGAATGGTCTACGCTACCGAGACGAGATCCTGCAGCGCCACGTTGTCCCCTTCATTAACGTCAATGGTGGCATCATTCAGCAGGACAACGCCAGACCTCACGTCGCACTTGTTTGCGCAGAGTTTCTGCGTCAGAACAACGTACCTACGCTAAATTGGGCTGCCCGCTCACCAAACTCGTCCACTATTGAACATCTGTGGGACGTGCTGGATCGTCGTGTCCGTCAACGTCAACCACCGCCACAGACACTTCAGGAACTGTTTGTGGCGCTAGGGGAGGAGTGGCAGGACATCCCCAGGGCTGTTATCCGGACTTTGATTGCATCTAATGGCATTCGCCGCCAGACTGTAATCGTTTCTGACTTTCCACCTATCCCGGACGTCTTTGCGCCTGTTTTTGTTCAGTGTATATTGTACAGCAATAATTTACCTATACATTCCACTATTTATAATATTTAGGAAATCTAAACTCGAAAAATATACCCAGTTGCAATCCTGATGTATAGTTTCTTTTGGGGTAGAGTATATGTCTGTGACGTGCTAGCACTATTTGCATTAAAATATTTACAAACTCATTGTTTCATATTTATAAAAAAAAGTAAATTATGAAATGAAATGATATATCCCAGATTATTAAAACATATACTAGTAGCAAAAACGCATTATCGGTGACTCATGTTGCCAAGGGAGGTAACTCTATTACTTCACTGATATTGCGACCTCGCAGTTAGTTTGTTCGTCATAATCATAAACGACAAAGCTATGACAATTAGTGTTTCATTCTAACTGTGTTCTTTAAAGTGTATTTAAGGCAACTGGGTAGCATAGTGGTTGAAGCGTTCGCTCGTACACGCCTTACGTCAGGGTTTGATTCCAGACATGGGTCCAGTGTGAAACCCTTTTTTTGTAGTCCCTCGCCTTGCTGAAAACCTGGACTATTACAATGCCATGTCGTCGTGGCCTGGTGTTCATGCTATCAACCACTGGTTGCCTGGTTTATACTATATTAGTTACAGGCCGTCGTCATTAAACTGGAATATTGCTGAGTGCGCTGAAATATCACTCACTCACTCACTCACTCGTTCGATCTCACCCACACTGTCTCGCTCACTCAATGAATGAGTGAATCAATCACACACTCACTCACTCACTCACGCAATCGTGTTTAAATTTTCATTTGAAAAAAATACAGCATTTCACATAAAAATAATGGACACGAAATTAAATTGTTCCCGAAAAAAGGAAAAGGAAAACATTTCCCGGAAACAGGAAATTATTTACATTCCATAAACATTAGAATACGAACAACATATTACAAAAAAGTAGATATTGTTTATTTTTATTGCCTTGTGACATTGTCCGACTCAGGTTGGATCATGATGTTATCGCACCGTGTACAAATATAAACGCGCGTTTCTACAAAGATAATACCCGCACATTTGCCCAGATATCAGCAGATATTCCAGCAAATAATATACACTACTCGACACCAGTTACCTCCCTTCGAAACTAACGCCACACTTTGTGACTAACGTGATGAAAGATCTAATTAAAAATGAATCTCATTTACATTATTTGTTGACGCGTGTGACGCTTACGATGGAATCCATCGATGAGAAGCGATAAGTAGTTTCGCCCACCTGTGTCACGTGTATTATTCGGGTTGTCTGTCATGTGACGGAGGGTTGTGTGTTTCTAATACACTGATACAAGATTAATGGGTTGAGAGAGGAAACGGACAATGGAGGGAGGGACTAGATTTGCAGAACGGTCTAGACTCACTAGACGGGCTAGACAGAGGAGAAGACTTGTCAAGCTTGCACTTGTTGCTTGTGTGTATCTTTTAGGTGTTGCTGTCACAACTGGAGTCCGCGTGATACGAGGAGAGAAAGAAGATGTGATTACACAGGAGGACGAATATAGTGAATACAGAGTAAGGAGGGCCGCCGACCTCGAAGAAGGTAAACGTTGCTGTCTATGTAATTCCTCTCTCTATATAAACACACACACACACACCACCATCACCACCACACACACACACACACACACACACACACACACCCACCACCACCACCCCACCACTCCCACCCCATCCTGTCCATTCCACTCCACTAGCCCCATCTCTCGCAGACTGACCCTCACTACCTAAGGAAGGTACATTTGCACTCATGTCTGTCTGTCTATCTATCTATATTTACACACAGAGAGAGAGAGAGAGAGAGAGAGAGAGAGAGAGAGAGAGAAAGATTCTCTGAGTGTCCAGTTTGAAATATGCAGACTTTCATCACCCATCTATTGATATCTTTCATTTTATCTGTTGACGTACATTCCTATTTCTGCCCACACATACACAGTGTATCTTATATTTCGAATCGTGTTTCAATACTTTAATCAAACAATCTGTGCCTGCCATATGTATCTGCCAGAATGCATTCGCCTTAATCCCCTTAATACCGCAAATCAAGGGTAGTTACCAATCTCGAGAATCATCGTTACTGTATACCCTACAGAGCTTCCAGAGCGCTTAAGTGGGAGATCTCATGTCTGGTGACAATACGTCTCGTTTATTGGCTTTTGGAGAACTCTGCTTACGTCACAGAATCTAATAAGCTGTCCGCAAAGAATCCTTACCAGGCAATTTACAGCAAGTGATTAACAAAAGCCATATGTCAAGGCATCTGTCATGAGGTTTTGGTATAGCTAGTAGTGGTAGACCGTGTTATCCTGAGAGTTTGATGTAGTGTCTTATGTCGGATTGAGGAGATCTGGCGTGATGCTGCTAGTTGCGGTGAGCTGGTAGTGTATTGGAAATGTCAACACTGGGAATGAGTCATCTCTTGGAAGCTGACATGGTTGACAGTCGCCTATAACAGATAGATAGATAACACATAACAGAGCTATTTGCTTTACGTAATTGATATACTTGCTTTACATAACAGACAAACACGTTTCACATGATAATGTCACAGGACAAATATGTTTCACATCATAGAGTCCTTGTTTCACGTGACAGACTAACATGTTTCACATCATAGAGTCACTTGCTTCACATGACAGACTTACATGTTTCACATCATAGAGTAACTTGCTTCATTTGACAGACTTACATGTTTCACATCATAGAGTCACTTGCTTCACATGACAGACTTACATGTTTCACATCATAGAGTCACTTGCTTGATATGACAGACTAACCTGTTTCACATTATAGTCACTTGTTTCACATGACAGACTAACATGTTTCACATTATAGTCACTTGTTTCACATGACAGACTAACATGTTTCACATCAAAGAGTCACTTGCTTCACGTGACAGACTAACATGTTTCACATCATAGAGACACTTGTTTGATATGACAGACTAACCTGTTTCACATTATAGTCACTTGTTTCACATGACAGACGAACCTGTTTCACATTATACAGTCACTTGCTTCACGTGACAGACTAACATGTTTCACATCATAGAGTCACTTGCTTCACATGACAGACTAACATGTTTCACATTATAGTCACTTGTTTCACATGACAGACTAACATGTTTCACATCATAGAGTCACTTGCTTGATATGACAGACTAACATGATTCACATTATAGAGTCACTTGCTTGATATGACAGACTAACATGATTCACGTAACAGAGACACTTGTTTGATATGACAGACTAACATGTATTACATTATAGAGTCACTTTCTTGATATGACAGAATAACCTGTTTCACATTTTAGAGTCACTTTCTTGATATGACAGACTAACATGTTTCACATTATAGAATCACTTTCTTGATATGACCGACTAACATGTTTCACATTACAGTCACTTGCTTCATATGACAGACTAAGATGTTTCACATTATAGAGTCACTTTCTTCACGTGACAGACTAACATGTTTCACATCATAGAGTCACTTGCTTGATATGACAGACTAACCTGTTTCACATCATAGAGTCACTTGCTTCACATGACAGACCAACATGTTTCACATTATAGAGTCACTTGCTTCACATGACAGACCAACATGTTTCACATTATAGAGTCACTTGCTTCTCATGACAGACTAACATGTCTCACATTATAGAGTCACTTGCTTGATATGACAGACTAACATGATTCACGTAACAGAGACACTTGTTTGATATGACAGGCTTACATGTTTCACATTATAGAGTCACTTGCTTTACATGACATACTAAAATGTTTCACAATAGAGAGTCACTTGCTTCACATGACAGACTAACATGTTTTACATAATAGAGTCACTTTCTTGATATGACAGACTAACATGTTTCACATTATAGAGTCACTTTCTTGATATGACCGACTAACATGTTTCACATTATAGAGTCACTTTCTTGATATGACCGACTAACATGTTTCACATTATAGAGTCACTTTCTTGATATGACCGACTAACATGTTTCACATTATAGAGTCACTTTCTTGATATGACAGACCAACATGTTTCACATTATAGAGTCACTTTTTTGATATGACAGATGAAGCACCTCCCTTGGTCAACAATGCCCTCATAAAAATCGACACGGGCCATCATCTAAATGATGATGTGTGTAACTCAATCTGTGAGACCAGGGGCCCGTTCCACAAAGCAATCTTAGTGCTATGATTGCCGTAAGCCTATTTTAAAGTATGGGAGTTACCATCATCTTAGCGCTAAGATCGCTTTGTGGAACGGGGCCCAGTGTCAAAGCCCGAGTAACGTTAGCCACTTCAGAGACTTTGAAAACAGTTACATACGCGATGAAAAAACCCATTAATACACCTGCTGACACGACTGAATACTCAACAAGGCCAAAAGACAAAAAAACAAGAATGTCAATAAATTTAAAGCGGTTGAATTTAGTTGAGCAGTAATTATGTGCATTTGTAATGCTTTGTTTTACATATTGACCATCTGGCCATGAAAAAAGATGTTTGTGTATACAATTATCTACACCTACGTCTACATGGTATTTATGAGTCGCAAGATTGTTCAGACAAAATGGTTGCCTCTTATTGTAGCAGGGCGGGGAGTCATCCGACAGATGACTCGGATCAGAAGGTCCGTGGTTCGAATCCCATCACGGGACTCGGAAATTTTATGACCGCTACATTGGCGCCATCGTGGGGCTGAGCACGTCCATATTATATTTGAGCAAAATAAGCCTCAGTACCCAACTATGCGGCCCGGGACGTGCCTTCTTTTGACGGGGGAATATGTAGCAGGGCGTGATCAACCCACAGATGACATCCTTACCTGGTCAGCTTGTTGACGAGGTTAATCTCTTTGGTCATGTGGACAAGGCGTCCAACCTCGGATCAGAAGGTCCGTGGTTCGAATCCCATCACAGGACTCGGAAATGTTATGGCCGCTACATTACGACCAGCATCGGTTGCCTAGGACCCATTATAACCCGGAATCCTCGATAATGACGCGTTGGGGTATAGATAATGATTATAATATAATATGAATTCGAAAACATGAATGAATGAATAAATTAGTTTATTAATTAATGAGTTGGGTTTAACAGTATTCCAGTTATATAGCGGCGTGTCAGCTTAATGTGGGAGGAAAGCCCGAAGTGATGCAGGTCTCAGACGTTTACCACTTCAGTGAAACACACAAGCACGGGTATGGTGCTGACAAATCTAGAAACATAATCGGGGTGAACCGGGGTTCGAACCCACAATCATAGGTTTTCCCAAGGGACGGAACCCTGCACAGCGAATCGCGGCGCCTTAAACTACTAGGCCGTCCGTGTCCCCTGAATGAATGAATGAATGAATGAATGAATTGCCAACTATTCTGTTAGTGATAAGTATGTAATAGGTTGACATCTGACATATGCTTATTTTCGGAACAGCTGGAATAATACTGACAACGTTAACAGCTTGAATACAGCTTTTTTTTAAATGAGGGGCGTATTTTATGACCACAAGCTGAAAACATGACAAAAACTGATGAAAGTGAAAAAAACGTATTGTAGTCATAATATTTTGTAGAAAGCACAGGACCGAAGAGTTATTTGATGAAGTCATTTATAATGTTGTGATATAACATGGAGTATACACGATCACCCTTGAGAGTTTCCAGTGAATAAATGTTTGGAATGTTTCAAAAATGGGATGCACTCTCCACTTGATCCACGATGGCTGTGTCTCGAAAACAGCATTTCTTCACTCTGAAGTCACGTGATAGATGAAACTACCCCATCCATCTCGTTTAAATGATCAGAATATTTTCTTTCACTTACAGAGGAAAGAAACTGCACTCCGAGATCGGTGGACAATTTCTTTGGGAACTTCTTTACGTTGGAGCAAACTCAAGATGGCGGCTTTGTGCTCCATCTTCTTATTGCCATTTATCTCTTCGCGTCTCTCGCCATCATCTGTGACGACTACTTCGTCGCCTCGCTGGAGCTCATTTGTGAGGGTAGGTGACATTGTAATCAGGTCAAGAAGGCATTTTTGTCATTCCATATATATAATTTGTTTAAAGCACATGATATGATTCGAAATACATGTTAAGTAATGACAACAACATGGATGCTGCTCTTAAGGTGGTTAAATGTATGCAGACCGCCTCCGTGGTTCCAAGGAAAGAGCGTCTGCCCTGAAAGCGGAAGGTCGGTGGTTCGATCCCCGGCCGCGTCATACCAAGAGACGTTAAAAGATGGTATTTGTTGTTACCCAGCCTGCGGTTCAGCGTTAAAGGGATAAAACAAAAGGCCTGGTCGGGTATTCATGATAAAATGAGGCATGGTACCTCAGTGGGCTCGCATTTCAAAAGCGGCACCAGCCCGGCAAGTATAAGCACATCAGTATGCACGCGCGTGTTGCATGTAGCTTTGTAAGTGAAATAATCAGCTGTTATTCAAAGTCTACTTTCGAATGATAAAATGTGTACTTAGATGCAGGTAAGGTTTTAAGTGAGTGATTGAGTTGGATTTAACGCCGCTTTTAACAGTATAACAGTTATATCGCGGCGTGTCAGCTTAATGTGGGAGGAAAGCCCGAAGTGATGCAGGTCTCAGACGTTCACCACTTCGGTGAAACCCACGAGCACGGGTATGGTGCTGACAAACCTAGAAACATAATCGGAGCGAACCGGGATTCGAACCCACAATCATAGGTTTCTGGCGTGCCCAAGGGACGCAACTCTGCATAGCGAATCGCGGCGCCTTACACGACTGGGCCACCCGTGCCCCCTAAGGTTTTAAGGTTATGATGTATAAAAGTGTTTGGATTTGTAGACAATAGAAGAGGTAGACTTTTGTAACTGAACTGTATCTAAGGTAGAATGCTTCTGTCCCCAGATCTGGGTCTGCAAGAAGACGTAGCGGGGGCCACATTCATGGCCGCAGGGAGTTCCGCCCCAGAGCTCTTCACGTCAGTCATCGGTCAGTGTGCTTTTTTATTATTCCATTCTCAGCTCCCTAGGGAGTATACTACCCAAACTGACTGTGAGGCGCTGGAACGTTGAAAGTCATCTAATCCTACGGTTACCCATTACCCTCTCAGTGAACAGAGGCATATTTCACTTGTCTAGGGAGACACCACATGTGCCTCAGTGTGGCGCAGGACCGAAGCCCTAGAAACTCTCAAGAGCCAAGCTGCTGAACGCGGTCACCCACCCATCCAACTCCTCTCCGAGGCGAACGTTGTTAAACTTCACCTGATTTGTGGCATGTGTGCTATATACAAGACCACGCCCCACAACACTGAACTTGTGGTGACGAAATTAACTTATATCGTTTAAATTCCATAAGCATGCGATGCATGATTCAATAGTTACCGCTATGATTACCATGAATCAGATCGCCTCCGTGGTCTAATGGTAGAGCATCCGCCCGGAGAGCGGAAGGTCCGCGGTTCAATATCCCCGGCCGCGTCATACCAAAGGACGTTAAAAGATGCTACTTGTTGTTACCCTGCCTGGCGCTCAGCATTAAGGGGCTAAAACAAAGACACACACACGTGCATGGAAGTTGTTATATAAGTGCAATAATCTTGAACGTGGCGTCAAACTATTTCACCTCACCTCGCCATGAATCAATCCTTCATTGTACTCGTTTCTTCTCTTCTCGTGGATGCCCTATTTTCGAGGCAACACCTATTTTCGCCTTCGGCTGTTGTTTATGGCGGTTTCAGAACAAGGAATTGAACGAAGGTCATTTGTCTACACTGATTATTTTCACTTTGTTTGTATAAATGTTTGTGAAGCTATGGTGGAATAACGCCTCCGTAATGTTTGTTGATTTGTTTGTTGTTTAACGCCACACAGCAATATTCCAGCTACATTACGGCGGTCTGTAAATAATCGAGTCTGGACCAGACAATCCAGTGGTTGATATCATGAGCATCGATCCACGCAATTGAGATACGATAACATGCATCAACCAAGTGAGCGAGCTTGACCACCCGATCCCGTTAGTCGCCTCTTACGTCAAGCATAGTCGCTTTTTTACGGCAAGCATGAGTTGCTGAAGACCAATTCTACCCGGGTTCTTCACGTGTCATGTTCACTTAGTGATAAGTTTGTTTGACATTTCCAAATCTCAATGATATTATCGATTTTTTTAATCTGACCATAAACGTTTTGTTGAAGAAAGTGTTGCTTGTGGAATGTTGTTTGTGTGTTTATTGTTAATTGCCGCACTCAGCAATATTCCCGTTATGTGACGGCGGTCTGTAAATGATCGAGTCTGTAGCAGACAATCCAGTGATTGATATCATGAGCATCATTCTACACATTTGTAATACGATAACATGCATCAACCAAGTCAGCGAGCTTGACCACGCGATTCTGGTGACTGGTTGAAAGCGTGTCGTCGTACCCCGGTCGTTGCTCATAATATCAATCACTAGATCGTCTGATCCAGACTCGATTGTTTACAAACCGCTGTCAAATAGCTATAATATTGCAGAGTGAGGCGTTAAACAACAAACGAACAAAGTAGGCAAGTGGGGAATTAAAGCAATTTTTTTTTTGTCATTTCAGGTGTATTCTTCGCCAAAAGTGACGTCGGTGTTGGCACCATTGTGGGGTCGGCAGTCTTCAACTTGCTGTTCATTATTGGTGTCTGCGGGCTCCTGGCCGGTATGGTAGGTAGCGCTTACACAGGAGGCTTTGTACTGAGTTTAGGAGACGGAAGTAGTGTATGGAGAGAGGTTTGACGTTGTTGTGAACAGTATTCTAGTTGTATCACGGCGTGTCAGCTTGATGTGAGAGGAAAGCCCGAAGTGATGCAGGTCTTAGGTATTTACCACGTCGGTGAAACCCACGAGCACGGGTATGTAGCTGACGAACCAATAATCATTATAATGGCATGCCTTAACGCAACTCAGGACAGTGAATTGATGCGTCGAAGAGGACAGGAGCACACGTGCCCTCAAGTTAATGAAGCATAACTGTTGAAGCTCATGTTTATTTATCTTTATTTATCTTAATATCGTAAATTGTCCAGCATATCCGTAGGCTTGACCGCTCATTCGTCGCGCGAAAACCGGGTTGGATTCCCTAAATGAACATTGCTGGAGTATTGCTGAAATCAAACTCACCCCCTCATCCTGTGGACTCCACTTCGTGAACACTCGGTTCAAGACGAATGGCGTTCTTCGTCTTCCATTAACCAGTGTATCATCCTCCATTCTTTTTCATCAATACCCTCGACCCATTCCCACCTTAGCCTCGTTTTGAAAGTGTCGTTACCTTCTCTCGTGCATGAGCCTAAAATGAACAACCAATCAAATTGGTGCTTCGAAATACGAATTTGGCATAGAACTACATTCAAAATCAAAGCCTTTCTCGAAATGTTTAATGTCATGAGAAAACTGTTTTTTATTATCATTGTCATACTGTACAGCCATAAACGACCCGTGAAGATCCGGGTAGAGAACAGGTCTTCAGCAACCCATGCTTGTGAATGATACCTACATCTACTTAGATAATATTAACATCTACGTAGATGATACTTTCATCTCCGTATGTTATATTATAATCGTACTTATCATTACTCAGACAGGGTATACCCGTGAAGATCCGGGGTAGAATATTTCTTCAGAAACCCAAGCTTGCCGTAAGAGGCGACTAACGGGATTGGGCGGTCAGCCTCACTGACTTGGTTGATGCATGTCATCGTATCCCAATTGCGTGGATGGATGCTCATGATGTCAATCACTGGATTGTCTGGTCCAGACTCTATTATTTACAGACCACCGTTATATAGTTGGAATATTGCTACAAACAAACACAACAAACAAACAAAACAGCAAGAAACAGTGAGCAGGACAGTTAGTGGTGTGAAATGCAGCCATGGCAACAGAACCTAACTTGTCGGGCAAAAGAAAGTATGCACTTGAAAATTGGAATTGACCAAGAAATTACGAACGTTATGAAAACGTTACCATTCTGAGAATAGTCGCCGAAACACTGCAAACTTAAGGTCCAAAACGTGATACCGGTATCAAATACATGACCATCGAATATTCATTTCTTGTATAGTTCATTTTTAAGCACTAGTCCAATTCCTCGTGTACTTTTGTAAAAAATTGGAGATATTCTGGAAGCTTTCAATGTACAGATGATGAAAACCAATGTTTCCAAATTTTCTCATCATTCATTTGGCGGCCATCTTGGATTTCAAGATGGCGGCCCTTTTTGCCCTTATTTGTCAAATCTAAGGCTTCTGAGGTGTTTGTTTTGTCATTTGAATGTTTATATGTGATACTATGCCTACTCATATGTAATTTAGACATGCTTAAGGTAATGATTTAACATTCTTACCAAAAATTACCTCAACTTTTCTAATATCTCAGTTGGATTTTGCAATATTATCAGTAGTGTGGATGGAAAACTATACATGTTACAACTGTCTAACAAAGTAAAATTGTTAAAGAATATATTGTACATTAATTATCATATGACCACTTAAAAACTGTCATATATCCAATAATTACCTATGGTTTTATGTTTCTCCAGCATCTCAGCAACATAAGAGCCATCTGTATTAATGCCTTGGCATTTAAATTTTCAAAATGTCACATAGAATTTTCATAGTCAAATTACACTAAAAGGGTCCCTTGACGTCTTGAATGATTCGTAACATGTATCTTGACGTCATATTTACAGAGAGTCATCAAACATGTCTTTGCTGTCATCACCATCATTAGTTGACATATTTGTGTCGTTCTCACACACTGAGGTGCAGAGGCAGAGTTCTGTACATGACAAGTTGTTTGATCGACATGTACATCTTTGGGTCAAACAGTCTCTCCTACACTGACACCTCACCATCTCAATAATAGCTTTGGGGCTGGGAGAACATCCATTGTTGTTGGTTTGATCCGGTTATCCTTGTCCTTATGGAATCCATGCTGAAGTGGATCTAATGGGATCTGATGGGCGATATTGGCTTGACCCCACAGATAAGCTTGAATATGAACCCTAAGAATATGCTGCTTAAGAGCACCCAGTGTTGGTGGTAGCTTGTCACTCTCTGCCATATGTTTGCAGAAGAGATTCCATCTGAGCTCTGGAATATCTGTCACAGAGAGGCCTTTTGGATAGTAGACACTGCATACAAATCTGGCCAATGTTGAAATTATTTAGCCACTGAGTTCATCACTTGGAGTCAGCATAAGGAGAGCATCAACAATATCATCATCCGTTTTCAAGTATCGAACATGGCGATCCTCTCTTTTGCCCGGCAGTTGAGAAATATTCCCAATGAAATGGCCATAAAATATATGTATAGATCGTAACACCGGCAGCCTTGATTCACCGCGTGATAGCTGCATCTGCATAGGTCAAAGTGCTATTTGTTATAGAGCGAGCATTTACTCGGCAAATTACAGAATCCCATATTTTAGTTTCTTACACACCTGTGGGTGTGAAACCCATTTGAGATAACTGGTGTCAAACATATGTGTGAGATCAAATTCCAGGCGTCCCTTGGGCACGCCAGAAACCTAGCATTGTGGGTTCGAATCCCGGTTCCCTCCGATTATGTTTCTAGGTTTGTCAGCAACATACCCATGCTCGTGGGTTTCACCGAAGTGGTAAACGTCTGAGACCTGCATCACCTCGGGCTTTCCTCCCACATTAAGCTGACACTCCGTGATATAACTGCAATACTGTTAAAAGCGGCGTTAAACCCAACTCACTCACTCACTCACTCACTCACTCATTATGGATTTTCGGACGCTTAAGAATCATTCGCTAATCACAAGAACCGTAAAACATCTCATTCTTGATCAAAGACAGCTTTATCTTAAATTCAAGCCATCATCTGAGTTTTTACAATGTCTGTTGACATCACAACCCTCGTTATAGCGGGGGTAATTCGCGATAAACATGGCCGTCTGAAAACGTTAACTTTGATGCCCGAAAACATATGATCCGACGATACATATGTCTCTCCTCTTCAACCCTCACTTCGAAGTCGGCTAAAATTCGAAACACATCACGCACACTAAAAGTGTTGAATTCTGTGATAACATCCACTGTCATTTTAGGCAAAGCAAAATTACTGTGTGTTTAGAAATCTAAATATCGGATATTTAGTCGAAGGATTGAATTTAGAAAACCGAACATTAGTGATCACGGGAATCTGTTTTTCACCAAAACACCAATGATAATTCTGAAACGTCGCTGAGGAACCTGGAATCGTTTAGAATGTTTTGGAAAATACCCAAACACGAACACCTAAGTGCACTTTCCGCCATATTGGATAGAGTTGACAAAAATCACGTTTCACGTATGCGGGTTATGAAACGCCTATAAGATGACGTACATTTCAAACTCAGCTGTAAACATGCATCCCTGAATTCCTCCTACATTTTCGAATCAAGTATGATACTACTTCTGGTCTTTCTGGACCGAAGAACCATTTCCCATGTTTAGATATCTTTCCCCCTTTCTTGAAAACAACAACTTTAGTTTTGTTAGTATTTACAGATACTCCCCACTTAGCACAATATTTATAAAGAACATCTATCTGTTTCTGTAAATTTAGAACACTATCTGCAAAATATTACAACATCATCCGCAAATAGTAAAATCGATAATGCCTGTACAACTTCGTCTACAAAAATTCCACTACAATAAGTGTTCACTATATCCTTCACAAGATCGTCAATGTGCAGCATAAAGAGGAGTGGTGATAATATACATCCCTGTCTTACACCTGCACTTGTATTGAATACATCAGTCATAGTATTTTTACTGCATCTTACAGCTGCTTTTACATTCCATATATACTTCTAAGTAGTGTACTTATCTCACCATGTATACCGTTACCGAGCAACGTATATAAAAGTTTATTTCGATCCACGGTGTCAAATGCTTTTTTGAAGTCAACAAAAATACAGTAAAATTTTCCAGGCTTCTTTCTAATATATTTATGCGTCAGTGAATATAAAGTAAATATGTGATCAATCGTTGAGTAATCTTCTCTAAACCCTGCTTGGCATTCTGACAGTTTCCCTTTTTTGGAGACCCAAAAGTTTATTCGAGATTCAAAAATTGATATGAATATTTTACTTATATTGTCTAACATGGCAATGCCTCTGCAGTTAATTGCGTAATCCTTCGAGCCGGATTTATGTAATGGGACAATAACTCCAAGATTCCATGATTCCGGGAATTGACCTTTCTCAAGAATATGGTTAACAAGACGTTTATAGAAGGGTAACAGGGAACAGGTTTCCTTCACAGCTTCTGTTGGGATCCCGTCATGTCCCGGTGATTTTCCAGTTTTCAAATGCTGTATAGCATATATTATATTTCACGGTCTGATATTTCCCCACTGACCAGTTCATCGCAGTTTCTAGTCATCACAGTCTACAGTAGAATGGTTTTCTAGGAAATCTGCGACATCTTTATCAAAAGAGTGATTTGGTTTTACTTGCGGATTTAGAAGTTCTCTGAAGTAGACATACCAATCATCAGCAGTGATGGATGACGATCCCAACTCACGTCTGTAGCAATATTTCTTAATTGTTTTCCAAAATTATTTTCAATCTTTACTTTTTGCAGCTTTTACAACTTCTTCAGAGACAGACATTTCATAATCAAACTTTTTTCTTTTACATGGCATATTTATGTAAATACCATCCGTCAATCAACGAAAATCCTCCTCTGAAAATCCCGCTTACTGGTGTCAGTGAACACGCCATTTTGTAGAAGTCGGTGACCGGCAGTTATGTCATACGATAGTAAACATTGTTGTACATATTTGGTAATTTCTTTGAGGTGATTTTTTTTAACTCGGCATCATGCGGGTTCTTTGATCTTATCTAATTGTTTACTATCATCATCGCCTTGATAATCCACAGACGGCGGAAAACCTTTTTAGGTTTAGGTGTAGGGTCATATTATTATGAATAGTAAGCAGTACGTCGAATGACGTCACTCATGACCGTTGTGTTATGTATTAATGTACCACTGCGATCGTGAGAAAAGACAAAATGCATCGATTCGATGCTAAAAAGGTGCGATTTTAGGGTGTGTAAGAAACAGATTACTGCACTTGTGCCTGTCAGATACCATTAATCTTACAACTTGTTGTTTCAAAACGTATCTAACGAGTTGTAAGATAAATGGTATCTGACAGGCACTCGTGTAGTAATCTATATCTCCTTATTTTACAAAAAACGTGATACTATGGAAGCGTATTAGTGCCACAGTCTAAAACAATCATCAACGTAGGAGATACTTTCATCCAGGAATCAATACTTTCTCGAGTAATCGAGTAATCGACCCACTTCCGGGTCGGGTTAGGTTTGTAACCACTGGCTTAATTAATAATGGTCGATTTGTTTGACTTTCTACGTTGACATGTCTTTACTGGGGTATTATCTAAACATTGCATAAAGTCAATCTTCATTTCAATATTGTTACTGGAAAATGCCCCACGCCATACTCTCACAAACTGTTCTCCAAACTACAAACAAATAAACAGCTGTAGGTCATTATTCAAAAGTTTAGCAAAATTATTTATCAACCATAACATGGTAAAGCCGGGGGAATATGTTGATCCTCAGGATTTCTTCATTACGGAAATTAGGTTTAAGAGGTAAAACGTGAACATGAAGGGATGATCATGAGAATGACTCAAACTATAAACCAATGTCAAACCAATACTCGTCATCATCCTATAAGACACTGAAGGTACAATTCTGCAGTTTGTGTTTTTATTTTAGTGCTAACAGTTTGACACATTGAAAAAACAAATCAACATGCTCCCAAACATTTAATTAAATTAACAGCAATTGAGTAAGCACCTTTATCAAAAATATGTATGTTTGTATCCAACCAGGGTCGCTGTCTGTGTTTGATTGTTTATTGTTTAAAGCCACTCTCAGCAATATTCCAGCTATTCCAGCGGTCTGTAAATAATCGAGTCTGGACCTGACAATCCAGTGACTGACATCATGAGCATCGATCCACGCGATACGATGACATGCATCAACCGAGTCAGCAAGTCTGACCACCCGATCCTGTTGGTCGGCTCTTATGGCAAGCATGGGTTTCTGAAGAAATATTCTACCCGGGATATTCACGGGTATACACTGTCTGTAATGATAAGTACGATTATAATATAATATACGGAGATGAAACCCATTTGAGATAACCGGTGTCAAACATATGTGTGAGATCAAATTCCAGGCGTCCCTTGGGCACGCCAGAAACCTAGCATTGTGGGTTCGAATCCCGGTTCGCCCCGATTATGTTTCTAGGTTTGTCAGCACCATACCCGTGCTCGTGGTTTTCACCGAAGTGGTAAACGTCTGAGACCTGCATCACTTCGGCTTTCCTCCCACATTAAGCTGACACTCCGTGATATAACTGGAATACTGTTAAAAGTGGCGTTAAACCAAACTCACTCACTCACTCACTCACTAAATTCTTTTTAGACTGTGGCAATAAGCTTCCATATGATATGGCTCCTATGGCCTTCTGAAACAAATGGAGGACCAATACATACGTTCGATTTCACAACCATTGTCGACCGTGGTGAACCCAATGACCAAGCTGTCACCCTAGTTAATCACGTGTGACCAGTTCATATACTTCATTTGGCTCATGTCAATAATCGATTTACATAAAACTTCGATGAAGTTAAGTCGTGTATAACTTAACGCCACGGTTATTGACGCCAATGAGTTTCATTATGGCCATCAGTATTGCACCTTGATCATGACTCTCCGATTGATGTTCTGCGCGTTATTTTGAACTTTTTTCTCGTTTCACATGCATTATTTACAACAGGTACAATGGCAGGTTAAAAGATATGCCGTGGGAAACATTTTTTCATAACGTCAGTTGTACACACAAGCTTTAGGAGTAGCCGTTTTGGCATCGTGGGGTATATGGCATACCTTTTTAAGTATATGCATATTTAAAAGGGTCTGGG
Organism: Haliotis cracherodii; assembly: GCF_022045235.1. Lineage (NCBI taxonomy): Eukaryota > Metazoa > Mollusca > Gastropoda > Lepetellida > Haliotidae > Haliotis > Haliotis cracherodii. Next base: position 8,527,219 of record NW_027266272.1, read on the forward strand.
CTGTCGATGACTATCTACTGGTTAAAGTTGAACTATAGCCGATGCCGCGTTAAATTTTCACAAAATTACAGATTCTAAAGCATAAGCCATTAGAGATAACCTGTAGAAATATGAAAGAATCGGGTGGTCGTTTAGTTTTGTTTGTGAGTAGTACACCAAACTGAGACAACATTTATCTCTATCGTGTTGTTTTTGTTGTGAGAATGTAGACCTTGTGTGTGTAACTGTTGACGCCCCTAATGCCCCCTGTCTGCTGTAGGTGATACACCTCACCTGGTGGCCGGTCATCAGAGACACCGGGTTCTACCTCCTCTCTGTACTCGCCCTCGTCATCGTCATCAACGACACCGAGGTCTACTGGTGAGTCACACTTCCTGTTGCTACTACTACTTCTACTACTACTACTACTACTACTTCTACTTCTACTTCTACCACTACCACTACCACTACCACTGCCACTGCTACTATTACTGCAAAAAAGACTGCTGCTGCTGCTACTACTACTACTACTTCTACTAATACCACTACTACTACTACTACTACTACCACTACTACTACTACCTCTTCTTCTTTTATCACCACCGCTACAACCACAGCTGCTGCTACTACAACTTCAACTGAAGTCTTTGATAGACATTTAGAAGTTGGGAGAACATGAATACATGACATTTTTATTGAAAGCAACTTCTTTTTTTCTTTGTACGATGTTTCAGACCTACTTCTTGCCCCTTCACCACCTACAAAGAATAAAAGAAGTTGTTATTCATACAACTTCAACTACTACAACTTAATATTAATAACAATGATAATAATAATAATAATAATAATAATAATAATAATAATACGACCATGTTTACTACTACGACTACCACTAGTACTACTACTACCACTGCTGATACCACTGCAACTACTACCACTACTAATACTATTGCAGCTACTACTTCTACTACTGCTACTACCGCTATGTTTACAACTACCACATCCACACCCACTACAACTACTGCTACTACTTCTACTACTATTACCACAACTCCACTCTTCGCCCTGTATGTTGCAGGTACGAGGGGATGGCGATGCTGATCATGTACGCCCTCTACATCCTCATCATGTACTTCAACCGACCCCTGGAGACAAGAGCGGAAGTTCACTTCGAGAAGTTCCGCCAATGGTGGAGGAGGAAACATCCCAAGACGGATGTTAAACAGCCTCTGATTGGCGGAAAAGCGGCACCGCAGAAAAAGGCGGAAAATAACGGAGAAGCAGAAACAGCCTTCACTGACGACCCCATGTGTCAGTCACTCGAGGACCAACACCACGAAAAAGGTTCCACAAAAAATATTACTACTGAAGTCTTAGTACCAATATGTTACGTACCAATGTGGGAGTTAACGTTGTATTCCGCAGCATTACAGCACACATTATAAGAGACGTGGTATTGTTTTTTAAGCCGTAAATATTGCAGCTACAATGAGGAGCAAAAGAAACTATACCTCTCAGTTCATTTGATTGAAAATATCTTAAGTAAATTAACTGTTTATGATATTATATCCAAAAAAGTACTGAACTGGCGCTTAGTCAGCACTCAAAGAATACTGCTATTTTCTATTATGTTTACACATATTATTTGCTTTAAAACATTTACGAATTATAAAAAAATCGCATAATACACAACTGCTGCTGGGTATCATAGACATGTTATCTTTGAAAATTAAAAACAATTTTTTTTTCGGCACAAATGTACATTTTATGATCATGTAGATTCATTTCTTACCCCAGTTTTTATTGAAGCAATCTATTTTAACACAAAATTACCCAGCCACTTTTTAGAAACTGTTGCAGGTGTGAGAGATGGTTAAATAGACACAATCAAATTTAAGAACAGTTCTTTCAAATTTCAAATACATAAAAAGGAGGGCACGGGTGGCCCTGTCGTCTAAGGCGCCGCGATTCGCTGTGCAGAGTTGCGTCCCTTGGGCACGCCAGAAACCTAGCATTGTGGGTTCGAATCCCGGTTCGCCCCGATTATGTTTCTAGGTTTGTCAGCACCATACCCGTGCTCGTGGGTTTCACCGAAGTGGTAAACGTCTGAGACCTGCATCACTTCGGGCTTTCCTCCCACATTAAGCTGACACGCCGTGATATAACTGGAATATAATGTTAAAAGCGGCGTTAAACCAAACTCACTCACTCACTCAAATACATAAAAAACAGTTTATATAGAGGCGGTCATTATCAAAGGGGGTCTGATGACACACAATCAGTCACCGAACCATATCACACGATCCATAATTGTTTGTTTGTACGTTTGCTGTTTAACGCCGTACACAGCAATATTCAAGGTGCTTGGCAATGGTCTGTAAACAAACTAAACGGGCAATAAGGTATATACACTCTTCAAAAAAAGAAGCGCACAGGTAGTACTACCTGACAACACAAAAAATCCGGTACATTAATTGGATATATGTTAATGGAAAATGTTGGTTGCCTGATATTCGACAAACGGTGCGTCAAAACGCAGCCATTGTCGATTTCCCATGTATGTCATGGAGGAAAACAGTAAAGCAAAATGGGCGTGAAAGTTATGGCATTCGTAACTCGTGGTAGTGGCTATAAAAAGGCGAGCATAAGCCACTAATTTGTCATTCAATTGTCAACATTTTCCAAGTTCGAAAATGCCGAGACTCGCTGCCGATCGGAACATCGCCATAGGACGTATCCAAAGAGGGGAATCGCAGTCTTCTGTTGCACGCCACTTCAACGTCCACCACAGCAACATTTGCCGCATTTGGGACCGATACACACAGTCCAATTCCACTACAGACCTCCCGAGAACCGGCCGACCAAGAGTTACCACCCCTGCACAGAATCGCTACATTCGACTGTTACGAAGCCTGCAGGACGCATCCCTGGTTTGAGGAGGATATCGGACCAGACTGTCAGGAACCATCTTCGCGAGGCTGGAATCCGACCCAAGAGACCAGTTATCGTCCCTGTTTTTCAACAGATTTCATCGACAGCGACGCTTGCGTTGGTGCCATACCTTACAGCCTTGGAATTTGAGAAACAGGAGACGGGTGTGGTTTAGCGACGAATCACGATTTCTTCTTCACCGGCGAGATCGAAGACAACGTGTTTATCGTCTTCGAAATGAGTGTTTTGCCTCACATTGTGTACGTGAATTTGACAATTTCGGTGGCGGTAGTGTCATGGTGCAGGGGGCCATATCGTACACCACGAGATCTGACTTGGTTGTGGTTCAGGGAAATTTGGCAGCAAATCGCTCCATTAATCAAATTCCTCAACCTCACCTTCTTCCAATCATTGAACGCCAGAGAGAGCTGTTTCAACAACACTCCACCGCACACAGCTCGTGTCATGGTAGACAACGTCCATAATGCCAACATCAACGTCTTGCCCTGGCCGTCGAGATCTCCAGATCTCAACCCAATCGAACACCTCGGGGATGAACTCGATCGACGTGTACGTCAACGTCAGAAGACGCCGCAGACATGCCCACAACTGGCCAACACGTTACAAGCAGAATGGCTCAGAATACAATACAATGGTGATAAGAATACAAAGCACGTGTTTATGGATTTCAGCTTCTTTATTGTTTGTAACGACGTTTCAGGGCGACTTCCTGACCCTCCACCTCATGTTCATCCAATTTCTAAATACCTATAAAATATTTCATTGGCGATGAGCATTAACAATGGTGTTAAGTAACTCATAAGTTATAGCAATTAAATGACTCTGGACACATACATGTCACGGCTACATGCAAATTAACCTTTGGCATTTAATGTCCAATCAGACAAACGTTGTCATGAATCGGTCGCTTTGACAGTAACATTTTGTTGTTGTCGCTGTTGTTGTTGTGTAACGCCACACTCAGCAATATTTAAGCTATATGACGGCAGTCTGTAAATAATCGAGTCTGGACATGACAATTCAGTGATTGACACCATGAGCATCGATCTACACAATTGGGAAACGATGATATACATCAACAAAGACAGTCTGACCACGTGATCCCGTCAGTCGCCTCTTACGACGGACATAGAATGATAAAGAGCAATATTCTAACTGGATTCGTCACTGGGCCCGGATTCATACGGGTATACTAGACGATTACGGACGCTAGGTTCCAGAGGCCGATTGTATCCTGAGGGAATATTCGTGAATATTGAAGCGCACTGGTTGGCCCCATACGCACGGTTGAACGTTCAAATGCGTTGAAAGTCTACATAGCCACCTAAAAAATATTGATTATTTGTAATCAAATAGGTCTCATACAAAACACATCTTCAATGACAACCGAACGGTTACATAAAGCTAACTTGCTTTGTTATTATCGATCTCAAGGTTTGAAAAAGAATTATGACTCCGGTGTATTTGGAGCCCTAGCGAGTGTGTTCAGATCATTGTGTTCACTGGTATCTGTCAGCTCAGAGTATGTTTATGTTAATAAATCCAGCAGAAAACAATTATTTCTTTAACAGTTGCACTCAGGGGACTAATATCTAGACCAAACACTGGCGTCAGATTTTGAAGGATATCCCTCTTTAGAACAAGCTTTGCCTGAAATTCAAAAATCAAACTCAAAATCAACCTTTTCCCACAGAGTACGAATCTCCATGGACCGTGCCTAATGGGGTGGTCCACCGGATCTACTGGTTCGCCATGGTACCTATCCGATGTCTGCTTCACTTCACGGTGCCTGACTGTCGACGTCCCGGGAGGTGGCGGAAGACGTACCCCCTGACCTTCACCTTGTCCATAGTGTGGATTGCCGCCTTCTCTTACGTCATGGTGTGGATGGTAACAATCGCAGGTAATAATGGTTAACATGGTGACCGTCACCATGACAACGACAGCAAATACGTTTCGGTGCCTGACAACATTTCAAAACAGTTTTGCTTTACATAATAGTCTCTGAAAGGCATTTAGAACTGATGCACATTAGGCAAAGAATTTTATGGATGTCAACTTGATCTGGGGTATTGTCTATTGCTTTTCACCTATCAGCGCCAATTATCTGTTGACTTCCCTTGTTAAGTTTCCACCTTTTGTTATCTTATTACTTTTGTTGTACATGTACATATATATGCTCTCTGCCTCATAGCATTCATTCACCTGATGAAGGAGTAAGCATATACTAAACGTTGTGTTTTTTCATAATAAAGAAGTTGACAGTCATGAAATTCTATTCCTTTAAATAATTAGGTTTAAAGTACATGAGGTCTAAGGCCTTGTCTGTTGCAGTGCTGATTTAACTGATGCGCAGACTTATAACTGAAAAACAGTTTACACAAACAAGCTCTCTGAAAACATCGACTTCAACATTTATTCTATTTTCGTCCACAATTTCAACAACATAAACTTCAGATATAAAAAGCCTGGTGTTTCCTTTTCTTTTCAAATTTGATTATGTTTACAATCCATGTTAACGTTACAAGAGTCTTATTGAAAATTTAGAATCTGATGTTAGACAGTATTATTCAAATTGTTTATGTCACCGAGGTGTAAGAGATGATGAATACCATGTTGTGTTCATTTGCAAAGAAGTTATTCAATGTTAAGATCCAAATATTTACCCAATTCGAAATAACCTGTTAAATTCCAAAGATATTAATATCATAAGATATATTTCTGTGTTAATATAAGATAAACACATGACTTAAACATGTTAAGCTTGGGCCATGTGACAGACGACTGAACTTACCCTTGACTTCAGTTGGCATTTTAGAATATAGGGGCGGTTGGGTAGCCTAGTGGATATAGCGTTCGCTCGTCACGCCTAAGACCCGGGTTCGATTCTCACCATGGGTACAATGTGTGAAGCCCATTTCTGGTGTCCCCCGCCGTGATATTGCTTAGATATTTTAAAAGCGGCGTAAAACCATACTCAGTCACTTACTTATAAATATACTTTTTGAGAAAATGAACTAATCTGGCCCCATGCAAATACAGAAGGCTGAGGATGATTGAGACGTGTTTGCGCTATTGATCTAAACACAGGGGCGGTGGGGTAGCCTTGTAGATAAAGCGTTCGCTAGTCACGCCGAAGACCCGGGTTCGATTACCGACATGGGTAGAACGATTGAAGCCCATTTCTGGTGTCCCCCGCCGTGATATTGCTGGATTATTGCTAAAAGCGGCGTAAAACCATACTCACTCACTCTTAACGTAGGCGCTTCACCTGGCGCCACGAGGCCCCGTAGCTAACTGAATGTTCTGGAATATTTGTTACTTCATCCATCATATCTACAAATAAGATAAGTCACAACATTCCTACTCCTTGTCTGCTACATGACGCATGCATACATGTACAACTGTTACAGAAGGGCAAAACTATACATTCAAGCCATTCTTATAAAAAAATGTATTATATTTTAGCTATGGTTGTCACGCACTCACTTTTTTATGCTGTTTCGTCACTACAGGGGACGCCCTTAACATTCCCGACACCGTCATGGGGCTCACCATCCTCGCTGCTGGCACCAGCGTCCCCGACTGTCTGTCCAGCGTCTTTGTCGCCAGGGACGGTACGTGAACGTCACAATGACGCTTTTCTGCTGCATATCGGGTCTGCTAGACGGAATTTATTATCATAATGAAAACGATCGCCTTTTACGTTTCGTGAACATCGTAAAGACATTATCTTGTCGGGCAGGTGTCGCATCTGAGTAAAATATTTCAAAACAAAAAAAGAAAAAAAAAGAAGTCATCATATCACTGAGTTCCCATCGCGAACCCACGGTTGTAAATATAAAATTTTAATAATTCACAAACCAGATCTCAAGGTATCATTATGTCAGTGACATGTAAACGTCTCTTTATTTCCAGGCTGGGGGGACATGGCTGTCTCCAACTCCATCGGAAGCAACGTGTTCGACATTCTTATTTGCCTGGGGTTGCCATGGTTACTCCAAACAGCCGCTGTTACCCCGGGTGAATCGTTATCAATCTCCAGCAGCGGGCTTGTGTACTCGTCCTTGACCTTGCTAGGAACTGTGGTCTTCTTGATCGTGTCCCTCACAATCAATGGATGGCGTCTTAACAAACCCCTTGGTGTCGTCTTCCTCGTTGTCTATGTCATTGTAATAGCTCTAACCTGCCTGTACGAGCTCAATGTGTTTGGAGACCTCAACCCGCCATCTTGTCCCAGACCAGAGTGACTTAAACGCTGCGATTCTATTGGATGAAAGAGATCGCATTCTGTCCGCCATGTTGTCTGAGATTGGAGTGTTGCAGTGCATAAAATGATGCAATGCCATTGGACAAAATTAATGAAAAAAGAAATGAGTAAAGATACTTCTGTGCCGCGGTGAACGATATCATTGTGCATGAATAAAGTTCATATGTGTTGTATAACTGTGATATTAGAAAGTTCAAGCAAACGTTTTTCTCTATGAATATGACTTCATATCATCGACCCTGGCTTTTGATACGTGACGGTTTTTGAAGTAATGCTGAGTGAAGGTCCAGTAAGATCTCTTTTGCCTTGGCAAAAAAACAATTTACTTTTAACCAACCCTCCATTAAGATGATCCACATTATCCATACCATACAGCCATACTGAGGGAAACGTGTGATGAGTGAGTGAGATTGGTTTTACGCTGCTTTTAACAGTATTCCAGTTATATCACGGCGTGTCAGCTTAATGTGGGAGGAAAGCCCGAAGTGATGCAGGTCTCAGACGTTTACCACTTAGCACGGGTATGGTGCTGACGAACCTAGAAACATAATCGGGGCGAACCGGGATTCGAACCCACAATGCTAGGTTTCTGGCGTGCCCAAGGGACGCAACTCTGCACAGCGAATCGCGGCGCCTTAGACGACTGGGCCACCCGTGCCCCCGAAAGATGTTGAATCATGGTTCATGACTGAATCACCTGCAAAGTGACCAAGACATTTAACATGTGAAATGGCAGATGTTGATTTAGTTCGACATAGCTAATTAAATTAAAACCACATTTTGAGCCATGCTTAAGAAATGACGTGTCACTTATGACCTTGACCTTATACAGATGTCACCAGAGGACAACGCAATCCAGACCCCACCTACCTCATTACACAATGTTCCGTAATATTATTATACAATTCTTGTAAAATACATCCTCGATAATCCAGGGAATCAGATCTCCATTCTGTTATATACCCTGGACCTATTTTTCACCCTAGCATTCACTGCGGAAGTGACGTCACCATCTTCATTTCTCTTATGACTAACTTAGCACAGAAATTCCCCCTCATCACCTTGCAGTCAAATGCCTTGTCTGCTGAAGCCTCATAAGAGCGATCTCTCGAATCAGAAGACAATTTTAAGAATTTGTAGCTTCAAAATATGTTATCCTCTGTCCAATATGAAACGTCAACGCCAGAGAATAACCTGTCTCATTCCATTGGGCGTAAACGGTAACACAGTTGGGAAAATTATTTGAATGGATCAGTGACTGGTGAATGGGTCCAGCGTACATATGTGGCAGAATTGAGATATGGTACACTGGATAACGGAGGGTGTGTACCATCGTGCAGTTATCACAGTGCCTTCAAATAAAGAATCGTATCACTTTGCATAAAGACATGGTTACCCGGATGTCACATGTGACGTAACATCCGGTATATAATATACTCTTGCTCACATGACTACTTACAACTTACACATTGTGTACACACGCGGTTATACGCTTTCGGTGACCTTAACCTTCAACGTCATTCAATAACATATCGGAAAGATTCCTGATTGGTGTGAGGTGAGGTGAAATGGGGTTTAACGTCGCGTCCAAGATTATTACACTTATATAGCGACGTGCATGTACATGTGTGTGTGTTTGTGTGGCTGCTTGTACTAGTCCGGACTGATGCCGATTTATAGTGCTAGCACACTGAGATACCATGCCGCAGTTTAACATGAATACCCCACTCAGACACAGTATACTGACTCCGAGCCGACCAGTCCTTGCTTTAGCCCCTTAATGCCGAGCACCAGACAGGGTAACAACAAGTACCATCTATTAACGTCTTTTAATATGACGCGGTTGGGAATTGAACCCCGGACCTTCCGCTCTCCGGGCGGACGCTCTACCGGGCAGGTATACACTTGAAAATTGGATTGACCATTAAATTAAAAACGTCATTAAAACGTCGTCGAGATGCTACACACATTAGGTCCAAAACACAACAGTGATACTCATATCAAATACATTGCCCAAAACATGGGAGTCTACTTCCTTTTGCCCGCCAGTTTATAGCAACACTGACCCTTTAAATCTAAATTGGCAACAAATTCAAAACAGGCATTTTTATGTCCTCACATGACATCGCCTGTGTGACTCCTCATCGCAAACGCAAAACACCATTTTGGTGTGTGATTAGCACGTGCGTGACTTCTAATCACAAACACATAACATCATTTTGGTATGTGATTAGCAAGCCTGTGTGACTCCTAATCACAAACACATAACATCATTTTGGTGTGTGATTAGCACGCCTGTGTGACTTCTAATCACAAACGCATGACATCATTTTGGTGAGTGATTAGCTCGCGTGTGACTCCTAATCACAAACGCCTAACATCATTTTGGTGAGTGATTAGCACGCGTGTGACTCCTAATCACAAACGCCTAACATCATTTTGGTGAGTGATTAGCACGCGTGTGACTTCTAATCACAAACGCATAACATCATTTTGGTGTGTGATTAGCACGCGTGTGACTTCTAATCCCAAACGCATAACATCATTTTGGTGTGTGATTAGCACGCCTGTGTGACTCCTAATCACAGACGCATAACATCATTTTGGTATGTGATGAGCACACATTTAGTGCACATCTAAATGCTTGATGAGTTATGCCATATTGCACACTGGACAAAAGTGGACACTATGTCCATTATGAAGACATTTAAAAAAACACGATACACATGTAAGGTAATTAGACTCAATATCATATTAGCGTCTTATTCACTAAATGACATGGCATACGTTGAATGATCATTCACACATAATAAAGCATCCACATGATAATTTACAGTATATACCAATAAATCATAAGAAATATTAATATAGTGCACGTGGGAACACAGCAGTTCGTATACTATAAAGGTATGCATTAGTATGAATAAATTAGTTATTTATTTCACATTTTTGTCTATTATTGAGAGGAATTTTGTGAGCTTCTTAAGATCTGTGATTAGTTTGGAAGAAAGGGTTGTTTTCTGATTCAAGATTACTGACACATCAGTACGTTGCCACCGACAAATATATCGATCTCCCTTATGCAGTCAAACACAACATCCGACATCTATGTATTTTTCCTATCTCTGAAACAAGAAGCTCGAGGCTTTTAATGTTTACAACAACAGGACGTTCATGGCGGCCGGAACTTTTCACGGACTGACTGATTAGCTTTTAACGCCAATCAGCAAGATAGTCAATTAAGGGGACTTAATTGATCGGGTGGTCAGTCTAGGTGACTTGGTTCATTGCCTGCCATCGTACCCCGGAGACGAGGACTATTGCTCATATTATCAATATCTGGATTGCCTGGTCCAGACTTGATTATTTACAGACCACAGTCATTAATGTGTAGCTGAAATGTTCGGCGGCGTCAAACAGCCAACAAACAAAACCATTCTTACTAAAAGTGTACTTCACTTGACACATATCAATATTGTTTATCAAGAAAAAATGTATGAGGTTACATGCTACATGTATACTATTTCAAACGAAATAAACTCTCAAAAAACAACAATATGCCTCACTGACTATTGATTCTCAGATCGCGTATTCTCTCTGCTGCATCGATTTCACGTTCAGCTGAAGGGTAGAACTCGTTTCACATGCCGCAGACAGTCTTAGCTCGTGCAGCACGAGACTTCCACGCGACTCCCGTGCACGTGCTGACAGACTGAAGCAAAGTTTACTTAAGAATAACACCATGGTCAATTTCATTTGGAATTTACTGCTTATTCTTCTTGGACAATATGTTCAGGGTGAAATTAAGCGTGTCGATTTCAGAAAGTGCGGGGACATGGCAAATAGGATGTTTTTGAATGCTCCTATTTGGTTCACTCGAAGGACAACTACTTTAAAGTGTATTGAAAATTGTTTATATATCAGTAACTGTGTGACCACGGTGTCTTTAGGTGATGGCGTTGATGCGGAATGTTACTTATACGACAAGCAGACTGTTGACATGACGAATCAAGTTTCGAGTGTTTCAACACAGGTCTTCGACAGAGGTAAAACACTTTCTTATTCATTTAGACATTAACGGAATTTAAGTACAAGTACTATATGTGGGTTGTATTTGTAAAATTGCCAAATGGTTAAAGCACGGGTACCGGAAACCATATAAACAAATTGTAAGAATTTAAAAACTTTTAATGACACAATTATTAACCAAATTAAACTAAATTAAATTGTGACTTGTGTTTTCCCTTTGATAAAATGTTCTCAGACCATCATGAATAGGTCCCCGTGTGGTTTCAGAGCATCTTGAAATTGTTCATTACTATCATCAAAATAACATTTCAATAGTCTGTGTGGCTGGTTTTCGTTTTGAAAATGTCTAAATAGACACTCCATTAGCTGATTGCAGTAATATGTATATGCACCGCGCCAACTCTTTAGCTCAATAAAAGCGACAAAACCATTTCCATGGCCTATAGTCCTTTGGTTGTTTACGGGCAAGAGTACTGTTGTGTGATGTCAGGCAACAAATAAACACTTACTATTATACAAAGTGTTGGTGTGGCGAGTTCTTCCGGTAGAGCAGAACACAAATCAGGCTTTCACTTTACGCAAACACCTGACGTTATCACTGATTTTCGGGGGCACGGGTGGCTCAGTCGTACCCCAAAGCACCACAGGATATCCATGAAAATGGCATAATATGATGCTTCTCTTGGACAGCAATGGGAAACAAAATTGGGGGTCAAAAGTTCAAAAAATGTTATACAAATGTGGATATGGATATATTTTGTAACAGCAACATGTCGACATGCCACAGCATTTTTTTCAGCCGTTTGACACAAACCTTAAAAGATATGTTCGACCAAAAATGGCACAGTTCCTTGTACAGTTCTAGAAATGCAAATTACCGAATTACACGTAAGACTACCATTATACTAGAACCTTATCTATTAACTATAAGTTCACATTAGTTTAGAGGGGCACGGGTGGCTCAGTCGTCCAAGGCGCAGCGATTCGCTGTGCAGAGTTGCGTCCCTGGGGAACGCCATGATTGTAGGTTCGAATCCCGGTTCGCCCCGATCATGTTTCTAGGTTTGTCAGCACCATACCCGTGCTCGTGGGTTTCACCGAAGTGGTAAACGTCTAAGACCTGTATCACGTCGGGTTTTCTTCCCACATTAAGCTGACACGCTGGAATACTGTTAAAAGCGGCGTTAAACCCAACTCGAATCCTGAACTCGTCGAGCAATATGAGGCCGGGCGTTGTCATGTTGAAAGGTAATGCCTGGACCATGACGACGCAAAAACGGTTGAACAACAGGGCCGATGATCTCGTCGTGGTAGCGCTATCCATTGAGATTTCCCTCTGCCACTATCAAACGGGTCCTCTGTCTTGCTGTAATCCCACCCCATACCATAACGCTGCCGCCCCCGAACCGACCTTCTTCCATGACACAATAATTGACGTAACGTTCACCTCGACGTCGGTACACTCGAATCCGTCCATCGCTGTGGCCATCGCTTCGTCCATCGCTCACCAGTTGCATCTGAAATAGTCGTACTTACAGATGACGATCAAAACATCTTCAAACTTTTGGATAAGATAAACACCTAACGAGGAATACTTGCCCTATAAAGACCTCCAGCTGAAACGACGTCGGCTGACTTTTGTGGAAGGTAATATGTTTGTTTGTAGGTAGGTTGGTTGTGTAAGCCGCACTCAGCAATATTCCAGCTATATGACCGAGGTCTGTAAATAATCGAATCTGGTCCAGACAATCCAGTGATTGAAATCATGAGCATCTATTCACGCAATTGGCATACGATGACATGCACCAACCAAATCAGCAATCTCTGACCACCGAATCCCGCGAGTCGCCTTTAACGACAGCTTTTACTCTCAAGAATAACTGGTATTGAATGTCTCTTTCCAGAAAATGCAGAAAGGCATATTTCGAGAATCAGATGGATTATAATATTTCAATAATAATATTATGGTTGATGGTTCTGTACTGCTGGACGGTACAGAAATGAGTGGTGCCAACCAAGCGAAGTGCTAAGTCAAATCGGCTCAGACTTAGTTTTTCAAGGTGAGGCATGAAGTTTATGTAGCGTGTGTTGAGAAGATCAGCAACCCCATAGAGTCCTTCGCTTGGATGAAGTCGGCTGGCCTGAAAAGTGAAACAGAAGGCTTTCTGTTTGCTACGCAAGACCAATCACTTTCAACTCGAAACCGCCAATGTGTGATTTTGCATCAAAATGTTATTATGAAATGTAGAATATGCAATGAATATAATTATATAGACTGCCCAACACATTGTCAGTGGATGCCCAGCTTTGGCACAAATACAGTATCTTAAGCGACATGATGGCGTGGCTCCATCATTTTATTACCGTCTTCGCCATGCTTGTGGTTTTGACACAGAGGTCCATCCATGGCACGACCCGGAATCTGTAGAGGGCGTCTGGAAAATGATTAACATGAAATTCTTTGGAATTACATCCTCAGACGTATCCAGGCCAACCAACTTGATCTTGTCCTTTTTGATAAATCCAATGAAAATATTTATATAATGGAATTTTCTGTCCCTTTTGAGACAAATGTGATTGACAAGATTGAGGAAAAACCTGTCAAATATGCGGACCTCGCTTTCGAAATGTCACGCTTGCATCCCAAGTACCAAGTTGTCCGACTCCCAATTGTTCTCGGTGCCTTAGGTTTGGTACCTCCCGATCTGTTGACTGACACTGGGAGAGTACCCGGGTTTACTACTAGGAAAACAGCCCTTCTGACAATCTGGGTAATGCAGAAGGATGCAGTGTTGGGGAGTCTTCACATTCTCCGAGAAGTTCTGTGTGTGTTTGACTAGGGAGCGCTTCCTGGGAGAAGTCCCATTCACTGTCTGGGCTGCGTGTAGAGGGGGCAAGGGCCCTAAGCTGACGATGAGCCTAACCAGCCTGACTGTGTCAGGATAACACAAACCCTCTTTGCTGCATTTTTTATTCTAATCTGTACATAATGATAATTAGTGTTGATTTTGTTGATGTCGCTGCCAACCAAGCCAAGTGCCAACTCAAATCGGTCCAGACTCAGTTTTTCAAGGAGGGGCCATATGAACGACCACTGCATCGACTTATGCAGTGTTTTGAGAATGCAGAGAAGGTTTTCTGTTTGCTGCTCAGGACCGAGGCGTTAGTGAGACTGGAAAATATACGTTTATTCTATTCGGGGCCAGTGTATTTCCCAAGATTAATATTTTAGACCATCGTCAGTTGAATGATTACACGTTAATTTGCTACGCAGTGTGTGCTATGGCGAGGCTTCTTTGTTAGATGCTTCACCAAACTCATGTACTTGGTAGCCGTTCTTCATTCCTAATAAATAACACCCTAAAATAACACTCACATCTCTTTAAAACCAATAACAGACACACATCTAAAAACGTATAAGATATGACCACATTGTTTGAATACGTACAAATTGTTTTACTGACAATGGGAAAATCTCGAGGGAAGAAATGTAATCACTCTAAGACTCTGCATGTTTGTTAAAATAACCAATTAATTTAATGACAATATTGTTTGCTACGACGAAAAGAATAGATGGATCCTTTCGTTTCTCTTCCCATCTTAAGAGAAGGACTAATTACTCCCTGTCGAGAGTGACAAGCGCATAACATCATTTTGGTGTGCGATTAGTCCGCCTGTGTGACACACGAGCGCAAACGCATAACATCATTTTGGTGTGTGATTAGTCCGCCTGTGTGACTCCTAATCACAAACGCATAACATCATTTTGGTGTGTGATTAGTCCGCCTGTGTGACACACGAGCACAAACGCATAACACCATTTTGGTGTGTTATTGGCCCGCCAGAGAAGGACTAATTACATAAATACGTTGTCATAACAGGGCAATAGATAGGACAGATAGTGTGTATATTCTACTGGCATTTCGTAATTCTCCTTCAGGCTGCTGACATTGCTTTCCCATAAGTGATTAAAGTAATAAACATATCATATACAAAGGACACTTGACCATCCCACTTGTCATACAGTCTTGTGGACTGTGTTGTCACCGAAGCTGATGTGTAGATCTAAATATGAAACAGATGAGGCTGTTTCGCCGGTTTCTTTTATTTCTGGCTCAGGTTGGTAAATCAGGGGACCAGTGAAGATTCCGGGGTAGAGAAGGTCTTCAACAACCCATGCTTGCCGTAAAAGGTGACTTTGCTTGTCGTAAAAGGCGACTAACGGGATCGGGTGGTCAGGCTCGCTGACTTGGTTGATGCATGTCATCGATCCCAATTGCGTGGATCGATGCTGATGGTATCAATCACTGGATTGTCTGGTCCAGACTCGATTATTTACAGACCGCCGTCATATAGCTGGAATATTGCTGAGTGCGGCGTTAAACAACAATCCAATCCAATCCAATCCATGGTAAATCAGGGGAAGTGAATTGGCTGTTTAACTGTAACTGAACGATATCAGATCATTGATATACCTACAGCTTGAGTTAAACGTCTTGGCCAAATCCCTCGCTTTCATTTTGCCAAAGCGATCAGAAATTACGATTCACATTCTTTGTTTGTTTGTTGTTTCATACCGTTCTCAGTAATATTCCAACTATGTGGCGGAGATCTGTAAATAATCGGGTCTGGACCAGACAATCCAGTGATTGATCACATGCATCCTGTGTCGCCTCTTACAAGGATTGTCGTCTTTTACGGTAAGCATGGGTTGCTGAAGACCTTCCCGGATATTCAAGAGTTCTGATTCACGTGCACAAAGAAACAGATCAGCAAGAAGGGGGGCACGGTTGGTGCCCATGGGGATACCTACTCCCCAAATATCAATTGGATGTTATTTGTTTTGGGTTTGAGAATGTGTAATTATGATCAAAATGTAAATATGAAATGTAGAATATGCAATGAATATATATATATAGACTGCCCAACACAATTGTCAGTGGATGCCCAGCTTTGGCACAAACACAGTATCTTAAGCGACATGATGGCGTGGCTCCATCATTTAATCAACGTCTTCGCCATAACACAGGACGTTATTTGTTTTGGGTTTGAGAATTTTACATGGAATGAATAATGGTTGGAAAGATGTAAACTAACTTTTAAAAGACTATATATTTATCTCACAAATGGATAATGATATGCATACGCACGACATGAATAAATGTGGAACCACTTTTTAAAACATTCCTTACTGTAAATTATTACTCTAAACACGTTTGTGTTAATCGGGCTAATCATGGGAGGTGTGTGTGTGTGTGTGTGTGTGTGTGTGTGTGTGTGTGTGTGTGTGTGTGTGTGTGTGTGTGTGAGGGGAGGGGGGGGGGGGTCACGTTCCGTTTGCCATCCCAAGAGGGCTTGCGTTTCTCGCCTGCGGCAACTAGGAGGCGAAAGGCAGGGCACCACTCCAGCTCTGTGCGACATAGTTCCACGTATTGCTGCGATGAAACGTTGCCCCATTTCCGTGCAGCTGGTCTGACGTATCAGTTGGTTGGTTTTTTGTTTAACGCCGCACTCAGCAGTATTTCAGCTATATGACGGCGGTCTGTAAATAATCGAGCCTGGACAAAACAATCCAGTGATTAATATCATCAGCATCGATCCACGTAATTGGGATCGATGACATGCATCAACCAAGTCAGCGAGCCTGATCACCCGATCCCGTTAGTCGCCTCTTACGACAAGCATAGTCACCTTTTACGGCAAGCATGGGTTGCTGAAGATCTATTCTCCACCCGGATCTTCACGGGTCTGACGTATCAGGTTACAGGAGTAAATATTTTAGTATTAGGGAGGTTACTTTCATAGAGAAGTATGGTTCGTAGTTAAAACTATTATAAGCACTAACGACTTTGTGGGTTTCAGTTTTAGCAGGCAAAATCTTCATGTTTGCACTGATGTCGTTCATTATAAAATAATATTACAACAATGTCCCTGTCACTTTGAAACGATTAATTATGAAAATATATTAATAACTTTACCACTGTAAATATATCAATGTCGATAGTATCATCCATACCAACATGATTGTGTCAACTTAATTCCCCATGTGCCTTCAAAACAATAAGACATATTCAGGAATCATTGTTGCGAAACCATATTACCAGTTTTGTTCTCATAATATGTTTGTTTTCTCTTTTTACATCACATAAATATTTACACTGAAATGTGTCATATTCTCATTCCTGATTCTGAAGGTACCACATGCAAATAATAATATTTTTTTAATTTGTAGTCACATGACCGCGAAATTGACGTTCATAAGTGTATGAACGACATAATTTGACGTTCATACGTTTTTCACGAGACCGTGTTCTTGAAATGACGTAAACACTGACGGACTACTTCCACATTCCTGGGGAAAACCCTGGGAATTCCCTGGCACGAAAACATACACAAGCGTTCTTTCTGATCATTTAGAACCTTTATTCTTGGTCTCAGCGTTTCAGTATACATTGAGCAATGTCAGAGAGCGTGACTGCATGATTGTTCACCAATATCCTCGCTGCGTCCTATCCTAATGAACAAACGATGAAATGCACATCTAAAATATCGTAGTGTCGACTCGATCCGTGCCTAGGCTGACATTGACCGCCTCCAGCAATCTATGAATTTACCTTAGTGTCTGTTTGACGCATCTTTATTCACATTTCAATGATCGGCAAGTTGATCAATGATGACTGACACATGTAACCGCCACAGGTTCATTAACAACTTCGGAAATATCTCCCGTCACGTTTATCGTGTCGGCCATTTTGACGTCTTGTACTTGATGTAAATGTATTACGACGCGCTGTCATTGTGACTGACTTAGTGAGATAGTTCTTTACAGACCTTTCCCATCTAATGAGGATATGATTTGAACCCATGTGCTGCTTAAGATGTTTCTGAAGAGCAATCAGTGCATCCATACGCCCGTGTCACTCTCTTTTTGAGGAACTATTTTACTCCGCGATATAGCTGGTTGTTGTGCGGCTGTCCGTGTAAACATGAAGTCACGCGTTCTAAATAAAATTGTGTTTAGATCTTGGCCTACAATATTTGAGGTAAGAAATTGTGATAAATGTTTTATAAGAATTGACCTTCACTTTGTGTGAGTTCATTGGAGTATGAACCTTCATAGAGTGAGGGCCAAACTGTATGAACGTCGGAGCTTGCCCTCACTCTATGAAGGTTCATACTCCAATGAACTCACACAAAGTGAAGGTCAATTCTTAAATATGTTTAACCTTCTGGCTTACGTATTCGCCCTTTGACAGTATAGGCACTTGTATCAATAGGTTTGTGTGCTACAAAATGTCTTCGCGACGTGTAGATCTTCTAGATCAAAGTTGATGAGGAAGGTCAGCATTTTGCATAAAACTTTCTCAGATATGTTTAGATGACATATGTTTTCATTTTTAACAAATTGCCCTGAACCTTTGAAGATAAAGATGTGGTTATATTTATGAGCGAGCGCAACGTTTAGTGATAATTGCACCATGGAGCAAGGAATGAAGTTTCTTCTTTGTCGTATGGCATAATTGTCAAAAAGGTTTACACAAATGGCCTTGGTTCCCATCTGAGAGTCCACAATTTGAAGAAAATCTAAAGTTTTGTTTTGGGAATCCACATGGATTTAATTCCGCTTGCCTCGAATAGTTTCTGTGAATATAAAGACTGACTGACTGACTGAGTATGGTTTTACGCCGCTTTTAGCAATATCCCAGCAATATCACGTCGGGGGACACCAGAAATGGGCTTTACACATTGTACCCATGTCGGGAATCGAACCCGGGTTTTCGGCGTGACGAGCGAACGCTTTAACCACTAGGCTACCCAACCGCCCCGTGCATATAAAGAAAGTCCTTATTGATAGTATTAAGGGTTATGGTTTATTATTGATACAGATATTTAGTGGTGCATTTGCTTGACTCAGCAATATATATCTCTTTGTACGGATTTTTATGGAATCCAGTTTAAAGGGGAATGGACATATTTTCAGGTTTTAGAGTCAAGTCAAAAGTTGAGAGTTGCATGGCTACGGCAGATTTCCTCCCATACTGGCCTCACGTGTGGCACTCTTTGATATGGCACTTTAACCAAGGTCTTTGGTCAAACAATTTATGTAGTAAAGCTTACATATAATGGCTATGGTAGCTGAGGCCTTGTCAGTAGGAACGACTACAAACCTTCCGTATAGGGCTGCCAGACTTTGGATGACAGCTGCATGGAACGGAATGGGCTTTTTCCAACTCTCTTTCCTTTTTTTGAACCTGTGCGTTCTACCAATGACATCACACACTGACGTAACCATCTTTGGGGGCCTGCCAACAGGCTGATCTTCTCTACTGGCCCAAGTCGTGGCATACTCTTCGACAGCATCCATGCAAGCAAGCCGATTACGACATTTTGACCCATATTTGCTTCACTGACGAAGGTTGTAATTGTCAACAATAGAGAAGTCAGGTGGTTGCAGTATCAAGTTCCTATAATTGAACAGTTTGGATAAGATTGTGTTCGAGCAGGAAAATGAAACTGTTGATGGTGCCTGAAATTTGAAATTTGATATTGAGGAAAACTGATTTTTGTCTAACAAAATTATTAAAGCATCAATTCCCTTGTTTGGACATTTCAAATCAGTCTTTTTTCCAATTTAGTGGAGTTTGTTTCTGTTTTTTACCAAACGTTTAAAGCAATATTAAGACATATACTCTCTAGTCGATATTATTTTGTCATTACATCCATATTACACAACAGTCTAATCCAGTGATTTATCTGGACATCCTTTGAGGTCGACAGCATTTAAGGCTTTTAGATGGATTTTGTATTTTCTCTAATATCCCAACTTTCAACCATTGATGCACGGTCTATGCTGACTGACTGGTGTCGATAATTCCTATTGTGTCTTTACAACATAAATCTATCTACAAATGCCATAGATGGCATTTTCAGTTTGACATGACAGGTCTTCAAAACGTTTTGTGTGGCATGTGTGAACTGTAAGTTATCAAAATAGGGCAACTTATTTGATAGGCATTTAGGAGTTGGAGTACTAAGGAAGGATAAGAATTTATGGATGAACAACTTCTTTATTAAGAGCGACGACAAGAGAGGACAAGTTTTGCCATTGGCCACACGAAGAAATACTGCATGGAGATCGGTTCGAACATGTCCTCCAACCATACTGAACATTTTTGATAATTGGTAAATGAATTCTTGTTCTTGAAATAGAAATTGTCTTCGTGTTGAACATAGGTAGGGTTCATGATATCCCGAAGGACAACCTGAGGTCATCAATCTAAGTCATATATGTCAGTCCCGCCAGAGAAGGAAATGTGCCAACTACAGCAGTACAGAAGGGCACCCAGCTGCACTGATGTTCTGGGTTGGAGTGACATAATGTGTTGTGTGGCGAAAAGACAGTTTTGGACCCTCCTTTCAGGGATTTATTTTCGTCTGGTTTCACGTGCCGTCGTCGCATGGCCATCTTCCCTAGGCAAGAGCGTTAGCTGACTATAAAAGTCTAGTTTCCACCCCTTGCCGAACTAGGCCGGTATTATGGAGTTTCATTTTGACAGGACTGACGAGTCTTTGACATAGTTCATTTAAAATCGCGCAACGAAATCGAAATCCGGTTCGTAAACTGTCATGCATATTTCGGTCAATTGCAGGATGTGCCAAGCATTTGTACCGCCAACTCGTCAACAGATATTTTCCAAATCTTTTCATGTTTTTAATCAAGGTGCTCGCTTGATTAGATGCACTTCGCGATGTAAGACCCGTTTCATTTCAATATAGATCTTGATTATCGATCAAATCGTCTTGATTGTCTGGTCCACACTCGATTATTCTCAGATCGCCGCCATAGAGCTGAAATACTGCTGACTGCGGCGATAAACAACAAACCAACACAACTCATAGAGCAGGAATATCGCTGGCGGCTGCGTTCACCAACAAATAGAACAGCTTACCTTACGTCACACTTCACGCACGGCAAGTGAAGCGTTGCTTTGTATTCCGGTGGTTGCCAGGGAGGGATCCGACAACATGCTGTACACACGTTTCCTATTCAGATCATAAGCATAAAGATCTTACAAAAGCACACAAATCTCCACAAGAGTGTATGACAAGAGGGATGATTTCAACTTAAGTCGATTTTCCCTTTATGTCGAGTAATATTTCTGCAGCTCCAGCCCTTGGTGTTTACATTTCACAACCTTTGAGGTACAATCGAGCACGCTCTTCCCACAAGATTGTAAAGAGAGTCAGAAAAACTCTTGCTCAGAAGTTGTTTGATGTTTGTTTCTTTGTTTGTTTGTTGTTTGACGCCGCACTCAGCAATATTACAGCTATATGACGACGGTCCGTAAGTAATCGAGTCTTGACCAGACAATCCAGTGATTAATATCATCAGCGCGGGATCAATGACATGTATCAACCAAGTCAGCGAGCCTGACCACCCGATCCCGTAAGTCGCCTCTTATAATTACGACAAGCTTAGTCACCTTATACGAGAAGCATGGGTTGCTGAAGACCTATTCTACCCCGGTCCGGCATTAAGGGGCTAGAAGAAGGACAATTGGGATCGATGACATGAATCAACCATGTCATCGAGCCTGACCACCCGATCCCGTTAGTCGCCTTTTACGACAAGCAAAGTTGCCTGAGGACCTTTTGTACCCCAGATCTTCACGAGTTAGGGAAATATGTGAATGATAATGTCTGTGGTTACTGTTTCTACAGGGTCACACAAATGCTGATGATGTAAAAAAAACTTCAAGTCGCCCTTTACGGCAGGCATGGGTTGCTGAAGACCCAGAAGTTGCTTGATCAAGTTTACAAATTTCAAGGCACCAGTAAAGCTTTCAAAATATTTTATGTCTGGAGGACATTTCCAAATTTGACACATCAATGACAAAAAATTTGTCCGATGCAATTCCCTATTTTGGCTTGCACCATACGTTCATGTGTTTTTCAGCTGAACAATTGACAGGCCTTTTCAGGTGTTTGTGACGGGTGCCACCGTTGGCGCAAGATACGCCCACCTTTTCGCGAATACCAGTATCAGTCAATCAATCAAATTTATTTCGAAATTCAGGCCCATAGTACAGTTGTAAGATAAATTATATTTTAGGAGTGTTACATCCTTGGCGATCTAATCTGAAATAATTTACATAATTATAATGCGTAGTACATTAATATCACAGGAGTTAAATATATTTGCAAACGTAATAATACCTTTATAATTTTTCTGTAATGAGTTAAATAAAACTCTTTTTAAGTGACTGTATTTCTTACATACAAAAAAGACATGGTATTCATCCTCTAATAATTAAATTTTCGTTGTGTTCATTGAAATTCCTGCATTCTGATGAGCTGAATTGGTCACGTGTTATTGCATTCATTTCCCAATGAATGTAAAAAATTAAGCCACGCCCACCGAGGCGCACTTCTTTTATTACTGCGTAATGTCGGGGAATCCCAATATTACAGTCGAGGGAATTCCCTTTCTGCTCACGTGTATCGTCATGCACAGGACATTTAGCGACTTTCATGCATATTCATTGTCCACTTTGAAACCGAAGGCCGAGAATGAATGAAACAGCAAACGTGCAGGCTCGCTCGCTTGTTTTTTTCCCGCTCGCCTCGGTTCAATTTTCATGTCTTCGGGGGTTTCATTTCTAAATAGCATTTTTCCAACTGTGTTTTACCGTAATCAGGGAAGTAATGTTTGAATCTGGCGGTAACTGACCATTTTATTTGAAACAGCCGCCTTCTCCCGGACATATATTTCTTCCAGTTCGTTACAGTCTGACTGTTGCAGTTCTTTATGCCTCTTGCCTTAACTGACGGGTCCAATGAACATTGTTTTGATCCTACTCTCCGATGATTGGCTACTGACTGTGTAGGCGTGTCAAGTTACGTGCATAAATTAAACGATCACCTGATTCATGTCACGCCACAGTTTGTATTCATACACCTTGAATGTTTATCAATCTCGTCATTTTTGTCTGTTTTGATATATATATACAACTGTTTTTGGTTAAACTATTGTTGATAAAACATGTTTTACGTTGTCGCATTTAATTATAAGCATTGACTGTGTATTTTTTCGGTTCACTGAGGTACGAATAAAAAAACGATGTGCAAACTTTTGTAAGAATTCCCTACGCAGACTCATACAGTTTGCACATCGGTTTTCGATTCATTCCTCAATGAACCGAAAACATACACAGTCAAACCTTAAATAAATGAACGTCACATCCCTTACATACAGCTTCCGTATGAGGTCTATTTCACAATGACCTTTCACGAATAAAGTTGACTCGAAAGTTGTGAAGATTGTGATAGTTGAAATTAACACATTGCTCCAACTAATCGTTTGTCTCGGAGTACATTTACTCTCGGGTTGCAGAAGAAATTTCATATGAGCAAAATGCACTGTAAAGGCAGACGACGCCATACTCTGGTACCATGATTGCAGGTGAGGTGAAATGGGGTTGAACGTCGCGTCCAAGATTTTTGCACTTATATAGCCACGTGCATGCAAGTGTGAGTGTGTGTGGCTGCTTGTACTAGTCCGGACTGATGCCGATTTATAGTGCTAGCCCACCGAGATACCATGCCGCAGTCTAACATAAATACCCCCAACTTAGACACAGTATACTGACCCCGAGCCGACCAGTCCTTCTTCTAGCCCCTTATTGCCGGACCGGGGTAGAATAGGTCGTCAGCAACCCATGCTTGTCGTAAAGGGTGACTATGCTTGTCGTAATTATAAAAGGCGACTTACGGGATCGGGTGGTCAGGCTCGCTGACTTGGGTGATACATGTCATTGATCCCGCGCGGATCGATGCTGATGATATTAATCACTGGATTGTCTGGTCCAGACTCGATTATTTACAGACCGCCGTCACATAGTTGGAATATTGCTGAGTGCGGCATTAAACAACAAACCAACAAACCAACCTTAACGCCGAGCGCCAGACAGGGTAACAACAAGCACCATCTTTAAACGTCTTTTGGTATGAAGCGGCCGGGGATCGAACCCGCACCTTCTGCTGTCCGGGCGGCCACGGATGCGGTCTGCCATGATTGGAAATGATATTTCTTAAGCTTCTTCACAATGCAGACAAAAACATGTTCTCATCACCAACACCATTATTTGATAAAAAAACATTGTATCGTACAATCGATACAACAAAGAATACACGCCACAATGAAACCACTGGAAGAAAGAAATGAGTTTGCAAATAGTTCATCTTAGTCAGTATAAACTTATGTTTATAAGAGTCATTGCCCTGTCTATGTGTTGTTCTGTCAAACCCTTGACATTCGTTGCCACAGTTCGTTTCGTTTATGTTCCTTTGACGTTCAGTGGCACGTAGTACAGTTGTATTACGATGTTTTCAATCTGATAACGCTATCTGAAGATTAGATAACTGAAGTATGTCTGTGCTTGTTTAGGGAGATGAGAGTCTTACTCTTTCACCCTCTCCACTCGCTTCCATTACTTTCAGAGTACTTTCTTAATGACCCTGATGCTGTGCTAGAGGAGCATTGATGTTTGCAGTCTTTATTCCCAAAGGAAACCTTAACTTGAATATATGCGTTGACGTTTTGTATTGTATTGACCATATACAGAAATGAGTTAAGATGACTGTGACAAAAGCCATGGAACAAAATGAAACGGTATTTGAAGGAATGTACAATAAAAAAAACGTTCTTCTGTGACGACCCACTTCCTGGATGGAGGGAATTTTTACTTTGATGAGTGTAAATTGTCAAGCAGAACGTCCCTGAAGATACGTATAGGTAAAGGAAGACCGATTTGTTTGTTTGTTGTTTATAGACGTACCCCGCAATAGTCGGCGGTCTGTAAATAATTGCGTCTGGACCTGACAATCCAGTGATTGACATCATGAGCATCTCAATTAATCGTTTTGTTTATGGAACATGAAAATAATGTCGAATTCATCTCTTACGTCTCTTTTTTCACAAGTATTTAGGAGTAATATGCTATCGTTCACCACCTTCCTGTTTCGATAGTAAAATAGTAGTTTCATCCGAATGTCAATTAATTTCATCGACTGTTTTTCAGAGATAAACTATAAAGTTCTAGAGATACATTGTAGCATCTCTAATACATTTCATGTGTCCTCTTCGGATGAGTAGTTCTTGACTGAAATATGTTAGACTTAAAAAGAGTCTTAACTTACGTAATGTTTTTAGATGGTTGGCTGATTCATTGAAAATAGTTTCAGCAAATTCTGTCTCTTTGTGATGAAAAATGCCATGGTAGCATCCATCGATAATTGCGAACTATTTAAATAGTGGCCCAGAAACGAATTCTATTTGTTTTCTATTTTTAGGTGATCCCATGAGTGCGTTGGATTGTACTTAGGAGTTGTCTTTCAGATTCCACAAAAATCATATAGTTTTTTCATAGTACAGCAAACTATTAACGAAATCGTAAACGTATTCTTTCTAGACATTGTATATTTACAAATCCTCAAATTTCACCACCGTACATGAAAAAAGGTAGAACTATATATTCAAACAAATTGAACACTAAGACACTCCAGTGACGAGTTATGGCGCCGTCATTGTCTGAAGACGTAAAATCATCAATTATGTTGAGTGATAGTAAATATGATTTTAAAATGTAAGGCCAAATTTATTTACCTGTAAACATTTCGAGAGAGCGAAGTCCGACCTGGAATTTTAATTGTCACCAAAGAACAAAATATTGGTTTTAGATACATTGTAATTGATACACCACGTATTACAATATCAATCAATTTTGCGAAAAATGTTTTTTCGTGGGGTTAAGAGAAATTAAGAGAAATATTATATGAACAGCATTTATATATGGGTCACGACTGCCTCTAGATTGAATGATGTCATGTGATAGTCACGTGAAGTTGTGAAACTAGTTCTAATATGAATTCCTTCCTTGCTGGTCGGGGGCGGTGGGGTAGCCTAGTGGGTAAAGCGTTCGCTCGTCACGCCGAAAACCCGGGTTCGGTTCCCGACATTGCTACACTATGTGAAGCCCATTTCTGGTGTCCCGCGCCGTGATATTGATGGAATATTGCTAAAAGCGGCGTAAAGCCATACTCACTCACTGGCCGAGATCATCTATGGGATCGGGTTTATGGTTTAAATAGGAAGGTGTGTGTTTGTGTGTGTGCATGCGTGTGTGCGTGTACGTGTGTGTGTGGCTGCATGTACTAGTCCGAACTAATGCCGATTTTATAGTGCAAACACATTGATTTATCATGCCGCAGTTTCACATGGATACCCCACTCAGACACACAACACTTGACTCCTAGCTGGCCAGTCTTTGATGCCGAGTGCCAGGAAAGGTAACAACATATTTTAACGTCTTCTGCTACGACCCCTTCGACCTTTCTCTCTCCAGGCCGACGCTCAATCCACAACAGCAGTACAACTTTGGTCGATTTATTCAAATTGCTTATCCAGCTAAATATTAGGTTTTAAAATGAGACCAATGGAACGTTAACAATAGAACCAAAATATATATTTCTAGGTTGCGGAAGTATTGAGAGAATAGCTATAATGACTTTAGATCATATTTACATCATTTAGATTTGTATGAAAATGGCGGGCTTGGTTCAGTGTGTGGGATATCGAGCTCCACAATGGCAGCTTGAGCTGATCACATTTTTACATTAGCGACATTCGGTGGATTGTTTAAGGTGGATTGTATGTAATGACATATTACAATTGTGACTGCACTTCTCCGAATATATGGCAAAAGGGTTCTTATTTTTTCAGCTACTCGACTGAATATTTACTAGGGGCATTAAATGAAATATTGAGAGTCGTTTCTAAAGCAGCCATTTTAAAAACAACATTCCTGGTTAATCATTTGTGAAACATATTGATAACCCCATTCAAGTCTATTCGTGGTAGTTTATCAGTCATGTTGAACAGCCACTTCATAACTAGTATTCATCCTTTTTCTGAGCTGATTTGCCATTTATCAACAATATTGAAAACCCTCTTCGTTTGTCAGTCAAATGGAAAACCCTATTAATTGCAAAACCCTATTCGTTGTCAAATTTCAGTCACATGGAAAAACCTATTCTTTCCATTTGTCAGCCATATTGAAACATATTGAAAAAACCCGTTTGGTTGCCATTCATCAGCCATATTGAAGACCCCATTCTTTGAACATAGTCCACGATACTGAAAGGCTCCTGTGTTGCCAGTAGTTACTTCCTTTTCATGTTCAGGGGAGATAAGTGTCAGAGGCCTTGCATCTAAAGATACAGCTTTTTAAAATTATTTTTTATTATTTTCAAGATGATTTATTTAAAGCCATTATCAAAGGAGTACTGTCAAATGCTATCTGTTCCGACGAGACATACACGACTTGAACAGGAACTTGCCTTTCCTGAAGCATATTCAAATTTATTTATATACCCGAGATACCACTGGCTTGAGATCAGAGCAGGCTTTGCTCTACTGTTTCTTCTATACTTCAAACACAAATTGCTGCGTACACGCCCTGCATGTGACAAAGCTAAATTAATTTATAAAACTTCTATTCAAATAGGTTTTTTTTGGTGGTATATATTATATTCTTTTAGGTTAGTCCATCTATTTTCTGAATTAATTTTTCAACCCCGAGCACTGGTGGAAATTGACGTTTCAGGTGAGGTTCTAATTAAATCAATACTTGAGCCATTGATTCCTTTACTTCAGATGGATAATGTTATGTTTGGGTTTATTCAATGTCATACAAATGGAAGCAACAAAATAAATGACATTGTTTCATAATTGATGTGGCTCGAATCTGTCAGTAATCCCTACATTTACATAAGGTTACGTGACATCCGGGTAACCTTGTCTTAATGCAGTGATAACACTCTGTATTCATAGGCACTGTGATAACTGCACTATTATACACATCCTCCGTTATCCAGTGTATTATATATCTATTCAGCCATATATACTCAGCTACAAAAAAAACCCACACATGTTGGTTTATATATGAAGAATTACTCATATTCAAGAGATATTAGATTGGTTCGACGCTCAAAGGAACATCTGGTATGTTGTGTGAACCGATTCCCATGAACACATCATATGTGACTTCATAAATCCATGTATCGAGATGCACCATTTGTCTTGTACAGGATTAGCGTGTAAAGTTTTGAAATCACGTCCAGCATGATGTGATAGGACTAAAGTCACTTTGTGTTAACACTTGACTGATTCATAGTTTCGTCATTAATTGGTGCACAAGAGAAAAATCTCTTCTTGCATACATAATTCTCTATATGTTTCTATGGTGCGTGTTTCCTTTAGCGGTGAGTGTATATACAAGTCTGTTTTTACAGGTTGATATATACAACAACCGCTATTTGCCCCAAAGTACTTAGCTTTACCCCAGCTAGGCTAAGGACCTCTTTCGTCGATGATGATGTTGGTGATCTAACGAGCGCTCCCGGGGGACGCAATTTCGCACTTCTCTTCGTCTCTGGGGCCCATGTTCCCGAGGCAAAAGAGTTAACTGACTATAAAAATCCAGTTTCCACCCATGCCGAACCAGGCTGGAATTTCTTTGCTCGATCGTAGCGCCACCAGTGGTTATTTCGAGTTGTGTCCCTTCTATGCCTCTCCTCTAGACCAATCAAATTCCACCTCTTGTATCACTTGCATTTGCTTCAAACAAAATGGCGGCGCGCAGTCAAGACGATCTGATGAATAATCAAGATCTATATGGTGACAAAACGGGTCTTACATCGCTAAGTACATCAAATCACGTGAGCACCTTGATCAAAAACATGAAAAGATTTAGAAGATATCTGTTGACGCCGAGTTGGCGGTGCACATGCTTTGCAAATCCTGCAATCGTCCAAAATCTGCACGACAATTGACGACCCGCTTTTCGATTTCCTTACGCGATTTTGATTGGACTATGCATAGACTCGTTAGTCCAGCGAAAATACAACTCCATAATATCAGCCTAGCTCGGCAAGTGTGGAAACTGGACTTTTAAAGTCAGTTAACTTTCTTGCCTCGAGCAGATGCTGGAGCCAGGCTTACATAGCCAAGGTCACCTGCCACAGATTGAGTCATAAATATAAACAACAGTAGTTAAAGAGAGGTGACATTGTTGCACAACTCGTTCAGGGTTTCTAACAGTACATGTAAACCTGGCGGCCAAATGAAACTTCACTGCTTTTAAAATGACCTTGTAAAAGATTACAAACACAAGTTTAAACTAATCCATGCAAGATGCATCGTCCAAACACAACAATGCTCAATGCAGAAAGTGATACACGTCCACGGCAAAAAGTGAAAAACACGTGCCGTCTGCCGTCTTCATTTTCTATATGTCTGTCCTGATTTCTAGCCAGTTCCCCATGCTGTTTAGCTCAAACTGTAGTAGCTTTGAGTAGAATGCGATCACATGTGATCCATTCATATGGTTTTCAACACTATTTTGCCATTTACACCCCAAGGAATCTCTTCCGGCAGAAAATCGTTGCTAATGCTATAAATCATTGATTCGTTATTCACGAACGTACTCAGCAACAAAGGTCATTTTCCGAGAGAATACAGGATAAAAAAAATAATTATACTACCGTATGGTATCCTGACGGAGCCTTTTCAGCTTGACAGTGTTTTTGTCTGTTTACATCTACGCTGGCTTCACCATTACCTGGTTCACGAGAGATCCCGGGTAGAACAGGTCTTCAGGAAGCCATGCTTGCCGTAAAAGGCGACTATGCTTGTCATAAGAGGCTACTAACGGGATCGGGTGGTCAGGCTCGCTGACTTGGTTGATGCATGTCATCGTATCCCAATTGCGTAGATCGATGCTCATGATGGCAATCACTTGATTGTCTGGTCCAGACTCGATTATTTACAGACCGCCATCATATAGCTGGAATATTGCTGAGTGTGGCGTTAAACAACAAATAAACAAACAAATTAACAAACCTGGTTCATGATTGTTTACATATATGACGGCAATACCGTTACTCGTTTTATAGTTCTTTACATATACAGCATGGTTTTACCGTTCCTTGTTTTATAGTTCTTTACATATACAGCATGGTTTTACCGTTACTTGTTTTACAGTTCTTTACATATACAGCATGGTTTTACCTTACTTGTTGTATCGTTCTTTACATATACAGCATGGTTTTACCGTTACTTGTTTTATAGTTCTTTACATATACAGCATGGTTTACCGTTACTTGTTTTATGGTTCTTTACATATACAGCATGGTTTTACCTTACTTGTTAAATCGTTCTTTACATATACAGCATGGTTTTACCTTACTTGTTTTATAGTTCTTTACATATACAGCATGGTTTACCGTTACTTGTTTTATAGTTCTTTACATATACAGCATGGTTTACCGTTACTTGTTTTATAGTTCTTTACATATACAGCATGGTTTTACCGTTACTTGTTTTATGGTTCTTTACATATACAGCATGGTTTTACCGTTACTTGTTTTATAGCTCTTTACATATACAGCATGGTTTTACCGTTACTTGTTTTATAGTTCTTTACATATACAGCATGGTTTTACCGTTACTTGTTTTATAGTTCTTTACATATACAGCATGGTTTACCGTTACTTGTTTTATAGTTCTTTACATATACAGCATGGTTTACCGTTACTTGTTTTATGGTTCTTTACATATACAGCATGGTTTTACCGTTACTCGTTTTATAGTTTTTTACATATACAGCATGGTTTACCGTTACTTGTTTTATGGTTCTTTACATATACAGCATGGTTTTACCGTTACTTCTTGTATCGTTCTTTACGTATACAGCATGGTTTTACCTTACTTGTTTTATGGTTCTTTACATATACAGCATGGTTTACCGTTCCTTGTTTTATAGTTCTTTACATATACAGCATGGTTTACCGTTCCTTGTTTTATAGTTCTTTACATATACAGCATGGTTTTACCTTACTTGTTGTATGGTTCTTTACATATACAGCATGGTTTTACCGTTACTTGTATCGTTCTTTACATATACAGCATGGTTTACCGTTACTTGTTTTATAGTTCTTTACATATACAGCATGGTTTTACCGTTACTTGTTGTATCGTTCTTTACATATACAGCATGGTTTTACCGTTACTTGTTTTATAGTTCTTTACATATACAGCATGGTTTTACCGTTACTTGTTGTATCGTTCTTTACATATACAGCATGGTTTACCGTTACTTGTTTTATAGTTCTTTACATATACAGCATGGTTTACCGTTACTTGTTTTATAGTTCTTTACATATACAGCATGGTTTACCGTTACTTGTTTTATAGTTCTTTACATATACAGCATGGTTTACCGTTACTTGTTTTATAGTTCTTTACATATACAGCATGGTTTACCGTTACTTGTTTTATAGTTCTTTACATATACAGCATGGTTTACCGTTACTTGTTTTATAGTTCTTTACAAATACAGCATGGTTTACCGTTACTTGTTTTATAGTTCTTTACATATACAGCATGGTTTTACCTTACTTGTTTTATAGTTCTTTACATATACAGCATGGTTTACCGTTACTTGTTTTATAGTTCTTTACATATACAGCATGGTTTACCGTTACTTGTTTTATAGTTCTTTACATATACAGCATGGTTTACCGTTACTTGTTTTATGGTTCTTTACATATACAGCATGGTTTTACCTTACTTTTTTTATGGTTCTTTACATATACAGCATGGTTTACCGTTACTTGTTTTATAGTTCTTTACATATACAGCATGGTTTTACCTTACTTGTATGGTTCTTTACATATACAGCATGGTTATACCGTTACTTGTTTTATAGTTCTTTACATATACAGCATGGTTTTACCTTACTTGTTGTATAGTTCTTTACGTATACAGCATGGTTATACCGTTACTTGTTTTACTTAGTTGCAGATTCATCGAACGATGTTACCTGTCTCATCCGACAATCTAACCTGTCGGCAATTACACCAACAACGTCCACTTCAACCACGCCGCCACCGACTACGCAAACCACAACCCCCGCGCCTACATACCTGCAATATAAGTCGGACACTCTGACTTGGGAGGGGGCGAGAGGTGCATGTCAAACGGAGGGTGGGGACCTGGCCATGCTCGATACCCCCCAGAAAATACAGACTGTGAAGAACACAGTGACAGGTGATGATATTCAGAGGTTTAGAGAATAAAAGGAAATACGTATTAACTTCATTGACTGAATGCTCAGAGTGAGTGAGTGAGTATGGTTTTACGCCGTTTTTATATTCCAATATTCCAGCAATATCATGGCGGGGGACATCAGAAATGGGCTTCACACATTGTACCCATGTCGGGAATCGAACCCGGGTCTTCGGCGTGACGAGCGAACGCTTTAACCACTAGGATACCCGACCGCCCCGAATACTCAGAGAATAACAAACGCGTTACAAGCAGAATAACATATTATCAGTCTTGAGTGAATACTCTGAGAATAAAGCCAATATTATTACATGTAAGTATTATCTGTCTTGAGTGAAGTGCTTCCGAACAACCAATGAGCTTCCAAGAATTATGTATTAGAATAAGTGAATACTCCGAGAATAACAAACGTAGTACGCGAAAGTAATTATTATCTGTCTTGAGAGAATACTCCGAGAATAGAAAACGTTATACGCGGAATTAATTATTATCTGTCTTGAGAGAATACTCCGAGAATAACAAACGTTATACGCGGAATTAAGTATTATCTGTCTTGAGTGAATACTCTGAGAATAACAAATGTTATACGCAGAATTAGGTATTATCTGTCTTGAGACAATACTCCGAGAATAACAAACGTTATACGCGGAATTAGGTATTATCTGTATTGAGTGAATACTCTAAGAATAACAAACGTTATACGCGGAATTAAGTATTATCTGTATTGAGTGAATACTCTGAGAATAACAAACGTTATACGCGGAATTAAGTATTATCTGTATTGAGTGAATACTCTAAGAATAACAAACGTTATACGCGGAATTAAGTATTATCTGTCTTGAGAGAATACTCTGAGAATAACAAACGTTATACGCGGAATTAAGTATTATCTGTATTGAGTGAATACTCTGAGAATAACAAACGTTATACGCAAAATTAAGTATTATCTGTCTTGAGTGAATACTCTGAGAATAAAAAACGTTATACGCGGAATTAAGTATTATCTGTCTTGAGAGAATACTCTGAGAATAACAAACGTTATACGCGGAATTAAGTATTATCTGTCTTGAGTGAATACTCTGAGAATAGCAAACGTTATACGCGGAATTAAGTATTATCTGTCTTGAGTGAATGCTCTGAGAATAAGAAACGTACGCGGAAGTAAGTATTATCTGTCTTGAGAGAATACTCTGAGAATAACAAACGCTTAAAGCGGAATGAAGTATTATCTGTCTTCAGTGAATATTTTGAGAATATCAAACATACGCGGGATCGTCAAAATATCAGAAATATCACCTATTATTCAGTCGGCAACTAAAACCTATAATTTCGAGACTCGATCTGATTATTTTATCAATTGTCATTTTGATAAAGAAAAAGAACTCAAGGGAAAACACATCGACCCTACAAGGACAATTAACTGAAGTCAGCCTCTTGCTTTTATTACTTGACGTTCAGATGTTGTGGACAATGGGGTTTTCCATGTTGATTGTTTTCAACAATGCCCAGACTCGCCAGCACATCTTTATAATGCAAACGCATATCTATAGTAAATAAAATAAATGTACTTCCAGTTTCGCAGCTTTCCAGGCCCTGGTTTACAAACGGATGAAAGGCGTCGGAACCAGGTTTAAGTAGCTACAGTGATCTGATCAAACACAAATTGCCGTTGCCTCATTGGAAATATGCATGAGACATGCTGTTGTTACGAGACGTACAATGGGTACACATGCAGTTCTTTTGAATCCCAAATGTTCCATAAAATGAGAATATTGATTATAATTCCCCACGCACTGAAAACGCGTCCATGGAGGCTTATTTTCGTGGTGATTAGCGACCGATTCGTTCAGCATCAATGGCGTCATTCAGCTGAAAATGAAGATGGTCCCAAAAGCGTTTTGGCATAAAACATCAACATTTATTTACAATTAATGACGCAGAAGCATAGCACAAGAAAGACGATAAATACGTGACACATTTGTATCGATAAAAGCTTTATAGTTTGTAACGACATTTCAGAGTTGTTTCCTGTCAGTTCAGTTCAGTTTTATTTCTCTGAAAAACCACCAACGGTGGTACAAGAGTATATATATATATATATGTACAACATATAATATACAATGCAGATCAAGATGGTAACAGGCCTAAAATAAAAAAATAAAAAAATAAATAAAAATTAAGCAAGTATAATAATAATAATAATAATAATAATAATAATAATAATAATAATAATAATAATAATAATCAAAAGAAATAAAATTAGACACCTTAACGCAATAATGAGTTTAAATGTACGATGAATCTTGACAGATGTTTCAAAGTGGATATATTTTTAGGTGATAACGTTTTACGCAATTTACACATATTTGGCCAGATATAACAATTCTGTGGGATGTAAATAGGACGTTGTTGGAGAAGTGCTTCACACCTAAAAAGATAGTGAAATTCGTCTCCAACAGCAGATGAATTGCATAGTGTGCAGACACGGTCTTCTCTCAGTAACCCTCTCCATCGGCCGGTTTCAATGGGCAAATGATGATTAGATGTGCGAAATTGTAAAATTGGCAAGTAGATAGTTTTGGGAAGTAATAGAAATTTTTCGAATTTTGGTAATTCTTATAAATGTTGGTAGTATAAACTTTTTGAACTTGATAAGATACATTCTCGCCACTGTTGAATAAATTGGTCTTTAAGAGTTCTCTCGACCTTTGAAACCAGCCATGAAGTAGAGCAAATAGACGGGTTTATGAATATTTCTGACAGTCCGACATCATTTAGTATTTGTTTTACTGTAGCTATCCACTTAAACGATTTTGTGTTTGAATCATAGTCTTTTATCAAATAGTTATATAAAATATTAGATGACTTTGTGGGTCCGTTATAATTCGTTAGTTTATGCCAGAAGGAAATCATCCGTTTAAATACTTTAATTTTGAGGGGTTCCCTGCCAAGTTGAGGGGTTCTCAGACCAGTTACTATTTTTAAAAATTTCAATTGCATTTTCTCTATCATTTCTAAATTTTCAAAACCCCATATTTCGGAGCAGTAGAGAAGGAGTGACACTACCATCACGTCAAACGCCTTCAATAAACAATCTAATGGTAGGTTAACATTTCGTGCTCTTTTTATTAGGCAGTACATTGCTTTTGTCGCGTTTGCTCTTAATGATTTCATACAAAACACAAGTTGTCTATTTCTGTGAAGATTTATACCTAAATATGTATAATTATCAACAATCTCCAGTATCTTTCCCCCAAAATGAAATATTGATTTGGTTGATTTGGCTGGACCCCCTCCAAAGATTATTATTTTTGTTTTTGAGATATTTACGTTTAGCTTCCATTGTAAGCAATATTGGTTAAAGGAATCTAACGATTTTTGCAATCCAGATTGGGTATCGCTAAATATGACTGTAT
Organism: Haliotis cracherodii; assembly: GCF_022045235.1. Taxonomy (NCBI): domain Eukaryota; kingdom Metazoa; phylum Mollusca; class Gastropoda; order Lepetellida; family Haliotidae; genus Haliotis; species Haliotis cracherodii. The sequence continues at coordinate 8,563,052 of NW_027266272.1, forward strand.
CGTCTGCGTGGAGTAATACTAAAATATGTAACCAAACTGGGATGCCATTTCCTGATATACAATCAAATGAGATCCCTTGGCGTCCTTGTTTTGTAAGATACGATTCAAGATCATTTAAAAATATTGAAAACAGTAGTGGTGATAGATTTTCGCCCTGTCTAACACCTGATTGACAAGGGAAGTACTCTGATTCTGCATTATTTGATTGTACCATTGATTTAATATTACTGTACATATTTTTAACTAAAGTTAGGAATCGGCCCTCAATTCCACTGTTTTGCATTTTAGACCACAATCCTACTCTCCAGACAGTATCAAATGCTTTTGTAAAATCTATTCACGCACAATAAAGTGGGGTTTTTTTTACAGTTTCAACATATGCATCAACGAATGGATAACGAATATATTATCAGCAGTTTGAAATTGTTTCCTAAATCCCGACTGTGCCGGAGTTAGGATATTATTGGCATCTAGAAATTTTGTCAGTCGTTCGTTGAGAATACTGGTGAATAGTTTTCCGAAACAGCTTAATATCGTAATGGGTCTATACGAGTTTGGATCAGATGGGTCGCCTTTGTTTTTGAAGATAGGTTTTATAATTCCCGAGAGCCACGTTTCAGGGATTACACCGCATGAGAGTACAAGATTGAAAAATTCCGATTATAGTGGGACAAGTACTCCAATGCTATCTATTACATGATCATTCTCGATAAAATCTAGCCCAGAAGCCTTATTTCTTTTAAGTTTCCTTGCAGCCTTTATAATTTCTTCAGTCGTTATATCATCGTTTAAGATTTTACAATCATATTCCAGTGTTGCAGTTGCACATCTTTCTAATTCAGAGTCATCAATTTTGTTTTCATTTACGTTTTTATAAAAATTATAGAAGGAATTTATATCAGGAGCTTTCGGATTTGTTTCTTTCTTACATCCTGTTAGGATCTGCCATAATTCTTTAGGCGAATGGTGAAGATTTTGGCGAGAAGTGCTTCGTGCACAGTCGTCATCAGGTTAGTTATCAGTTTAACATTTATATTCTTTATGTCTACATCTGATTTATCAAGCTTGTAATGTTTAGGTTTATTTGTTAGCGGCATTTGTATTGATGCACGGTAGGCCTTTACATGGATTACTGACAGGAGGTTTGACTGCGCTAAGTGTAAAGGTGAGAGGGCAGTGCACGTCTGAGTAGAGGGGTGAGTAGTCAATTATATTAAAATCAGCAAAGAGAGGAAGGCACATTTGCGATACGATAACATAGTCGATAACACTTTTATCGGTCTCCTACCATTAGTAAGACAGCCCAATTGTGAGACACCTTAAAACAACAAGGTCATACCTGGTTGCACATGTTAATCAGGTAATTAACCCCTATCATGAAAATGGACTTGTCTTATTATAGACAAAAGAAATGACTCAAGATGTTTGATACCCTCTTTTACTTTATTTAATTCAACATTTTAATTCATCCATCCCTTAAAATCCATTAAAATCCAGTTAATGTCCACCTGGAATGTCTCTGGGTTGAATGGTTGGTTCAGTAGTTGTTGGATGTGGACCTTCAACTGAGCAAAGAGGCGTTGGTAAGTTGTAGTCCGACGATCAGGCATCAATGCGTAGACTAGGGGATAGGTAATGCTTCCTTTCCTACTAGCTCCTAACTAAGTTATTTCCTGAGTATATTCAAACAGAATTACTGGCCTACTCTTATTAATTAATGCGCTAATCATGGGCTGTGACCATTGTTAAGTGGGTAGACTGGCTGTGTTAGCTAATTAATCCCACCTACTCCACTGTCTTACAATGGGTGTCTCACTAATGGGATGTCTTACTAATGGGATGTAACCCTTCAACTCGCTCGCGAAGGTCGTATGCGACTTGAAAGTGAATATGTCTACAGTGTACAAGTAACTTTTAACTGTATCATATAAACTCATGATAAGCAATTATTTTCGTTCCTAATTCGAATGAGCACATTCTGAGGCTAAATCTGCAAAAGTACAGATATTTCTTTGTACAATGCAAATGATACAAACGTAGCGGCTGATAATAGAGACAATGATTTAATAATCTGCTGCATATCAAGTGTTCTCGTTCAATCTATAGTACACATTGAAGTGATTGTAAATTTTCAAGGAGTACTAAAATGTTGTGGTATTATGAATGTATTTAGAATATGAATAGCGAAAAACAGTCACCATATCGGATGTACATGTATAACTTGTCTTCCAACACCACGCTTGTGCCGAGGCCCATGGTCTTAAAACTATTCGGTCCCATAAAAGGAGCAAATAGTTTCGCAGATACTACTTGCTATGGTTCACTCCAAATTGTCAGACGACCTAATCATCAATCAGACCAGTCAAGTGTGACCAGCGTACCTGCCTGGTTTTACCTCCTAATTACTGAGCTGCCCAATACTGTCATACTGCGGGCAGAGTAAGCGGCCTCGTTGAGTGATACAGACTAACCAGATTATGATTGTGTTTGTAAGTTGCGTTTAATCTGTGTCGGGTTGCAGTTGTTTTATTAGTCAAGACTAGGGGTAGTTTTTTTCAATGAAACCTTTTAGCCGTTGAGTTTGTTTTGCATTCATTTCATCAAATACATTGTTAGGTAGAATAATAACACGTTATATGGATTAAACATCTCCCTAATCTGAGTATAATCTCACATGTACTCTAAGTACCGTGCTAATATTATTACTTTGCGGGTACACTGAGTATAATTTTCGAGTTGGCAGTGTATGCTGTCTGAATGATTTTACACAAATCCCTGCATACAATGGACCCGTGAAGATCTTCAACAACCCATTCTTGGCGTAAAGGGCGACAGCGCTTGTCGTAAGAGGCGACTAACGGGATCGGGTGGTCAGGTTCGCTGATCACTGATCACTGATCGATGCACATGACGTCAATCACTGGATTGTCTGGTCCAGACTTGATTATTTACAGACCGCCGTCATACAGCTGAAATATTGCTTAGTGTGGCGTTATACAACTAACAAACAAACAAAACTTTGAGGAATTCACAACAATCACTATGACGAGGTATGCATATCTTGCAATCAACCTGAATCCAGTTACTGGAATGTCAAACCCGGGCTTAGTTAAAACAAGAATTGCAGTTAGATCCGCTATATGCTGTAGATCTCCTGTAGTCAAGAGATGCAATAGCGAGGCAGAATTATGTCAATTTATGAGGGACAGACAGCTACTCGAACATATATAAACATAGCAGCCAAAGATAAAAATGAAATGATATCATGTACGAAAATAGAAATCATGTGAACACAAAAAGAGAAAGTGTATGTGTACTAAAACTTGCAATAGATATGCGTACCCTATGTACACACATGAGACCCATTCGACAGTCTACAACACACGAATAACTGTCAAACAAGTTTTGGTACCCCTTCTGTTCAGGCAAGTTATTTAGTTCGATAATTTTGTATTAAAATCCTTTTCAATTTTTTTCACCATTTCCCTATTCCATGCATGTTTATGTTGCTACATCCAAGTATTGTAAAACACTTTCATGTTTCTCCTTCCTAATCTAACGTTATAACATTTCAGGTCATTACCATTATCTAATACACAAGAGATGATACCAAGACATATTTTATTCGGTTTTATGGTCTATGCGGTCTTACAATTGATTTTATTAGTCTTTAAATCTTATGTCTAGTAAATATTTTAACAAACAGGGCTGTTAGCTGATATAAGGAATGTAACATCCAGTTGAGGACTGAATACGACGTACGTTAGTCTGGTAACGACGTTTCTACAATTAATATTTTGAATAAGCCGTTAATACGCCAGTTGTGACAGGGATGATGGTATGGTAGCTGTAGCAGACATATTGACAGCCGCTGTTACGTGAGTCACTAGGTTACTAGTACGGCATTGGCCTTGTTGATTTTTACTATACTTTGAGGATTTCTGTGGCCAGTGGCGGACGTAATTCAAACTCCTTCCACACTGACATCGCACCAAATATATTTGTGTACCGATTACATAACTCTTACTGACAGGGTGGGGTGGTAGTTCACTGGAAACGGGCGACACTGTAAATTGAGCGGCTCCTTTGATATCGCCTCACAACATACTTGTAATGAATGACCCATTAAACGATGATACACATCAGGATCGCGGAGAACATACAAGATTCGTTCTCGTTGAATATATATATCAAGGCACAAATTCATCTTTCATAAACTTTTTGTGTCTTGGTGCTTAATATATCCACATATCAACGAAAATATGTAATACATGTATCCACAAAAATATACATGTACAGGCTAGGTATTTGCCCACAGCAACACCTGCATAACTGTTTATTCACGCATGGTGTGGCAGATTGTAATTGACCGACAGCAAGTATTGTAGAATCACCTGTAAATAAGGACGACACTGTAATTAGACACAACGTACTAATGAGAATATGAGAATTATCATAAGAATGCTGTTACGTTTTTCTTAACTATTACCATTTTCATACCAAAAGTGACAATGCAGTTAAAAAATTGCTTGAGTGTCACAATATTCACTCACATTTTCCTCAATCGCATTGAAACATAATTCCTACTGGTCAGTTCGACACCGCTTGTAATTAAATAATTATTTCGAGATTTCGTTAGAATGTAAGATATTCAGCCAAACGTTATGCAATAAAAGACGAATAGTTTCTTGCCATTAAAATACGCGCACGCGTACCTGTCACGCAATTGCCCAGTGTGATGTATCAACGGGACATAAAATGGGAAATGAAATAGAAACTAACTAAAATTTAATGTTGCGGAAAATAACTCCAATGAATTGGAGTACACGCACATGAATTCGTATGATAAATTGTCAAAAAGGTTTGAGAGGTAAGGCCGGGTTCATTAAAGATCGCTACAATATGTAAAACAGGTGAAATTTGTAGAACTAAAGGAAACATCCAACCAAATGCCCTTTTTAAATAGTAATGTAATGATATAATATAAAGTATATTTCACATGATACAATATACTTTGCACACAGTTAGTTGATGCTTTAAAGGGACTGACGAAAATATGGGCGAAATATTCTAATAACGCCGTAAAAAAGTTGAATCATGTGTCATGCTTGTAGACACACCTTTATGTATTTGCGAAACTAAAACTGTTAAGCAAAGGAAAATATTCTCGCCCATGGGTCAGACTTTCTCGTCCAGAGCGAAATATTTCAATAACGCCGTAAAATAGTTGAATTAAGTTAAAATTTGTTAAATTATGTGACATGAAACTTCTAAGACCTTTATGTATATGCGACACTAAAACACAAGGTTTGAGCAAAGGGAAATATTTTCGCCCATGGGCCTGCCCCTGGACAAAACCTTTTCTCGCCCATGGGCGAAATATTTCAATAACTCTGTAAAATAGCTGAATTGAGTAAAATTGAGTTACATTATGTGCCCTTGAAAATGGTAAGGACACCTGCATGTATTTGCGAAACAAAAACCAAAGTTTTAAGTAAAGGAACATGTTCTCGCCCATGGGCCAAACTCTTTTCTCGCCCATGGGCGAAATATTACAATATCGCTATAAAATCGTTGAATTAAGTTAAAATGAGTTAAATTTTGTGTCATGATACTTGCATGAATACATTAAATGTATTTGCGAAACAAAAACATGACTTTTAAGTATAGGAACATATTCTCGCCCATGGGCCAAACCTTTTTCCTGCCCATGGGCGAAATATTACAATATCGCTATAAAATAGTTGAATTAAGTTAAAATTAGTTAAATTTTGTGTCATGATACATGAATGAATACATTAAGTGTATTTGCGAAACAAAAATGTGAGTTTTAAGTAAAGGAACATATTCTCGCCCATGGGCCAAACCTTTTTCTCGCCCATGGACGAAATATTTCAATATCGCTATAAAATCGTTGAATTAAGTTAAAATGACTTCGCCCATGGCAGGCCCATGGGCGACATAGTCTAAATATTGAGTTTTTGAACAATTTTTTTTTTTTCATTTTTTCTTCCTTGGTATGTTCCCATGAAAACAGCATGTTTAATTTTGTAAATACCTTTAACCGATACTGGGCAAAGACCGCAGAGTTTCTGGACTTTTGGGTTTCCAGAATTAAAATGGGACGTGTTTGCTGGAATATTGCTAAAAGCGGCGTAAAACCTTACTCACTCACTCACGCCGTGAAACCTGACCAGTAACGGATTGTAAACAGAGCCCGAATTATTACCTTGTTTTTGTAGACGACTGTTGCGTACACAATGGCAGTAAACAATTGGTGCGCTCGTTCACACCGAGACATAAATATATCTATACGTAATCAATTGTTGAAACAAAGATAAAAAAGATACTGTTGACATGTGGAGCGTCTTTATTGTTTTAACCGTGGGCAATCCCCAGCAGCTTATGTTTGTCGTCTGATAGATCTTTGTTGTTTCAAACAAGATTGATTGATGCTACAGGTACTACAATGCCACTTAAAGATTCAAAAACATAGGCATATTTTAAACACGAGGACAATATTTTTCTAAAATCTACATTTAAGGCGTTCATGTAAGCACTGAGGATCAAAGTGTTGCATTCGCTGTAGGAACTGCACATAATGAGAAATGGTAATCTATAAAAACAATCTGATGATCAGTGATATGTGGTTCATTCAGCCCATGAGAAAGGTACAAGGGCTCGTGGATTTCATCAATTTGCTCGGGTGCTACCGGTAGAACAGGACATGCTTACCCTTTTCGCAAGCAATTGGTGACATCACTGATTTTCAGTGATACCCCTTTTTGCACTTGACACCCAAATGATTAAAGATAAAAGAGACTGATTGTTTTCCGCCGTTGACGGTATGTGAAATGACGGCCAAAAGACGGCCACTTTGAAAATAAAATTGAAAAAAAACTAAATCGTTCCAAACATATCCTCCAAACACAACAGTGCTCTATGCAGAAAGTGATCCAGAAAACGTCCATGGCACTTTTTGTTTTGTAGAAAATGCGAAAAAGTAAAAACATGTGCCGCTTTGGCAGCCGAAACTACACGTGCAATAAGGGTATATAAACGACACGGGCGCCATGTCAAACACTCACACTGTTAACAGAACACCACAGAAATGCCACGACTTACACCCGAACAACGCGAGCGGGCCCTGGGTATGATACAGAAGAAGAAGAAGAAAGAAGAAAATTATTTTATTAAAGTGTCACATGCTGCAGTACTAAATATATGGACATATAAACATTTCATTAAAAAAACAGCACCCGGCCAGTTGGCCTACGAGACACTATTTACATAATGGTACATTTAAAATATATAAAAAAAAGAAAGGAAAAATTAGTTGCAACTTTATAAATTACTACACCCACACCCACACCCACACCCACACCCACACCCACACCCACACACACACACACACACACACACACACCCATACCGATACACCTACACACACATCCGCATTAAAATCCCGCTCAAAGCATTCAAACAGGTAAGCATACAAACAGGTAAGCATACAGGACGCTCACAGCAATCTCATACAGGACACTCACAGCAGTCTCATACATAACACTCACAGCAATCTCATTCAGAACACTCACAACAATTTCACACAGAACACTCAGAACAATCTCATTCAGAACACTCGCAGCAATCTCATACAAAACACTCACGGCAATCCCATACATGTCATACATCTATACACATATGCGTCCATATACACACAACTTAATTCATCAATCGTGTATACTCACCTACATGTATAACCAGCATACATACTAACATACCAACCTACATACATACCTATATCCATCAAACATAAATCAATCCGTATTAAACATACACAGGTCCATCCATACCTAAGTCTGTTCAAACACATCTCAATCCATATATACTAACACACATCCATACCTATATCCATTCAAACACACCTCAATCCAAATATACTAACACACATACAACCATACATCCATACCTTTATCCATCCATACATATCGATCCATATATACATACACACATACAGCCATACAAGTGTCGTACTGAATACAGTATGAACATACATTAAATACAACAGATGATATAAATGAGAGGCACTGTGTACTAACGTACATAAACACACCCGCCTACACACCTACGTGCATATATAAGACAATGCATAACATTATGGATGGGATAAAAAGTAATTAAAATAAAAGCTAACAGTTTATATAAAGTTTACGACGCCTGTACATTCTGTAGACAAGGGAGGCTAGGGATTTACTTATACATGTAGTATTCATAAGATAACAGGTCTGTTGCAGTGGAGTAAAGGTTGGGAAGGAGGGCTCCAAGGAGGTAATATAATTCCATAAATCATATCTTAAATCAGAATAAAAGGTACATTCAGCTAGAAAGTGGATTTCATCTTCGATTGCTTTAGAGTCACACATTTTACATATCCTTTCTTCCAAGGGGACAATCGGTCGTGAAAATCTACCGATCTCTATTTCAAGGGGTAAAGTTCCTGTACGTATTTTGGCGAGTGTACTTCGATAAGATCGGTCCATTATAAGTTGAACATATGGTTCAGTGTTAAGCGAGCCCTTAAAGAGTCTGTATGTTCTAAGTTTGTTACCGTTCATAAGCCCTCGATCGTTCCACAGCTGACGTAGCCAGTCGTGGTAATCATTGGATATAAGCCAAGTCTTTATGTAGTCCATGTCAGGGGGTGTTAAATTAAATATATCTAAAATAGGTAGTTGCCACGACTTGATAAGTGTAAAAACCTTATTAGTCCATGATTTACGATAATTACGTGACCATAGATGGACTTTACTACTCACTCGAATGTTGTCACAGTTTTGTAGACGATACCATAGTTGTAAAATTTCTAACTTTTGCTTGGTATAAGGCGAAGTCCAACCCATATCCCCTCGAACTGACAAGTTTGGTGACTTACAGATGGGAGCCAATTGCTGGAACCTTTGGTTGCCCGAGTGCTGTTGTACCTAACCAGGTGCAACGTTACAGACAGCGCGGACAGACATCAGACAGACCAGACCCAGGGTAACTACGCCCACTGAAGACCGGTACATGCGTACTTTTCATCTCCGATTTGATTCCTGACAGTGACGTCATTAGGGACGAATGCTTTAGGGCATATGGCTAGTCGACAGACAGTGGCCCGGTGACCCAGGGCTCAATGAATTATGGCTTTCAGACATAGGGCAGTATTGACAGCGCAACATCGTGGTCAGAGATTGAGATGGGCCCGGACTGTACGTCGTTGACAGCGACGTGATTGGCAGAGAGTCGTCTTCCGGTTCTGTCTGTTCAAAGTTGATGGAAGACAGCGTGTTTACCGCCGAAGGGGAAAACGAACGGTGGCATGTTGCGTTCAGGGGGTCGTGCTTTGGTGTTGGGGCGTATTTGTTGGCCATCTTCCCGAGTCAAGGGTTTTAACTGACTACAAAAGTCCAGTTTCCACCCTTGCCGAACTAGGCTGGAATTGATGGGCGCGATCGTAGCGCCACCAGTTGCTATTACGAGTTATGTCCTTTCTGTGCCTCTCCTATTGACCAATCAGATTCAACATCTCGTATCACTTGCATTTGCTTCAAACAAAACGGTTGCGCCCAGTCAAGACGATCTGATCGGTAATCAAGATCTATATTGTGATAAAAGGAGTCTTACATCGCGAAGTGCATCAAATCACGTGAGCACCTTGATTGAAAACTTGAAAAGATTTTGAAAATATCTGTCGAAAAATCTTGCAGTCGATCGAAATATGCATGTTATTTACTAACCAGATGTCTAGTTCGTTGCGCGATTTTGATTGGACTAGTGGCCATTACGAGTTATGTCCCTTCTATGTCCTTTCTATTGACCAATCAGTTTCCACCTCGCCAAATCCAGACGATTTGATTTGATGGATAATCAAGATCTATATATTGAAATAAAACGGGCCTTACCTCGCAAAGTGCATCACATCATTTGAGCACCTTGATTGAAAACTTGAAAAGATTTTGAAAATATCTGTCGAAAAATCTTGCAGTCGCTCGAAACCTGCATGTTATTTACTAACCAGATGTCTAGTTCGTTGCGCGATTTTGATTGGACTATGCACAGGCTTGTTAGTTCAGCAACAAGGTAACTCCAGAATTCTAGCCTAGTTCGGCAAGGGTGGCCACAGAACTTTGATACTCAGTTAGCTCCCTTGCCACGGGGAGATGTTTGTGGGCAGAAGAGAACATCACTGGTAGTTGTTAACGGAGTTTGACAGCTAAGCGTTACATGGAGGACATTCTTCGTCCTCTGGTCTTACCATTTCTACAACAGCTGCCAGGTGTCCTTTATCACCACGACAACGCAAGACCCCAAACAGCCCGAATCGTGCAGAACTTCCTTGCAGCCAACATCACCGTGTTGCCATGACCTACATGACCCCTGATGATGTTATCAGACGACTGAATTCTACTGAATTCTTTCGCTAGGGAACTTTTACGTGTCTTGTAGCAGGGTGTGGCCATACACACTATCTGACTATCATTGCACTTGAGCGATTTAGATTTTGTGTGCGCCATTACGTTCAAAGCTTATGTTTTCTACCACACATCAGTTCGGGCCACTGCCATCCCGATATCGGATGTTGTTTGGCTGTCATTTTAAATGCTGATTTCCTTGAGAAATTGATCTTTTCAAGACATGTTCATTCATGCATCTATCTTTTGTGGTGTTTTAACTGGATTGATTTAAAACTGTGGTAAAGCTTCTTTGGGCTGTAATATCTGGTTAATACAACATGACACAATATTTCTGCTCGTAAAACATAATGGAATACAAAGTTCTACTTTAATTATTTAAATGCAATTATTTTCTGTTTTCTTTTTCACAGGCCCAACACAATATTTGTTTGTGACATGCTTGTTATTCCTTGAAGCATGTGCACCGCAAACTCGTTGTCAACAGATATTTTCTAAAAAAATTCTTGTTTTTAATCAAGGTGCTCACGTGATTTGATGCACTTCGCGATGTAAGACTCGTTTTATCACAATATAGATCTTGATTACCGATCAGATCGTCTTGACTGGGCGCCACCGTTTTGTTTGAAGCAAATGCAAGTGATACGAGAAGTTGAATCTTATTGGTCAATAGGAGAGGCACAGAAAGGACATAACTCGTAACAGCCACTGGTGGCGCTACGATCGAGCCTAGGAATTCCAGCCTAGTTCGGCAAGGGTGGAAACTGGACTTTTAAAGTCAGTTAACTCTCTTGCCTGGGGAAGATGACTGGCCATATACCTTCCACTGCTTTACCCACCAATACTAGAAATAGAAGAGACCAGGGAGACAGCCTCGCCTGTTTAATGTTTAGATCTATGCTATGCTGTACATAAAGATACAGAGTGAAGAACCAGTGTATATGTGCTGATCGCGCGGTTACAATCACGATGGCGCGGTTACAACAAACTCCCAGTGCCCTTTCAAACACGCCTAAACTTTCAAGAACATGTAACAATATATCACTTCTATTTTTGAAACGCTGACTAATGATATTTAATTGACTGCAATCACTTATAAATTCACATCATGGCAATTGTTTGTCAAGAGGTATAATATAAAATTCCATTCGTCCACTTCTATCGTCGACTTTTCGAGCAATATTCCGAAAGCTCCAACCTTTTATGTCTTTTATTTTTCATTGAGAAATAATTCAGCTGACTTTAACGAAAATAGTCCTGTGTGTGTTCTTGTAACGCTTACACCAATGGAAATCACATGTTCCTGTATTGACGCCGAGTGACTAAGGCGTGATCAAAGGCGTGATGTGCTAATCAATCTTTATTGACTAATATTTTCGCGAACAAATGTTCCAAAGTATTGATTTTGGATGGCACAATTGAGCAGCTTCAATGACATCAACATTTCACCCCCATTGAATGCTCCCACGGGTCACGTGGTACACAGAAGCGTGTAACACCAAAAGAAGCATATACATCGATGTTCTCCTTTTAAATATAAAAGCTTTATTCAAGAAATAAACGACGCGTTGGAGTTATTTTATCGTACATTATAAACCATATTATTGGGCTCCAACCTTTTATGTCTACATTTCACATAGTCTGAGATCGAGCCTGCTCCACTACTCCATCGGTGTACCTGGATACCTGGTCCCCCCACTAACTGATAGTGATTCATAAACACATGCTTCGAATATAGCCCAAATCATACAAAGCAGAAATTTATGGGAACGGTTTTATTTAAGTACAAGTTCATGCATAGCGACGTTTATGGGCTTGTTTGTATAGCTGCATGTGCTAATCCAGACAAATCTGCGGTTTTTGGCACTAGCTCAGTGAGATTGCACTCCTTTGGAATTTAATTAGAAACATAAGCAGCATAGCCGATGATACACCAACTGATCTCAATTTGATATTCAATGGCATTGGGGATTTACCAGAATAAGATAACATAACAATTTTCAATTGTGTACAAAGTTATATACGTCATACGTTTCACCGATGTGGTAAACGTCTGACACCTGCATCACGTCGGGCTTTCCTCCAACATTAAGCTGACACGCCGTGATATGACTGGAATACTGTTAAAAGCGGCGCTAAACCCAACTCACCCACTCACTCACTCACTCTCACTATTTACTTACCTATTCTTTTCTTTCCTTCTGTTCCGTTAATGATTATTAAAAGCTGGAAATCAATTGTGTATATATCTGGGAGGTGTCCCAAGTTGGAGAACTTGTACACAATCCCATTTACTTTTTGTAAATATAATATGTTCAAATCAAATCAACAGCATGTCGCAGTTTAACATGGATGTACAGTTGATGGTAAATGACGTGGTAAGGCTGGGGGTGCTGACGTCCATGTGAGTGTAGGACATCGTGGGGAGAAGTGGCCGTGTCATCAGCGTGAAACAAGCCTTTGTTTACCAAGCAATGAATGGGTACCCGGCAGGATAAGATGGTAATATGACTATAAACGTTCAAGCGCCTATATATTATAACGATGATACACCACTTGGGGAGTGGGTTGGCGTATTATAGAGGAATTAGTAGTAGTAGTAGTAGTAGTAGTAGTAGTAGTAGTAGCAGCAGTAGTACTAGTTGCAGTAGTAGTTGTAGCTGCTGTTTTAGCAGTAGTTGTAGTAGTAGTAGAAGTAGTAGTAGTAGCAGCAGTAGTAGTAGTAGCAGTTGTAGTAGTAGTTGCTGTTTTAGCAGTAGTTGTAGTAGTATAGTAGTAGTAGCAGTAGTAGTAGTTGCTGTTTTAGCAGTAGTTGTAGTAGTAGTGGCAGTAGTAGTAGTTGCTGTTTTAGCAGTAGTTGTGGTAGTAGTAGTAGTAGCAGCAGTAGTAGTAGTAGTAGTAGTAGTAGTTGCTGTTTTAGCAGTAGTTGTAGTAGTAGTAGTAGTAGCAGCAGTAGTAGTAGTAGCAGTAGTAGTAGTAGTAGTTGCTGTTTTAGCAGTAGTTGTAGTAGTAGTTGTAGAAATTGTAGTAGTAGTAGTAGTAGTAATAGCAGCAGCAGCAGCTGGACCCGTGTCTCTCTCGTCCCTGACCAGTTCAGCAGGAATACGATTATTAACATTACGATACATTTGTTTACCAAAGTGAAACAGAAATGTTTACTGAATGTCCTGATATAACGATGTTGTTGATCAAAATATATGTTTGGATCCCCCTTAAAGTAACGGACGAATATCAATTACTCCTAAAAATATCCCGACCGTGATTGGCACCTCCCCATGATTGTCAACTGATGTCTGCATCCCACATATCCGAATTCGATGTGCAGAGTTGCGTCCCTTTGGGTACGCCAGAAACCTATAATCGCGGGTTCGAATCCGGGTTAACCCGATTATGTTTCTGGGTTTGTGAGCACCATACCTGTGCTCGTGGATCTCACCAAAGTGGTAAGGCGTCTGAGACCTGCATCACTTCGGGCTTTCCTCCCACAGTAAGCTATGGAATACTGTAAGGGACATTCTCGCGATCTCGCATTCTCGTGTTTTGGGCATATTTACCTCGTTTCCAAAGTCGAGATCGCGAGAATGCGAGATCGCGAGAATGTCCCTTACAGTATTCCATAGTAAGCTGACACGCCGTGATATAACCTGAATACTGTTCAAAGTGCCGTTAAACCAATTCACTCACTCCTATATATCTGCTGTGTTGTCAATGAAATACTCACCCACTCACACACCTATTGTGTACAGACACTGTGTGGGTATTACTGAAACCTCTGGGGAATCATATTAAAGGGTTTTTTTCATTGAGAAATAATTCAGCTGACTTTAACGAAAATAGTCCTGTGTGTGTTCTTGTCTCGCTTACACTAATGGAAATCACATGTTCCTGTATTGACGCCGAGTGACTAAGGCGTGATCACAGGCGGGATGTGCTAATCAATCTTTATTGACTAATATTTTCGCGAACAAATGTTCCAAAGTATTGATTTTGGATGGCACAATTGAGCAGCTTCAATGACCAACATTTCACCCCCATTGAATGCTCCCACGGGTCACGTGGTACACAGAAGTGTGTAACACCAAATGAAACATATACATCTATGTTCTCCTTTTAAATATAAAAGCTTTATTTAAGAAATAAACGACGCGTTGGAGTTATTTTATCTCACTTATAAACCTATTCATTGGGATCGCTATTAAGTAAGCGACTTCTTTCTATAGGCATTAAAACCTGTTGTGAGGTTTTACTTTCCAGTCGGGTTAAATCTCATAAACAGGGACGTTGTAATGTCCCTGGGATTTTATATAATATCCCAGGGATTTTATATAATGTCCTGGGTATTTTATTAATATAACTTCCGTTCAGATTGTAACACGTAATGAAATGTAAAATCAAATGACAGAGGTGTTGATAAGGCTCACTGGTTTTTAGAATGTCCTTTTCCCTCTCCTCAGGGCATGCTCTGTCTACCAAAACCTCGTGAGCTGTTTTCTCCAATGCATAAAACACTGCAACGAGAATAAACCATGAGGTGCTTCGAGTCCTTATTTCTTATATAAGATATCAGCATTATGTACAGTCTCTTTAAGGATGTTGATAACAAATATACACGCTTTATAAATATTTACCTGATTTTAATAATGATGACTCCCTGAAGAGAATCAGAGCAAGGAAATGTCAGACAAGTCCATTTTACGAACAGGTGGGTTAAGTTTGGTATTTCCAGCATATTCTCACAATCCTTACGTCGATTAATTGTACCTTTGCTCCCAATACTGATTGTCATAACTCTCACGCTTTGGGATGCGATCGTTCAGCCACTGTGTTTATCTGCGTAGCCCAGCTACAACTATGGGGTACACCTTACTAGATACTTCCCTCTCAAAAATAACGTCGTCCAATCTATGACGTCATCACGTTGCGAGCGCGTATTCGAATCTCCAGAAATGACGTCACGACAGAACAAAGTTTTATTGGGAATTAAAGCATGCAGCGTTCTCCATTGTTGTTTACGATTCATATATATATATATGCCTTGTTGATGCGTTTTGTATGACAAGCACCTGTGACATATTAATGTTTTTGTTGCTTTAATTTTAAGATTCCAATTTGTTTTGGTTTGTTTATTACATTTCGCCATCGTCGGATATGTTGTTTATCATGCAAGTATTCTAAATCGTTTTAGATCAATCTGTCCTCCCAGCCATCGATTCAACTTATTGATTTTCCCCATGTCTCTAACTGTTAATACGTTACTTACCATGAATGTTTTCCGAACTATTGTATTTATTTACATTTTATCTTTTCAGCAAATGAGCTTTGTGAAAGGACCTCCAAATGTTTATTCAATTTGTCTCGCTATTCTCTTCCAGGGTACTACGTGTGGGCGGGCTTCCACCAATCCACAACGGCCAGCGAGTTCACCTGGGTGGATGGACGAGTCGTATCGGGCGTCAACTGGAAGCCAGGACACCCGGTGGCTGGTGACATGTGTGGCTTGGTTGCCATTTCTGGAGACGTATTCTTTAAAACAGATGACTGTGAACGGATTACAGACTATATCTGCGAGTTACCGGTTGTGTAATCAGTTTAGTGCTCGACACTTGAAATGGAAGCAGGAAATTTCGCGATTGTTAATTAACGAAGATACGCTTGCATTTTTTTGTCATTACTGTAAGTTTTAGCCGGGTGGGCGGGGGAGGGGGGGGGGAGGGGGGGGGGGGGGGGGGCGGTTGGGCTTGAGCAGGATGGGCAGTTGCCCCCCTGGTTTTTTTATAGAAATCATTTTTCCTTGTGAAAGTGAACTTGCCGGTCCCTTTTTGTTTTTTTGTTAAATTGAAAAAAAAATTAAATTAACCTTATATGTAATTGTTGGAAGGAACAATACCAGTTCTGCAGATCTTGTTTTACACGTAAGGTGGTATATTTAGCATTGTCATACACGTGATGTTTATATGTAGAATTGTCATACACGTGAGGTAGTATATGTAACATTGTCAAACACGTGATGTGGTATATGTTATATTTCCATACACGGGATGTTTATATGTAACATTGTCATACACGTGACATGGTATTTGTAACATTGTCGTACAAGTGACGTGGTATATGCAGCATTGTTATACATGTGATGTGGTATAGGTAGCATTGTCATACACGTGAGGTGGTAAATGTAACAGTGTCATACACGTGATGCAGTATAGGTAGCATTGTCATACATTGGATGTTTATAGGTAGCATTGTCATACACGTGAGGTGGCACATGTAGCATTGTCATACACATGATGCGGTATAAGTAGCATTGTCATACACCTGACGTGGTATATGAAGCATTGTCATACACGTGAGGTGGTATAAGTAGCTTTGTCATACACGTGATGTGGTATAGGTAGCATTGTCATACCCCTGACGTGGTATATGTTATATTGTCATACACGTGAGTTGGTATATGTAGCATTGTCATACACATGATGCGGTATAGGTAGCATTGTCATACACGTGATGCAGTATATGATGCATTTTCATACACGTGAGGTGGTATAGGAAGCATTGTCATACACGTGATGCGGTATATGATGCATTGTCATACACGTGATGCGGTATATGTAGCATTGTCATACACGTGATGCTACATAGTTAGCATTGTCATACACGTGAGGTGTAATAGGTAGCATTGTCATTCACGTCATGTTTCTTTGTAGCAGTGTAATACACGGGACGTGGTACATGTAGCAAGTGCATACACGTGAGGTGTTACATGGAACATTGTCATCCACGTAACGTCGTATATGTAACATTGCAATACAGGTGACGTGACGTCGTATATGTAGCATTGTAATACAGGTGATGTTAATATGTATCATTATCATGCACGTGAGTTGGTATATGTGACATTGTCATACACATGAGTTAGTATATGTAACATTGTCCTACACGTGATGTGATATGTGTAGCATTGTCATACACGTAACGTGGTATATGTAGCATTGTCATACACGTGATGCGGTATATGTAGCATTGTCAAATACGTAACGTGGTATATGCAGCATTGTCACACACGCGACGTGGTATATCTAACATTGTCATACACGTGAGTTGTTATATGTAGCATTGTCATACACATGAGTTGTTATATGTAGCATTGTCATACACGTGAGTTGGTATATGTAACATTGTCATACACGTAACGTCGTATATGTAGCATTGTAATACAGGTGATGTTTATATGTATCATTGTCATACACGTGAGTTGGTGTATGTGACTTTGTCATACACATGAGTTAGTATATGTAACATTGTCATCTACGTGATGTGATATGTGTGGCATTGTCTTACACGTAACGTGGTATATGTAGCATTGTCATACAGGTGATGTGGTATATGTAGCATTGTCATACACGTGAGTTGGTATATGTAACATTGTCATACACGTGAGTTGGTATATGTAACATTGTCATACACGTGATGCGGTATATGTAGCATTGTCATACACGTGATGCGGTATATGTAGCATTGTCATACACGTGAGTTGTTATATGTAACATTGTCATACACGTGAGTTGGTATATGTAGCATTGTCATACACGTAACGTGGTATTTGTAGCATTGTCATACAGGTGATGTGGTATATGTAGCATTGTCATACACGTGATGTGGTATATGTAGCTTTGTCATACACGTGATGCGGTATATGTAGCATTGTCATACACGTAACGTGGTATTTGTAGCATTGTCATACGCGTGATGCGGTATATGTAGCATTGTCATACACGTAACGTGGTATTTGTAGCATTGTCACACACGTAACGTGGTATTTGTAGCATTGTCATACACGTGATGCGGTATATGTAACATTGTCATACAGGTGATGTGGTATATGTAGCTTTGTCATACATGTGATGCGGTATATGTAGCATTGTCATACACGTAACGTGGTATTTGTAGCATTGTCATACACGTGATGCGGTATATGTAGCATTGTCATACACGTAACGTGGTATTTGTAGCATTGTCATACATGTGATGTGGTATATGTAGCATTGTCATACACGTGATGCGGTATATGTAACATTGTCATACAGGTGATGTGGTATATGTAGCTTTGTCATACACGTGATGCGGTATGTGTAGCATTGTAACACACGTAACGTGGTATATGTAGCATTGTCACACATGTGATGTGGTATATGTAGCATGTTCATACACGTGACGTGGTATATGTAGCATGTTCATACACGTGATGTGGTATATGTAGTATTGTCATACACGTGATGTGGTATATGTAGCATGTTCATACATGTGACGTGGTATATGTAGCATGTTCATACACGTGATGTGGTATATGTAGCATGTTCATACACGTGATGTATATGTAGCATGTTCATACACGTGACGTGGTATATGGAGCATGTTCATAAGTACAAACTATTCAATCAAACTCTCATCTCTGATTTTTCTTTACAACACATTTACTTCAGAGTCGACAACTGTTTTTACACAGATAAACCACATTATTATTTACCCTTGACTGTATATTGTAACTGATGGCATTTTGTGACCTCTGGGCGGTATTAATATCAGTCGTCTTTTGTTTACCGATCGAATTTTCACACATTTCGTGAAATAAAGATGTTCAAAACACATAATACGCTGTGTTCAGTTGTGTGTGTCACAGCTGGGAATAGCGTGGTAATATACACAACGCGCTGTGCGGAGTTGTGTGTGTCACAGCTGGGAATAGCGTGGTAATACACACAACGCGCTGTGCGGAGTTGTGTGTGCCACAGATGGATGCTTTAACACCCGATCTTACGCCTGAAATGGTTTTGGTTTGGTTTGTTGTTTAACGCCGCACTCAGCAATATTCGGCTGAAATGAGTGAGTGAGTATTATTCCGGGACTCGTGCCCCTCTCGCGGCCATTTTTGCAACCGGGTTCCGTCTTTGCGCAAACGGGCATACCTAAAACAATTGTCAACTCGTTGTGTAATGGTTCTCACATATTTCCCCGTATATTATATATATTTTAGATACAATTTAAAGCAGATACAGTATGTTTGAACACATTTAACTGTGTCATGGGTATATTTTTAGATGCAAGACACATGTAAAATCAAATATTATTTCTGAGGGATTCTTTGACAAAGAACTTGAAATCATACGCGCATTCTGATTGGGTTGTCGTATTTTCGTACATAACATTCACCGATAGGGGGACGAGTCTTCTTGCAGGTTACGGAAAGGGGCGAGTGTTGACGAATGATACTACGAGTGCTTCTTGTCATAATCGTTTCTGAAGCGCCTTTAAAATAGCATTTCTAATGTATTCATAACATTGATTATTGATAAACTTTGTCTCAGTATGCACAGCAACCTTGCTGTCACCGGTCTCTCTCGCTCAATTCAAAACAATTTTATTGAGTACTCTAACACAAGTACAATTCGGATTTATGACACAGGGAATATACTTCATAGGGCTGTATAACACAGGGTATACTTCATCAGGATGTAGGACACATATCACACAGTGGTACAATATAGAGACATCACTTTGCTCTTTTACAGCTCTTCTAAGGTGCGTAGGTTTATATATACATATATAACAATGTTCTTTAACATATCTTCATTTTTACTGGCCACGAGCATAAAAATGTATACAACTCAAATTTTGCATAGAGTCAAATAGTGATGATATCAAAAATTCATCCAACAAATAAAGATTTAAATATCCCGGTACACAATGATTGGGTAACCCCTATAGGGCCTCCGTTTCATAATGAACGGACAGACGCACGTCGTCATGGGTACGATGCGCAGGAGGTGCTTGAAAACCAGTTGGATGTTGGCAGAACCACTGCACATCATTATCACACCAACATTTGCTACTGGGGATTGCAACAACTGAATGCATTTATGTCCCCTCAGCACGAAGACGTCGTTTGACGACCGAAGAGTGAGTGAGAGAGTGAGTTGGGTTTAACGCTGCTTTTAACATTATTCCAGTTATATCCCGGCGTGTCAGCTTAATGTGGGAGGAAAGCCCGAAGTGATGCAGGTCTCAGACGTTTACCACTTCGGTGAAACCCACGAGCACGGGTATGGTGCTGACAAACCTAGAAACATAATCGGGACGAACCGGGATTCGAACCCACAATCATAGGTTTCTGGCGTGCCCAAGGGACATTTGTAGCAGCAGTACAAGCAATATCAGTTTTAGCAGTAGCAACAGCAGTAGCAGTAGCAGTAGCAGTAGCAGTAGCAGCAGCAGCAGTAGTGGTAGTAACAGCAGTAGTAGTAGTAGTAATAGTAGTAGCAGCAGTAGCAGTAGTTATAGTACCAGCATTAGTAGTAGTGGTGGTGGTAGTAATAATAGAGCAGCAGCAACAGCAGCAGTAGCAGCAGTAGTAGTAGTAGTAGTAGTAGTAGTAGTAGTAGTAACAGCAGTATTTGTAGTATGAATAAATACACAATCAATATATAGAAAAATGTACCATTATCAGTACTTCACTAAGAAAGTGTTATCCAAAATATACTATTAGTCACAGTAATAGAAGTAGTAGCGGCGGCGGCGGCGGTGGTGGTGGTAGTAGTAGTAGTAGTAGCAGCATAGCGACTCCTGTTGTCCCCGTCAGAAGATATAACATAGATACTCCTGTTGTCCCCGTCAGAAGACATAACATAGAGACTCCTGTTGTCACCGTCAGAAGATATAACATAGAGACTCCTGCTGTCCCCGTCAGAAGACATAACATAGAGACTCCTGTTGTCCCCGTCAGAAGATATAGCTTAGAGACTCCTGTTGTCCCCGTCAGAAGATATAACATAGAGACTCCTGTTGTCACCGTCAGAAGATATAGCAGAGAGACTCCTGTTGTCCCCGTCAGAAGATATAACATAGAGACTCCTGTTGTCCCCGTCAGAAGATATAACATAGAGACTCCTGTTGTCCCCGTCAGAAGATATAACATAGAGACTCCTGCTGTCCCCGTCAGAAGATATAACAAAGAGACTCCTGTTGTCCCCGTCAGAAGATATAGCATCGAGACTCCTGCTGTCCCCGTCAGAAGATATAACAAAGAGACTCCTGTTATCACCGTCAGAAGATATAACATAGGGACTCCTGTTGTCCCCGTCAGAAGATATAACATAGAGACTCCTGTTGTCCCCGTCAGAAGATATAACATAGAGACTCCTGTTGTCCCCGTCAGAAGATATAACATAGAGACTCCTGTTGTCCCCGTCAGAAGATATAGCATCGAGACTCCTGCTGTCCCCGTCAGAAGATATAACAAAGAGACTCCTGTTATCACCGTCTGAAGATATAACATAGAGACTCCTGTTGTCCCCGTCAGAAGATATAACATAGGGACTCCTGTTATCACCGACAGGAGATATAGCACAGAGACTCCTGTTATCACCGACAAGAGATATAGCACAGAGACTCCTGTTATCACCGACAAGAGATATAGCCCAGAGACTCCTGTTGTCCCCGCTAGAAGATCCGGTCAATCTGTACAGCAGCATTAGAACCTGGTGTTTACACATCTGGTAACTCGCAGATGAAGGGATCACTCCTTGAACAGACATCTGATTTAAAGAACGTTGTAGAGGATATACCAATAGCGCCACACAATTCACCAGGGGTCTCAGGGTGGCCAGACTTCCAGGTAACACCCGATATGTTCCGTCCATCAACCCAGGTGAGCACGTCATTCGGGTTGGATCGGTCGAATCCTATCCATATGTTGTACCCTACAATGACGAGAGAAATTCATTATTTTCCAATTCAAACATATTGATGTTCTTTCACAATAATGACTTTAAAAGAACTATTTTAGGTGAGGTGAACCGGGGTTTAACGTCGACGTGCATGGCGTGCGTGCGTGCGTGCGTGTGTGTCTATGCTTGTACTAGTCCGGACTGATGCCGATTTATAGTACTAGCTATACTATGTATGTAGAGATACCATGCCGCAGTTTAACACGAATACCCCACTCAGACACAGTATACTGAGTCCGAGCTGACCAGTCCTTGTTTAAGCCCCTTAATGCTGAACACCCTTTGAGCAAGATTCGTATGACGCTCTTTGAAATCTTCATTTAGAATTGGTCTTCAGCAATCCATGTTCGTCGTTAGAGGCGACTATGCTAGTAAAAGGCGACAAACCGGATCGGGTAGTCAGACTCGCTGACTTGGTTGATGCATGGCATCGTATGATGTCAGTCACTGAGTGGTCTGGTCCAGACTCATTATTTTCAGACCGCCGTCATGGATATGGAATATTGCTAGTTGCGGCGTTAAACAAGTAAACAAACAAATTGTTCATCACCTGTCATTGTGTCCATCACGGTCTGTACTTCTTCCGGAGTATCAAGGATTGCCAGGTCCCCACCATGCGCCTGGCACACCCCTCTTGCCCCCTCCCAAGTCAGAGTCTCCGACTTATATACCAGGTATGTAGGCACGGGGGTCGTGGTCGTCGCTGGCGGTGTCGTGGTCGGTGTCGTTGACGTTGTTGATGGAATGGGACAGCCAACCTTGCCTGAGGAGACTGAAATCAAATAAAACAAATACCAATAAATCCATTGTTTATGCCAGCTGGAAGGGACCTTTCTGAGTACTGATTACTATCGCTTTGTATCTATGCTTGAGAGTAAGTCGGGTTTAACGCCGCTTTGAACAGTATTCCAATTATATCACGGCGTGTCAGCTTAATGTGGGAGGAAAACCCGAAGTGATACAGGTCTTAGACGTTTACCACTTCGGTGAAACCCACGAGCACGGGTATGGTGCTGACAATCCTAGAAACATAATCGGGGCGAACCGGGATTCGAACCCACAATCATAGGTTTCTGGAGTTCCCCAGGGACGCAACTCTGCACAGCGGATCGCGGCGCCTTAGACGACTGGGACACCCGTGCCCCTCTAAACTAACGTTAACTTACCGTTAATAGATAAGGTTCTAGTATAATGGTAGTCTTACGTGTAATGCGGTAATTTGAACTTGATATGGGCGGAAAGCCCTCAGTGATGCAGGTGTCAGCCGCTAACCCCATTTGCGAAACCCACGAATACGGTTATGGTGCTTACAAACCTCGATAAATCATCGGGGCAAACCGGGATTTGAACCCACGATCCGTTTCAGCACCTTAGACGACTGGGACACTAGTGTAGCTGTGTTGATTTGTTTCTGTGGAGATTCGGTAGACGCTCATTGCATTGTATTAGGGCAATGTAAGCAGTCGGTAGGAAGTTACTATATTTAGATGCTGGTGTGGTGTGCAGACTTCCGGTACGGTATACCGCGGACTGTGACAGTGTGTTATAGAAACATATGGAAAGTTCTGTAATGTTCTAGTGCTGCTAGGCTGGTGAGGTCATGGTATAGAACTTTGCAATCGCTTGTTAGATCTTATATATAGTGAGACAAGGGCGTGTTTAGGTATCTCTCACACATTTCATCGCTTCTGTTCCAGCTTTCATGTGAGGGCCGGTTATCATCCCTGATTCCCGGCCTAGCCCTACTCGGAAGCTTAATCACTGTCGCAGATGAGTGAAAATATATTATTATCACTAATTGTTGCCATCACCACTGTATTTTATCTGATACTGACCGCTGCCATCATACTATATATTGCCAATGACTTTTGTACTTCAACTCGATTGTGTACTTCCATTGTAATTGTTGTTCAGTAATTTGTATTAATTTGTAAACTTATTTAATTTTTGGTAATGTATTTGTTGATTGTATTTCACTTGTTGTTTGTTTGTTGGTTTAACACTAAGTTCTCTTACAAATATATTTCTGGGTTAACTTATTGTTTCAATTTTAAAATCGACACGTAACAAAGAGGGTTCCAACATTTTATTAATGACGCACAGAAGCTTCAAGTCTTGCAGTCATCAATCATTCATAATCACAATGTGCTGTTTTATTATTCATTAAAAAAATCATAAATGAATTGATACAGGAATATATGCTTTTGGTGCATAATTTTTAGAATCATTCAAAACATTTTATTTTATTTTGAGGACGTTGACACAAACGTCACCCTCAGGCTATATATAGAGGTATTTCTTGGAGGTCATGTATTCCTAGCTCGGTAGATATTCTATATATCAGCTCCAAGTATAAATACATGATTTGGATGGAAACCGCGGCGGCTGACAGCTTACATAAAGTGTTGGATGAAGCGAAAGGAATACCGATCCATACTTCCGGAATTCGACTTCCGTTTGCCCGGATAGAGTACGTGATAAAGTCATTGATTCTCCATTAACCCAAGACTAGAAACCAGCTGCTAACAATTGCCTCGGTTGTATTTGTCGGCATTTTCAAAAAGGTTCTGCCTGATATTACACCTTTTCATCTCTTCATCATATTCCAATCGCTTCGCTGTAACCACAATATATCAACAACCACAATTCATGCAGATCAGTGGGTACAAGTGAGTCACATAGACAATATGACATAGTTTTCCAAAAGAGTGGATGCTCATATGAGTAACATGGGCATGTTCGTAGTGGCTACCTTCTCGAGTAATCAATACATTCATTTAGAAAATATATTTAATAGACTTGACCATTTTCTTTCAAATTGTATTTTTTTTATTTCTAAGGTTCTGAATATATCACATCATATCTTAATAAATGTTTACAAGGATATTTTTGTTAATACTTGAGACATGAAAATATTTTTTATCGACAAGTATGATGTGGTTCATTATGTCGGTATTATTTCCCACCAATTAAAACTGTATATTTCGTCAATATAATATCTTCTGAACATTTATATTCAATGTAAACTTTTAGTGTTTTGACACAATCACATTCACAATAAACATTTATCAAGTTTTCTGACATATAATTACAAAATGAAAAAAGGTTGATAATCCACTAATTTCAATCTTAATTCATTTTTTGTTTAAATAATATTATGGATGAATTTAAATTGGAAATCAATCAATTTAGTTTCTTTTGTACATTTGCTAAGTTGTTTTAAAATATGATCCCGTGGAATTGCAATACTAAAGACATTTTGACACTTTTCACATACTGGAGGGCTTTTAACTACACTAATAAATATCTGGATCTTTTTGGTGCTGAGAGTAAATCTACAAATGATATGTTGAGATAACGGTTATGTACTATCAAAGAATTATTTCAAATGGTATATTTTCATTCTTTAGGTATATATTCATGAAATGGCACACACCTTGATCCTTCCACAAGTCCCTGATGGAGTGAATACCAATAAGATGTCATGTTTTTATGATGAAATTACTATTTTTTAATTGACGATTGAACCAAAGAGGTTCAGATAGTACTTGATCAATATCTGTGAAATCGGTTTCATGGTTTCTGTAAAATGTTCCCCATGCAGCCAATACATCCTTCCAAAAAGGGTTGATAATATTTATCTGATTTTTCTATGTTAGCTCCAAGCAGAAATAGTTTTGTAACTGGAAAGGTACTAGGGTTTGTGTTGTTTTTATTTTGAAGATGCTTGTGTAATACAGATAATTTTAATGAATTAACGAATATGTTTACTGTTATCATTCTGATCCCTCATTATTCATATTTTCTGATAAGTGTTGTTCGTTGTAGCTTATCTCCATTGTCATTCCATATGAATTTATAAAAGATATTGTTTATTTCATCAATGAATTCCTTTGGAGGGTTTACAAATGAAGTGAATATATGCACCAGTGATGAAATAGCCAAAGTTTTAACAAGTTACCTTTCCTACCAAGTTAAATTTCTTCTCCTCTACTCCCATTGAGTCTTTTCCTTGTGTTAATTATCCAAAGGTTATTTAAGTAAGGGTTGGGCCTGATGCCTAGAATATCAAAATCCCCATTATGCCACTCAGGTTTTAAGTCCTGGCATAAAGTGGTGTTACTACCTGACATTAAGCCTCTCCAAATAGCTGCTCTTAAACTTTCTTCAGTTCCATCAAGAAATGATTCGGTGTCATCATCATATTGTCCAAGTTTATGTTCAATGTTTTTCAGTATAATTCCTTTTATTTGACTGTTGTTCCGGATCATTATTCCTAAGATCTCAGCTTCTAAGAGGAATAGGTAGGGAGAAACTTGATCGCCTTGTCTATAGCCCCTTTCATTATAAAATATATACGATAATGACCATTTTGTATAACACATGATGAGGCATTATTAATGACTATGTTTATCCATTTTTATATTGGGTCCAAAGCCATATTTTCCAATTCTCAAAATAATAAATTCTTTAGAAACAATGACAAAAGCTTTTTTTCAAAATCAATAAATAACAAGAGACCCTGTTTTCCTTGTAAATTTGCTTGGAACATAATATGAAATAATAGTCTAATGTTCTCACTGATGAATCTTCCTGGAATAAAACCAGTTTGATTTTCATGAGTGAGTGAGTGAGTGAGTTGGGTTTAACGCCGTTTTTAACAATATTCCAGTTATATCATGGCCTGTCAGCTTAATGTGGGAGGAAAGCCCGAAGTGATGCAAGTCTCAGACATTTACCACTTCGGTGAAACCCACGAGCACGGGTATGGTGCTGACATTGTTCCTATGACTCTAGTTAATCTGTCATGTCAATATGAAACATTCGAGTATTTATCTAACACATTTTGAGAAGTATAAAATGCGCGAGTGGCCTATAGGACAGCTGGATTTTATTAGGATAATGATAACTTTATACAACCACATTTCACATCATTATGATCATCACCGCGTCATTGTGTCATCTGCACCCATCAGCTCCATCCAAGGAGAACCTCAGCTTCATTGTGTTATCAAACTGGCATCGCCTTGTTAACAACAGTACTCTACCTTCGCGTTTCTTTGAACATCTGATAACGCCCCCAAACCCAACACCTACCCCTACTCCGACCCCCACCTCCCTCTACCTCTCACCCCGAGGTCATCATGAAATAACACAAAATGAGTGAGTGAGTGAATATGGTTTTATTCTGCTTTTAGCAATATTTCAGCATTATCAGGGCGAGGACACCAGCAATGGGCTTCACACATTCACACATATGACGAATCGAACGAGTTCACTTTTCTTTCTACTAGAGAGACATTTCACCAGAATGGTGCAGAACTTCCCCTCGTTGTATATCTGGATTGATCACAAGATCGATGTTGGAATATAGGTCCCTGACTTCTGGTGTCAACTGTCAGCTTTCTAACGATTGTGCCTGCCTCGGTGATTTCAGTGATGTTATCTACGCAGACATTATTCTGTCTACTGTTCTGGACTATCTTATGAAGCTGGTTCTCTCTGGAGCATAACTTCATAAGCTTTTGTAGTTTTCTTCTCCATCTCTTTTTGTGAACGTGGTACTCTAAAAAGGATATCGAACGGACTTCATAACCTCTGCTTCCGACTATTCAGTGACAACACGTTTTGTTTTGTTTTTTTATAAAACTCTACTGCATTATGAAGAAGGGTGGTATGCTAATGAAATCAATATGTTCGATGGTCGCTGAGAGCGGCTTTATATAAATGAACTGCTGGGCAAAAGAAAGTATACTTCCTTTGTGATGGTGGCTAAAATGAAACAAACAAGAGGTGGTTATTCGATGGTGATGTATACTCAACAACAAAAGTTCCTGTGACACCAATATTTTAGTGTATTTGTCAAACAAGTAAAGTTTGGTTTTCAATATTGTAGTACATGTATGGAATCAAGTCACAAAAACGCAACTGCTACAGAAAAGCACGCTTTCCATGCAAATGTTGACTTTTATGCAAGCCCCATGCATTTCACTACCCAAGAATGGGTATAAAAAGATGTGCGTTAACGTGATTCCATATGCATTGTTTAGCATCGTGCTGACAACAACCACTCAGAAAAACAACAAAATTACGCAATTATTCAACATTTCGAAATGCCACGCCTGTTCGAAAATGGGCGTCTGCGAGCCATTGCTATGCTTGAAGCAGGATCGAGTCAATGTGATGTTGCAAGACAATTTAACGTCCACAGAAACACCATTTGGTGTTAATGGCAACGTTGGCAACAGACGAATGCAGTCAGAGACCATCCTCGGAGTGGCAGGCCACGCGTAACCAATAACTGACGAGTCTCGTTTTCACCTCAGCCACAGCGATGGACGGATTCGAGTGTACCGACGTCGAGGTGAACGTAACGTCAATCATTATGTCATGGAAGAAGATCGGTTCGGGGGCGGCAGCATTATGGTATGGGGTGGGATTACGGCAAGACAGAGGAACCGGTGGTAGTGGTAGAGGGAAATCTCAATGGACAGCGCTACCGCGACGAGATCATCAGCCCTGTTGTTCTACCGTTTTTGGGTCGTCATGGCCCAGGCATTACCTTCCAACATGACAACGCCCGGCCTCATAATGCTCGACTTGTTCAGGAATCTCTTCAACAAAACAACGTGAATGTCATCCCCTGGCCGGCTCGATCACCTCACCAATCGAGTACATGCGGGATGAGATGGATCGGCGCCTTCGACGTCAACCACGTGTTCCACAGACACTCCAGGAACTTCGAAACATGCTACAGCAGATATGGACAGATATCCCACGGGACTTTGTGCGACGCCTGGTCCATTCCATGAGACGAAGATGTGTTGCTTGCATCGTTGCGAAGGGGTGGACACACACGCTACTGATTTGTAAATTGACATTTTGGCATGTTCATGTTGTTTTTTTATGAAATCACGCATTTTCTGAAGTCAGTATGGCAAATTAAACCATTTGAACACGTACAGGAGTCTTTTATCTGTTGCAAACCGAAATTGTTTCAGATTTGGTAAAAACATAACTTTGCATAAAATCTTATTCAATATCACAGGAACTTTTGTTGTTCAGTATATTTGATACGGGTATGATATTACATGCATCATATCAATGAGAATCTCACAAAGGGTGACGTGCACATGGCGTCTCAGGGAACACGAGGGTCGCGACGTCATGGTACAGAGTAATGAGCAGGTATTGTCATGGTCGTGGAGTTGGTACACAGATGCCAGACATTCCCAAAAGCGAATATGACCAACACGAGCACCAATACACACCCAGACTCGCCGTTTTATCGATGTCGTCAGCCGCCTGATGACGTCTTTTGGAGTCCGTTGCCACTCCTTCTTCAGTGCTGCTTCCCGCTGTTGACGGTTCTGTGGTGGGTGAGGACGCTCCCTGATCTGACACTCCAGATGATCACACAGGTAATCAGTGTGGTTTAAGTCTTGTGAACGAGCTGCCCATGGAAGAACGGCGACGTTGTGCGCGGGCAAGAAATCCTGGACGACCCTTGCAGTGATTGGCCTAGCGTTGCAGTAATTGTTGCCGTTAGGTAAGGAGAGAGTGAGTGAGTGAGGTTTTACGCCGCTTTTAGCAGTATTCCAGCACTACCACGCCGGGGCTTCTCACACTGTACCCATGTCGGGAATCGAACGCGGGTCTTCGGCGTGACGAGCGAATGCTTTAACCACCTGGCTACCCGACCGGCTCTGTTGGCGAAGGAATTGTAATGGGTTGAAGAACGTCATCCCTGTAGATCCGGGAGCCGTTGTACAAAGCGATTTTAACCTTAAGGTGATCGTAACTGCCATTCCTTAACATAGACTTACGACAGTCGTAGCGCTAAGGTTGTATTGTACAACGACAGCCTGGGCGTTGAGGCTGCCACGGATGATGACACGTTCCGTCCTTTGGTTGCCACCAATTCCTCCCCAAACCATCACCTCACCGGCACCATCTGGATGCACTCCCCTGCATGTCTCTTGGTGCAAGTCGTTCCTCTGTGACGATAAACCCGAGCACGACCATCATTATGGAATAAGCAGATTCTGCTGTCGTCAGTGAAATCACTGTCTGCCAGTCGCGGCGACAGATGCAGTCTGTCTATAACGTTCTGACAACCATCGCACTCTACAGCTGAAGGTTAGCACCCACCACCCCCATCATCTCTCTCTCTCTCTCTCTCTCTCTCTCTCTCTCTCTCTCTCTCTCTCTCTCTCTCTCTCTCTCTCTCTCTCTCTCTCTCTCTCTCTCTCTCTCTCTCTCTCTCGTTGCCTTGTTCGTGGGTTGAAACACACGTTTTTCGTGAAAATGTTCTGTATAAAGGTATATGATATGGAATAAAAATAGTTCCGTAATTGCCAACTTGTGTTCAACTAACAATTCAGTTAGTTAAATGTACGGTCAAAGGAGCCGCAGTTTAAAGTTACTGTAGAAAAGGTTTGGTTGGTTGGTTTGGTTGTTGTTTAACGCCGCACCATGTCAGCGAGCCTGACCACCCGATTCCGTTAGTTGCCTCTCACGACAAGCATAGTCGCCTTTTACGGCAAGCGTGTGTCCTCAAGACCTATTCTACCCCGGATCTTCACGGACTCACAGACAGACGGGAATGACCAGTGACATAGGCTCACATTGACGATGTTGAAGCTGGTTGCCCACATGGACGTTTGTTGTGGACATGTAAATTTTACTGTTCTTAAGAACATTTTATCAGAAGTCAAGCAAAACTCACATCCTCATGTGACATATTCTTTCCATTGAATAAATGCAATTTGATTTTGTAAGATATATTTTAAGTAGTTAATAGTTCTTTTATTTCGTTAAAAAATGTTATTAAAAACAAAGTTTAATTTTATAAAGGTCACTGAAAAGTGTAAAAATGTTTCAATTTAATATAAAGAAAACATTTTCAGATCCAGTGTACCAATAAATAGAAATTATAAATAAAAATAATTCTATAAAATCCCCATAACACAAATTACCATGGTCTCATTTTTTTTAAAATATCAAAATATTACTTTTTAGGAAAAAGCATGTGCAACTATAAATATGTTTAATCGTATTTCGGTATGTAAAAAACGATTGAAATCATGAATAAGAAAGTTTTTTACCTCTATCGAAGATATGTGTTGTATTGCTCGAAACTTGGTTCGTCATGTCAACAGTCTGCTTGTCGTATAAATAACAATCCGCATCACCGCCATCACCTGAAGACATCACGACCACACAGTTACTGATATAAAAACAGTTTTCAATACACTTTAAAAAAGTTGTATTTGCAGTGAAGTGAATATGTGCATCAGTAAACATCGTATTTGCCAAGTCCTCGCGCCTTCTGTATTCGACACGCGTCGTTTCACCACAAACATGCTGTCCCAGAAGAATAAAAAGTAAACTCCAAACGAAATTGACCATGATGCTGTTCTTAAATAAACTTAGATCAGTCTGTCACCACTTGCACGGGCGGCGCATGGAAGTCTCGTGCTGCGCGAGGTAAGACTGCGGGCAGAAGAAACCAGTTTGAGCTGGACGTGAGGTCGATGAGGCACAGAGAGACTAACTGATTTTTGGATTGATAATCATATCGATGCATATATTGTCTTATCTGGTTTAAATATAGAAATATTGAGCTCATAGATTGGTTTCTGTGCTAATAACTAATGGAGGAGTACAAGTTGCAATTTATGTATGTGTCATTATTGGAGCTGGGTGCTGTTGTACGAAGCTATCTTAGCGCTAAGGTGGTCGTAGCTCCGATACCTTAACATAGACTTACGACAGTCGTAGCGCTAAGGTTGTTTTGTACAACGGCACCCTAGCCTCTGTCAAGGGCCTGGTCACATGTTAGAGCGGGTATAAGGGGTGGAGGTGGGCTGGTGGTGGGTGGGTGGTGGGGTGGAGGTGGGTGGGTTGAGATTTAAGGGGCGGTCAACAAAAAATGATACGTCGAAAGAAAGTGTGTGTATGTGTGCGTGTGTGTGTGTGTGTGTGTGTGTGTGTAATGGGGGTGGGGGGTGGGGGGTGGGGTCTCCAAAATCATCTACCACACTTATATGGGGGCCCAAACGAAATGACACAGTTCTATATTTTTTAACAGGGTCAAGTCACTTATCATTGCGAGGGTCATGAAAATTAGTTACATGTTTGCATGTATTGAGGCGAAGTGGGACTTTGGGGATCAAAAAAAGAATAATACAGTCCTAAGGCCATTGTTTGTGTGAGTGAATGGGTGAGTGAGTGATTGTGTGGATGGTTGTGTGAGTGAGTGAGTGAGAGAGTAGATAGATTTTGTGGTTTGTTCTTTTACGCCGCACTCAGCAATATTCCAACTGTATGACGGCGGTCTGTAAATAATCGACTCTGGACCAGACAATCCAGTGATTGACATCATGAGCATCGATCCACGCAATGTGGATACGATGGCATGCATCAACCAAGTCAGCGAGCCAGACCACCCGAGCTCGGTAGTCGGTGGATAGATGTGAGTGAGAGAGTGGATGTGTGAGTGAATGTGTGGATGGCTGTGTGAGTGAGTGAGAGAGTGGATAGATGTGAGTGAGAGAGGATGTATGAGTGAATTTGTGGATGGCTGTGTGAGTGAGTGAGAGAGTGGATAGATGTGAGTGAGAGAGTGGATGTGTGAGTGAATGTGTGGATGGCTGTGTGAGTGAGTGAGAGAGTGAGTGAATTTGTGGAGGGATGTGTGAGTGAGTGAGAGAGTGGATAGATGTGAGTGAGAGAGGATGTGTGAGTGGATGGCTGTGTGAGTGAGTGAGAGAGTGGATAGATGTGAGTGAGAGAGTGGATGTGTGAGTGAATGTGTGGATGGCTGTGTGAGTGAGTGAGAGAGTGGATAGATGCGAGTGAGAGAGTGGATGTGTGAGTGAATGTGTGGATGGCTGTGTGAGTGAGTGAGAGAGTGGATAGATGTGAGTGAGAGAGTGGATGTGTGAGTGAATGTGTGGATGGCTGTGTGAGTGAGTGAGAGAGTGAGTGAATTTGTGGAGGGATGTGTGAGTGAGTGAGAGAGTGGATAGATGTGAGTGAGAGAGGATGTGTGAGTGAATGTGTGGATGGCTGTGTGAGAGAGTGGATAGATGTGAGTGAGAGAGTGGATGTGTGAGTGAATGTGTGGATGGCTGTGTGAGTGAGTGAGAGAGTGAGTGAATTTGTGGAGGGATGTGTGAGTGAGTGAGAGAGTGGATAGATGTGAGTGAGAGAGGATGTGTGAGTGAATGTGTGGATGGCTGTGTGAGTGAGTGAGAGAGTGGATAGATGTGAGTGAGAGAGTGGATGTGTGAGTGAATGTGTGGATGGCTGTGTGAGTGAGTGAGAGAGTGGATAGATGCGAGTGAGAGAGTGGATGTGTGAGTGAATGTGTGGATGGCTGTGTGAGTGAGTGAGAGAGTGGATAGATGTGAGTGAGAGAGTGGATGTGTGAGTGAATGTGTGGATGGCTGTGTGAGAGAGTGAGTGAATTTGTGGAGGGATGTGTGAGTGAGTGAGAGAGTGGATAGATGTGAGTGAGAGAGTGGATGTGTGAGTGAATGTGTGGATGGCTGTGTGAGTGAGTGAGAGAGTGGATAGATGTGAGTGAGAGAGTGGATGTGTGAGTGAATGTGTGGATGGCTGTGTGAGTGAGTGAGAGAGTGAGTGAATTTGTGGAGGGATGTGTGAGTGAGTGAGAGAGTGGATAGATGTGAGTGAGCTGATGGGTGTGTGAGTGAGAGGGTTAGTAAGTGAGTGAGTGAGTGAGTGTTTTATTACTTTCGGAAATGTTTCAATCACATTCGCGTTGGAAAACTGAAGGAGTAGATGGCATATTTTGACCCATTTTGAAATCGAAACCGGCTTTAATGGGTTCAGAACACCCTGCCTAGACATATCACGGTCCTGGAAACAGTAAAACATAACAAGTTAAACCTGTTGCTTCGAGCCTACCCTGCAGCGCTATGATAGATGAGAAACAGACTATTTCACGTACAGGCGGGGGGCACGGGGTGGTGGGGGGGGGGGGGGGGGGGGGGGGGGGGGGCAGTCGTCTAAGGCGCCGCGATTCGCTGTGCAGAGTTGCGTCCCTTAGGCACGCCAGAAACCTATGATTGTGGGTTCGAATCCCGGTTCGCCCTGATTATGTTTCTAGGTTTGTCAGCACCATACCCGTGCTCGTGGGTTTCACCGAAGCGGTTGACGTTTTAGACCTGCATCACTTCGGGCTTTCCTCCCACATTAAACTGACACGTCGTGATGTGCATGGAATACTGTTAAAAGCGGCGTTTAACCCAACTCACTCACTCACCTACAGGCACTTAAAGCATAGGCGTTTTAATAACATACACTTACGAAATCTACATTAAATATTAGTGGACGAATATGAACTATAAACGAGCTCGTATCTATCTCGACTACTTTAAGGGATGAAATACACAGATACAGCACAACGCTGTCGTGTGAAAGAAGAGGCACTTTACTGATATAGAGAAAAATTTACAATGGTCATTGTGTTTACAAATATAATTTCACTTTATGAAGGGGATCTGGTGGTCAGGCTCGCTGATTGGTTGATGCATGATATCGTATCCTAATTGAGTAAATCGATGCGCATGATGTTAGTCACTGGTTTGTCTGGTCCAGACTCGATTCATGACCGCCATCATATAAGTGGAATATTGCTGTGTGTGGCGTTAAACCAACCTACCAACAAACAAACAATCATCAATACAGTCAATATCACAAATTCTCTTGAGGACGGTGGACCAATGATCAATAATAACGGCCTATATCAAACAGTGCCTTGTCAGTGCCGGTCAGTATCACACAGTGTCTTGTAGACAGTAGATAAAAAATCAGTCATAAAGGTCAATATCACACAGTGTCTTGCAGACAGTAGATCTGTGATCTATCGTAACGGTCAATATCACACACTGTCTTGTAGACAGTGGATCAATAATCCATCATAAAGGTCAGTATTACACAGTGTCTTGTAGACAGTGGATCAATAATCCATCATAACGGTCAATATCACACAGTGTCTTGTAGACAGTAGATCAATAATCCATCATAACGGTCAATATCACACAGTGTCTTGTAGACAGTGGATCAATAATCCATCATAACGGTCAATATCACACAGTGTCTTGTAGACAGTAGACCAATGCTCTATCATAACGGTCAATATGACACAGTGTCTTGTAGACAGTAGATCAATAATCCATCATAAAGGTCAATATCACACAGTGTCTTGTAGACAGTGGATCAGTGATCTATCATAACGGTCAATATCACACAGTGTCTTGTAGACAGTAGATTAGTGATCTATCATAAAGGTCAATATCACACAGTGTCTTGTAGACAGTAGATCAGTGATCTATCATAACGGTCAATATCACACAGTGTCTTGTAGACAGTAGATCAGTGATCTATCATAACGGTCAATATCACACAGTGTCTTGTAGACAGTAGATCAGTGATCTATCATAAAGGTCAATATCACACAGTGTCTTGTAGACAGTAGATCAGTGATCTATCATAACGGTCAATATCACACAGTGTCTTGTAGACAGTAGATCAGTGATCTATCATAAAGGTCAATATCACACAGTGTCTTGTAGACAGTAGATCAGTGATCTATCATAAAGGTCAATATCACACAGTGTCTTGTAGACAGTAGATCAGTGATCTATCATAACGGTCAATATCACACAGTGTCTTGTAGACAGTAGATCAGTGATCTATCATAACGGTCAATATCACACAGTGTCTTGTAGACAGTAGATCAATAATCCAGACAATAAGGAGGCATCCCCAAGGACACGAATTAAGAATTTGCTTGGATTGGCACGATCAAAACACGGTAAAGTTTTATAGAAGTTAAGTAAAACTTTCAGAACAATTTATGGTAGACATGTAAAGGACATTTCCAAATTGGACGCACCAGAGACCAAAATGTTGTCTAATGCATATTTTGAATTGTACCGTATGTTTCCCGTGCTTTTAGGTGAAAAGTTTGCATGTGCTTGTGACAACTGCCGCCGGTATCGCAGGATACGTTCACCTTTTGAAAGTGATTCATAAACACATGCTTTTGATATAGTCGAGTCAAAAGAAGTGTTTTGTACAAAAGGCCCCCGGCCCATATACAAGAGAGAGTTGCGCATGTAGACACAATCATAAATGTTACACATTGGGATATACACGTTGTTTAATTAATTAATTTCTTTTAGCTAATGCATGTTTAATACATAGCGAAAGATTTAATATATGATATTCGTTCTTTGTCGTCAGCAGAACTACAAAGGTTTTTATCGGTGACATCGCTATTAAATAACCTTTTATATATTTCTTTCGAAGATCTTTGTAACAAATTCTTTTCAATTTTTAATGGACAGTTTTCTTCCTTCATTTACAAACAGGTCTAGTAATCCGAGTCGCTATTTAACGAAATGTTTTCTTAAGTTTTCCGAAGTGAGTACTGATAAATATATTTCTGATTGAAGTAAAGTCTTGAAAGTTTTGTAATATTCACAACGTTAGCTATCCTCTAAATTTTAATGCTATTTTTGGTAGAACATATTTATAGTTCGATTTCGAAATTCATTAAGAAACATATTTACATGTACATTTCCAACTGACTGACATACATTACATAAAACCAAAACCATGCGAGAATAAAAGATTTCTTATATGCGATGTCAAAGTATTCTTTCCCATGTTATTAAAATGTAGAAGCATGGTACAAGCTAATTTAAGGAGACGTTGTTCATGCATATGAAGGATTTTAAACCAGTATTTTGAACATCTTATCTGAGAGTTAATATATAATGGGTATCTACCACATTCACCATAAACCATACAATCTGGAGTAGAAGATACGACACAAAGCCACTTTTTACATGCTAATAAGTGAACCTTCTCTAAAAAGTCATAATGTTAAAATCCCAGTACTTCAGAACTATGCAATTAAATAGGTTGTATTAAAATGACAAAGCCACTGCGATTTTGTAATGTTATCTGAAGCAGAAGATCTATTTTTGAGAGATTGTATTTGTTTGCAGAACGCAGAAGGGTTGTTAATAGACTTCTTCAGTTTATCTTGTCTATGTCTACGCATATCAAATTTGTATTTCCGACAGCAATTTTTATATATTCCTCCTTTCGCAATATTTCTTTCTATTAAGACTAGTACGAGTAGTTTTAAAACGTATTGCAATTCTACATCCAGTATTAAAAGTTTATTTTTTATCCATTTCAATTTTAATTCTTTTCTCATTCAAGATGCCGAAGTTAACATAATTTCAACAAAGTCATCAATTGACCCCTCAATATTATTATCAAGTTTATCCAGAAGTAACTGTTTAGAATTGTTATACTTTCTTGGAGCTTGCTCAGAAAATTGTTCGAATCTTCGTCATTCCTTATTAGTTTCTTCTCAGTGACACCCTCATGTTTTAGTTTGTTGTATGTTTCATATGAGAGAACTTACAAGTCTATTCCAAAGGTAAATGGTCAGTTTCTAGACGGTCGCAAATATCCAACATGTTGATATAATGAAAGCAATCGGGAGAACATATAAAATAATCATTACCGCTAGCACCAATGTTTCCGCAATAGGTAAATTCTCCAAGGATCTCCCCATACACTCTATGGAGTCGAAATCGTACGATGGAGATTTATTCGGATAATGGAAATGTTTTTGGTCGCTTGTTTATATAAGCAGTTTCATTAGATCTACCTCTTCGGTTCTAACGTTCTGGGTTATATATGCTATTTAGGTGAAGTTTGCATTTGCTAATATCCACTTTGTGTTCAAGGGCGTCTAGTAATAATCCATTTAGTGGCGTCATTGTTTTGTGTATGTGCCTTTGTTTTACTGTCATGTTTACAGTTCGGCATTCTTTGGATCTAGGCTGGGTAGCGTTGGCCACTGGTGTTATGATTTGATTATAGTTTTATTTAATTTTTCTTTTTCTAAACTCACCAATTAGGGTATGACGTTATTGGTATCGGATAGCTATGGTGTTTCCATTTGGTCCTTTCATGGGTCAGAGTATACAATCACCTGGAACATTTGTAATTACAGAAAGTGACACGATATTTTTTCATGTGTATTTGAAACACCTAATATCCTCACAGATCATTATTATACATAGGTTATTATACGAGCATGAGTGTCATACTGATTTTACGAAACGAGTGTCACGATCCTTATATTTCCAAAGCGAGAGCGAGGATAATACATGAATTCTTACACGAATTTCGTAAACTCAGGACCACACACGTGCTAGTATAATGATTTCCTTTTTATTCATTTCTTAATACTTTTGAGCTCCCCTTTAGAAAACTTCACTGATCACGACCACAGTCGTTGAATAACAATTCCAGCTCTGACGTCATTCCGACCTTACGTCACAATACGATTCTAATGACGTCAACAATGCCTCCCGGATGGTGTAAACAATAGACTTGTGCGCGTGTAGTGATATTTGCACTATGGGTAATAATCTCATTCAAGAAATATATTACGAGCGCTTCTGGTCAGTATCGTTTCTGAAGCGCTTTGATATAAAAACAACATTTCTGTTGTAAATGTTCGTTATTTTAATAGCCTCAGTATACACAGTAACCTTGCTGTCACCGGTCTCTCTATTCAAAATAATTTTATTGAGAACTCTAACACAACACTACAAGGAATATATAACACAGGGTATACTTCATCTAGATGTAGGACACATATCGTTAGTGGTACAATAGAGAGACACTGTTATTTGGTTCTATTACAGCTCTTCTCAGGTGGGTACACATATATACATACATAGCAAGGTTCTTTAACATATCTTCATTTTTACTGGACATGAACATAACAAATCTATGTATTTAAGGATTGACACCGATGGAACACATTTC
This sequence comes from Haliotis cracherodii, assembly GCF_022045235.1. Lineage (NCBI taxonomy): Eukaryota > Metazoa > Mollusca > Gastropoda > Lepetellida > Haliotidae > Haliotis > Haliotis cracherodii. The sequence goes on from NW_027266272.1 coordinate 8,602,182, forward strand.
TAAACCAAATGACACTTTTTAAAAAGAATGTCTTTATGTTTTCAAACTGTTTTGAAAGACTTTAAATTCTCAAATAAATGTAAGAACGATACATTATCATGTTCCCTGGAGTCGAGCAAGTGCTTAATCTTTGATACCCAGTTGATCTTTCAATTATTTGCAGCTAACAACAACATATTAAACCAAAACAATTATATCGTTTTTCAGGAAAATCCACAATTCGCCACCAGTGTTTTACAGCACGTTTGTAAGCATGTATAAATAAGGTATATTCCCATTCCCATATTCCGATTCTCCCCTCACCATAAAAACGCTTCAATTCCAATAATTAAATGAATCGTCTCATTTTTTTACAGTTACCTAAACCCCGAACCAAACAGTACAATAGAAAAGGACAAGGTTTTTTTTATCAAATGTTAAAAAATATGTGTCATATGGTAGAGGTTGAATTGCTGAAAAATGTCTTAGATAAACAACACATGACCTTTTTCACTTGCAACGAGGCATTTGCAACATGCTTATTCCATGGCAATCATTTGTAAAATAATATCCCAAGGAACGAATGTGATGTAACACATTCTTTCTATGTGTCACGGTAAACCATTACGATCTATCATGACACTATAACCATGCGATAATGTATAAAGATATATAGTGAGTGAGTTGAGTTTAAAGCGGCTTTAAACAGTATTCCAGTTTTAATTGGACAGCAAAGCTGACAATATGTTTCAAGTAATGATGCCAGTTTAACTGGATACTTGTGTTTTTCTTTTGTTGAACGTTTAATTGATTCCACCCTTTCATGTTGACCACGCAGCACAATCCACATACTATTAAAAGTTTGCAAAGGTTCACCACATTGAAAGATAAAACGTTAATAATGTGCATGTGTTGAAAGAGCCAAAGGCAATATTGAGCCGAAACATGTTTAAACACAATACCAACAAACAACATGTGACCAATAATCAGTCAGATCGCTCTTCCAAATGAGATTATTTGAACAAAACTGAAATATATTATCTCGATTGATCGGAATACTGGAGTGAGTGAGTGTGTGAGTGAGTATGGTTTTACGCCGCTTTTAGCAATATTCCAGCAATATCACAGCGGGGGACACCAGACATGGGCTTCACACATTGTACCAATGTCTTGAATCGAACCCGAGCCTTCCGCATGACGAGCGAACGCTTTAACCACCAGGCTACCCGACCGCCCCTCGGAGTACTGGAGCCCAGTCTTAGTCTGTCCAATTGACGTGATCTTCAGCCTGAATTTGCCTGCCACTGACGTCGGGTCAGTGGTATGCAAATGCAAGCCCTCCGTAAACGGAGACCTGCATCGCGGAGACGATTACGCACTGAGTACAAACGTTAACGCCACTGGCGTTCCGCAGGTCATTTCTGGGTGTGGTGGCAAGCACACAGTGAAACGTTTTGCTGCAATCGGGTCTTCCTCTTGTTTGGCAGAATGCTATCGACCGCCTTCATGTCGATGGGTGGCTGGTTCAAACGTCTGGTATCGATTCCATGCCCTGCTGACGTTGTGTTGACCCAGTTTCAAGCATGCCTATCCATCTGCCTAAGTGCCGCCTCCGTGGTCTTGTGGTAGAGCGTCCGCCCGGAGAGCGGAAGGTCCGGGGTTCGATCTCCGACCGCGTCATACCAAAAGACATTAAAAGATGGTACTTGTTGTTACCCTGTCTGGCGCTCGACATTAAGGGGCTAAAACAAGGACTGGTCGGCTCGGAGTCAGTATACTGTGTCTGAGTGGGGTATTCATGTTAAACTGCGGCATGGTATCTCAGTGAGCTAGCACTATAAATCAGCATCAGTCCGGACTAGTACAAGCAGCCACTCACACACATACACGTGTATGCACGTAGCTATATAAGTGCAATAATCTTGGACGCGATGTTAAACCCAATTTCACCTCACCACCTCCATCTGCCTAATTCTTCGATCTTTGACGCTGAGGGGGCATGTGTATTATTGCCATCCTCAGTAGCAACCTTTGTTATGCCATCTGATAATGATGTGCAACGATTCTGTCACGATACATCCACAGGGTTTCAAGAACCTCGTGTACATCATTCTCATGACTGTATGCCTCTGGTCGTTCATTGTAAAATTGGGGTCCTATTCAAAACAATATTATTATGTTTCAGTTTTCGCAAACCTCGATTTTGACGTTGATTTGAGTTTTGCTCTTTAACCGTGAGACACATAATCAAACCTAGAGCAATGATCTGATGAAAAAATACTAATTTCTTAAGCAATTAAACATTAATGCTACATATTTTACATACCTTAACATACAATGAATTCTTCATTATGCACAGTAATTAAGTAATTCATTCTTATATTGCAGTCCAAAATATAATCAGTTCCTTCAAGCGTAATTAAAAAAGACAATTACACGAATAATATTTGCGAAACGTAATTGGCAAAAGTTATGTGGACAAAAGCGTTATGATATCTGATTTGAAACAATGCCCAAAGCATTTCCCCAAACCCCAACTTTATACTAGAAACTACATGATGAAAACATCTAGAATAAATAAGGTTATTCTGTATACAAATTGAATAGCAAATGCTTTAACTACTACTACTACAATGCCCCTCAGAATTGAGGTGAGATGACATGGGGTTTAACGTCGCGTCCAAGGTTATTGTTCTTATACAGCGACAGTGTGTGGCTGCTTGTCCAGACTGACGCCGATTTATAGCCAAGTATAACAACAAGTACCATTTTTCACCGTCTTTGGTGTGACGCGGCCAAGGATCAAGCCCCGGACCTTCCACTCTCCGGGCGGACGCTCTACCACTAGACCACGGAGGCGGTCCCCTTAGCATTGAAGAATATCTGTAAAATGATAACATGACATCGGTATATGGCGCGCTTTAAATGTTTATTACAGAGGAGGTGTGTCCAATACACGAAACATGACATTTCAGAGTTCAGTCTACATTTTAAACAGACTGTTTACAATTTTTACAAGATATAGATATAAGTATACCGAGAATCTACAGGACGGTGTTTTGATATGACACATTGATATCAATACGAGTTTATAACAGTAAAGAATTCCGAGGCATGTTATCAGTAATATGTAATAAGCTGTGCATTGTGTGAAAAACGTATATTTAACAGCATCAGTTACAGATATAATTTGATTGTGACGTCACTTTAACTGATGATGTCACGGTGGTCTGGTACTCAGCAATAATACAATAATATAACCATTTAAGAGTATACTGTACACAAAATATACACCTAACTACACGATGATTACGAGTTGGTGGAAATGTGGTGTCAGAGGCGCTGGAGACAACGGGATTATACCATCGGAATGAGTGAGTGAGTGAGTTGGGTTTAACGCCGCTTTTATCAGTATTCTAGTCATATCGCGGCGTGTCAGCTTAATGTGGGAGGAAAGCCCGTTTCAGACGTTTACCCCTTCGGTGAAACCCACGAGCACGGGCATGGTGCTGACAAACCTAGAAACATAATCGGGGCGAACTGGGATTCAAACCCACAATCATAGGTTTCTGGCGCACCCAAGGGACGCAACTCTGCACAGCGAATCGCGGCGCCTCAGACGACTGGGCCACCCGTGCCCCCCAGTGCATCATCGGAAGAAAGATCTTGAGCATCACTGACTATCATGGAAAATACATACACGATTTTGCAACAGATCAATATATTAATGTCTATGAAACATAATTCATCATGACAGTGTCAACACTGTCCTCTGTAAACGCTATCTCAAGCTCAAAGTGAAGTGGGGTCAGTTGTCAGTTCACAAGTCAGTACGACCACCTTTAGCAGTGAGGGGTGGTCGGGTAGCCTTGTGGTTAAAGCGTTCGCTCGTCACGCCGAAGAACCGGGTTCGATTCCCGACATCGGTACAATGTGTGAAGCCCATTTGTGGTGTCCCCCGCCGTGATATTGCTGAAATATTGCTAAAAGAGGCGTAAAACCATACTCACTCACTCACTCACCATTAGCAGTGACACAAGCTTGACAACGATGCCTCAATGACGGCACAAGGTTGTAGAAGAATTGTGGGATGTACTTCCAACTCTTGACCAAGGCATGTCGCACATGGAAGCACGTCATGCCACACATGTTCGATGAGCGGCAGGCCTGGGACGTGTGGGGAGACAGTAAACTACGGTTATAACGAACACGTTTATAACGAACTGACAGATATAACGAACTAACTTTTTAGTCCCAACTATTTGCTGTAGTTATGCTGTATATAACGAATTACGGTTATAACGAACTAAAATTAGTAGTCCCTTTAGGTTCGTTATAACCGTAGTTTACTGTCTTCCGTTGTCCAATGAAGTCTGTGACCACGAGAAATGTAAGAGCGTGAATTGTCCAGCTGAATTGGCAGCCAAGTGATGTGACGTCCATGGGTCTGACGGAAAGCGTGAGGAATGATAACTTAGTCCCGGTACCATATATCTGCCATCTTGGTCGGTTCTTAGTTTTGCCAGTGAATGAGCGAGTATGGTTTTACGCCGCTTCTAGCAATATTCCAGCAATATCACGGCGGGGGACACCAGAAATGGGCTTCACACATTGTACCCACGTCGGGAATCGCACCAGGGTCTCGGCGTGACGAGCGAACGCTTTAACCACTAGGCTACCCGACCGCCCCTAGTTTTGCCAGACTGTTGGTTCCGATCCTAGAGTGGTATGGTGCTGCAATGAAGACCAACGCAACAACGTTTGGTGCAGTTCTGATTTCAAACATTCTAATTGCAAGCAACCGCTTAATTTTCAGATTTGCGTGCCAAAACGTTAACGAGGTTTGGCCTTCAACAACGTTGTTTTTCACAGTGAAGTTACTTCACCGATTTACTTTGTGTTTGAATAGACTCGGTCCCACGTGTAACTGTAATGTGTGACGAATGTTTTGCTCGTGGAATTTAGGCATGCAATGACCCGGATGTATGTGCAATTTCAGGGTCATCATGGGTCATCATATGACAGGCTGTTGTACCTGTGATTATCAGGCAATTACGTTTTAATCTGATTTTGTAAACGTGCACAGGAATTAATTTCCGCTATTATATAAAAAAAAGTAACGTTTTTGTTAGCCAGGTTCTGTAAGAGCCATGGCTGCGTCTGAAAGTGCGCGGTGAATACATGAACATATACATAATTAGGACTGCAAATCAAACTTGTGAGATGACAATTAAAGAATATGAACCAGATATGCCTACGTCACTACATGCTCGTTATGTATTGTATAACTTAGCAATGTGTATGCAAAAACCAAAATAAATCAATATAGATTTTTAAATTGTTTTGTGAAATTTTAGACTACCTGACCACAAAGTAACACTGTGATTAAGATAGAACACAGAGACACCTGTTATCCCTGTCAGAAGATATAGCACAGAGACTCCTGTTGTCCCCTTCATAAGATATAGCACAGAGACTCCTGTTGTCCCCGTCAGAAGATAAAGCATAGAGACTCCTATTATCCCCGTCAGAAGATTTAGCATAGAGACTCCTGTTGTCCCCGTCAGAAAATATAGCATTGAGACTCCTGTTATCTCCGTCAGAAATATAGCACAGAGACTCCTGTTATCACCGACAGAAGATATAGCACAGAGACACATGTTATCATCGACAGAAGATATAGCACAGAGACTCATGTTATCACCGACAGAAGATTTAGCACAGAGACTCATGTTATCACCGACAGGAGATATAGCACAGAGACTCATCTTGTCCCCTTCAGAAGATATAGCACAGAGACTCATGTTATCACCGACAGAGGATATAGCACAGAGACTCCTGTTATCACCGACAGAGGATATAGCACAGAGACTCATGTTATCACCGACAGAGGATATAGCACAGAGACTCATGTTCTCATCGACAGAAGATATAACACAGAGACTCGTGTTATCACCGACAGAAGATATAGCACAGAGACTCATGTTATCTCCGTCAGAAGATATAGTACAGAGACTCATGTTATCACCGACAGAAGATATAGCACAGAGACTCCTGTTATCACCGACAGAAGATATAGCACAGAGACTCCTGTTATCACCGACAGAACATTTATCACAGAGACACATGTTATCACCGACAGGAGATATAACACAGAGACTCCTGTTATCTCCGTCAGAAGATATAGCACAGAGACTCATGTTATCATCGACAGAAGATATAGCACAGAGACTCCTGTTATCACCGACAGAAGATCAGGACAATCTCTACAGCAGCATTAGAACCTGGTGTTTACGCAACCGGTAACTCGCAGAGGAAGGGGTCACTCCTTGAACAGACCTCAAACTTATGGTACGTTGTTGCTGATATAGCAATAGAGCCACACAATTCCCCAGGTGTCACGGGCGAGCCAGGCTTCCAGGTCACACCCACCACGGTCCGTCCATCTACCCAGGTGTTCACGCCATCCGGGGTGGATCGGTTGAATCCTATCCATATGTAGTACCCTACAATGGCAAGAAAAAATGATTATTTTCCAATTTAAACCTATTTATGTTTCATTTCACAATAATGACTTAAAATGAAGATAAATTTGTTTTAAACGGACAAGAAACCATGAACCTTCATCTGAAGATACCTGGTGTTGAAGACTGATGTTAATGTCTTCTTCGCAGTAAAGTCGAAATTAAAAGACACGCATATAATTAACTGTAATTAATATTCAGTTAAAAGCGACAAAGTCCTTTCCGTAATAATAAGAAATCGCTGCTAAATGCAGAATTTATTGTACCATTCCAACTACATCATTACCATGAGTTTATGAATAACCATCAAAATATTATTCACCAGGCGTTCGCGAAAAGGTGAATGTATCCTTCCCTCCCTGTGCCACCCATCACAAACACATGCAAAGGCAATTCAAGGGTTCTGTTGAAGATAATTTTTCTCACTGGAAATGTCCTCCACATACCTACCAGAAAGGCTTTGGAAGGCTGTAACACTGATCAACCATCCTTTGAGCAAGAATCGTTTGAAATCTTCGTAGAACAGCGTGGTCGAATGACCTCAATAGTGAAATGTAGACACCAAAGCCTGGTTTTGCTAGACATGAGGGGGGGAGGTGACTACAGGAAAGATGGACTCATCCCTCTTGTCATACAATCTTGATGATATTGTTCGTTACTGTAAATGTTCTTACCACACATTTCACATACCAGTGCATGGTATTTGTGAGGAAGTCCAGATATTCACACACACTTCAGATGACAGTTGCTTTGAAATTGTCTTTGAAGATAGACATGTAGGGATATTAATGGTCACATTGTTTTTTACAAACATCAAACTCATGCTCATGATACAGTCGGACTGTATGGATTTTGCTTTTAGCAGCGATTTCTTAGGATTATGGAATGGACTTTGATGGAGGAATATCCGGGGAGATAACTCTCCACTTCCGGTTCTTTCGAAACGAAACGTAAAATCTACCTTCGTGCATGCAAATCAAGGGAAGATAAGCATGTTTCTAATAGCCTATTTCTTTTGGATTTTTGTCCGACATCGCCTGAAAACGAGCATCGCCAGTGTTGTAGCCATGCTTTATCAAGTTTACACACTGCACAACACGAAAAACACGCCAGAGAATAATCAGTCTCGATTATCTGCCGAAACAAGTTCCAAAGGGAAGGCGATGAATTCGTAGACACAATTTACAGGGATTTCGTAGATAAACCTGGAGTGAATTCGTAGCAACATTTTATCATAGTGAGAGAAACTAGCAGTGGCCAGGCGACCAGACACCACTTCAGCCTCAGTCTCTGAAAATGTATCTAAAATATATCTAAGATATATACATGAATGTATATAAATGTATATAAATGTGTAAAATTACACATCAGCATATCATTTCGTCGAACATGTTCATCTTTAAAATAAATAATGAGCCGAATGTGAAGATATAAATATTAGAAACATATCCTTGGACCATTGCGTCAGGTCATAATGCACCCCACATTTATTGTCATTGAAAATTTAAGATTTGAAATGCATTTGCCACATGTGTATATGTAATAAATCAATATTGAAATTTATTTCCAATTTTTTTAAATTTTGTTTTGTCTACGAGTTCACTGTGAATCTTCTCCACGAGTTTCTTGTGTCTACGAATTCTCGATGGCTACGAAATACTTTGGTTACGAGTTCATCTACAGCGACTAACGGGATCGATCGGGTGGTCAGGATTGGTTCAAACAAGTTATCGTATCACAGTTGTCGTAAGAGGCGAATATGGGATCGGATGGTCAGGCTTGCTGACGTGGTTGATGCATGTCATTGATCCCAATTGCGTGGATCAATGATCATGATATCAGTCATAGTATTGCCTGGTCCAGACTCGATTATTGACAGACCGCCGTCATATAGCTGGCATACTGCTGAGTGCGGCGTTAAACAACAAACAAACAACACATCAGAAGCAGAAAATAAGCGGTACGTTAAACGGTCGTTCGTGGTTCACACAAAACATCTCATTCGAACGCAGCAACCATGATTTATATAACAGGAAATTGAAGAACATTTATCTCCATAGCAACAGCGTCCTTAGATACTAGATCACCACGGGGTCAACATGAGAAAATATGTCTAGGGGAGAAGTGTAAATGCATTATCAAAGAACAGCCTTGATCTGTGTCAAGGTTGGAAAGATAACAATCAGTGACTTAAGGTATTGAGTGAGTGAGTGAGTGTTTTACGCTGCTTTTAGCAATATTCAAGCAATATCACGGCGGGGGACACCAGAAATGGGCTTCACACATTGTACCCATGTCGGGAATCGAACCCGGGTCTTCGGCGTGACGAGCGAACGCTTTAACCACTAGGCTGCCCGACCGCCCCCTTAAGGTATTGTCGTGGATACACGCGAGCACCTGCTATCATCACTATTTTATAGTGATTTATAAACACATGCTAGGTCGATGTTTTTGCTGGTGGATCTAATTTCCCGAGCTTCAGCATAAACTAAGTATTTATATATTTTTATTTATATATGTAAAAATATTTGATGCTATGATGTTAAGATACAGAGAATAAAGTGATACTATTCTCATTAACATGTGTATATTATTTGTATATTGGCCTATATTTCCAGATGTGGTGGCCGTTTTCTCTAAGATCGTTAGCCGGTTCTTCTAGACCATTTTTGTCTTAGGTCTTTTTATAACCCCACATAATAAGGGGGCATCCATTTGAATAATATGGTCAGATGGATGGGCTTTTTCCCCCTGTTATATCCAACAAACTATTTATTTACTGAGCACAATCTAACAATCAACTCATTTTTACTATTAACAAAAAAAATGACGTTTGGGTATTTTTCACACAGCAAACTATTCATTTACGCCTACTTTGGCGGTACTTATATACTGGTAGAAATATGTATTTAGATTTAGAATTTGCAAAAAGGAGAATTGGTAGCGAGTGAATGTTTGTTGAATGTGCTGATGTTGTTTTACGCCGAGGTCATGTACGGTTATACCACGACTATACCTCATGTATTTTACCTTTCGTAGGAAGTTCTCATAAATAATACATGTTCTTCTCAAGTGTATTTAAACAACACGGCTGTCTAAACCAGGCAGCTAAAAAACTGGTGTTTGTTCAGATCACTTTGTTGTTGAACGCCACACTGTAATAAGTTTGTAAATAATCGAGTCTGGATAGGCCAGTCCAGTGATTGATATCATGAGCATCGACTCAGTTCACTACTGACTCCAGCTACTTAAACGTGGTTCTGACGCCTTCCATCAATATATTAACCTGCGTTTGAAAGGTTGCGAAACACGGCTACCATCTCTTGTAGACATAAAATTGCATTGTACCGATGCATACTACAATGCTATCTTCCAGAGTGCGCAAGGGGCGGTCGGGTAGCCTAGTGGTTAAAGCGTTCGCTCGTCACGCCGAAGACCCGGGTTCGATTCCCGACATGGGTACATTGTGTGAAGCCCATTTCTGGTGTCCCCCGCCGTGATATTGCTGGAATATTGTTAAAGCGGTGTAAAACCATACTCACTCACTCACTCCAGAGTGCGCAATAGCTTTTACTGGAAGCGCCCGTAAATATAAATGTTTGAAAGATCAAATGTTATAAAATTCTAATACCTGGACAATGGGCGTCATCCATTGTTCATGTCACGTGAAGAAAGCAATAAGTTGTTTTTTCCCTTCTTTTCTGTTTTATCGTGACAATTATAGATTATGTGTCCCAGTCTTTTTGCGAGGATTTTGCATGATGTATTCCCGTGGGAAAGAACTCGTTGGTATTCCCAAACATTTAACTTAAGAAATGTATGCGTAATTCATGGAGGATCGTTGCTTATCTAACATGTCAAGCAAAACAGATAGTCCTTAAGTCCGCGTGTAGCGTTGCTTATTCTGTGAGTATTAACTCAAGATAGATAATACGTAATTAATGGTGGATCTTTGCTTATTATCTCACATGTCAAGCAAAACAGATACTCCTTAAGTCCGCGTGTAGCGTTGCTTATTCTCTAAATCTCTGGCGTAAGTAAGTACTTTCCTCACACCCGTGAAGATCCAGGTTAAAATTCTTCAGCAACTCATGCTTGTGAAAGGCTACTATGCTTGTCGTAAGACGCGACTAACGGGATCGGGTGGTCAGGCTAACTGTGTCATCGTATGTCAATTGCGTAGATCATGATGTCAATCACTGGATTGTCTGTTCCAGACTCGATTATTTATAGCTGGAGTACTGATGAATGCAGCGTTAAAGAAATAAACAAACCAATTTTCATCACCTGTCATAGTGTCCATCACGGTCTGTACTTCCTCCGGAGTATCAAGGATCGCCAGGTCCCCACCATCCGCCTGACACACCCCTTTTGCCCCCTCCCAAGTCAGAGTCTCCGACTTATATACCAGGTATGTAGGCACGGGGGTCGTGGTCGTCGTGGGCGGTGTCGTGGACGTTGTTGACGGGATGGGACAGTCAACATTGACTGACGAGACTAAAATCAAATAAAACAAATACCAGCAAAGCCATTGTTTATGCCAGTTAGAAGGGGCCCTTCCCGACCTGAGTACTATCGCTTTGTATCTGGGCTTGAGAGTGAGTGAGTGGGGTTTAACGCCGCTTTGAACAGTATTCCAATTATATCACGGCGTGTCAGCTTGATGTGGGGGAAAACCCGAAGTGATGCAGGTATTAGAGCTTTACCATGTTGGTGAAACCAACGAGCATCTGTTTGGTGCTGACAAGCCTAGAAACATAATCGGGGCATAATTCGAACCCTCGATCAGTTTCTGGCACGCCTAAAGGCAAATTGTAAAGGGCTTAGACGACTGGACCAACCATGCACCCCATCTCGGCTTGAGAAGGACCCAAACAGCCCCATATATACATAGATGAAATGGATTGAAACCACTTAGAGTGAGTGAGTGAGTTGGGTTTAACGCCGCTTTTAACAGTATTCCAGTTATATCACTGCGAGTCAGCTTAATGTGGGAGGTAAGCCCGAAGTGATGCAGGTCTCAGACGTTAACCAATTCGGTGAAACCCACGAGCACAGGTATGGTGCTGACAAACCTAGAAACAAACATTCTTACATACATTTAATAATTTTTATATAATTTAAAACATTTTTCCCATTTGGATAAAGGTATCTTGCCATGACCTCTCATAAACGTCAACCGAGGTCTATGTGCAGAAATGTTTCTTGGAGGCCAGCATTTCTAAACTGCAGGGCAACGGAAACATACGCTTGAAAATTAGATTTGACCAACAAATTACAAATGTTATCAAAGCGTTACCTGGCTGATACCCGTATCACATACATCACCATCGAATAACTATTTCTTGCTTGTTTCATTTTAGCCACCTTCAAACATGGCTGTATACTTTCTTTTACATGGCAGTATAGATATCCTTATATGTCATAATCTATAGCATCATTTAAAACATGTTCTTTTTTTATTTTGAGAAGGTTATCTTTGATGGTTGCCGTGACCCCACACAAACGTCAACCGAAGAGATATTTTGTTTGATATGCATTTCTTAGTGAGTGAGTGAGTGAGTTTGGTTTTACGCCGCTTTTAGCAATATTCCAGCAATATCACGGCGGGGGACACCAGAAATGGGCTTCACACATTGTACCCATGTCGGGAATCGAACGCGGGTCCATTTCTTAGAAGTTGACGGATGACAAGGTAGACACAATTTTTATGGATAACACCTTCTTTAATACTGGGAAAAGCGACGTTAAACCCCCGAGCATAAAACCTCCGACATAAAAATCCGACAGCAAATCAGCCATCTCGGACCATATCAGCAACTGTCCCAATCACATCATCAACTGGGACAACGTCCAAATCCTCGCCAACAACCTCCATGATTTCACTAAAAGAAAACTAACAGAAGCAGTCCACATTCGCCGCCTCAAGCCATCAATCAACAGATATCAAGGCTATTTCATCCCATCCGCCTACTATGAACTCATCAAGCAATAATCACTTATCCTGTTTATTGGCTTCATGTCCCTATTGGCTTCCACCTACCAGTATGTGTACTCTGTCCATCGTGTTGTGACAGCATTATCCCTTTGTTGTCACACCTACCTATGTTATCCCACTCATGTATGCAATTGTCATGACTGTTAATCCTCCACCTACTATATATATTCTGTACTATGTCCCTCATTCAGTCTTGCTTGACAACGGTATAAGGATCTATACCAAAACGTCGCTTTTCCCAGTATTAAAGAAGTTGTTATCCATAGAAATTGCGTCTATCTTGCGAAGAGATATATCTTGGAGGCCATGTTGTCCTAGTTCCATGAATATTGTATCAGTCCCAGGCCTAAATGGATCATAACCACTGCAGGTTGTCATTAATTAAAAAGCTTACATAAAGTGTTGCATGAAGCGAAAGGAATACCGATCCATACTTCCGGAATTCGACTTCCGTTTGCCCGGACTGAATACGTGATAAAGTCATTGATTCTACATTAACCCAAGACTAGAAACCAGCTGCTAACAATTGCCTCGGTTGTATTTGTAGGCATTTCAAACAAGTTCTGCCTGATATTTAACACTTCTTTGAAGTGAAACCATTTTTATCTCTCCGTCGTATTCCAATCTCTCCGCGGTGAGTAGGTAAATAAAGAATACTAAACGAGCTCCCGTGTAATACCAATTTTATGAAACGAGTGAATAGTTCTGGTATCTATCTGGTTGTCATTTATAACGTTTTCAGAATTAAACTGTTGAGTATGAATAGGCTGACACCTACACGATCCACGGCATAGTCCAACTGAGTTTAACAGAATAATACTTCAAAACACGTCAAAAGTTGAAACGTATGAATTTAATACCATACAAGGGTCAGCCTTTAGAATTCACAAATTTATCGTAGGGCTAAGACTATCGCAACTCACATACTTTAACCAGACTAACGACTGTCGCTGCGCTACAATACGATCGCCTTGTGGAGCGGGCCTTGCACCTCAAGGTTTACAACAACGTCACAATACCCGATGACGTAGTTTTGTGGAAATTTGTTGCAAGATCCATAGGCGAAACAATGTGACGTCAGCCTAGCAACAAGGTTACTGGGGTCATCGAGTGTGCATAAGCTCCTCTCAGTGATCTATCAACTCCACATGTCAATGTCGTGGAATCAGCCAAGGGATGTTGAGAGCTTTCAATATTTATTCGTGAAACGTGTTCCGAGAGTACATAAGCACATAATACAGATGTATGTTTATTAACCCTCATGGTGCCTGGACGTCAGTCAGCCTGCAAACCGCTCAGTGCCGCGCTGTGATGACGTCGCTGTTTCAAAAACGTATACATTGTATCAAAAGTGTTACAACGTCTTTATTTCTTCACACAGTGTAACCAAATTGTATAACATGCAACTCGAGTTGATTGTCTTTCCAACAGTATCTAAAGTCACCAAATCCAAAAGATCTATGCACTGCCCAGCCATCGATAAAAGTGCTGGTATTATAAGTTTCCTACTTTTCCACATTAATCGTAATATGGACGCACCCGAATATGGCAAGCAAAGTCAAGTAAGCGCCCTTGTTTGAAATCTAAATGACCAATAACTCATATCATTGGCAAGTACATGTCCTAACAGTGATAGACAGGTGATATTTATGTTGAAGTACACATTCACTGAGAATTTTCCGTGAGTTATATTTACCGATAAAAAATCCCGATGAAATTGTGCGTGTTTTTGACGTCAAAACAAAATTGACGGAAGTGGTCGTGATTAATTCATACGCAGACTGTTTCAAAGATTATGGCACAAAACGAATGACAGTTTGGAGTGTATATCTTGAAGAAACGGTTACGTCCATGTATGTTTCAATGACCGTGCTCTTTTATTAGTGATAAAAACAACTTCGGGGTAACTGACATCGTACATTTTCAAAGGACAAAATGTGAAAGATCACTAAACAGCCCTAATAATACTCAAATTGACATCGCTCAATATCGGGCATCATTGTTATTTCTTAATAATTAACAAGATTATACTAACGTAATACCACCCAAGAGTAAGTACATGTAGATTCAATCAAAATTGTTGAAACGTTTTCATGGGCAGCAAATCTATTCAACAAACCTATTTTCGATCACTCGCAACTCGGGCGCCATATGTCATTGTTCCACTATGACCACCAGGAAACATACATCCTCGCATCAGCTCGTATTTCACACTTTTCTGTCTAACTTAGACCTTTGCTCAAAATATACTTCTATGGCCAGTCCATGAAATACCACTTTTTCTTTCATTTATTCGTTTGATTTATAAATACGACTTTAGAAGTGTATTTACACCTAGCTAGGTATGACATGTACATTTAAGGACATACGTGATAGTTTATTTCCACTAGTTTCCCATTCCATCCCATTCTACCAAAGGAAAAGTTTGAAAAAGATAATGATCGTTGGTCAATTAAAGTAATGGAATTATTTGTCATAAAAGGAAAAATATATTCTTGGTGTTGAACTTCGAAAATTTAACCAGCAAAATCTTCGATAAAAATGGTTTATTATGTCTTTCCTTTTTTTCTTAATTTTGGCCTAGCTTAACTACAGCTTGGAGGGAAGATATACAAATTAAAATGGTGAAAAAAAACCCACAAGAATGCATTGATTTTGCTCTTAGACAAATATTTATTTTTAAAAAAATCTATTTCATACTTAGGATACAAAACAAAGTAGAATATAATTACTACTATATGTCACTGGTCGAAGTATTTTGTAATTTAGATAATGCAAAGTGAAAAAAAGACATCAATATAACTATATAAAACATCAAAACGAAATCACATTTACACTGACAACTTTTTGTCTTTCAGAAATTGATTATCTATATATTGTGAGTAAATCTGATTACTTTTACTGTTTATGTTATAAATTGAACCATTCGAGATTCCAAGAGATGAAGTTAAAATATTAAAAATCTAGGTTTAATATTGGATCCATTTTTACAGCTTTCTAACTGTACTCAAGTAAATGCACATTATTTTTTGGGAATATCATGCCTTCAATCAGATATGAAAAGCACATGTCAACATACCAAAATTAGAAAACTGCGCCAAATATTCTAACACTGTTAGTCAAATGATAAGCGGTCTCATTCACTCGTCGGTCGCCGTAGACATTTTCCAATCGTGATATACTAGATATGCTTTCTAGTTCAGTCAAAGAGAATATTGTTATTTGGAAAATGAAACCACGCGTATCCATTATACTACCACAACATTAGATCAGCTGTTTCATGTGACGTCATCCACGTCACAACACGCGAGGTCAAATCACGCGCACCTGTCCAGACGACAAATTCACAGCGGCGGGAAATCACCGACCGTCTATTAGCCTATTTGAATAAAATTGCAGATTGTAACGAAATAAAATTAATTTTACTCATTGCTGACATTTCAGATGACATATCAAATAAGGGTTGAAGACTTGCAATAGATTATCGTACATTAATCGAGAGTACAGTGTACATAAATAATTTGTAAATCTAATATTAATTTTTGATCTAATATCCATGGCAGAATGTTTGAAAACGAGCTATAATATATTCCATTTTCTGAAGAGATTAGTAACGTGTATTTGATGATATATATGCATACACAATTGGTTATCAATTATCTTCTACAATCACAGCATGAACTATGTACATGAGACTCATGGAAAATACTATTTCAGCAAACCAATCACAGCGCCATTATCACAGTTTCCATGAAAGGAAAAACAAATCGAAATCGAACTAACAGCACAGCGTATCCATAAGCGGTTAACCCAAATACAAAAAGGTATTGATGTCATCATTGTAGAAGTAATGTTGATGTTTTCAGTAGTTGCATTATGTTTGTATCGCCTGTACCATCGACAGAAACGGGGGCCGAGCTACCACATGTGGAACCGACACCTTGACACAATTTGTTTACAATATGGCGTCGACTCACGTTAGATGTCGTGGCCACACTTTTGAAATCTCCATTTGCGAAAAAATGTGAAACAGTTAGGGCAAGTCACTCACACGGTCAGGTAGTTTGAGCAATCACACATGACTCTTAGTAATTTCATATGAAAAAAGTAGCAGTTATTTGTCTGAACGGGCAAGTATGTAGGACAACCGGTTAACAAGAAATCACGGCACAGATATGATGCGAACGTGCCCTGTCGATCACTTCGGGCTTGGCCATTCAATGTTTAGGTTTTGATCATTAACCTTCTGCCCATAAATATACACTACCAACTTAATATTAACGATTATAGCTATCTTTCCATATCTTTGATTTGAATATTTTCTGTAAATCAGCATCATAAACAAAAAGACAGTCTGCACTGTCGGTTGGTATGTAGCGCCGTGCTAAATCGCCATGACACACAGTCGATAAACATATGCAATACTTGAACAAAAAACTTCCGTGGCCAACTAAACGTTAGTACTCTTACGCCAATAACTGTACAGTGGGGACTAGTAAATCTTTCTGACCAGTTCGATCAGATTTCTTTTTCAAATTGGCTGCCTGATATAATAATAGTTACGTGTATGTGACATGGGTGCATAATAAAAAAAATGCCTTCATTCGCATGAAGTTCAACATGGCAGAAAAAGGCCGAGAAGAGCGGTAACCACATTACTAATCTCGCCATATTTCGCAATCCGTAGCACTGCATAAAATATGAGTTACACGATATTAACGTTGAGATGATTAGGGTGATGATTGTTATAAATTCATTCAATGAACGTCATAAATGTAATGGAAATATACATTGTCGTTTTCTCATGTGTACCGACCATTCCGCCATTACCGATAGTCGATAAAAATATACAAAACGTGTAAATAAACTTGTTCATAAAGGAGTGAACAGAATTGTATTTACGTGAATAAGTATACAGTTGGGAAAAATATGTCTTTCTGACCACTCAGGTCATATTTTTTCTTATGAACAAGGATTTTGTCTGAAAATATTTTCGTGTTTGTGACATGGGTGCATAATCAAAATCCGCCGTCATTCGCTTGGTGCTCAAACATGGCAGAAAAAAGGCCGAGAAGAGCGGTAGCCACTTTACTAATCTCGCCATATTTCGCAAACCGTAGCATTGTATAAAGTATGAGTTACACTATGTTAAAGGTAAGATAATTGGGGTGATGATGGTTATAGTCACAGGGCCACGTATAGCCATACTGTACTGACACACTTTTTTTAGTGTAATCAGTACAATCAGTATAGTATGGCTATACGTGGCCCTGTGGTTATAGTTTTGACTTTGCGCACTCAGTGTTAAATATCAAAATTCACAGTTTAAAAAGGGCATTTTCTCGGGACCATATATGGTCCCCTGGCACTATGCGGGTGTGAAAAGTGAGGGACCATATATGGTCCCGTGGCACCAAGAGGGTTAAACGGGTGATCTCTTCACGGGCAAGTAATAATAATAATTATCACTAATAGGGTTAAAAATAACGGAGTTTCCAAAAATCGTGTGTGCAAGCGGCATTCGAATCTTATTGTGACGTAAGGTCGGAATGACGTCACACTTGAAATGACGTCACACTAGAAACGACGTCAGAGCTGAAGATTGCTGACGTCTTTCGACAACTGTGTTTTTCTAAGTCGGTGGACGTGATCAGTGCAAACTTTTAAAGGGGAGCTCAACATGATAAAGAAATAATGGATAATAAAGAAATTATTACACTCTATGTGTTTAAAACAAATTTTACGAAACTCGCGTAAGAACTTATGTATTACCCTCGCTATAGCTGGGTAAATGCTAGAGTTCTGACACTCGTTTCGTGAAATCACGGGCTTGTAAAATAAACTGTATTAATAAAAAATTAAAACATCGTGGTACTCAGGGTATGACACGAAACGGGTGTTTATGTCACAGGTGAATGTAGAAGACAACCCACCATTCTCCAGCAAGTAGCGTCCCTTAGGCATGCCACGATCCTATGATTTTTTCTGAGATCATCATGAACAAACACTAAATGAATGAGTGAAAAAGACTTTACGCCGCTTTTAGCAATATTTCAGCAATATCACGGCGGGGATACTAGAAATGGGCTCTATACATGTGGCGAATCGAACGAGTAAACGCTGTAACTATTTGGCTACCCCACCGCCCAAACACAAATGAATCATATCCACCGGCTGATAGGGTTCGGGTGAGCTCACTTTTGTTTCTATTAGAGAGACGTTTCACCAGAATGGGGCATAACTTCCCCTCGTTGTATATCTGGATTGATCACAAGATCGATGCTGGAATCAAAGTCACTGACTTCTAGTGTCAACTGGCTGCTTTCTAACGATTGTGTCTGCCTCGGTGCTTACAGTGATGTCATCTACGCACACATTATTGTGTCTACTGTCTACTGTCTACTGTCTACTGTCCTGGTTGTTCTGATCACACTGGTTCTCACTGGAGCATAACTTCATGCTGAGACTTTGTAGGTTTTTTTCCCTTTTGAAGTGGTTTTATGTTTGTCAGTAGATCAATAGATGTCAATCATTGTTTATAACTGCTGTCAACGTTTGAGTTTATGCTGAAGGGTAAATTTTGATTTTTTTCACACTTATGTTAATAAACGAAACAAAGCGTGTTTCATACACAACTCAAAAGAAGTGAAGGCCCGATTCTTCATATTACTACAGTTAATCTGTTCTAGCAGGTAAACTACAAATAAAGTAATATGAAAGATGGTCTTTAACTGCTTCTGACTAGTATAAATAGATTGACTGTATGCGAGCGACGTGATATAACATGTGCAGATAAAAAAACAGGTGATGACAACTATTTTTATGAAAAGCATACGGAAAGGTTTTGCTGCCATCAACGAGTCAATGCTATCGTAATTTGTCGCCAAATGAAAGCATTCATTTATGATTTAATATACATGACCTAATAACATTGTTATATAGACTTTATTAAAACTTTTACAGTTTTACAAAATCCACCAGAAGTCCACCAAATTGTTGGCTTTTAAAGGCCTTGCTTTCCCAGTTAGGGGAATATGTTATTTTTAAATCTGAAGTTATAACTTCATCATAAGCCTTTGTAGTTTTTCATCATCTCTATTTGTGACGAAGTACAGTGTACGTGGTACACAAAATAGGATACTGAACTGATTTCACAAACTCTATGGAGTTGGGGACTCATGTTGTTGTTTTCTTCATTTTTGGGGCTGAGGTGGGGGGGGGGGGGGGGGGGGGGTTCATAAAAGAGTTGATTTTTTTTCCACTCACATTTAATATATATACCTATGGAGGGAATGCTGAGATTTTTTCACTATCTACTTAAACACAATAACTGTACAGACGGGGGTGATTTAAACAGTCCACGGATTTCTGGGTAAAAAGTAATTGGTTGATTTATGGCCCTAAATTTCATGGGACTATCACACAATCAGCGCGTTGCCGGTCATGGCAATAATTTAAAAAGATAATACACAAAAGAAGTCAAAGAACACCCGATCTTTTCATCTGACACCCTTCATCAGTCGCGAGGGAAAGCGATAGAGCAAGAAAGTCATAGAGAGAAAAAGCGAGAAAGCCATAGAGATATAGAGCGATAAAGTTTTTTTGCTGATATTCAGTGATCCATTCCTGTTATTTTCACCGCTATTTTGCCTCTTATACCTAGATTTGTTCAACCTTTCGTAGTAGATAGATGTGTCAGATATAGATACAGGATGCTTTCTCGTTTAGTTTGTACAAACGCACAAAAGTCATCTTAATTTTATTATAGTTCAAATAACTCCACAGAAAGTCCGAGTTTAAAATGAGAGTTTAACTGGTCGGTGTGATAACACCATCGTCACAAATGTTCTGCAGGTATAAGTTAAGGCACGAGGACCTGGTGTCTAGTCATTGAAAAGTTTAGTCTGAGTCGCACAGTCCTGTGTAAATACATATTAAGTTATAAATTTCATAAAATGTCTTCCATGTCGCCATGGCGGAAAACTACATTCGTTAGCTTTCGTTGCCTGACTTCGTGGGTTCGAATCCCGCTAGCGACACACGTTTTTCGTGAAAATGTTCAATCATCAAGGGCTATGACAGGGAAAAGAAGAAGATCCGTCATTGCTAAATTCTGTTTAATTAACAATTCAGATAGTTTATGCATGGTCAAATAAAAGCAGTCATGAATTAAAATACGAGAAAACGAGGATATACGTTCCATGCGTCAAGGCAGATGACGGACGTTGACCAGTGACATAGGCTGGTTGACCACATGGACGTTTGTTATGGACATGTTTAGTTTACTGTTTTTAAGAACATTTTATCAGAAGCCAAGCAAAACTCACATCCTCCTATAATCCACATATTCTTTCCATTGAATAAATGCATTTTGGTTTATTTATATATATTTAAAGTAGTTAATAGTCGTTTTAGATCGATAAGAAATACTATTAAAACAAAAATGAAATTTAAAAAGATAATTGAAATAAGTTCAAATGTTCAATTTAATTTTTTAAAATGCCTGGAGATTGTGTTCAGGGTACCAACACAGTGCCTTGTAGAAATAATTCTGTAAAATCCACATAACACAAATGACCATGGAATTATTTTTTTGAATAGATAAAATATTACTTTTTGGGAAAAATCATGTGCAACTATAAATATGTTTAATTGTATTTCGGTATATTTAAAAAAAAACTGAAATCACGAATAAGAAAGTTTTTTACCTCTGTCGAAGATATGTGTTGTATTGCTCGAAACTTGATTCGTCATGTCAACAGTCTGCTTGTCGTATAAATAACACTCCGCATCACCGCCATCACCTGAAGACATCACGACCACACAGTTACTCATATAAAAACAGTTTTCAATACACTTTAAAGAAGTTGTATTTGGAGTGAAGTGAATATGTGCATCAGTAAACATCGTATTTGCCAAGTCCACGCGCCTTCTGTATTCGGCACGCGTCGTTTCACCACAAACATGCTGTCCCAGAAGAATAAAAAGTAAATTCCATATAAAATTGACCATGATGCTGTTCTTAAGTAAACTTTGATCAGTCTGTCACCACTTGCCCGGGCGGCGCATGGAAGTCTCGTGCTGCGCGAGGTAGGACTGCGGGCAGGTGAAACCAGTTCGTACATATATACTTCAGCTGGAAGTAACATCGATGAGGCACAGAGAGAATAATTGATTTTTTGGATCGATAATCAGCGAGGCAAATACAATTTAATTGGTTGAAATGTTATAAATATTAACATCATAGATTGATTTATGTGAAAAACATTTATGGAAGAGAACATGTTGCAATATATTTAAGCGCAAATATCATGAAAAGCTGTGGTAGATTTTTCTTCCATCATGTAGCCAGAATGATGTACAATACGATGGCCGAGAAAGAAAATGTGGAAATATAAATTGTGCCTATGACTGCTTGAGTGCATCAAAGCCAACATCACCCTAAAACTGGCATTGATTTACGGTAGTGTTCATTATTGAGCACAAAGGAGTGCCACAACGGTCGCTGCGCTGTGCATAGTTGGTTTTTGCTTTCCTGTTTACTCTTGACAATATGACTTGACTATTTATATGATCATTGTCTACTGACTGACTGACTGATTATGGTTTTACGCCGCTTTTAGCAATATTCCAGCAATATCACGGCAGGGGGGCACCAGAAATGGGCTTCACACATTGTACCCATGTCGGGAATCGAACCCGGGTCTTCGGCGTAACGAGCGAACGCTTTAACCACTAGGCTACTCGACCGCCCCCCATTGTCTACTGGAATTGTATGGTGCACTGATTGTTTTCATATGTTACCGGCCTCCAAATAATACGAACCTAATTTATTATTATAACATCGTACATTGATTGAGACTCATTGAGAATGTTACTGGCCTCCGAATAATGAAATATATGAACTAATGTCCAAAAGAAACGATGCCAAGTGTTTGAAAGGTTACGGAAGAAAAAACAAAACCATATAGAAAATTCATATTGGTATATTTCATAAGAGCAATCTTTTAACAACATGTGTAAAAATATTAATTACAATGAAACTTTAACATGTAGATGGACAGGCCTATAAAGATGCGTAGGGTCAACAATGAAAGTCACCTTCATAACACATGACAAGGCAGGTATGAAAATGTCAGAATGCTCATCAAAATGTCACGTTAATTTTGGATATGTCCACCTTGAGCATTAATGCACACCAGAACACGTGGACGGGCCGATGACGTCAAACGTCGGATGACGTTGGAGGCAATGCGTTGTCTTTCGGCGATTAACCGTGGGTTCGTACTCTCCAGTACACGGTTTGTCCACTGATCGTGTGTCGCAATGCCGTCGCTGCCTGACGAAGCGGTTTCGGGGGTTGATTGTCCGGATGTAGCGATCTTGAATGGGCGTGGACACCCGTGGTCTTCCGCTAATCGACCTGTCTGTTGTCCGGCCTGTATGACGTAACCGTTGCATCAACTTGGTTTTTGAAAGTGCATGTGTTTTACACAAATTGTCAAATTTTCTCGCTTTTCCCCACCGATTACATTAAGCTTGGTACGTTGGATATGTTTAAGTATGTTTTCATATAAAATAAATCACTTATAATAACCATTTTTTTTAGTTGGTATCGTTTCTTTAGGCCATTAGTTTATGGGTATCTTTCGTGATGTCTGTTCACTATAGCTAATGTACCAGTTGCAGCGTCTTTCTTACCCCGCTGTCTTGGCGCTAGGTTTGCGTACTATGAGTAACATAAGAGTAAATTGAACAGGGGGAAAGAAGATACTTCTAACTTTAGATGTACTATTCAGCAGGGGTCGTGGAGTGGTTAAAGCGTTCGCTCGTCACACCCAACACCCGGGTTCGATTCCCGACATGGGTACAATGTGTGAAGCCCATTTCTGGTGTCCCCCGACGTGATATTGCTGGAATATTGCTAAAAGCGGCGTAAAACCAAACTCACTCACTCACTCACTCACTCACTCACTACTATTCAGCAGTGCAGGGGTACCATTCAGACCCTCGGCGACCTGTTATCAAGATTGGACCAACTCAGCAGAACCACGAGACACTGCCTTACATCTATGACGTCGATGTGTTTAAGTTTCGATTGTTGTAGAGTGCAGGAGAAGAGACAACTTCAATCAACAAAATGTACGCTGACGGACTGTCTGTACTGAGAAGGGAGCGTCGGGTAGCCTAGTGGTTAAAGTGTTCGCTCGTCACGCCAAGACCCGGGTTCGATTCCCGACATGGGTACAATGTGTGAAGCCCATTTCTGATGTCCCCCGCCGTGATATTGCTGGAATATTGCTAAATGCGGCGTAAAACCATACTCACTATCCCAATCCAAGCTGTTCAGCATTTCCCTACTTTTGAGGGGGCACGGGTGGCCCAGTCGTCTAGAGCGCCGCGATTCGCTGTGCAGAGTTCGAATCCCGGTTCGCCCCAATTATGTTTCTAGGTTTGTCAGCACCATACCCGTGCTCGTGGGTTTCACCGAAGTGGTAAACGTCTGAGACCTGCATCACTTCGGGCTTTCCTCCCACATTTAGCTGACACGCCGTGATATGACTGGAATACTGTTAAATGCGGCGTTAAGCCCAACTCACTCACTCACTCACTCACCCTACTTTTGATATCAGGAAATCGCCTATGTTCGGAGAGAGAAAGAAGAATCTACCTAAGCTACCCAACACAAGCATCCATCCAACGAGAAGGATTGACGCTGGTGAAAACTTCCTTATCGTCGATCAAGGAGACAACGACAAACTTCTCTTCTTCACAACACGAAAAATATCTGGAACATTTCTGTGAAGCTGAGGCCGTATTTGCTGATGGCACTTCCCTCTATTCCTCCCCAAGCTGTCAAATTTACACCCTCCATGATGAACATCAAGGCAACATGTATGACCTTGTTCACTGCGTCCTACCGAAAAGACTGAAGCTTCCTCCACAACCGCCTTCCAACAAATTAAGGATAAAGCAAAACGACATCATTTTATTCTGAAACCCATGGTATTCCAGATTGATTTTGAGAAGGCTGCTGCCAATTCTGGTATTACAGTTTTTTAACATGTCCAGATACGTGGCTGCTTTTTCAATTATGCTCAGGCCTTGTGGAGGAAGATCCGGCATCTTGGTCTTGTTACTCTCTACGAAGAAGGTGCAGGCCCTTCCCTTGCATCTCTTTACCAGATTGGACCGCCTCCGTGGTCTAGTGGTAGAGCGTCCGCCCGGAGAGCGTCATACCAAACGACGTTAAAATGATACTTTTTATTACCCTGTCTGGCGCTCGGCATTAAGGGGCTACAACAAGGAATGGTCGGCTCGGAGTCAGTACACTGTGTCTGAGTTGGGTATTCATGTTAAACTGCGGCATGGTATCTCAGTGAGCTAGCACTATAAATCGGCATCAGTCCGGACTAGTACAAGCAGCCACACACACACACACACACGTACATGCACGTCGCTATATAAGTTCAATAACCTTGGACGCGACGTTAAACCCCATTTCACCTCACCTCACCTTTACCAGATTGACAATGTTTGGTTGGATACAATTGCCGATAGCCCACAAAGAGAAACAGCCACTGAGTTTAAGGACTATGTGACGACTACTTGGGTAGAGAGTGTTCACTGGGATAAAGAGCAGTGGAATACTTTACTCACAGCGGTCATAGGACCAACAACATCATCGAGGGGTAGCACAACAAACTCCACTCTTTGACTACTTATCACCCCAATATCTTTGCTTTTGTAAAACTGATTCAGCGCGAGCAATTCAAAATAGAGGTAACACGTGCCCATCAGTGTGGTCACCCTGGACAACCACCTAGAAAACATCGCTATGCTGCAGTCGACCGGTCGACTTAGCTGAGAGCTAACGACAGACTCATCAATGGCCACTTATCTGTCTTGGACTATACCAACGTTACCCATCGTCTTGGCGTGTGGGATAGTTGGACTATAACTAGATGTATGATCAATGTATGATTGATGGTGCTCTATTTATTTGTATAAAAGTTCTATCTGAAACACATTGTTCATACGAACAAACATAAAGCTATCCTTTATTAAAGTTATTTATTTGTTCAGTTTTTTTGTAACCCCTTAAGAATTCAAGAGTTGGATGTTCTATACCCACATTATCTAATTACCTAAATCCGCGAGTGGGTAGGTAGGTGGGAGGTTGGGTGGGTTGGTGGATGGATGATGGCTGTGTGAGTGAGTAAGTGGGTATGTTCGTGAATGAGTGAGTGAGTGAGGGGATGAGTGAGTGAGTGAGTGTGTGAGTGAGTGATCGAGTTATGAATAGGTGATATCGTTATCTGTCGAATGCCTATGGCATACATATGCTGATTAAAGACTTCAGACGTACAGTACTTGTGAGCTAAATTCACATTCAGCCAATCAAGCTAATTCATACATTCGATACAAAAGAGCACAAACGAAAACGCCAAGTAAAAGCGCGATAACGCAACAATGCGACATCAATGTCAATGTTTGCTTGTTTTTTTATAGGACAAAAATGCGACGACGCGACAATGTCTCTTCTAGGATTCCATTCTATTACAGAATAATCGCGGTGCTGGGGATCCAAAAGGAAACACGTTACTGTAGCCTCCAGCCTATCCCACCGCGCTATGTGGGTGGAAAACATTTTCACACACATGCACGTAAAGCAATTTTATACACATATTTTGCAGATCTATGTATCGGTATAACACTTCACATTATGAAATAACCGATTCTGTTTAACCTCATTCAACAAAATCTACGTTAGATATTTGTGGACCAGTATGACGATGAACTATGAAGGAGCTCTTATCAATCTCGACCATTCTCAAGAGGTGGACGAACACACAGATACAGCACAACGCCATTAAAATCGTATGCAAGAAGAGGCACTTTACTGATATAAACGAAAACATTGCACAGTCATTCTGGCTGCTTAATACCCGGCAAATAAAAAACATCACTTCACTTGATGAAGGGGCAAGAAGTAGCTTAGGAACGTCGTTTCTACGATGATTTGAATGTTCAAAAGTAGTTTCAGCAGGTTTACAGCACCCAAGGCCTTGCTAAAGCTTTCAAAAACAATTATCGTAGCCATGTAGAGGATATTTCCAAATTGCACGCATCAATGAACAAAGTTGTGTCCAATGTAATTCCTTATTTTGACTTGGTCACACAGAAGAAGAATGGTCCGTCATTACGATCAATATTACACAGTGTCTTCTAGAAAGTAGACCAATGTTCCATCATTGCAGTCAATATCACACAGTGTTTTCAAGAAAGTAGACCGATGCTCCATCATTGCAGTCAATATCACACAGTATCTTGTTGACAGTTGAAAATGCTCCACCACTGCAGTCAATATCACACAGTGCCTTGTAGACAGTTGAACAATGCTCCATCATTGCAGTCAATATTATACAGTGCCTTGAAGACAGTTGAACAATGCTCCATCATTGCAGTCAGTATCACGCAATGCCTTAAAGACAGTTGAACATTGCTCCATCATTGCAGTCAATATTAAACAGTGTCTTGTAGACAGTTGAACAATGCTCCATCATTGCAGTCAATATTACACAGTGTCTTGTAGACAGTTGAACAATGCTCCATCATTGCAGTCAATATTACACAGTGCCTTGTAGACAGTTGAACAATGCTCCATCATTGCAGTCAATATCACACAATGCCTTCTAGACAATTGAACAATGCTCCATCAATGCAGTCAATATCACACAGTGTCTTGTAGACAGTTGAATAATGCTCCATCATTGCATTCAATATTACACATTGCCTTGTAGACAGTTGAACAGTGCTCCATCATTGCATTCAATATTACACATTGCCTTGTAGGGTGTTGAACAATGCTCCATCAATGCATTCAATATTATACAGTGTTTTGTAGACAGTTGAACAATGCTCCATCATTGCATTCAATATCACACAATGCCTTGTAGACAGTTGAACAATGCTCTATCATTGCATTCAATATTACACAGTGTTTTGTAGACGGTTGAACAATGCTCCATCCTTGCAGTCAATATTACACAGTGCCTTGAAGACAGTGCTTTATTACACAGTGCTCCATCATTGCATTCAATATTACACATTGCCTTGTAGGGTGTTGAACAATGCTCCATCAATGCATTCAATATTATACAGTGTTTTGTAGACAGTTGAACAATGCTCCATCATTCCATTCAATATCACACAATGCCTTGTAGACAGTTGAACAATGCTCTATCATTGCATTCAATATTACACAGTGTTTTGTAGACGGTTGAACAATGCTCCATCCTTGCAGTCAATATTACACAGTGCCTTGTAGACAGTTGAACAATGCTCTATCATTGCATTCAATATTACACAGTGCCTTGTAGACAGTTGAACAATGCTCTATCATTGCATTCAATATTACACAGTGTTTTGTAGACGGTTGAACAATGCTCCATCCTTGCAGTCAATATTACACAGTGTCTTGTAGACAGTTAAACAATGCTCCATCATTGCAGTCAATATCACATAATGCCCTGTAGACAGTTGAACAGTGCTCCATCATTGAGTTTTTGAGTACTTGAGGACTTTATTTATATTCACAGAAAGCATTTAAAAAAAGTGGAATTATTACCACGTGGATTCTCAAACATTGAACGGATTTGATTGAATTTATTGCAATCTCCGAAAAGAACCATCTGTCAAAACATATAAATGTTCTACTCTGCACCCCACTAGACAAATATCGGGTAAAACTTCATTCCTTGATCCACAACACATCGTGGTGATCAAAGATAGATTTTCGAAGGTCCAGGGAAATTTGTGAAACTGAAAGCAAATGTTATATGAAATTTAGTGTTGAAACGATATTTGAAATGCTGGATTTCCTCATAGATAACATTTATGTGACATTTGAGGACAGGACCTTAAGGCAATAAGTCGGCATCCCCCAGGACACGAATTAACATTCTTCTGCTTGGATTGGCACGCTCAAAGCACGGGAATTTGGCCATAGTTTAATATAGGCTACGTTAAGCTTTCAGAACAATTTATGGGAGACATGTGGAGGACATTTCAAACTTGGATGCATCAGTGACCATACAATTGCCTGATGCAATTCACTGTTTTGATTAGAACCATATGTTCCCGTGTTTGTTCAGGGGAAAGGATCGGGAGGGGCAGGTTCGGCAGTAACCCATTAAACACGCGCAACAAGGACATCGTGACTCGTATTCTAAATGCGTCTTTTCAAGCTGTGCTGTTCAGTATGTCGAGGAAACAACGTTGTGTTATATCTCTCCACCAAGAAACGCTGATGTATCGCCATGTAACACACAAGGAGGTACGTGACGCTCGGGTGACACACTAGAAGGTACGTGACGCTGAGGTAACACACAGGACGGTACTAGTGCTCAGGTAACACACGGGAAGGTACGTAATGCTCAGACAACAGACAGGAAGGTACGTAGAGGTCAGGTAGCACACAAGAAGGTACATAACGCTCAGGTAACACACAAGAAGGTACTAGTGATCAGGTAACACTAATGAAGGTATGTGAGACTCAGGTAACACACAAGAAGGTACGTGAAGCTCGGGAAATACACAGAGGGGTATGTAACGCTCGTGTAACACACGTTAAGGTGCGTTATGCTCAGGTTGCGGACGAGAAGGTACATAACGCTCAGGTAGTACACGGAAAGGTACGTAGCGTTCAGGTAACACACAAGAAGGTACATAACGCTCAGGTAGTACACGGGATGGTATGTAACGCTCAGGTAACACACAAGAAGGCGCGTAACGCTCAGTTAGTACACGGGAAGGTATGTCACGCTATATTTAACACACAAGAAGGCGCGTGACGCTCAGGTAGTACACGGGAAGGTACGTAGCGTTCAGGTAACACACAAGAAGGCGCATAACGCTCAGGTAGTACACGGGATGGTATGTAACGCTCAGGTAACACACCAGAAGGCGCGTGACGCTCAGGTAGTACACGGGAAGGTACGTAGCGTTCAGGTAACACACAAGAAGGCGCATAACGCTCAGGTAGTACACGGGATGGTATGTAACGCTCAGGTAACACACAAGAAGGCGCGTAACGCTCAGGTAGTACACGGGATGGTATGTAACGCTCAGGTAACACACAAGAAGGCGCGTAACGCTCAGATAGTACACGGGAAGGTATGTCACGCTCAGGTAACACACAAGAAGGCGCGTAACGCTCAGGTAGTACACGGGAAGGTATGTAACGCTCAGGTAACACACAAGAAGTTATGTTATGCTCAGGTCACACACGGGAAGGTATGTAGCGCTCACGTAACACACAGTAAGGTACGTAAACCTTGGGAAACACGGAAACGTATGTAACGCTCGTGTAACACACGACATTATGTTCAGGTAAGGCAAAAGAGGGTATGTAACGCTCAGATAACAAATAGATATGCTACGCTCAGGTAACACATGGGAAGGTACATTATGCTCAGGTAACGCAAAAGAAGGTATGTGACTCTCAGATAACAAATAGGTATGTTACGCTCAGGTAACACACAGGAAGGTGGTAACGCTCAGGTAACACTTGGGGAAGTAAGTAACGGTTAGGCAAAACACGGTTTTAAAAAGGTGTATAACGCTCAGTTAGCGTAACGGTACGGCCAGGTAACACAAGAGAAGGTACGTGACGCTCAAGCTACACACGAGAAGTTACGTGACGCTCAGGTAAAACATGGGAAGGTGCGTAACGCTTAGGTCACACACGGGGAGGTACATAACGCCCAGGTATCACATTGGAAGGTATGTAACGCTCAGGTAACACACGGGAAGGTACGTTACGCTCAGGCAACACACGGGAAGGTACGTAATGTTCTGGTAACACACAGGAAGGTATATAGCGCTCAGGGTACACACGGGAGGTACATAATGTTCTGGTAACACACGGAAAGTAAGTAGCCTTCAGGTATGATAACTGGTTCATTAAGGCTGAAAGCTAGCAACGACTGCGGTGATACTCCCTTTGACCTGTGTAAGTTTGAATGTTGTGTTATGTCTTGCCACGAACCCTGTACAGTTAGCCAAGATAGGCTCAACAGGGTTGAGCTCACACGTAAAAAAACGAGACCGTGTTGTGCCGCCATCACATATGGCTTGTACTTTACTGGTTTCTTATTCAGCCGAATTTACTCCATGAACTTTCGTTTCAAATGGTCAGAAGTCGACAATGTAATATATTCCTGTATGGTCGCCTTCAGACTACTCATGGTTGGCGCGACTGTATTTGGTTCCCGGACGTTGTATTAACTAGCGTTATCCATGACTATAACACTGAGGTTGTTTAAAGTGGGCAAAAGCTGATGTTCCAACCATTCTATGAACACATCTCCTCCTATAATTTCCTGTTGGAAATCACCAGTTTTCTTTTTCACCTCGAAAACTACCTAAATCCATCAATAAGCACCAGATCACGGGTTGCGGCGTGCAAACAATGACACGATTACCTTTACCTGATGTGTGTTTTTTGTCCATCTGCCGATAGCCACATGCAGTCAGTGGAATGATTCTTCAATGTGAATGATCTGGGAGCCCTGGCTGTCATAGTTATGAATGGTGCGGAGATAATGTGACCTCATAGACAGTATGGAATATTTCCCCCTGAACGCTGCTCGGCCATCTGGGGTACCTTCTGCTCACAAAGTTTGTACACTATATACCTCGTCACCCTGTATCACACACACACACACACACACACACACACACACACACACACACACACCACCCACCCATCCACACACACACACACACACACACACACACACCCACACACCCACCACACACCCACACCCACACCCACACACCCACACACACACACACCACACCACACCACACCACACCACACCACACCACACCACACCACACACACACGCCACACACACCCCAATACCTTTTTAGTTTAACTCATCATACCGTAGACTTGATGGCATGAATTGGAAATCCCCTAGTCTTAGGCAGTTCAGTAATTCATCCCATCTAAACTAATAAATGGTTCATGGTTTTCCTCTAACTCTCTATGTACAGCACTTTTATGCATTTCCTTGTACTGACTCCATGTCGGGTACCGTGGCTATGGCTATACAAGTGTAGTGTAACATGCATCATGGGAGCAGTGTTGATGAATAAAAAGCAGCGTCATTTTGTTATTTTAGAAGATGCACATCTAGAATTGCTGTGTTGATTAGATGTTTTCGGAAGACTACATTATTATCATTACAACGGAGTCGCGAGCGCATATTTCTATAGTCCGTTTAAGAATGCCATCATTGGACTTGGAATAAATCCGAACTTCCTGTTTTCGTTCGAATTTTTCTCTTATAAACTTGTCGATAGGACTCCTTGTGACCGAAATACTCCAAACCACAGGTAGGTCGATCGGTAGTTATTCGATATTTCAATTTCAGCAGTCAGTGAAAAAATCTATCCTTTTTTAACGGGCAAAAAGCACTTTTTTAGCATTTCCGACAGTACTTGAGCCATATTTTCGTCAGATAACAGCGTTAAGTTACAGGGTGCATATGCTCAAGTACATCATCTCACGCATCACCTGATCTCTCACACACGTGGGGATAAGTGAACCTGGGTGTACGACTGGAGGGGCTATAGCATGGGCCAATCAGAATGTCGATAGGTTTGTAAAAGGGGAATCCCCTACATAGGTCTGTCCCTCGTGGTGTGTGATGATGAACCTACATCAATTATTTCTGTCTTTTAATCGATTCTTATTTTTTTGCTTACCTATTCTCTGTCAGTCGTATGGTACTACAATTGTATACATAGTTATTTGTGTTGTTGGCAGACAATGTGTTGTTAGATGCACAGTTTTGTTTGTTTGTTACTATACTGTGCCATATATATATAACGCGGTTTTATCACTGTTTGTTTCAGTCGATAAGTTGACTTCTGATCGGAGAAGGTAAGCTTATACATGATACCACATCCGTAACTTGTTAGTCTACCGGTAATCGATAATACTACTGTGTGTACATTTGCTTACAGAGATAGATAGAGGTGGAAGGGGGGGGGGGGGGGGGGGGGAGGGGGGGAGAACGGGAGAGAGAGTGTGAGCGAGAGAGCTGAGCTTAAGAGAGAAAGAGAAATAGAGAGTGAGAGAGAGAAAGAGAAATAGAGAGAGTGAGAGAGAAAGAGCGACGAGAGAGTGAGGGCGGGAGAATGAGAGAGGGGAGAGAGAAAGGAGTGGGGATGAAAGAGAGAGAAATAGAGAGAGTGAGAGAGAAAAAGCGATGAGAGAGTGAGGGCGAGAGAGAAAGGAGTGGGGATGAAAGAGAGAGATAGAGAAATAGAGAGAGTGAGAGAGAAAAAGCGATGAGAGAGTGAGGGCGAGAGAATGAGTGAGAGAGGAGAAAAAGGAGTGGGGATGAAAGAGAGAGAGACAGAGACAGCATTTGAACGTTTATGTTACAGCCATGCATGGTCGCACTTTCACATTTTCAGAATACGAAAGGGTTGTGTACTGAGATAAATATTTGCCTGCGGCTAATCCTGGTATCAATCCGCTTCCCGTTTGCTTACTTTGCCGTGAGTGGATTGTTGTGATAATAACTGACAGACACATTGTGAAACGTATGCCTCTTCAACAAACAAGCTCATCCACTTATTTTGTTTCTTGAATACGGGTGGACGTGGTATATGGTTCGAGGCCCAGGTACTAGGTAAGATCTTAGCTATTCTAGACAAAGTTCAGGCAACATTTATGTGTAGGTTAAAGCACACCTATTGTTGTGTACTCTGTTGTTGATAACACTAGCCTGTAGCAGCTGAGATTATATTGGAAAATCGTGTTCGTTTTGTGAGAGCACCCTCCTTGACCAAACTAGTTGTCACTTAAAGAGTTTCCTCTGCTTGAGGGTTTTGATTTCCAGATGACGACAATGTGTACATACACAAACTTCCTCCTTGTTGCCATAGCGACATGTGTCCACTCCCAGGAGACTTTTAAGACAACGAACGCACCTAATCTTGACGGATCTGACGTCAAGCTGGATGAGCCTTGTACCACTTGGAACTCATCTGCGGACTACGACAAGCTGGTCAGTAGGTTCTATGGCAAACTCTTCCACACCAAGGAGCAGATTGAGAGACAGGAGCAGACATGGCGGAAAGAGCACAAATCAGAATGGGGTTTTGTCTCACAACGGAAGACGAGTTCGTTGCTGTCGAACATATGGTCTGACAATATGGGTCACGACTACGACCAGTGTTGTCCGACGTACGTTTTCCAATACACTATTCGTCAATTTTATTAACGAAAGGGCCTTGTTTGAGTTCTTATATCTGTCGGGGGCACGGGTGGCCCAGTCGTCTAGGGCGCAGCGATTCGCTGTGCAGAGTTGCGTCCCTTGGGCACGCCAGAAACCTATGATTGTGGGTGTCAATCCCGGTTCGCCCCGATTATGTTTCTAGATTTGTCAGCACCATACCCGTTCTCGTGGGTTTCACCGTATCGGTTAACGCCTGAGACCTGCATCTCTTCGGGCTTTCCTCCCACATTTAGCTGACATGCCGTGATATAACTGGAATAATGTTAAAAGCGGCGTTAAACCCAACTCACTCACTCTTATATCTGTCAACTCAAATATATACCGTAAGACCGTACCATCTATTGTTAATGTTGATTACAACTGAAGATTATTAAGTTAACATAATGATTTCTCTGTCTTGCAACTGAAGATAATTAAGTTAACATTAAGATTTCTCCGTCTTACAACTGAAGATAATTAAGTTAACATAATGATTTCTCCGTATTACAACTGAAGATAATTAAGTTAACATTATGATTTCTCCGTATTACAGCTGAAGATTATTAAGTTAACATAATGATTTCTCCGTCTTACAACTGAAGATAATTAAGTTAACATAATGATTTCTCCGTATTACAACTGAAGATAATTAAGTTAACATTATGATTTCTCCGTATTACAACTGAAGATAATTAAGATAACACAATGATTTCTCCGTCTTACAACTGAAGATAATTAAGTTAACATAATGATTTCTCCGTATTACAACTGAAGATAATTAAGTTAACATAATGATTTCTCCGTATTACAACTGAAGATAATTAAGTTAACATAATGATTTCTCCGTCTTACAACTGAAGATATTTAAGTTAACATAATGATTTCTCCGTCTTACAACTGAAGATAATTAAGTTAACATAATGATTTCTCCGTCTTACAACTGAAGATAATTAAGTTAACATTATGATTTCTCCGTCTTTCAACTGAAGATAATTAAGTTAACATTATGATTTCTCCGTCTTACAACTGAAGATAATTAAGTTAACATTATTTCTCCGTCTTACAACTGAAGATAATTAAGATAACATAATGATTTCTCCGTCTTACAACTGAAGATATTTAAGTTAACATAATGATTTCTCCGTCTTACAACTGAAGATAATTAAGTTAACATAATGATTTCTCAGTCTTACAACCATACCCGTGCTCGTGGGTTTCACCGAAGTGGTAAGCGTCTGAGACCTGCATCACTTTTAATCAAGTCGGGGACAAGTGTTACTTGTACAAATACTTTACTATTTCATTCTCGTAGATGTATAGTTTATTGTCAGTTACACGACTGCATATCCGATTCCTTCACCTTGGTCCATACGTTGTGAGACGTACATTTCTAAAGGCAGCATTAAACCCCTATCACTTACGTACCCACCCTTGTCTTTTAGTGTGATGTATCATGATAAGAAGAAGACTAAGAAGAATACAAGGGGACAGTGGAGAACCATCATGCACATGCCCCTCGCCGTCCCCCCAAGGTTTCAGTGGTACCCCAACGCTCGATGTGGGTGAGTAGTCAGCAGAAACCAGCGTTCACTTACTCATTTACACACACCATCCAACTGATTTTGTTTTTTGTTGTTTAACGCCGCACTCAGCAATATTCCATATATCGCTATATGGCTCAAATAATGCCATATAATTTAACTCACTAACTGTAAATAATCGAATCTGGACCAGACAATGCAGTGATTGACATTATGAGCTACGAGGGCTGGCTGAAAAGTTCTAAGCCTAACTGTGAAAGACCCGTACCAAGTCGATGGTTTTCATTTATTTCTCCACATAGTCCCCTTCCAGATTTACACACTTTTGCCAGCGATGCTGCAAGGCCTTGATGACGGTCAAGAAGAGATTTTCTTAAGCCACCCTAAAAAAGTCATTCACAGCGGAAATGACGTCATAATTACAAGGAATATGGCGACCGGCTAGTTCCTTTTTCATTTTGGGAAACAGGTAGAAGTCTGACGGGGCCAAATCGGGTCAATGAGTTAGAAGCCACAATCATGGATCGTTGACATGGCAACCACCGATTTGTGAACAGGAGCATTGTCTTGGTGGAACAGGACTCCTTTAGTGAGCATTCCCCATCTCTTAGCTTTGATAGCTTCACGCAACTGTCTCAGTAGGTCAGCATTTCAAGGTAGTCAATCAGCAGGGAGGGGGGCGGCTGTAGATTCCGGATGCTTCCATTGTTTAGACTGAATTTTGTTTTCTGGTTGAAAATGATGAATCCAGGTTTACAATTCGGGCCAAAAAATCATGGGGATCTGCTTCAAAACGGCTTAATTGTCGGGGGACGTCAGAAATCTGACGTTTCTGATCCGCTGTCAAGAGCTTTGGCACCCATCTTGCAGAAACTTTTGTCATTCCCAACTCGTTGGTGATAATGTGCTCAACCCTCTCATGAGAGATGCCCACAACACTGGCAATATGTCGAGTGGTCAATCGTCGATCAGCCATCACCATGTCACGACCCGGGTAATGTTTTCCGGAATGGTTGCTGTTGAAGGCCTTCCTGGACGCGGGTCATCGTCAAGGCTCTCTCTGCCACGCTTGAATTCCGCAGCCCACTTCTTTACAGTGGAAAAGGAAGGGCATTATCCCCTAAAGTGGAGACCATGTCAGCATGTATCTGTGTTGGAGTTAGCCCTTTCAGTTGCAGGTACTTGATGACTGCCCTATAGCCAGTTTTGTCCATTTCTGGTGATTTCAATGGGTAGGTTCACAAGATGGTCTGGTACAAAGACAATAATAACACTACAGCTGCAGTTCTTATGTCTATGATTCATTAAATGATTGTACTTGTTGGTGGCAAAAGTTTGTGTCAATCCGATTGAGATATCCCACTTAGGCTTAGAACTTTTCAGCCAGCCCTCGTATTTACGCAATTGGAATACTATGACATGCATCATCCAAGTCAGCGAGCCTGACCACCCAATTCCGTTAGACGCCTCTTACGACAAGCAAGGGTTGCTGAAGATCGGGTTCTAAACCGGATGTTTATGGATGACCATTCATGGACACGAGGGGATGATGGGTACTGAAAACGTGTCGCCTTGGGTCTTCAGGGTTAGAATAGGTCCCCTATGTTGGTCATAAGAGCTGACTTAAAGGATCGGGTGATCAGGCTCAAATACAAATATAAATATACATTTATAGCTGTAAACTATTGAAGTGATTTCTTCAGGTGTATGAGCATTAAGTATGCAATAACAGAGTCCCGATAGTTGTGCTTGTGAAAAAAGGTGTACTGAAAACTTTAACGAAGTCATTCCCTAAAGAGACGTTGAGCGGCGAAAGATCTTGTTTTGACAAGCACACATAACAGGACTGTTTTGTGTGTGTGTGTGTGTGTGTGTGTGTGTGCGTGCGTGCTTGCGTGCGTGCGTGCGTGCGTGCGTGCCTGCGTGCGTTTATTTTATACGCCCAATGGAATCTGTTTCCGTGGATAATAAGCCGACTGGTTATTCTCTGGCGTTGACAATTTATATTTAAAAATACATTATGTGTTTCCCCCGTCACACTAGGCCTGGGACCTGCTTCGGAAAGTGCCGGCTGGAGAACATCGCAATCTGCCTGCTGGTGTACCCACTCAGCGGACCCCTATTCCCCCCGGAGTTTGACTGGTTCTACGTCCCGGGCTACTGTTCCTGCAAGAGCAGCTGAAAGACAGACACCTTCTGAGACGAAATCAAATCGATTATTTATCATTCCTTTATATCTATTGTAACTTGAAAAAAATTAATAAATGTCACTTGAAATTTATACTTTCACATTTTAATTTTTCCAGAAATCATCTAAACCATACCACGCAGCGTTTGATAAAATTGATTGTGGATATTGTGATTGAGTGAGTGAGTTAATGAAGTCCGCCATAGCTGGCATCCTTTGGGGACAGGTTAGTTCGAGACAGAACACTTTCCCTCCGAGGTCTAGTAGATAGAGCGTCTTCCCGAAAAGCGGGAGATCGGTGGTTTGATCCCCGCCCGACCTAAAGACTCTGAAAGATGGTGCTTTTCTTTCAAGTAATGGCGCTCGGCATTAAGGAGATAAATCAAGTCGGTTGGCTCGGAGTCAGTATACTGTGTCTGAGTGGGGTATTCATGTTACACTGCGGCATGGTATCTCAGTGGGCTAGCACTATAAAACAGGCATTAGTCCGGACTAGTACAAGCAAACACACACAGTCACCTACACCGCCAGTGCACCGATATAACATTGTTATTGTCAGTAGATCCCGTTGCCACACTTTATAACTTCAGAGTGAGTGAGTATAGTTTTACGCCGCCTTTAGCAATAGTCCAGCAATATCACGAGAAATGGGCTTTACGCGTTTTATCCATGTGGGGAATCGAACCCGGGTCTTCTGGTAACGAGCGAACGCTTTTACTACTTGGCTACCCCACCGCCCCTTATAACGTCGCAGTAGAGAAATCACTGTGCTCACCACTGACGTTCCACAACACATGGGGGGAGACAAAGGGGGAATCACAAAGACGCGCCGAGTGTACGTAGATTGAGCCCGACGCTTTGACTCAACGGGAAGGACAAGGTCACGGCGAGCGTTAAATTGAAGAATTCATATTACTGAGCTCACAATGTTGGACACTATAATTATTGCAATGGTTATTCTCAGGTTGGATGTTCTTGTGAACTGGAGGATGAAATATGCATGATATCAGTGCTGCTACGCCACTTTCACTGAGTTAATGTACCATGGTTTTCCCCGCTGATTAATTTACTACGCACTTTCCGGCGAGATTCTCACTTCTTCTGATATTCTCTTCATTAAGGACTGATATTGCTAGTTTCATTCAGTCCCTGAGATTGACGTGGATTAGAAAGATGACAGCTATGAATCTTGACAATACATGGACAAATCTTTTCTTCTCGCCTCAGAAAAGTTCTATTTTTTTCTTTAAATGAGATCTGATTTTCAGGAAAAAAACACTGGAAAGATTGAAAACAGCTTTTAGAAAGACTGTTCAGAGTCATTTAGTACGTTTTCTTTCAAAGTATATCCTTTGAGCTTTGATGAATTTTTACTGACCCAATATTCTATAATCCTAATATTACTTTCTTTTATTCCCACTGGTTTGACAAAGGTGTCAGTCAAATCATGGCTTTTCTTAATAAACAGGAGATTACCTACCCTGAGCTGATTTTAAATTAAGGTTTGGTATTGAGACTTCCTTTCCACTGTACTATGAAGTTATATAAGCTATCAAGAAATATTTGAAATCTTTATCTAATTCAAAAGTTGAAAACTTTTCAAACTTGGATTTCAAAAAGGTTCTCAATTTTATGTCCAAAGAAACTACACCAAATTCGTAAAACAAATGGAATAAACATTTTGATAAAACTCAAGACAGGGACCAGATATATTTGAAGCCTTTTTTTAACAACTAGAGACACAAGGTTCAATTCGGGTTTTCCTCCCAGGTCAAGCTGACACGCCTGTGGTATAACTAAAATGCTGTTCAAAGCGGCGTTAAAGCACTCTCATACACTCACTCCTTCATGTTTTTACACCTGGGGATATATTTCTACAATAGAATTCTGTTAAAACTTCACCTGGGCCACCTAGGCCCTACAGTAACTAACAGGGGGCGCCCACTTCCCTCAACGACTTGAAGATCCGAGGTAGAATAGGTCTTCAGCAACCCATGCTTGTTGTAAAAGGCGACTATGCTTGTCGACTAACGGGATCGACCACACTCAGTTAATGCCATCCCTCACTTGATAATGGGCAGGTCCAAGCTCCACAATACTGGAGAAATTTTGATACAATTATTACTTTGACTAAAGCGGAAAAAATTAAACATCCTGCACATGAGTAGTTAATAGTAAACAAGGGGAAGCACTCTTTGAGTAAAACAATTATTAAGAAGCTCAGCTACCTCTTCTCGTGAGTTCGCTCATGTCTTTCAGTTATTTTAGTAACGTGGCTTACTAATCACAACAAAATAACAACAATAACAACAAAAAGAGTGAGGTGAAATGGGGTTTAACGTCGCGTCCAAGATTATTGCACTTATATAGCGACGTGCATGCACGTGTGTCTGTGTGTGTGTGTGTGTGGCTGCTTGTACTAGTCCGGAATAATGCCGATTTATAGTGCTAGCTCACTGAGATACCATGCCACAGTTTAACATGAATACCCCACTCAGACACAGTATACTGACTCCGAGCCGACCAGTCCTTGTTTTAACCCCTTAATGCCGAGCGCCAGACAGGGTAACAACAAGTACCATCTTTTAACGTCTTTTGGTATGACGCGGTCGGTGATCGAACCTCAGTCCTTCCGCTCTCCGGGAGGACGCTCTACCATTAGACCACGGAGGCGGTCACTACAAAAAGAGTTTATGTTTACACTTAATGAGTTTATCGCCAAGGATTAACTTATTTCTTTCTTTTGAGGTGTGAAGTCCCCTTTGGAATTCATGGATTCTGCAGGACATTTAGTTAAACTTGGTTGAACTGTTCAACTGGTATTATATTGTTCATCTGCAGATGCAGTACAGAACTCTTAATTGTTAAATACTATAATGGTATTGCTTGATATACTATGTATTATATTTGGTCAGTGTCTATAAAAAATATATTCAACTCTCTCTTATATATTCTTCTTTACCTTATTTTACACGGGCTGGTCTACACTGTTTCTGAAAGGGTCATTAACCCACTAATCACCGGAGCATAACTTGTAACACTGTGGACCTAACGAACTGTAGAGGAAGATTTGGTTTGGTTTGATTTATTTGTTGTTTAACGCCGCACTCACCAATATTCCAGCTATATGATGGCGGTCTGTAAATAATCGAGCCATGATTGATATCATGAGCATCGATCCACCCAATTTGGATCGATGATATGCATCAACCAAGTCAGC
Organism: Haliotis cracherodii; assembly: GCF_022045235.1. NCBI lineage: Eukaryota > Metazoa > Mollusca > Gastropoda > Lepetellida > Haliotidae > Haliotis > Haliotis cracherodii. The sequence goes on from NW_027266272.1 coordinate 8,642,934, forward strand.
GAACCTGACCACCCGATCCCGTTAGTCGACAAGCACAGGGGTGGAAACAAACATTTTTAGTCTACTGATCCTTATAATGACAAGACATAGCTAGTCCTCATGATACCTTTACTATTGGCCAGTTTGGTAAGGACTACAGTGCCAATTTCTAACGCTGCAAGCATAGTCGCATTTTACGACAAGCATGGGTTGCTGAAGACCTATTCTACCTCGGATCTTCAAGTCGTTGAGGGAAGTGGGCACCCCCTGTTAGTTACTGTAGGGCCTAGGTGGCCCAGGTGAAGTTTTAACAGAATTCTATTGTAAAAATATATCCCCAGGTGTAAAAACATGAAGGAGTGAGTGTATGAGAGTGCTTTAACGCCGCTTTGAACAGCATTTTAGTTATACCACAGGCGTGTCAGCTTGACCTGGGAGGAAAACCCGAACTGATGTAGTAGGTCTCGGACGTTTATGACTTTAGTGAAACCCAAGATCACAGGTATGATACTAATAACCCTTGAAACATAACCGGGGCGAACTTCGATTCGAACCACCTGCCATAGGTTTCTGGCACGCCTAAGGGAGGCAACTCTGCGCATCGAATTGTGGCACCTCAAACGAGAAAATGGGTTTCTAGCATGACAGTGAAGATGTGTAGGTTGCATAAACCCTAAGCTAGACATAGTCTTAGGTTTGTTATCAACTGAGTTTGTTATAAACTATACCTCTCAGGGGATTTCATAATGTTTGATTTTCAATTGATATTATATCCCCAAAATGGCGCTTAGTCAGCACTTTAAGCATACTTCTACATGGTTTTATTTCTTTAAATATGATTTGATTTAAAACTTTTAAAAATTAGAGAGTAATTCGCATAACACACAACAGCTGATGAGTATCTAAGACAAATATCTTATCTTTGAATATCAATATATCTGCTTCTTTTCGGCTTAGGGGGCACGGGAGGCCCAGTCGTCTAAGGCGCAGCGATTCGCTGTGCAGAGTTGCGTCCCTTGGGCACGCCAGAAACCTGTGATTGTGGGTTCGAATCCCGGTTCGCCCCGATTATGTTTCTAGGTTTGTCAGCACCATACCCGTGCTCGTGGGTTTCACCGAAGTGGTAAACGTCTGAGACCTGCATCATTTCGGGCTTTCCTCCCACATTTAGCTGACACGCCGCGATATAACTGGAATACTGTAAAAAGCGGCGTTAAACCAAATTCACTCACTCACTCACTTTTCGGCATAAATTTACAACATTTCCAGCATGTCGAGGTTGTGTGGTTTGAAAGATTAATAATTCATTTAATACCCTAGAGTTCTACGGTTCTTTCATTCACACATAAAACAAACTTGGTACATCTTGTTTGCCCCTGACTTTATATCTGTAATTCATGTCATTATCAACATATTTTATTACCACACGATCAGGAAAAATAATCCTCGGTAAAGGTTATCAGGGATGTTGCGAGTCTACTCTCACGGGAATATGAAATCACGTTTACTGTGAGACGTCCAGGATTCGGATATTCGTCGATACTATGTGTTGTCCTCAACTGAAGTCGGGATGCTTTCATCGCTGTTTCCTCCGCCGGTTGACCGACGTCTTTGAGCAATAATTGGAGATTTAAGTTCCTGAAAAACAAAGTTCTTGTCAGTATCAATCAAGGTAATAGACTATTGGACACGGACCGTTGTGTTTGTTTGGTTGTTGTTTAAGGACACACTCAGCAACATTCCAGCTACATGACGGCGGTCTGTAAATAATCGAGTCTGGACAAGACAATCCAGTGACTTACATCAAGGGCATCGATCCACGCAACTGGGATACGATGACATGCATGATCACCCAAGTCAATGATGTTGAATTGACGTTATATAGTGTTTTATAGTAATGTGTTAAAGTGATATTGCATTGTGACGTTGTCGTGTGTTGTATTGACGCTGTATAGTGATGTATTAAAGTCATATTGTATTGAGATGTTGTAGTGATAATGTATTCAAGTTGTATAGTGATAATGTATTCAAGTTGTAAGTGATAATGTATTCAAGTTGTATAGTGATAATGTATTCAAATTGTATAGTCATAATGTATTCAAGTTGTATAGTGATAATGTATTCAAATTGTATAGTGATAATGTATTCAAATTTTTATAGTGATAATGTATTCAAGTTGTATGGCGATGATGTATTCAAGTTGAATAGTGATAATGTATTCAAGTTGTATAGTGATAATGTATTCAAATTTTATAGAGATAATGTATTCAAGTTGTATAGTGAAAATGTATTCAAATTTTATAGAGATAATGTATTCAAGTTGTATAGTGATAATGTATTCAAATTGTATAGTGATAATGTATTCAAATTTTATAGAGATAATGTATTAAAGTTGTATAGTGATGTTGTACAGTGAGGTCGTAAATATCCTAATGATCACCTTCATTGCACCGACTGATTGTTTAGATTGAGAAGACTCGCCACACAGCGCATCAGAACTTGGTTCAACTCTTAAGGAACCATAGCTTGATATACTTCCATATGACAGAGCGCGTGACGATCCGTCAAGCTGTGTGTGACTGAAGGACTGAGCCGGTTGTTGTGCAACCATCTTTGTAAGGGAGGTAACTGCTGCAGCCGGACCATACTCCTGAAAAACACATATACCAACTTTCAGCAATATTCCCGCAATATCACAAAATGTTCAGAACTGGAAAATAATTCCATGAAGACTCATTCTATCACAACAAAACTGGGAGTAGAATTGTTGAAAGGCAACGCAATGGCCTCTGTAGTGTAGTGGATAGAGTTTCTGCAGAAGGAAGGTGGGTATAGTTCGATCCAAGCCGCATCATATCAAAATACATTAAAAGATGACACTTGCTGCTTCCTGCCTGAGGATAAAACAAGGACTGGTTGCCTGGAAATCAGTATACTGTATCTGAGTGGGGTACTGATGTAAAACTGCGGCTATGTATCTCAGTGGGCTAGAACTAAAAAAACGGCATTAGTCTTGTCTTGCACACACACACACGCACGCACGCACGCACGCACGCACGCACGTACGCACACACAAACACACACACACAAACACTAACACAAACGCTAACACACACACACACACACACACACACACACACACACACACGGCTATGTATGTGCAATAATCTTTGAACACAACGTTAAACCCCCATTTCACTCACCTGTAAAAGAAGTTATATTTATTTATCACAAGAGAGATGAGATGCTGGACCTCTAAAAGTAGGGTTAGGACAAGTTTAAACCGCACACTGAGGCTACGACTCTGTGACATGAAGTCACAATATATTCTGCTGATGAATATATACTGCTGGGTATGAAAACGTAGACAACATAGATGGCATTCAAGAGCACCAGCCGTCTCCATAAGTGTACAAGACAGGAACTGGTCAACATGCATCCTAGGCTAAACAAACACGAAGTCGAGGGTTTCATGGATGTCCGCCAGACACAACTGACATGATGCCGACGACAAAAGCACAAAAACCCTGGAGCAAGTTCAGATTGTGTAGACGAAGCACTCAGTTCGGCAATGTAGCCTCTTGTGTTCCAAATACCACAATTCTGTTTTAGACTATGAATGGACGACGGAAATACAATCGACATTTTTCCCCACATCTCACACTCACCTATACTTGTCATCTGATCCAATTGCACATGCGGAATGGTATCACAGATTTAGAAATGCGTCTTTCAAGACTTAGTCCTGAGGTCTTATTTCACTAGTCCTCGGAGTATGTGTCTAGTCCTGCGTGAACGAGACACAACTGTTTCCTATGTTTATATTTGCTTCAGTTTTATTCAGTTCTGTTTTGCAGCAAACTTGAAACATTGAAAACTGTTCAGATTTATAGACCTTAAATGCTATTAGTCAATGAGGACTGTCATTGGATATTTACTTGTCTTTAGCATAATTTACTCGTCTCGGGCTAGCGGACTAGCGTGAATTTCGAAGGCTGTGATCATGTTACCAATATGCAGATAATAGGACAATGGCGACGTATCGATGCGAATCGAAAATGAGGAAGGTGAATAAACGATTCACACCTGACAAGTCTCCATAGCAATTATATCAATAATAAATTCCTGGCATGTTATGTTGGCATCGCTACCTCTATCTATAATTGTATCTAAGTTCGATGTATCTATTGTATGAAGGGAGATTCGGATGATAAAGTTAAAAGAAACACAATTTCATTAATATTCTTAAGTGACTCAAATTTGTAATATTGATATTTGTTGATTGGGGTGTTTCACAACGAACACACAAAGTAGAAACTTCATAATATATTAAGGGTGTTTTCTTCTGCAAACACTTTTTATTGAATATATATCTGTTCCTAGTCAGTGAGTTCAGTCAAAGTCCCTGTACTTGATCATAAACATTGATCTGTAAAATATGACATAGTTTACCGAATACAATTGTATTGAATTTACGCGAACAGGATGTTTGCGGTGACGCTTGATCTGATCCTAATGTTCCGAATCCGCCTACCTCGTAGTTGATAAAAAGCAAAATGTCCTACATTTAATGTAGCGTGACAAACGGGTAGTGGTTCCGTGCATCCTGACATGATCGTGAAGAACTCACGGTTAAAAATGGATTGCTTGTGTTATATACAACGAGTTTAGCAGCTATGTTTATTCATTAATGTACATTGATATAAACTGTACTGAGGCATTATAACTCGTGTATACAGTACAGCATGCCTGTATCTACCCATAACATAGGAACCTGATCACCGGGGTCTACCTGTGTTGCTGGCTCATCGAGAATTGACCGGAGATCCAGATAAGCTGCGTATCTACGTAAAAAACGCATCAGAAATGCAGAAATATGCAGTAAAATAAAATCCAAGCGTAACAAATACGCAACGAACATTACAGATACGCAACAAAAATAAAACTTGTGCGTATCATCAAAATATTGTGAAGTAACCCTGCGTATTCGATTTGCAAATCAGCAACTTATTTTGAAATTATAAACGGGCATCCGTCAACCTTGCCAAACTCCACGATGACAGTAACATCATGATCATTTGCCATCACACTTTCTTGTGGAAGTATCGTGGTATTTTTGAGTCCTATAAAGCTCTCGAACCCACACGACACCAGTTTGCAGGGAGTAGATGAATATTGTTTTTTAATATATATCTTAAATACCCACATGTGTAAAAACTAGTGGGTAACAGAAATTTGAATACCCAGATAGAATTACTGATACCCAATGATTTTAAAATGCATGGGTAAAATATCCACAACACCAAAAGCTTATCTGGAGCTCTGGTATGGCTTTATCGTCGTGCTGAAACATACCTGCACTAGAATTTCCCCTTTGGGTTCGACCTTGGACTGCTGGACAATTAGACGTCTTGTCACCCGAGGATAGCCGTCTAGGCGAGATGCCTCTTCAGCCTTCTCACGCTTGTACAACTGCAGCTTTTTGAGAAAATTCCTGCAAAAAGAGGATGGCACTTAAACAACTCAAGCTGATGTTACTCGTTGATGTAGCCACGGTTACTGCATCCCCCTAAAACAAAACTTACGTACGGATTTTGGACAACGGCGACCACAAGGGTTTGTTTTCGATGTGGAATCCTTATTCACTGTCACTTTCGACGAATAAACGTATAGGTATTTGAAGGTAAGCTATTGCGAAAGAGATTGGTATGGATATATTGAAAATATTTAAGGATGTGTAACCAGTAGGAGATGGAGACGTGCGTTGCAAATTCTGCAGATCACATTGACAGACTTTTCTAACCGAACGATCGGTGCGGACCCCCGCAGTGACACATAAAAACTTGATATTACGCGACGAACGGATCAGGAGATACGCTGACCACAAATACTCGTTCATGGTGTCTGTACTGACCCCTGTTCCACAAAAGATGGTGGCACGAATGTCATAACTGTCTATATATATAGCCAGGGTGCTAAGGCCAAACATTTTTCGTAATACTCAGCAATATTCCAATATTCCAGATTTATAGAGGCGTCTGTAAATAATCGACTCTGGGACAGACAATCCAGTGATTGACATCGTAAGCATCGATCCACACAGTTTGGATATGATGACATGCATCAACCAAGTCAGTGAGCCTGACCACCTGATCCCGTTAGCCGCCTCTTACGACAAACATGGGTTGCTGAAGACCAATTTTTACCCGGACCTTCTTTATTTGACCCGTACTCTTATCCATACAAAACGATCCGTGTATTAAGGTCAATGAACACCGCAATATTCCAGATACACGAGCCTCACGATGTAAATGATGGCGTCGGGACCAGACAATCCAGTGACTGATGTAATGAGAAATGATCCACGCCTTTAGGGCACGATCACACGCCCTCAACCAAGTCCCCGAGCCTGACCACCCTATCCATCAAGTCCTCTCTTTGGACCAGCACAGGGTCCCGGGGACCAATTCTAACTCGGACACCACATCGTTCCCAATTCAGTTACCCCTTACCACCAACAATGGGATGCTTGGGACATATTCTACCCTGTGCAGGCGTCTGGAACACTGCCAGTAAACTGGGAAATATCCGTTGGTTTGTGACAGTTCATATTTATAAACTCTCAAATACCTGATGAATTAATTTCTAGGTTTATTAACTTGAATGAATGGCGTTTTACGCCTTAATATTCAAGACATGTCAGGTCCGCCTATCAAGAGTGGAGGTGAACCAGTGGTTGATACCACGAACAACTATCCACACAGGCAAGGGATTACACACTATCAGCAAGGGAACACAGTTTCACCACCAGGCAGAGTGAGTGAGTGAGTTGGGTTTAACACCACTTTTAACAGTATTCCAGTTATATCGCGGCGTGTCAGCTTAATGTGGGAGGAAAGCCCGAAATGATGCAGGTCTCAGACGTTTACCACTTCGGTGAAACCCACGAGCACGGGTATGGTGCTGAAAAACCTAGAAACATAATTGGGGCTAACCGGGATTCGAACCGACAATCATAGGTTTCTGGCGTGCCCAAGGGGCGCAACTCTGCATAGCGAATCGCATAGACGACTTGGCCCCCCGTGCCCCCGACAACCAGGCAGAGGAATACACACTATCAACCAGGTCACACAGTTTGACCACCAGGCAAGGGAATACACACTACTATCAAAGAGGTCACACAGTTTGACCACCAGGCAAGGGAATACACACTACTATCAACCAGGTCACACAGTTTGACCACCAGGCAGAGGAATACACACTATCAGCCAGGTCACACAGTTTGACCACCAGGCAGAGATATACACAATATCAACCAGGTCACACAGTTTGACGACCAGGTAAGGGAATACACACTATCAACCAGGTCACACAGTTTGACCACCAGGCAAGGGAATACACACTATCAACCAGGTCACACAGTTTGACCACCAGGTAAGGGAATACACATTATCAACCAGGTCACACAGTTTGACCACCAGGCAAGGGAATATACACTATCAACCAGGTCACACAGTTTGACCACCAGGCAAGGGAATACACACTATCAACCAGGTCACACAGTTTGACCACCAGGCAAGGGAATATACACTATCAACGAGGTCACACAGTTTGACCACCAGGCAAGGGAATACACACTATCAACCAGGTCACACAGTTTGACCACCAGGCAAGGGAATACACACTATCAACCATGTCACACAGTTTGACCACCAGGCAAGGGAATACACACTATCAACCAGGTCACACAGTTTGACCACTAGGCAGAGGAATACACACTATCAACCAGGTCACACAGTTTGACCACCAGGCAAGGGAATACACACTATCAACCATGTCACACAGTTTGACCACCAGGCAAGGGAATACACACTATCAACCAGGTCACACAGTTTGACCACTAGGCAGAGGAATACACACTACTATCAGCCAGGTCACACAGTTTGACCACCAGGCAAGGGAATACACACTATCAACCAGGTCACACAGTTTGACCACCAGGGTCCTGTCCTATTCCACAAAGCTATGCGATCGTCGTCGTAGGATGCATTCGCTTTGTGGATCAGGAGCCTGATCTTGAGCACAGAGCGGTCGGGTAGCCGAGAGGTTAAAGCGTCACGCAGAAGACCCGGGTTCAATTCTCACATATGGGTACAACGTGTAAAGCCCTTTTCTGGTGTCCAACGCCGTGATATTGCGGGAATATTGCTAAAAGCGGCGCAAAACTATACTCACTCACTACTAGAGCACAGGGTGGGGTAAATCACAATATAGGTTTCGTGCAGAGTGTATCGCGATATTACGGCGACATGGAGTAGGATACGGGTGAACTACTCACTGCCAGCTCCAGAACCGCGTCTGTAGTTGGGGGTCAACGAAACGGTCACCTATAGGACGGGCCTTGAGCATGGTGCGTCGGTCCGAGTCCAGCTGGAAACCAAGGTAGGTTTATTCTTATACTCTGTAATAACGAAGACATTCTGGGTGAATGAATTGGAAATATAGTCAGTTGGCCACCAGCGGAAAAGAGGATTATTTTAGAGTTTCGTTACCACATTTTCCTGTATACCTTAAACCTTTTCTATTGCATAAAGGAGGTATCTGTACACAATTTTCATTGGGTAGTAAGCTTGCAAGTGTGTGCGTGAATTTTCAGGGGGTCAAAATTGCATAAATTGAAGGAAAAATGCATAATTTGACAAAATTGGCTGTAACATTTTTATTAAGTCATTAAACTATCCAAATTATGTCTTTGATTACAGGTAATATGTTCGGCTATCTGAATTTGGTAAATATTTTGTTTCATTTAACTGTTATTCTAATTCTCAGTGGAAACATTGGTAAAAATCATGTTTATTTACTTCATTTTCAAATCTTGTGAGTAGGTAAAACACTAATTCCATTGAATTATGACAATAAAACCACTATATCTGGGTATTAAAATCTGCCTTAACCATTGTACTATCCTATACAAAAAACAAAATGAAAATATATTACATAGGGGTTGAGATATTGTATACAATGTTACCCCACCCCCCAAAAAACAGTTTTGACAAAAATTGCTTACTGAGATATGGTGGTAGATGATGTTGCTGTAGTGGATGAGTGGGATAATTGCAACAATGCTTAAAAACAGCAAAATAGTAAACTCATAAAGAAAAACGATGTTTCAAGTTTTTCTGTGAGCAATTATGGTGGCCATCTTGAATTTCAAGATGGCCGCCATTTTGCCCTGTTTTCAAAATCAAGATCTTATATAGTTCTTCAACATGGTCATGTAATATATCATATGAAAGCTTTTAACATTGTCTTTTCAATGGTGTACATAATTCACTGACTCCTGTGGTAAATTGATCCCCAACAATGAAAAAAGGAAATATTGAAAGCTAATTTCTCTCACGACTTCAACCCATACCCAAATTTAGATTTAAATTAAAATGGACATATTTTCACTCAAAAATTGTATTGTAGATATACAGCTCTTTTGTCTGAGGATTTCACTAGTTTATGAAGAAACAAACATGAGAATACTTGTAGTATTATGAAGTATTAAAAATAAGATGTGAAATAATGTCATCTCTAGTCACCGTCAGAGTCCGTCTCATCTGGAGAGGTATGTAAGTGAAATTGTTTCTGTTTAGGCATGACATAGCACAACTGCATCCAGGGGAACATCCCATGATGTTCTTGGCGCAGCTACACCTGAATGAGGAGCATCTGCCTGAGTAGAGGTTGTGTGGTGGGAGTTCCTCTAGGTCTCAAACTCTGTGGAACATGTCAGCTGGAAGTGTATTAATGCTAGTTGCAGTCGATGCTGGATTGTACACATTGATGACAAGTGAGTCTGTCTCTTTAAGTTCGAAGGCACCAGTTTCTTCTGTTGGTTGCAACAAATATGGTTGTGTGATAAATATGTTCCAGGTCCACAATCTGTGACCGCATGGAATCATGGTAGAGCTGCTACAACATCTGAGAGAATGAGAGATTGGTGTACATCATCAACTGATATGCACCCATTCATATCTGAGCAGAAAACTGTACTAACACATTACTGCCTCGGCTGTGAATGACACTGTGGTCGTATCCATTGCAGGAGGCATCCATGACATTGATCACCATTCGTGTAGCTGCCTCTTTATGTGTTGACAGTAGATTTGACATTGCTTCAGATTGATCTATGGAAGATACTGCTGTATGTGGGCTGCTTAATCCACCTGCAATCATGATGATTTGATGATTATGATAGAGATGCTGTGCCTGTGTGTGCAATTCTGTGGTCAAGAATTGTATCAAATTTTGCTTGTTCATTTCAATAAAACTAGACAATGAAGCCAGCAGAAGGATGTCTCATGTATCTATTATTCTTCAAATTTTCTTTGATCATCTCTTTTTGTCCGAGTTGCAGATTTTACTGACTTTGTAACATATTGGTCAAAGACATCATCGTCTTAAGTACAACTTTCATTAAAGTTCTTCAGCACATTCCAATTGAAAACATCAGCCAAATCTCCAAAGGTCCTAGCTTGTTTGGTTTGCCTATAGCCTGTACAAGAGCCATGCTAGAAATAACAATGCATGTTGTGTCATCAGTTGATGGTAGCATGAGAATCTGCAAGCAAATGTGATAATGCAGCTTTGTTGTACAAAGCAGGCCATCTGTTGTTGCCAGGGAAGGTGGGGTCTGGGACAGCTCATGTGTTAAGATGCGGTACGTTTACTTCTCTTCCACTGTGCAACCTTCTGAAAAGTTTTCTTCCTTGCTTACAGGTATTGGTTTGAGTTGACTTCTTTGATACCTGCATGGTGTACAGTGCGGAACATGTACTGTTGGAAATATTTTCTGATATTTTGTCATGAATACTCTTAGCATTATCCGCCAATCGATTGTCAGTGAGCTCTGACAAAAGCTTGTCACCTCTATTCATACCATGATGATGTAATATCTTCCTTAGATCAATCTGCAGCAATACCAAAACTACCAAATTAGATATAGATGGGTGCAGGTACTGCAAAGGACCCTCTATTCATACAAGTTGATGATGTAAATCAACCTCTCACTCAAGATGTTGTAACAACTCTACCAGCATTCCATGCGGTCATGGTTGTGACACAACAAGCAAGTTCAGTGGTTATGGCAAGAAGTCGATCTGGAACATATTTTTGCACAACCAGATTTGTTGCAACCAACAGAAGAAACTGGTGCCTTCAACATGAAAAAGACAGAAACATTTGTCGTCAAAGTGTACAATCCAGCATCGACTGCATCTAGCACTAATTATAATACACTTCCAGCCGACATGTTCCACAGAGTTTGAGATCTAGAGGAACTCCCACCACACAACCTCTACTCAGAACTATTAAGATCTTGATTTTGAAAACAGGGCAAAATGGCGGCCATCTTGAAATTCAAGATGGCCACCATAATTGCTCACAGAAAAACTTGAAACATCATTTTTCTTTATGAGTTTACTATTTTGCTGTTTTTAAGCATTGTTGCAATTATCCCACTCATCCACTACAGCAAATCATCTACCACCATATCTCAGTAAGCAATTTTTGTCAAAATTGGTTTTTGGGGGTGGGGTAACATTGTATACAATATCTCAACCCCTATGTAATATATTTTCATTTTGTTTTTTGTATAGGATAGTACAATGGTTAAGGCAGATTTTAATACCCAGTTATAGAGGTTTTATGGTCATAATTCAATGGAATTAGTGTTTTACCTACTCACAAGATTTGAAAATGAAGTAAAAAAACATAATTTTTACCAATGTTTCCACTGAGAATTAGAATAACAGTTAAATGAAACAAAATATTTACCAAATTCAGATAGCCGAACATATTACCTGTAATCAAAGACATAATTTGGATAGTTTAATGACTTAATAAAAATGTTACAGCCAATTTTGTCAAATTATGCATTTTTCCTTCAATTTATGCAATTTTGACCCCCTGAAAATTCACGCACACACTTGCAAGCTTACTACCCAATGAAAATTGTGTACAGATACCTCCTTTATGCAATAGAAAAGGTTTAAGGTATACAGGAAAATGTGGGAACGGAAATCTAGTTTTTCCCCTCTGGCCAACTGACTAATATGTTCAAGGCTGAGTCATCAATATTCCAGCTATATCAAGGCGCCTTGTAAATAATAGAATAAGTACCATTGGTCGATATTATGAGCAAGGGTCCACGTCGTCGGGGCACAAACAGGAAATCAACAAAGCCACAGAGAGACCACCCCTTCCATTTAGTCGCCTCTTAAGGCAAGAACGGGTGGCTTTCAAACCGGGACTCCCACGGTTACAGTGGTTTACTAACCTACCTTGCAGACGAGACCGACGAGGGTGCCAAGGACGGTGGCGCCGATGATGCAGCTGAAGATGACGAAATTGACCATTCTTGGATCTGCCTTTTCTCGACTTAAATTCTGATGGCGCGGATATAAGATTGATTGGTTTTAACATTTCTTGAATGATTAATGAAAATAAATCACTTTTAATTCAAATTGAATTCAAAACGTCAACAACAGAGCACATTCGATTATCTGCCAAAACAGATTCCATCGGATGTTAAAGGCAAAATAATGATGATTTTTTTTTTTTTATGAATGGCTCACTGAAAATCAGTGACGACACCAGGTGTTCTGCTCTTCCGGTGCTGCCCGCCAGAAATACATCTGCCAAAGGACGGCGTCCTGTATACAATCGAGTGTGGCTCAGACAATCCAATAATCAGTATCATAAGCAATGATCCACTTCGTTGTGGTACAACGCGACGCTACCAACCAAGTCGGGAAGCATGAGTGGCCCAGTCGTCTAAGGTGCCGCAATTCGCTGTGCAGAGTTGCGTCCCTTGGCAACGCCAGAAACCTATGGCTGTGGGTTCGAATCCCGGTTAACCCAGATTGTTTCTTGGTTTGTCAGCACCATACCGGTGCTCGTGGGTTTCACAAGTGGTAAACGTCTAAGACCTGCATCACTTCGGGCTTTCCTCCCACATTAAGCTGACACGCCGTGATATAACTGGAATACTGTTGAAAGCGGCGTTAAACCCAACTCACTCACCCACTCACCCACCAAGCCAGACTAAACAATCCACTCAAGTAAGTGCCAATGAGTAAGGAGGTGTGAACACTCCCTGTAAAACTGTAAGTCATAGTATAGGACAACGTCGGGTATCATCTTCTATATTTAGTAAATTCCTATGATTGTATACTATAACATTGACCAGACCCTTGATGTTGAAACTTTGATAGAAAATTTCAGCTGAATACAAAATGTCTTTCAGTGAACTTTCTCCTAGATCTGAGGACATCCCATTACGGGTCACGTCAGAACAACATTTCATCGACCAATCCGAGCGTTGCTTAACAGATCACAACATTGGCAGTCGAAATGTGTTTTCTCATCATGTAACCTCGAAATTGTTAATAGGGGTTGTCCGAACAATTACGGCCTGTATGACTGATTCCATCAAAAGCACATCTTCGCAAAGCAGATAGGGGACCGGTCATTCATTAGGGGTGGGAGGGTCAGAGGTTCTGATGCACTAATGTACTGTGAAAAGTGACCCTTCCCTAATGCTTGTCATATGTTCGGATTACACACCTGTACATGTTTTTTCCTGACCCTCCCCGAAAAGACAAAATGCACTCATTATAAAATGTCTATTTTACATGACCCTTCCCAAATATTATCATGTATATTATGTAATATATGTTTTATGACCCTTCCCTTGAGACAGTAATATTTTTTATGACCCTCACCTGATTCCCCCTCCCCATAGTTGGAAACAATTACAAGAATCAGTCCATAACATACAGTGGTACGTACCTGAAAGACGTACTTGTTTCTCTCTGTAAGGAAGCATAAATACTCAAATATATTGTGGTTTAGGAGGCGCTCTCCTACTCAATGTATCGATAATATACTGTCATCCCTCTATCAAGGGGGCGGTCGGGTAGCCTAGTGGTTAAAGCTTTCGCTCGTCACGCCGAGACCCTGGTGCGATTCCCGACGTGGGTACAATGTGTGAAGCCCATTTCTGGTGTCCCCCGCCGTGATATTGCTGGAATATTGCTAAAAGCGGCGTAAAACCATACTCACTCACTCACTCTATCAAGGTGACCGCCTCCGTGGTCTAGTGGTAGAGCGTCCGCCCGGAGAGCGGGGAAGGTCCGGGGTTCGATCCCCAGCCGCGTCATACCAAAAGACGTTAAAAGATGGCTCGGAGTCAGTATACTGTGTCTGAGTGGGGTATTCATGTTAAACTGCGGCATGTCGTCTCAGTGAGCTAGCACTATAAATCGGCATCAGTCCGGACTAGTACAAGCAGCCACACACACACACACACACACACGTACATGCACGTCGCTATATAAGTGCAATAATCTTGGACGCGACGTTAAACCCCATTTCACCTCACCTCACCTCTATCAAGGTCGGGGAGGTAAGGTAATGTTTATGAACTCTGCACAAAAAAAACGATTGCTAATGATTTTTCCCCATTACATTTAAATACAAAGTTTACCCAGCTAAACGGTCCATTCTGGCCACAGAAGAAACCAAGAGAGCTTGACTCCAATATGAGCCGGTCCTAAAGGTAAACTAAATATAATATTGAGGACATTTTGTTTTTGAAATATGAAACTCTCTAAAACGGTGCAAACACCCGCCCTGACCTCTAACGTTTCATTTTGGAACTATGAGCATGATGAATACTATCTGTTTGCATCTTCAGTCTATTAACATAAAAAAAACCATCATCTTACTTTATAGTAAGGAATTAATTTACTGAATAAAAATTACTGAAGAAAATGACTACCTACCAATTATTGAGGTGGCATTGGTACGTTTCGGGTCATCATTTCTATCAGGACTTCGCTCCTCTTTCAAAGCTTTTCTGTCCATTCTCAATTCTGTGTTACGTATAATTCCTTTAAGCCTGAACAGATAGAAGTGACGAGTAGCGGAGTCAGCAATACTGGTTAAAATGTTCCCCAGTATTTTATAGTGACGGTCAAATCTTCGACGCCATCCGGTTGATCCTATGTTAAACACTGCCCCAGCTACGTGGAAGTAACCGCCGCTGTTATACTGACCAGTGTCTGAAACCAAAGGTAACATTAATATCTCCTCCTACCACTATGTGTTGCTGCACATTTAGTGGCTTAATTTATTTTTAATATATTCACCAAGATGTGCATTTCATTCATGGAAAAGAAAGATGGTATGAATATTACCGATGGTCGTTATATTCCATACCATAGTCCCTTGGTTAAGTACATATGTTTCACATCTTCTTGTATTATTAAGGTTGGTTGGTTGGTTGGTTGTTTAACGCCGCACTCAGCAATATTCCTGCTATATGACGGTGGTCTGTGAATAATCGAGTCTGGACCAGACATTCCAGTGACTGATATCATGAGCAACGATCCATGCAATTGGGATCGATGACATGCATCAACCAAATCAGCGAGCCTGCCACCCGATCCGTTAGTCGCCTCTAACGACAAGCATGGTAGCCTTTTACGGCCAGCATGGGTTGCTGAAGAACTATTCTTCCCCGGATCGTCACGGGTCTTATCAATAACGGTAGGAACATCGAGCATAATAATTTTCTGAAAGTTGCACACGTGCTCTTTAGCTCTTCTCCTTGTTGATTGGTGAGGTAAAGGGATGTGACGTCACAGTGGTAAGAGGCGACTAAAGTCGACTGAAGGGATCGAGTTGTCATTCTCGCTGACTTGGTTGATGCATGTCATGGTATCCCAATTACGTAAATCAATGCTCATGATTTCAATCACTGGATTGTCCTGTCTCGAATATTTACAAAGCCTGAATATTGCTGAGTGCCCTGTTAAACAAACAAACAAATAGGGTTGAGATTTTATACGTCCTTCTTAAATTGACAGTAAGTAGAAAATAGAGAGCGAGTGGAAACTCTCTCGCCTGGAGGCTCGGGGCTTATCAGTACCCCCTGTATTTTGCGGTCTTGGAATATTTTGCAGAAATGTACACTCAGTGCAGAAATGTAACTTGCTGAAAATCACTTTTTGTACAGAATTGTACCTTTTTGGCTCTGGAATTCTAAACGTGTAAACATATATTTATTTCGTTTTGAAGTGAAGGTGACTGTTGTATTATTGTTCACCGAAAGTGCATATCTATTTGTTGACACTAGTTATCTCCAGAGTCACTTCTATATGCTATTCTAGTTATGGATAGGGTTATCATAAAAAGAGACTGCCACAAGTCAAACAAATGCAAAACTACCAGACACGAAAACTAAGGTTAAAATGTTGGTGCAGAATTTACAAAAACTGCAGAATTTTGGCCGCAGAATACATTGGGGACTGGTTTATAGAGGACTCCACCACTCCTGACAAATAAATTCGTAACTCCTGTCGAACATTTGTTGAATTCTCTGAGTGCATGAGCTTTACACAGAATACTCACAGCAGCCTTTGATTACTTTTGAGGAGCATTTCGTAGAATCAAACAAGATAATCTTTGATTGTAGCAGTTTCTTTGACAATTTCAGGAATTCACAAGAACAGGCGATTTTGTTGTACGTCAAATCCCTGGAATAGAAAACCCTTTATCTAAAAATGCAAATTACAAAAAAACTCGGAATTTATTTCCTGAAACAGAGAAAATTCCTGGAAGCTGTGCCTAAATGTTGGAACTCAATGTGCCAATGTGTTAGTCCAGTGGATCAAACATTTATTTACATTTCACCCTTTAACTGATTGACACAATAAAAAGGCAGGGGCGATGGTCTAGGCTTGTAGATAAAGCCCTTGCTGGTAACACCGGACGGCCTGGATTCTGTTCCCTACACCAGTACAACGATTTCCCAAACTGGCTTTTGGAGGATGGGTCCCAAGTGTCCCAAGTGTCCCATGCTTGTATGGCCTACTGAAGGCATATTCCCGAGGCAAGGGCGTTAACTAACTATAAATGTCCAGTTTCCACCCTTGTCGAACAAGACTGGGATTTCCAGGCTCGATGGTGGCGCCACCAGTGGCTATTACGAGTTATGTCCCCTCTATGTTCCTCCCATTGACCAATCAGATTCCCTCTCCTATCACTTTCATTTACTTCAAACAATATGATGGCGCCCAGTAAAGAGCTCTGCTCAATAATCAAGATCTATATTGTAATAAAACAGGTCTTACCCCGCGAAGTGCATAAAATCACGTGAGCACCTTGATTAAAACCATGAAAGAATTTGCTAAATATCTGTCGATGCCCAGTTGGCGGTACACATGCTTTGCAAATCCTGCAGTCGACCGAAATCACTTGAAATCCATGTTGTTTAGGAACCGAATGTCTTGTTCAGGTGACTGAAGGGGGTCAGGACTTGGTTGATTGTCAGTGTGTTCTGATGGCCTGTATCCTTGCTCAAGCTTTCAGTGACTGGTTTGTCTGGTCCAGACTTATTATCTATATGGTGACATGAGATACCTACCCTATTGCTGACTGTGACTTTAACAACAATTATTCTAGTCACTTCACTGTTACAAATGCTCCTGACCCATGGAGACTCTGGTTAGTATTGATCCCAGCAACATATGCTGGTTGTACAGGCCACAAAACTGCATGGGCAGGCTTAGTGACTTGGTTGACTGGTGTCATCATACGGCCACATCATGGATCAGTGCTCACAATATAAATCCCTGGATTGTCTGGTCCAGACTTTATACACAGGCCGCCCTCATACAGCATTGTGAATATACTTACACAACTGTTAATGGCAGACCCTCCACACAGGACCCTAGAACTGGAAGATCCCAGGTGGTCAGTCGGCGACAGGACAGCACCTGGGCGTATTTTTTGCAGGACCGGGGGCAGGGCGTGTCTGACTGGACATCGCGTGACACCAGCAACACCAGGGTGACGTGGAGGGCGACGACAGCAACAGCATTCATCAGCTACGTTCATGTCATGATCTTAACAGGAATAAATAGTTAAAAAATTGATCAATGGACCTATCAGCGTTAGAAATTGGCACTAGTCCTGTAGTCCTTGTCAAACTGCCCAATTGTTAAGGTATCATAAGGACTAGTAGAGATTTGCCATTTTTAAGGGGTTTGTTTTATAAATGTTATCATTATAAAGACTAGTGGACTGAAAATGATAGTTTCTATCGCTGACTGTTACAAACACAAATGGCAGTTTTTACGGGTCAACTGCAGTATTTGGGTCCCCACTTCGGGGATTTCCGTAAGGCAACCGCTGCCTTCGGCAGCTTCGCTTATATATAAGCGCGCACGCGCAAGCGTGCCGAAATACGTTAGGAGGCATTTTTTAGCAAAAAGGACCCCAAAAATTAAATGGACGTGAAAAGTATGGTCTTAAACTCCGCCCCTGTGGGGGTCGAGAGTTTTACGATAGAAAGTGAAGCCGAATTATTGTACTGTCAACTTCTTGTTTGTGGGCGGGACATAAATGACGTACGACGTCACGTGTCTGATCATGTGACTTTCCTTATATGGACTCGTTACTACGAAAGCAACTTCGCTCATAACTTGTAAATTCATAAAGTGTGGCTTGTACAAATAAAACAGAGTCGACTTGGCGCACAGTGAAGACATCTTTGCATAGGTATGGGGCGAATGCGGGAATGTATGACAATTATTTTGTTCAAAACATTATCAGAAAAAAATATTTCAGTTGTTCAATTGATCAGTTTCTAAGTTCACCGGCCGTGTTTACATTTATTAAACTTAGGAAGCAAAATGATCGTTTAAGAAAAAGATGAAAAAGAAGCAGAAAAGGAAATTGAACTAGGTCTAGGTGGATCCACAGACTTAGGTCCTAGAATCTATATGACAGTCAAAACGAATTCAACGTTTCAAATGATTTGTTTGAATGAGAAAGTATCTGTCGATGATCATTTTCCTATGAAAATTCACATGCTTTCATGAATGAAGTTATACTATATTGCGATTTATTTAAAAAAGGGGGATCTTACTTTACCCCCCATTTTACTTTAATATTTCGACAAGGGAGGACAAACCCTCCTTGTACCCCCCGTGTGTTGTCTGTGTAAGAAAATACTGAACTGCAGACAGCGTTCGGTAGAAAAACAAATCCTCTCGCTTCGACCGTAAAAAACGAACTGCGCATGCGTGGAACGTTTTTCATTCGACAACTTCCGTAAACACGTAAAAACGTTCCTTCCGAAGTGGGGACCCAAATACTGCAGTCTACCCAAATGCAGGGCAATACAAATAAAGAACGGTGAACAAACTGATGCCTCGTTTTCGATATATCGTGAGGGGCCATATCAGTGCTGCGATACTAGTACACTATCAGCCCCCAAACTAAGATTTGTTTACCAGAGAAAGGAAACTTTGACGTTGACCAGATAACTTGGTCCATGCCCACGTGTTAGAGTGTCGAATTAGTTCTTGTATAACAAGTGAAAAGTATGTCACTGTCATATTACTAACGCTTGTATGTTACATACCGCTGAACGCTCACAAAACGTCTCCACTTCTATACCGCCATTTTACGCTCCTTGACCTAAGGGCACATAACTCTGGACTAGTAAAAAAGACTGGGTTACTGTCTAATGTAACATTAAACTGGAGCTCATTTGCGCAATAAGCCCAAGAAGCATTCGTAATATACCATCAAACTTCAAGCAAATAACTATTCCTTTTCGAAGGCGTCCCAATCCTTGTGATCGTACATTACAGAGCTACTCCGTATTTTGTATTTCGAGATTATTTGAGTACATCTGTATACGTATCACAGACACGTTATCGAACTTTGAACATTGGCGGTGTTGTGTAAAAGCATATCTGGGTATATTGTTTAATCAAAGGATATAATTTCACAGTGGTTGGTCTCTTGACCTCTGAATAAAAACGTAATCAATCCATAAATGCAAACAATACTCACGAAATGTACTCGATGATAACATAAGAATGCAGAACACACGGGTCAAGTGGATTGCGTACCGTTTGTGTGAATAATTAGTACATATGTATAATAAATGGTGATGCACGTTTGCAAACATCTGCATGTGAATGAAGTCAGCTTCCTTGTGCTGTATAAATGTCTGAAATTTTAATGGCACATGCCTTACAAATATGCCTCACAGATACTCAAATTCATGGAGTGAATGTTTTTTTATCGCCGCGGTCAGCAATATTCCATCTCTACCGGGTCGTACTGTAAACAATGTAGTCTGCACCAGGTCAATCATTACCTTTCCTTGTATGCAATGAATGTTTAATGTTGGTTTATCCTATATTTATATGTACATATAAACGTTGGTGAAATGATACCTATACTACCGCTGATAGCGACCCGGGTGTAATAAAAATTCAGTTCAGTTCAGTCAGTCAGTCAGTCAGAACTAAGATCTGATTTTAAAGAGATTGGGTGAAAAGGGGTTAAATAACGTCGAGTTCAAGATTATTTCATTTCTTTCATAATTGCAACGTGCATGCACGTGTGTGTTTGTCTGCTGGTACAAGTGTTTACCGGATTTATAGTGCTTGCCCACTGAGATACCACCACGCAGTTTAACCCCACTCAGACACAGTATAGTCCTTGTTTCATCCGACAGCACCGGGCAAGGTAAGGGCGTCCTTACTTATTTTTGTGTGAAAGATTGATCATATTTGCAACAAGGCTTCAGGCGCTCAGGATATTTCCGGTAGGTCTGTTTGTGTGTCATAAAATTTCATAGCACGAGCCCAGTAGACGCACATGAATCAAGAGAGAAAGAAACACGAGACGTTTCTATAAACGTCGTTGAAAGCGCAGCGTCCGATCAATGCAGTTAATGGTCTAAGGGAGATAATCGTGTTATGAGATGCTACTAATAAGTAAGAGTTAGGTCCCTTGTGTGGATTTTACGCAAGCTCCTTCCCAGCGCGTGACACCTTCGTTACACTCTCGGTAACATCGCTGCCACCAGTGTGGGCGCGGCCATTTCAAGAATCTTGAAATTTGCCCTCCAACCCCATATGTAGTAACGTTTATACTTTTGTTTATGTCTTTGGGAATGCCATCATATTTCAATTTGAAAAGGTTTACGACTGACCATGTTTTCCAGATGAATTTACTTTGTTGTTTTGATAATCAGATTGGTTCGAGATTGCAGACTAACGGAAAATCAACCAACTTCTCCCTTACATTCTTACTATATCAATAACATGATAGTTTTAATGAAATAGAAATTCAAATTGACAAATGAAGAAAGTAATTAAGCAGCGATAAGTGTATTCGGCGTCACGACAGTCGTCACTTGTTTGTAAACATAACGGTCATTCGGTTGCGAGTTCAACTCCAAGCATGGTTGTGGCCACCTTTTCACAGTGGGGAGTTTTGACTGGTGGCAGCGATAGTATAGAGAGCTCCGAGAACGTACTATCGCTGTGAGGAGCTTGGATTTTACGCCAGCTCCTCACAGCGATAGAACGTTCCCGGAGCTCTCTATACTATACCGAGAGCGTAACGAAGGTGTCACGCGCTGGGAAGGAGCTTGGATTTTACGAGTACTTCAAGCTCCCCACAGCGATAGCGCACTGAGAAGGAGCTTATTTAAGAGGTGAGGTGAGGTGAAATTGGGTTTAACGTCGCGTCCAAAGTTTTTATGTCTTTTTACACGTAAAATTGTGTAAAAATATGAACAAAACAGACTATTGTGAAACTGAGCAAACCAGATGTTAGTAGATCAAGGTGAATGTCCATGACCTATGACACCTTGACGACAGGTGAAATCAGGTACTTGAAACCCACGTGCATGTGATTTGACAGTGGTTAGTGATTTGTGAGTGGCATTGTGGGATAGTGAATCATCGTCAAAATATCAGAACGTAAAAGTAACATATTCCGTTGTCAAACAACTTACATGTCATTATTATTTTGTACATAAACATAACTGGTTTTTTTTATTGTTGTTTTGATAACTTTTTTTCCAAGGCTAATTTGCATAATGCCTATAGCCTGTTTCTGCCATGTCAGTTTGGACAATGTAAAAGTAACATATTCCGTTTTTAAACAACTTACATGTCATTATTATTTTGTACATAAACATAGCTGTTCTTTTTATTGTTGTTTTGATAACTTTTTTTCCAAGGCTAATTTGCATAATGCCTATAGCCTGTTTCTGCCATGTCAATTTGGACTTAGTTATATTTTTGAATGTTGAAAGTGCCTACAAATTACTTCCTGTAAAGAACATTTTGTATTGAGCACTGAGATAAAACTAGCAAATCCAGACTAGTACTTTTCCAGTTGTTTTGTTATTTCGTATTTACATCTACGTAATGCTTTGTGTCGATTATTAAATCCAGCAAAACAGGGGTTTTTCATTTCCATGAGTACTTATTTTTTTTTTAGTAATCTGGCTCAGTGACTGATTGTAGGTCATGGTTGATTGTTCATGTTTTCATTCACTGGTTTGGCTGGTCTAGAGTGAGTGAGTATGTCACTTTTAGCAATATTCCAGCAATATCATGGTGGGGTACACCAGAAAAGGGCTTCATACATTCTACCCATGTGGGGAATCGATGAGTGTGACGAGTGAACGCTTCAACCACTAGGCTGCACCACAGTCCTGGCTGGTCTAGACTCAGTCTTATAAAGGCCACCATGAAATAGCTTGCGTTCAACTACACATTTATTGACAAAGCCTTGAAAACATGTCCTTCAACATACTGAGCTTTCAGTCAGAGGTTTCAAATCAAAATGACCTGCATCTGATAAAAACTGAATGCTTATCTCCATATTTATTCATTTTGTTTTCAAATAATACATTATCAGCAACCAGAGGACCATGTAACTAATTATAACAATAAAAAATTAAAAAGTCGCAAAAATACGCATAGAAGAGGCCCTTGATCTTTTTGGCGACTTTTTTTAAAATTGATTGTTATAATTAGTTACATGGTCCTGTGTAAGCAACACATACTAAGAATAATCAGAGAAAGAATTGAAAGAATTGAATGCAACATCAATAAATTTATTTTCATAATATACATAAAATACTTCATAGTCTAATAAACAGTGATGAAGAACAACAGAAAACAACCATGAACAACAACTGCAGGAATACATAACTAACACATACAGCATCAACACCACCATCAGCAACCTATCAGTGTCCATCTTCCAGAGGCAAGGGTGTTAACTGACTACAACAGTCCAGTTTCCACCCTTGCCAAACAACGCTGGAATTTTGAGGCTTGATCGTAGTGCCATCAGTGGCCATGACGAGTTATGTCCCTTCTATGTCCCTTCTATTGACCAATCAGATTCCATCTCTCATATCACTTTCATTTGCTTCAAACAATATGACGGCCCCCAGTCAAGACGATCTGATCGATAATCAAGATCTATATTGTAATAGAACGGGCCTTACCTAGCGAAGTGCATCAAATCATTTGAGCACCTTGATCAAAAACCTGAAAAGATTTGGAAAATATCTGTCAACGCCCATTTGACGGTAAACATGTTTTGCACATCCTGCAGTCAATCATTATCTGCATGTTGAAATCCATGTTGATAACGAACAGGATATCTTGTTCTTTTGGCGATTTCTATCGGACAATGTATAGACACGTTAGTACCCCAAAATGTAACTTTGGAATTCTAGCCTAGTTCGGCAAGGGTGGAAACTTGACTTTTACAGTCAGTTAACTCCCTTGCCTCGGAAAGATGATCAGCGCCCCACAGTCCACAAAGCCCATATCTCAGTGTTGAGAAGCGTGATTTATTTTATAATTAGTCATGATAATATGTATAGAAAATTAGTACACGTTCCATATGCCCTGAGGCTATGCATACTGCATACACAAAGCTCTGGATAAATCTTCATTAATCCTATTTATATTAAAAGTAATAAGAATATGTATACACATTAGACCTTTTAAACTGATTTGATACCTCTCAATGTCGTGATGAATAGAGGTATCAAATCAGGAAAAGATCCGAGTTAAATTGTAAGAAATTGATACTGTCAGTATACTGTCTACTTGTTCTGATTTAAGATCTTTTGGCTGAAGGATCAATATACAGGACTGTCTACCTCTTATGCAGCACTGTTATTTTAAAAAAAAGAAGAAACAAATGTTACTCATGCACTCTCCATCATCAATACATAACTTGTTACAGTATTAGGGGCGGTCGGGTAGCCTAGTGGTTAAAGGGTTCGCTCGGTACACCAAGACCCGGCCACACTCAGCAAATTCCAGCTACATGACGGCGGTCTGAAAATAATCGAGTCTGGACCAGACAATCCAGTGATCGACATCATGAGCATAGATCTATACAATTTGAATACGATGACATGCATCACCACCTGATCCCTTTAGTTGCCTCTTACGACAAGCATAGTCGCCTAGTATGCACATGAATGACAAGATAGTGACTTGCTGATTCCATATATACTACAGCTCAATTTGAAAATTCATTGAAGTATTTCACTGTCATAGATGTGTCTCTCATATTTAAACATACCATACAATAACTCAAGTTTTGTCTGAGAATTTAGGCAGAGGATTCCGTATATGACATGCCTCTGATGTTGGGTGGAGACACGATTTATCAGGGGACATACTGACTGCACGAACACAAAGCGTGAAGAACAGCCATGACGTAGCTACACTCTACGTTACTACCTACACCAGCACTGACTTCAAGGAAACTTACAAATCACATATGACCGATTGGTCCAAATCACCTCAATTATCCAGTGTATCACATCGCCAGTATATCATGATAAATAAAGAAGAGAGGAAAAAAAATATATCATGTTATATACTCAAGACCTATTCTCAACCACAGCCTCATTTTGGAAGTTACGTCACCAGTTCCATTTCTCTTGATGAAGAGCTTCAAATCAACAACCAATCAAAATGTTTCCTATAAACACAAGTTCGGCATAGATCTAGATTAAAAGTTTAGTCTTGCGTAAGCATGTTAAGCGAGCCCTTGATATGTATAATCAAATCAAAATAAAAAAAAATAAAAACTGTTGGCAAGAAAACATGTTTCCCTGACTATTTACATATGACAGAGGGAAGCTCTTATTCCATAAGGGTGTTCTGGGGTATTTGAGCTGGCCCACAAAGTGGTGGAGAGGACGGGTGACATTTTTACATTGTTTCAGTCACCAAAGAACCGAGTAATTTGACCGTCACGTCTTTAAAAACACAGCTGTGGTGGAGAATGGATCCAGGGTTTTTATTAAAAAAGAATGGAAAAATAATTCATTGGGTAATCGAGGATGGATCACGAAATAATCTTCCGATTTGAAAATACTTTGTTTTCACAACGTTTACACTGACAGAACTTGACTTCTGACACAAAGTGACAAGTATACATCCATGGCTACCGGATGGTCACTATGGTTACGGTATACACAACACGTATTGCACCTTCTCCACATATCAGTGTATACATTCCAGGAGACCGCTCACATGTGTGCACTTCACTTCTAACCTATGATAGTTTGTGTTGCGAGGTCAAGTAAATCATGCAATGTGATTGGATGATATTGCTCTGCTGTCCGGTTGGTTGGGGGATGGGGGTGGGGGTGGAGGAGAAGTGGAGAGCAAAAAATAACGACAGACATTTGAATAAAATTATTAACTATGAACTCTGTATATTGATATTCCAGTTATATTTGTTATTCATAAGAGTATTAATATATTCTGCACTGACTGTGTTGACTGGAAGTAACTCTTTACAGTTCATACCAATACATCAAGGTAAATACAGAATTCTGTCCTTGAATCAGTCAGGTATATTACAAATACACAAACACAATCTTAATCTCTAAGACAACATTTCAAAACAGTTACATAGTTCAGATAAAATATACTGCGCACGATGCTACGACGGTGGATGACAGAGTGACAACACGCAGATCACATGAAGAAGGCCCACAATGCACTGATGTCAGTTCACATAGGAAGCGTTATTAAGTGCATTGATCGTCTACCGTGAAAGATAAGTGTAAAATGAGGTTTGGAATGAAAGTGTGAACTACGTCGGAAATCAGTTATTAACTGTAACAAAATCTCAATATGATGCATATTTCAATGCATCAAAAAATTATCCATAAAGGAAAAGCATGAAATTTGATTTTTCAATACATACATTTGTTACCATAGTTGGTCATCAATGTCGGCAAATAAACTGAAACGTGTACAATATGTACTGAAACTGAAAAAGAATCTTTCCACTGTAACCATGGTAACCAATATCAGCAGCACCTGTTTTAGTCATAAAAATAGTCTTTGAAATATCATCAAGAGAAATAATGTGTTCAGCACCAGATTGACTTTACCAAATAATAGAGAGATAGTTGTGGGAGTGGCACACTTGGATAAGACCCAACTGGATTAGTTGTAGGGAGGACTGAGTCACATGTATGCAGCTTTTAACAGTAACAAAAAACATGCACGTGTGTACATGGTGACAATCATGCATGTATGTTTAGGAGCAGGTTTATGCTTGGTACTTGACATTGAGCACTGAACTCACAACAAATGACTGGGTAGGCCAGGACATGCTTACCCTTTTCACGAACACCTGGTGTCAACACTGACTTAAATAATGCCAACGTGACATTAAATTTTAACTCACTAAAGTGATCCATTCATATAATTTCACTGCTATTTGCCTTTTAAGTCGAATGGGATCTGTTTTGGTAGATAATGGACTGATTATTCTAATGTTTTATATTTAAGTGAACAAATCAAACACTGCAATATTTGAATAAACCTTCAGATCAGTTCAGCATCAAATCTCTCCAACTGTTCGGTGTGGATGTATTTCTTTTGACATACAGTTCATCAATGATTATATCAATGATGGAGTAAGATCACAGCTTTCAACAGTCTCACCAAACTATTTTGTCTGAAGGTAGTTCATACATCATAGACACTACTTCCAAGTCAACTTACTGATCAGACATTAGAGAGCTTCAACACCAAGCAACATTTGATCCCATAATGGGTGAAGTCTACAATCATTCACAGAATTATTTGCTTGTTGTTGAACGCCACACTTAGCAAATTCCAGCTACACAACAGCGGTCTGTAAATAATCAAGTCTGGACCAGACAATCCAGTGATTGACAGCATGAGCATCGATCCATACAATTTGGATATGACGACATGCAACAACCAAGTCAGCAAGCCTGACCACTCGATCCAATTAGTCGCCTCTTACGACAAGCACAGTCGGCTCTTAAGACAAGCATGGGTTGCTGAAGACCTATTCTGACCCAGATCTTCACTAAGTGAGGGTGTTGGGTTGAAAAAACAGTGTTACAGTTATACAGAATTAATCAAGTAACCATGGTAACCATTAATACATAATATTTTGAATCACCATTTCTAATCTTTTTGGCCTTTTTCGGAGAAGTGCTTTGTTTTAAAACAAGCTCTTGTAATATATTGCCATCATGCAATGGATACATTGTAAAATGGGAATGAAATACTTGACAGTTTTTTTAAAACAAACAACTAATTCTGTTTTAACAGAGATAAATCTCAAAGTTCATTTATTTTAATGTTGAAATAAATAAATAAATGTAATATTCCTAATAATGTAAATATTACATAGTTACAAACAAAAACAAAATAATGGAGACTGTTTTATAGGAAAACAATGAGTGGAATGGTGAATGAAAGTGACTATACTGATGAAATACACCATTGATTACATTTCTCCAAAACAAAAGGAATCCCAATTGATCAGGACATATGGATGACGAGCAGTCTGTGCCCAAACCTTCCACTAGCCTGGAAATACCACTTAACATCATCATCTTTCATTTTTAAGGATAAAAAAATAATAGTCTTGGTTCTCTGGCACCGCCTGCATCATCATAAAGTTCACCGAACATTTCATTTTTATTTCTATTTTAAAAATAAAACCAAAAAAATCCTTAAAAATACCAAGTCCAACAGAAGTCAAATACTGTTTTCCAGTATTTTACTCATCAAGGAATACATTTATGCAGGGAGGCCCTTTCCCCGTTTGATTGTACACTACTGTTTATTTGGTTACACATCTGTTAATTTTGGTTACATACTAGTTTGAACAACCAAAAAAAACCACTGGCCTCTCGCACTATATTTTCAAAAGCCACTGCCTGAGAACCAATTCTTTTATTTTTTAAGCCTAATATACAGACTATTAAAAGCTGAGCACAGTAGATGAAACATAATTTTACAAGACTCAGGCTTCGGATATGTAATTAAATCATAAACAGCAAGAGCCCCAGTTATCCAGACAAGTGTTCGGCTCATATGACAGAATCATTGTAATACATCACCTTAGATGACACTGAACTACCCAGCTGGAATCGGGGATACTTGCAGGATGAAGACGAGGATACAAATTGCATATGTTTAATTTGATGCCTCTGGTCGGTTACGTGAAATCATGTAATGCAGTTTGGAAGAACCTAGACTGGTCAACTGCCTCTGTTGGATATGCTGGCTAATGCTACACCTGTACAGCCAGCAGGCTGAGTCGAAGCAGAGGCAGGGGACCAGTCTAGGAATAACCATCCAAGAGTTACCTCCCTTTACATATCAATCACTTTTAAATTTCAGTAATTTTTAATAGGTGGAAAAACAAATTTCGTCATTTTTTTATTTGGTTTGAACGCCAGATCTGTTAAATGAAAGCTGTAAGTGTGTTGTTGTGCTTGTGACCGAGATACAAGCATACTCTACTTTCATCCATTGCCAGTGGTTGGTCATGGGTAGCCTGTGTCATAACATTTTGCTCAGCTGGCCATTTACATTACATCATCAGAAAATCCTACACACAACTGTAAGCAAGGTCTCAATAGGGAGCTGATGTTTCAAAAATAAAATATCTTTTCATCCATGACTAGCTTTGTTTTTAGAAAATAGGAACGTAATCGAGAACTTACCTAGATGTGAATTGACCATTCCAGTCATATCATTGAAAAATGTTATAAGCAATAGGTGGATAAAGAACACAAAGTATATTTTCTTGTTTTCCTTTTAAAACTGAAATATAAAAACTTATGCAATAGCTCTTTATATGCTGTTAACTCACCAAAAGTTTGAAAAAGAAATAAACACATTTTACATTTTTCAGATATTTCATCAGCAGATTATAGTTTGCCTTGACATAATAAGCAAATTTCATTTTTTTTCAATAAAGGACATCAAATAATGCCATATGTATCTCAATTCCAGTATAACCTATTCAAGATATGTCCCCAATTCTGATTGGCCAGTGTTTCAGCCAATCATTACTCAGATAGCTGGAGGTGCTCCTCTTCAGGTCCTGGTGGGCGTTTAAACTCGGGGCGTGTCAGAAGGAAGATGACGAGGGTGGCGAATGCTACGATGGTGAGACCAAGACAGTTCAGCAGGACTCCTTCGGGTATGAACTTGTTGTAACTTATACTGAAACAAGAAAGCTATTTGTTAGGCCACAACCCCATGAACCTCCCCGAGGATACCAGGACTAGTCCTTCAGTTGGCTGCAATCAAACTTCCTGCATATTTTTTCTATTCTGCCAAAACTTATGATAATAAAGTAATTATTATTTGATCAAAGTTTTAGTATCTGAAACAAACATATTTTAAGATTTTCCATTTTCCTTTCTCCTTTATCTATTAATATATCATATAAAGGAGCCAAAATAATGTTGCCAAAGAATTGTGGACATGCTTGGAAGTTTCTGATCATTTTTGTTTCAGTGTGTGTTCATTGCCGTCTACATTCCCAGAATAGTTATTTTGTTACGATCTGGTAGTCAGGACATCAAAACCCAATGATACTGAATCATCTTCAGTAGAATACATTAATGTGATTCGGAAACTAATGATTTTATCGCTAGTTTGACTCAAGCAACTTCCAATAGTCATAATAAAACGAGTGTAATGTCTCGATTGGTCATTTTGAAACGAAATAAACAGACTTCTTACCAGTCGATAAACACACGCGCTCATGTTTGTAGCAGACGGTGCAAGAGAAAATAACAATCCTCTCGTGTCTATGAAAATTTAATCCTTGTGTTTTTCTCTCCATGGATTTTTAGTAGGACATTCCTAACAAATTCACGCCAGTTACCACCTATGTGACTACTTCACTTACTTTGTGAAAATGACTTTCTCCGTTATTCCCATGAGTGCCGTTGCCACAGCGAAGCAGAGGATGGCGATGCCCCAGAACACGTGATACGGCATGTACATCCGACGAGAGGCCATTCCCGCCTTGGGGTACAGGTAGGACACAAATCCAAACACCCACTGCAACACAACCAACCACAACCAATCACAACTGACCTCTGGATCAGTAAAGGAGAACAAGATCCTTTATCCTTTTCTCCTCAGCAGCTCCCTGAAGTTCAAAGACGCCTCTTCCCAAGGCAGCGACTGGAAGAATTTGTTTTATTGCAAAGTTGCCAATATGTCCGGGCATGACAAGCACAAGCTATGGGGGATCTATTCTGCCCTGTGTGTGCATGACAAGCACAAGCTATGGGGACCTATTCTGCCCTGTGTGTGCATGACAAGCACAAGCTATGGGGGACCTATTCTGCCCTGTGTGTGCATGACAAGCACAAGCTATGGGGGACCTATTCTGCCCTGTGTGTGCATGACAAGCACAAGCTATGGGGACCTATTCTGCCCTGTCCGGCATGACAAGCACAAGCTATGGGGACCTATTCTGCCCTGTGTGCATGACAAGCACAAGCTATGGAGGACCTATTCTGCCCTGTGTGTGCATGACAAACACAAGCTATGGGGGACCTATTCTGCCCTGTGTATGCATGACAAACACAAGCTATGGGGGACCTATTCTGCCCTGTCCGGGCATGACAAACACAAGCTATGGGGGACCTATTCTACCCTGTCCGGCATGACAAGCACAAGCTATGGGGGACCTATTCTACCCTGTCCGGGCATGACAAGCACAAGCTATGGGGACTTATTCTGCCCTGTGTGTGCATGACAAACACAAGCTATGGGGGACCTATTCTGCCCTGTCCGGCATGACAAACACAAGCTATGGGGACTTATTCTGCCCTGTGTGTGCATGACAAGCACAAACTATGGGGACTTATTCTGCCCTGTGTGTGCATGACAAACGCAAGCTATGGGGGACCTATTCTACCCTGTCCGGGCATGACAAGCACAAGCTATGGGGACTTATTCTGCCCTGTCCGGCATGACAAACACAAGCTATGGGGACCTATTCTGCTCTGTCCGGGCATGACAAACACAAGCTGTGGGGGACCTATTCTGCCCTGTCCGGGCATGACAAACGCAAGCTATGGGGGACCTATTCTACCCTGTCTGGGCATGACAAGCACAAGCTATGGGGACTTATTCTGCCCTGTGTGTGCATGACAAACACAAGCTATGGGGGACCTATTCTGCCCTGTCCGGGCATGACAAACACAAGCTTTGGGGGACCTATTCTGCCCTGTCCGGCATGACAAACACAAGCTATGGGGACTTATTCTGCCCTGTCCGGCATGACAAACACAAGCTATGGGGGACCTATTCTGCCCTGTGTGTGCAT
Organism: Haliotis cracherodii; assembly: GCF_022045235.1. Classification (NCBI taxonomy): domain Eukaryota; kingdom Metazoa; phylum Mollusca; class Gastropoda; order Lepetellida; family Haliotidae; genus Haliotis; species Haliotis cracherodii. The sequence goes on from NW_027266272.1 coordinate 8,674,479, forward strand.
GACAAACACAAGCTATGGGGGACCTATTCTGCCCTGTGTGTGCATGACAAACACAAGCTATGGGGGACCTATTCTGCCCTTTGTGTGCATGACAAACACAAGCTATGGGGGACCTATTCTGCCCTGTGTGTGCATGACAAACATAAGCTATGGGGGACCTATTCTGCCCTGTCCGGGCATGACAAACACAAGCTATGGGGGACCTATTCTGCCCTGTCCGGGCATGACAAACACAAGCTATGGGGGACCTATTCTGCCCTGTCCGGGCATGACAAACGCAAACTATGGGGACCTATTCTGCCCTGTCCGGCATGACAAGCACAAACTATGGGGACCTATTCTGCCCTGTCCGGGCATGACAAACACAAGCTGTGGGGGACCTATTCTACCCTGTCCGGGCATGACAAGCACAAACTATGGGGACCTATTCTGCCCTGTCCGGGCATGACAAACACAAACTATGGGGACCTATTCTGCCCTGTCCGGGCATGACAAACGCAAACTATGGGGACCTATTCTGCCCTGTCCGGCATGACAAGCACAAACTATGGGGACCTATTCTGCCCTGTCCGGGCATGACAAACACAAACTATGGGGACCTATTCTGCCCTGTCCGGGCATGACAAACACAAGCTATGGGGGACCTATTCTGCCCTGTCCGGGCATGACAAGCACAAGCTATGGGGACTTATTCTGCCCTGTGTGTGCATGACAAACACAAGCTATGGGGGACCTATTCTGCCCTGTCCGGGCATGACAAACACAAGCTATTGGGGACCTATTCTGCCCTGTCCGGGCATGACAAACACAAGCTTTGGGGGACCTATTCTGCCCTGTCCGGCATGACAAACACAAGCTTTGGGGGACCTATTCTGCCCTGTCCGGCATGACAAACACAAGCTATGGGGATCTATTCTGCCCTGTCCGGCATGACAAGCACAAACTATGGGGGACCTATTCTGCCCTGTGTGTGCATGACAAACACAAGCTATGGGGGACCTATTCTGCCCTGTCCGGCATGACAAGCACAAACTATGGGGACCTATTCTGCCCTGTGTGTGCATGACAAACACAAGCTATGGGGGACCTATTCTGCCCTGTGTGTGCATGACAAACACAAGCTATGGGGGACCTATTCTGCCCTGTGTGTGCATGACAAACACAAGCTATGGGGGACCTATTCTGCCCTGTCCGGGCATGACAAACACAAGCTATGGGGGACCTATTCTGCCCTGTCCGGGCATGACAAACACAAGCTATGGGGACCTATTCTGCCCTGCGTGTGCATGACAAACACAATCTATGGGGGACCTATTCTGCCCTGTCCGGGCATGACAAACACAAGCTATGGGGACCTATTCTGCCCTGTGTGTGCATGACAAACACAAACCATGGGGGACCTATTCCGCCCTGTCCGGGCATGACAAACACAAGCTATGGGGGACCTATTCCGCCCTGTCCGGCATGACAAACACAAGCTATGGGGGACCTATTCTGCCCTGCGTGTGCATGACAAACACAAACTATGGGGGACCTATTCCGCCCTGTCCGGGCATGACAAACACAAGCTATGGGGGACCTATTCTGCCCTGTGTGTGCATGATAAACACAAGCTATGGGGGATCTATTCTACCCTGTCCGGCATGACAAACACAAGCTATGGGGGACCTATTCTGCCCTGCGTGTGCATGACAAACACAAGCTATGGGGGACCTATTCTGCCCTGTGTGTGCATGACAAACACAAGCTATGGGGGACCTATTCTGCCCTGTCCGGCATGACAAGCACAAGCTATGGGGGACCTATTCTGCCCTGTCCGGCATGACAAGCACAAGCTATGGAGGACCTATTCTGCCCTGTCCAGCATGACAAGCACAAGCTATGGGGATCTATTCTGCCCTGTTCAGCATGACAAGCACAAGCTATGGGGACCTATTCTGCCCTGTCCGGGCATGACAAACACAAGCTATGGGGGACCTATTCTGCCCTGTCCGGGCATGACAAACACAAGCTATGGGGGACCTATTCTGCCCTGTCCGGGCATGACAAGCACAAGCTATGGGGGACCTCATATTAAGTATTAAGTACCTCGTCTGCCCATGTGGGTGTGGCACTCACCTGGAGCCCGAACATGACGACGGTGATGATTCCGAGCCAGCTGTGAAGGGAGTACATGTTGGGGATGGGGGTCGCTGCCAAGTTGTGGGAGTCAAACACGGCCTTGAGTCCAACGCTGGCGAAGATGAGGGCTCCAGCCTGCATGCAGGCGTGGACAATCTTGATGATCAGCTTGTTGTCATTCCGGAACACTCGGTAGGCCAAGATGGCTGACAACAGGGGAAGGGTTGAATTTATTGTCTTATAACAGCTTTCCGAGATAAATCAAAATAGTGCGGTGGAAATCAAATAACGTTTAAATATGCAAGTCACAAGAAAGTTGTGGAAAGTCCATTATTAAGTCTTTGTGACCATTAACATGAAAAATAATTACTTTTGTCATTTTTAGCATTATTTCAGCTATATCTCAACTGCAGACAGCTTATTGAGCTTACCATATTGTGCCAATGAACTTAGGCTTCGCCTGACCAGCAGTTGCTAAAACCTCTAGACTACCCCTCCACCCCTGGGTGCCAAGGATGATACTTACCATCACCAAACAGGAACACCATGCCAATGATCATGAACAAAGGATGGTAATTGAATTCCAGGAGCGGGTTACTCTGCCACGCAAACCCCCCCCGGAAGTGCCCCATCCACACGGCCACCATAACGACTGCCGCCAGTCCGAACACCTGGACGAGGAGCACGAGCCATGTGAACGTCTTCATGGAGAAAGAAGTGGCACTGGTCGATCCTCCATCAAAGGCTTCCATGTCTTGACTGCAATTACAAAGAATGAGCAAAGGGTTTAAACATGTTAAAGACACTTTTAGCAATTTTCAAGCCATAACCTGGTGCGTGGTCACCAGAACTGGGCTACACACAATGTATCTGTGCTGGGAATCAAACCCAGACTAATTATCAGAACAAGTGGATGGTCTGTCCACTGTGCCAATTCTAGAACATACGTTACAGGCTTAGACATGACCACTGGTCATTTAGTCAGTGACTAGTGAATGTATAGGGGGACAAGTTTTTTCCCCCAAACTAGTTATTTTATTCGTAATGTATAGGGGGACAAGTTTTTTCCCCTAAACTAGTTATTTTATTTGTAATGTATAGGGCGACAAGTTTTTTCCCCCAAACTAGTTATTTTATTCGTAATGTATAGGGGGACAAGTTTTTTCCCCTAAACTAGTTATTTTATTCGTAATGTATAGGGGGACAAGTTTTTTCCCCTAAACTAGTTATTTAATTCGTTTGCACTCGGAAGATCGGAAGGTCAGTCTCCTTGACTAGGTTGATGCTTGTCATCGTTTCCCAAATGCTTGGGTCAATGCTCATGATATTAATCACTGGATGGTCTTGTCCAGACTCGATTATTTACAGACCGCTGTTATATAGCTTGAATATTGCTGAGTGCAGCGTTAAACAACAAACTTAACAAACAAACTAAGAGGAGCTGGGGACTATTACAATACGACCAGTGGTGTTACACGTAGGGAGGTCAGGCAAAGTTTATACATACATAATCTCATCTAGTTTTATACATCTGCTTAACATAAGGAAACAATGATGCCTGTGATGTCTATCATGGCATGACAAATAAACTATACTAATATGAAAGAATCTGATAGTTCTTAATGTTTTGGGAGTAGAGTAACAAAAATGATGAGCATAAAGCGATATTCATCTTATACACTTTTTGAAGTCCAACATGCACCGATGTTAGTCGTTCCACGACATTTGCTGTAATAATATAGCCTTATAGCACGGTTTGATATAAGCTGGGAGGATGTGCCACGCATGGTTTATGTGTGCCAATGCAGGATATGCAGGATATATAATAATATGACATGTGTTATTGATCTGATAAACCAACAAGATCAAGATCTTATAAATATGCAAATGAGGTCACCTGGTAGGAACTTCTTTCCAGCTCCATACAATGCCGTTTTCTCAAAACTATTGACTAATGTTCCCCATGTGTCGCCATGTTTTTTAAAACAAGAAAAGCTACAAGTAATTCTGGACTGTCTTACGATGAAAATAAGATTTAGTCGCTGAGGCATTTTATTGACAGGAGCCAGGTGGCGATCCATAGGTTTATACAGGTCGGATAATTACAAAATCGCATATGCGACTGGATTAGTCACAACTTGGAGGTTGTTTTTGTAGACAAAACTAGCTTCACGTCATTTGGTTATATATTATAAATTGGTCAGTTAAGTCAAACATTCATTCAGACACAGTTTCTAAACTTCATTGAGTGAAATAACATCTTAAACATGGATTATTTTAAGAATGACATTATTTGATAACGATATTATAACCCTCATGTGTTTCCATATTAGGAATAAAAAATATCTTTTATGCTTGCCAATGGGTTGCCTAATACCATTTTACAAATATGGTATTCACAAATTGGAAAAACACATGGGTAATAATCTCTATATATAAACGCTGTATTGATTAATGCCTCCATAGATCTTCATGACCTATATTCAAGATATGTAAATAAGCATGTATATTAAATGTTTATCATGTTAATAACAACTTTATATTTGATGTTATTAAAGCATGGTTCATACAGATATGGAACACCAAACTCCAAGGCCATTTTAAGTCTTTCACCTTTCATTTTACAAGGCTTTTTGGTTGGGGCCTCAGTCTGTCAGTATTGTTTTATATCCAGCATATAATATATTAGTCGAGAGATCTACAAAATAGAGTGAATATCATAAATTGTCCAAAAGATTTATTTTCACAACCAATGAATAAAATAAATTAAGTCTGTCATAAATTTAAATATGTTTTTTGACAAGTGTTTGTCATTTTGTGTATATTCAGGGCTTTTCAAGCCATTCTGGTTATTTTCAGGGCTTTTCAGGGTTGACACTTAAATTCAAGCTCTTTTCATTGAACAAACATTCATGAAAAGGTTCACTATGTTTTCAAAAAGTTATTTTTACATGTCAACAATTTTGAAATTTGAATGATGACAATAAGGGCAGTACATTTATAAGAAACCTCAATCATGTCTTTAAATCAAGTAAAAAATGTTGTATATGGGATGATCAATGGATTAGTGAGTGAGTGGGGTTTAACGCCGCTTTGAACAGTATGCCAGTAATATCGCAGCGAGCCAGCTTCATGTAGGAGGAGAGCTGAAAGTGATGCAGGTCTCAGACTTTTACCAGTTTGGGAAAACCCACAAGCATGGGTATGGTGCTCACAAACCTAGAAACAAAATCACAAGTTTCTAGCATGCTCAAGGGACGCAACTCTGCACAGCACAATATTTATAGGTCTAAACAATACCTCCGTCATGTCTATAGTTCAAGTAAATAATGTAGTATATTGGATATTCAACATAATAACAAAAGCTGTATTTCAAACAGATGGCATGACAACATTATTGAATACTTCCAAATTAAAATATTAAAAAAAGATCCCATAAAAATCCATAAATAAATTGAAAATGATATGTCCAATATTTTTTTAGGTGATGATATTGGTACAGTGGCTGATATTTTACAGAAATGAGCTGTCGTGACAACCATTTTACATTCTGCAAACTGAAGAGTTTACTTCCTTGTTGCTAGGACATGATATTGACATGTTCCTTAGATTTGGAAAAGTTTCAAAGCAAACAGAGAGAAGGACAACACACTTCGACGAAGACCCATAACATCAGCTAACTTTGATGAAGACCCACAACATCAGCTCACTTTGACGAAGACCCATAACATCAGCTCACTTTGATGAAGACCCACAACATCAGCTCACTTTGATGAAGACCCACAACATCAGCTTACTTTGATGAAGACCCATAACATCAGCTCACTTTGATGAAGACCCACAACATCAGCTCACTTTGATGAAGACCCATAACATCAGCTCACTTTGATGAAGACCCACAACATCAGCTCACTTTGACGAAGACCCACAACATCAGCTAATTTTGATGAAGACCCACAACATCAGCTTACTTTGATGAAGACCCATAACATCAGCTCACTTTGATGAAGACCCATAACATCAGCTCACTTTGACGAAGACCCATAACATCAGCTCACTTTGATGAAGACCCACAACATCAGCTCACTTTGACGAAGACCCACAACATCAGCTAACTTTGATGAAGACCCACAACATCAGCTCACTTTGACGAAGACCCATAACATCAGCTCACTTTGATGAAGACCCATAACATCAGCTCACTTTGATGAAGACCCACAACATCAGCTCACTTTGACGAAGACCCACAACATCAGCTCACTTTGATGAAGACCCACAACATCAGCTCACTTTGACGAAGATCCACAACATCAGCTCACTTTGACGAAGACCCACAACATCAGCTTACTTTGACGAAGACCCACAACATCAGCTCACTTTGATGAAGACCCACAACATCAGCTCACTTTGACGAAGACCCACATCAGCTCACTTTGATGAAGACCCACAACATCAGCTCACTTTGACGAAGACCCATAACATCAGCTCACTTTGATGAAGACCCACAACATCAGCTCACTTTGATGAAGACCAATAACATCAGCTCACTTTGATGAAGATCCATAACATCAGCTCACTTTGACGAAGACCCACGACATCAGCTCACTTTGACGAAGATCCATAACATCAGCTCACTTTGACAATGCCAATTTTGTTTTTGTTTGTTGTTTAATGCAACACTCAGCAATATTCCAGCTGCATGACAGCAGTCTGTGAATAATAAAGTCTGAGCCAGTCAACCCAGTGACTGACATCATGAGCATCAATCCACGCAATTGGGATACAATGACCCACATCAACCAAGTCACCGAGCTTGACCACCCGATCTCGTTAGTCGCCTCTTACGACAAGCATGGTTTGCTGAAGACCTATTCTAACCCGCATCATCACAGGTCTGACAATGTCAAGGTGAGCTCAAAATGCAGAACGCAATTAGTACACATAGTATGGGGAGGTAAGCAGGTATAGGGAGATTAGGGGAGAAATCTGCTTATTTCATCAACTGGTAAACTCTGTGCTCAGCATGTTAAGTTATAAGGGGCAAGCCAAAATGTAAGTCAGCTTGTTCAGTTATAAGGGACAAGCCAAAATGTAAGTCAGCGTGTTTTTAGTTATAAGGGACACGCCAAATTGTAAGTCAGCATGTTCTGTGAAAAGCCAAAATGTAAGTCAGCATGTTCAGTTATAAGGGACAAGCCAAAATGTAAGTCAGCATGTTCAGTTATAAGGGACAAGCCAAAATGTAAGTCAGCATGTTCAGTTATAAGGGACAAGCCAAAATGTAAGTCAGCATGTTCAGTTATAAGGGACAAGCCAAAATGTAAGTCTGCATGTCAAGTGAAAAGCCAAAATGTAAGTCAGCATGTTCTGTGAAAAGCTAAAATGTAAGTCACATGTTCTGTGAAAAGCCAAAATGTAAGTCAGCATGTTCTGTGAAAAGCCAAAATGTAAGTCAGCATGTTCTGTGAAAAGCCAAAATGTAAGTCAGCATGTTCAGTTATAAGGGACAAGCCAAAATGTAAGTCAGCATGTCAAGTGAAAAGCCAAAATGTAAGTCAGCATGTTCAGTTATAAGGGACAAGCCAAAATGTAAGTCAGCATGTCAAGTGAAAAGCCAAAATGTAAGTCAGCATGTTCTGTTATAAGGGACAAGCCAAAATGTAAGTCAGCATGTCAAGGGAAAAGCCAAAATGTAAGTCAGCGTGTTCTGTGAAAAGCTAAAATGTAAGTCACATGTTCTGTGAAAAGCCAAGATGTTAGTCAACGTGTTCTGTGAAAAGCTAAAATGTAAGTCAACATGTTCTGTGAAAAGCCAAAATGTAAGTCAGCGTGTTCTGATATAAGGGATAAGTCAAAATATTAGTTCCGGGGTTGTTCTGCAGATGACCGTAGTGCTATGACTTTCGTAACACCCCAAGTCAACACTTGCTCTACGATCACCTTGTTAAATGCAGTATTCAAAGCTAGTGGCTCCAAGCATCATGACAACTGTCATGTAGTGTGTTTGGATAATGGCAGTGCTTATAATGGTAATAATACACAGGATACAAGATCTACAATCTACCTTTGGACAGCCCGGGGCAGCTGCTCATTATCATAGTATGTTGTGTCTGTACTGGCCATATTTCCAAGCTGTACACAATGCAGAAACAAAGGTGGTAAAATGTGTCCTCATTTCGCAAGCAAACGTGTTACCATGGTTACAATATATGTTGGTGAACTGGCTTAATGCCACTGTGAACAGCATTTAGTTATAATGGTTATATCCAGCGTGACAGCTTAATGTGGGAGGAAAGCCCGAAGTGATGCAGGGCTCAGATATTTACCACTAATAAAATGCCAAAACCCACCAGAACATGTATGGTGCTAACCAGTGTCTGAGATAACTGCCTGCCCTCCTGCCCGCCTGCCTGCCCGCCTGCCCATCTGCCCGTGACCTGTAACTTTCTGTTTGGGCTGTCCAAAATTTTCCTCCACATCTCTCGCAGATAATTTTATGTTAAGATTTAGCATAACTTCTCATAGATTTTTCAAGTAACTGTTTGCATTATTTCAACTGTATCAAGACGTGATTTGTCTCTCATTTTTCGCAGTATTCAATATGTATGTCTGAATGCAGGCAGGTAACTTTGAAGATGGGCAGTCAACATTTGCGGGTCACCTGCCCAACTGTCTTGGTAGGTTTTAAGATTTTTTCAAACACTGGTGCTAACAAACCTAGAAACAATACAAGTGTCAATCAGGGATTCCACAAATTGTGGTGTCTTAGATGGCTTGGTTACCCATGTGCCTTCTTGTTACCACGGTTACAATACATGGCAAAAATATACACAAAGCAATGTATTCTCAAGGCAGAAACAACAGCATCTGCAGTGTGGAAAAAAACATAAGGAACAATCATGTTACCGTGGTTACATCATGTACGTTGCTTTCACATGATAGAAATATGACATGACACGGGTTCCAAATGTTTAGATGGCAGAAACAATTAGCCCAACAACAGAAAACACTTGTTTCAGGTAATCAAGCAACCCATTGTTTGTTGTTTAAAGCCACACCCAGCATATTCCAGCTATATGACAGCTATATGACAGCAGTCTGTGAATAATCAAGTCTGGGCCAGACAACCCAGTGACTGACATCGTGAGCATTGATCCACACAATTGGGATAAGATGACACGCATCAACCAAGTCAGCGAGCCTGACCCCCCAATCCTGTTAGTCACCTCTTACGACAAGCCTAAATCTCATTTTACGACAAGCATGGATTGCTGAAGACCTATTCTACTAACCCAGATTTTCAGGAAACATTATGACATGTCAGTTTAATCATTGTGAACGTGGGAAGTATCCCAAAGGGAACAGGTTGTTGGCATTTGGTTAATCACACAAGGACGGGTATGGTGCTGACAAACCAAGAAACATAATCTGGTTTCGATCTGGTCAACAATCAATGGATTTCTGGTACAACTGAAGGAGCTACCTCTGCAATCAAATCATAGAATCTTAATCGATCAGGCCCCGATTTCTCGAAACAAACATAAGTTTTTACTCAAATCTCAAACTGAGTTTGCAAAAAAAACTCAGCTGAGTTTTTAACTCAGGACTTAAGTCAGTTTTTTAACTTAAGTTTGTTTCGAGAAATCGGGGCCAGGCCACCATTGCCCCATCATAAAGCATGGTTATTTCTCAAAAGAATATTTTTATCATAATTTACTAACCTGAAATACCAACAATGAGAAAGTGCAAGCCAATGTCCTGACGTCTGTAACGTGTGAGGTTAAGTATACATACAGTCCTCCACTTAGGTCTAGATCAGCTGTTCCCAATGAAACAAGTCGAAATGCAGCGTTCAGAAACTCAAGAAGGTAGGTGAATTCCTAATATCTGTTATAGCTTATGTAAGACCTTATCTAAGACTTATGAAAGACTTGTCACAGATCAGGTCCCGAGATGGATGCCGCAGGAATGGAAAATCCTTTAATACTTTACAGCTGACAGGTACACAATGCAAAGAAGAGATTGTGCGTTTCCCATCATACTTAATTTCATGCGATAGTAGACAATGCAAGTGGGCATGACTAAGGGTAACCTACATCACGAGAAACACTGATAGCACTTATCTCCATCTGTACAGCTACAAAGGTGATACTTTCATTGTAAAAGTTAGAGGTTCTCAGGCCGTCAATGAAATCTTTATTGTGTAGACTTGTGTCAAAACCTCAGCTCAGACATGATGACATCTACCTCAACAGCAGGATCAGTGCAACAGGCTGGGGTTGCCATGGTTACTCAGGGTTAATTAACATAATTTCACATGTAGATATTGTTTATTGGACATATTTTTATATGTTGAAATATTCCAGCTGTGTAATCAAGTATGGGGCAGGCAACCTCAACAGTCTGTGACACTAAGGGTAGATTTAACATCGCTCAACCCGTTATAACATAGTCCTAGAGCTACTGACAACTGGGCACTTAACTTTTATGCATTATATATGTGTATATATATAACCATGATAACTGTATATATCTACGTGTCAATTGTTTATCAAAGCTGTACATAAATAAATGTAAGTGTGACTGAACAGCTAAAAGTTGGATATTAGGAGCTATTTTTAATATCACTATCCTAAACCCAGTGTCTTGCAAACTTCTGTTCGTTCTAATAAGCAGGGATTTTCCTGGGTCAATATAATCTGAGTTAAAATTTGGAGGATGGCACATGATTTCCAACAGTTTTACCAATGTCATATCGATGCACATGCTCAGAAGCCTTTTACCGATCCTTGATGGAGATATAGCTGATAGATAGAAGAAAATCAAAGTGACAATTAGTAATTAGTGATGAAATGGGGTTTAACGTTGCATCCAAGATTATTACACTTGTATAGCGACATCATGTGTGTGTGTGTGTGTGTGTGTGTGTGTCTGCTTGTACTAGTTCAGACTGATGCTGATTTTATAGTGCTAGCCTACTAAGATACCATGCCACAGTTTAACATGAATACCCCACTCAGACACAGTATACTGACTCCGAGCCAACCAGTCCTTGTTTTAGCCCCTTAATGCCGAGCGCCAGACAGGGAAACAACAAGTACCATCTTTTAATGTCCTTTGGTATGACGCAGTCGGGGATTGAACCCTAGGCCCTCCGCTACCTGGGTGAACAGTCTCCCACTAGACTACGGTGGCGGTCGATGTAATAAGGGAAACACACACAGGATGTGAGGGATCGTTAACTGAATCATGTACTGGCTAGTTTGACAACATGTGAAAGTGAATTCAAGAAATGTGCCTCCTTACATGTTTATTTTACCTTGTCTGAGTGAAATATGGAATCCGATTCAGCCCTTGTTCTATAACCTTAATGCCGAGAACCTGGCAGGGTAACAACAAGTAACATCTTAAAAATGGTATGATGCAACCGGGGATCGAAACAAAGACCTTCCGCTCTCCTGTGGCAGATGCTCTATCCACTTGATCAGGGAGACAGTCCTTAGACACAGAGAAGTGCATTGACGAGAACATTTAAAATAAACATGATCACTAGGGCTGGGACGAGTCCAAATTTACTGGCCGAGTACCCACTCCTCTATTACCCGACCCTACCCGGATACCCGCTGTAGGTCTGAAGAGATACAAAATGTCCGATTGGTAATTGTTTTTACCACAGCACTTGCAAAACGTATTAAGATACATGTATTAAACGATCTGGTCATGCATACACTGAAGTTGACTTAAGTTAGATCTTTATTCAACCATATGAAAAGTCAGAAGGAATGGGTACACAGTCAGAAAGAAATGCATTAGTGACTTGTAGTGTAACCATAGAGTTCTAGACAATTTTTGTCATTTAACAATATATTACATGACTAACCACGGGTCCGGGTAGTCCTGTGGGTACCCGGGTCCAACTCAGTACCCATCCGACCCGGGTACCCGAGTTACCCGTCCCAGCCCTAATGATCACCTCTGTTCATAACCTACTAATATGACATATTAATAATAGTCTCATTTGTTGTCCTGATACATAAGTTGGCAAGATGTTCCACAAACTGATTACTATTCTGATACCAGGTTATGTTTTAATAGATTCTGAATATGAATAGCGATTCACATGATTCAACATTCATAATAGTACATATGTTGTCCCGATGATCACTATGATGATTACTATTTGGATACAGATAGTCAATATGAATAGTTATTTACCTGACTCGACAAGGCCTGAAATGCAAGGTGTCACCCCGGTGACTCACAAATGAATTATTAATCCAGCTCTAGATAGGATATGGAAAGTGGCTATCACTGTTGACACTGTCAGTATCATGACACAATCATTTCTCAACAACAAATAAATAATCTGATGATAGGTTACATAGGGCATGTAGGGGAATCTGACCCCGATGAGCACACCCACCCACCAGAGGTACGTCACTTCTTCCAGCAACTACCCGCCTTAAGAATCTGTTACCAGATGATGTTAAGCATTCTAGCAAATATGTTGGTTTTGAAAAAGTCATGGGAGACTTCTAAAAAAATTAAATTGTATATTTTTTTACCTAAACTACCGTACTTGATATTGTCGAGCTGTCCATGCTTGTTTAAGACTTGGATGCAGTGATCTCAATAGTCATGAGTTGAAAGACTTACCGTATTCGACATAATAAGCGCCCGGCTCTAATAAGCGCCCACTGCGATATTTGCTAATATATTGGCTGGTGAACAATCCCAATTAGCACCCTTTCTGATTGATCCATGTACACAAGACCTATTTATTCGTGTTTAATACGCACTCGTGTGTAATAAGCACCCTCAATTATGGGCAATTATTTTCTGGAAAAATATATCTGTTGTATATAAACATTTCAGGCTGTCACCATAAACCACAAAATTTATCTTCCGATTCTGTTTTTTTCACTAAAATAATATTCTAATAAGAGCTCCCTATTTCTAATTTTGAGCGCCCTGGGCGCTTATTACGTCAAATACGGTATTTCAAATATTGCAGCATGTCAGTATTGTTTATATTTGGAGTCTCCACTTCACGGAGTTCCTCTTTACCTGTCCTACTTACCATAGCATTAGAAGCACTTTGTACTGCTACATAAAAGGTTTTGTTCTGAAAACAGCATTGTATGGGTACAAGAATTCAACAAGAGATGTAAAACCCAACATACACATGTCTGTCCATGGTGTTATAGAAAATAGTGGTAGGTTAGTACAATGAGTATGAATACATGTTAAGCTTCTAACGCATATGACTGTAGTCTTGGTAACATGAGTGGTCTTCTTATTATATGAGATGTATTGTTTCATTAACCTGAACGTATTGATGTCTACACCAATAAAACTATGTAACAGAGAGCGGTATTTACATAAGCCAGTTAGACCTGTTTATCAAATCCCTTTCAACTTAGGTTGACTAAAATATGTTAAAACTAACCCAACCACCAGGGATGGGAAGTGGACCAGTTATGTTAATGTTAACAGTATCTGAAGGGCTAGTAGAATTTCAAACATTATTGGGGGGATTGCTATATGTTGTCAATATTTGGGCATGTAGACTGTCTTGGTTAATTTCATCCATAATGACCCTGCCCACCCCTGCCTACCCCCACCCACCCTCAACCCCATCCACCCTCAACCCAACCCACCCATCCACCTCTGGATCATCCACTGCAATCCCACCCTGCATCATGGGTGTGGCCATCACGCCACTTGACATGGTTCATGTATTTGCTGGCAGGAAGATGTTCATATTGTGATTGTGTGATTGTGTCTTCAATGAAGAGTTCCTGCAACTGGTCATGCGTGCCCTGCTGGAGGATGTTACTGTATGTGTGTTGAGCATCCTGTGTATCCTGTTTCTTCCTAGCCACCACATGGTAAACATTGTTTGTTTGTTTGTTTGTATAACGCCACACTCAGCAATATTCCAGCTATAACACCACACTCAGCAATATTCCAGCTATATGATGGCGGTCTGTCAATAATCAGGTCTGGACCAGACAATCCAGTGATTGACATCATGAGCCATGCAACTGGGATACAATGACGTGAACCAAAGTCACCGAGCCTAACCACCCGATCCCGTTAGTCGACTCTTGCGACAAGCGCAGTCGCCTTTTACGGCAAGCATGGGTTGCTGAAGACCTATTCTACCCCGGATCTTTACGGATGTCAACATAAAAACATAACCAAGAGTGAGTGAGTTTGATTTTAAGTCACTTTTAGCAATATTCCAGCTATATCACGTTGGGGGAACCAGAAATGGGCTTCACACATTGTATCAATGTCGGTAATCGAGCCTGGAGTGAGTGAGTGAGTGAGTGAGTGAGTGAGTGAGTGAGTTGGGTTTAACGCCCTTTTTAACAGTATTCAAGTTATATCACAGCATGCAAGCTTAATGTGGGAGGAAAGCCCAAAGTGATGCAGGTCTCAGACGTTTACCACTTTGGTGAAACCTATGAGCATGGGTATGGTGCTGACAAACCTAGAAACATAAACAGGGTGAACCAGGATTCGAACCCACAATCCTAGATTTCTGGCATTACTAAGGGACACAACTCTGCAAGGTGAAAATGAGTAGCCTTATACAACTGGGCCCTGTGCCCTCCGAGTAGGATGTGTGACCTGGCTGAGTGTCTTCATTCCACACAGGACTTAACCTGGCTCCATAGGTAAAACTGAAAACCGGAGAAGTTACCTTACTTAACTTAAACCTTGCTACATCACATAAACCACTGGGTCAAAATCATCTGTGGAATAGACAGACTTAACTAACTGTGACAATCCCCTTCCTGTTGCTCATGCTGTCAACCACTTGTTTGTCTGACCCAGTATGCCCTGACTCAATTATTTAAAGGCCACTATGGTATAGTTGGAATATTGCTGACATACATCACTCTTTCACTTAGGATCTCCTTCAGCAGATTGCAGACACTATGTTACTGACACACTACCCATGAAGATCCAGGTAGAGAATAGGTCTCCAGTAACCCATGCTTATTGAAAGGCATCCATGCTTGTGGTAAGAGGCGGTTAATGAGAACGGATGGTCAGGCTCACTGACATGGTTGATGCATGTCATCATATCCCAATTGTGTAGATGGATGCTCATGATGTCAATCACTGGATTGTCTGGTCCAGACGCGATTACTTACAGACCGTCGTCATATAGCTGGAATATTGCTGAGTGCGGCGTTAAACAACAAACACAAACTGTTGCGCAGTGGAACGCGACGTTTCAAATCCGCTTGAAATTATACAATTAATGAGGAACTAAACATGATTCTCTTCTTATGACATATATGGGGAACTGAACATGATTATTGGTCTACAACCATGGAGATAAAGAGTGTCTTGCTCCAATGAACGAAAAGCTCGCTCTGACAATTGCAATGCATCATGTGTAAGAATCAATTTTCTGCACGTGAAACGAATGCCACAGTCTTATTTCCGCGAAGCATGTGGCGTTTATACTAAAAGTTCATGTAACATGAACAGAAACAATGTTTTGGTTTGTTTTTTTATCTCTCCTCAACACAAACAGGTCATCCCACCACTGGGTATACATCTTATCTTAACCATATAATCATGCCACACTACTGTTACTGCAGTTGATTCCGAGCCCGGAATTCACTAACCATTTTAAACGTGCATTTTAACAAGTAAAACTGACGCAACTTGAGGTCATTATGTATTGGAGAAAACACGCTCACGAGGTTTTGGTAGACAGAGCATGTCCTGGGGAGAGGGAAAAACCAAGAGGGTGATCGAAGCCCCTGCGGTTTTTCCCGACCCCCAGAGCATGCTCTGTCTTCCAAAACCAAGGGAAAGTGTTTTTCCATGCTTATAAACCGAAAAAAGAAACTTAAAACCACATTTATCAACATTTTTATGTTTCGAACATACTTCCATGAAACGCGTGTAAAATATCTGTTGCTGGCGTACGGATCTTGAAAAGGACATTCTAAAAACCAGTGTGGCTTATCGTGGTACACTCACTGGGCTACAGATATGAAGGTTGCGAGTTCGATCCTCGGGAATATAAAGAAAACATATGTCATTTGATTTTACATTTCATTACATGTTACAATTTGAACGGAAGTTATATTAATAAAAAAACCAGGACATCATATAATCCCTGGGATATTATAACACATTATATAGCAAATATGACTTGAATATCCTATAAAATCCCTGGGATATTATATAAAATCCCAGGGACATTACAACATCCCTGTTTATGAGATTTAACCTGACTGGAAAGTAAAAGCTCACAACAGGTTTTAATGCCTATAGAAAGAAGTCTCTTACTTAATAGCGATCCCAATGAAATATTTTATAAGTGAGATAAAATATTGTTGATTATTACAAATAATATGACACCAAAACATAGTCTAAGTCAGAAAATTTGAATCTGTTGATTCCAGAATTAGAATCAACATAGGCCCTTGTTTGCAGATTCCACTTCCAGGATCAACTGATTCTCGGGATTTCTCCTTCACATAAAACGCCCAGAAAGCCTCCCTGTCACGTCACACTCACCGTATGGAGGTTTTCTCTGTAGGCTCCCGAGCTGACATGATGGAAACTTGTAACACTGTTTGAAGTGTGATCTCACGTCTGAACACTTGCTTTCAGTCCTCTCCAAATATAAAACAGTACCCACTTAACAAATCTCTCCACCACTATGACCAGTGTCAACTTTATGGAATCAGATTGCCCGTCAACAGGGTTCAAGGAACTGCACATGCAGTTGACTATAGCAACCTGTGTCACCCCTAACAACACGAGATCCAAGAAACGTAAATAGGAGGATCTCTAGAGGATAAATGTCACCATGCATACATCCCACAACGTCCCAGATGTGATTATTCTAGGAAACAGTCAACTTGTGTGGATTTGCATACAAAAGCTATCACCATCTGGTGCAAGGACAGCAGAGTCGACAGGCAGGGAAAAACCACACACCACACAGGGTCGTTTCACTCTCACTATACTCAGGAACATGTGGAAAATGATTCATCTCGTGATTTAGTTCCCCTCACATGAGAGGGGGGAGGGGGGGTATTTGGCTCATGTGATTGTCAGCTGCTAAATATAAGCTGCAGACATAACAACCCATGCAGCTATCACTTTATCACTATCAGGAAGTAGGGCCAGACACAAGATTCAAGGGAGTTAAATATATTGGAATGTTAAGCACTTGTTACATGTATTTGCAATTAAATGGACGATTCCCGTGGTTGCGGTAATACTATTATAGACTCGCAACGGCTGTATTGGATATATTTGTTTAGGGTCTGTATGACATATATTGACGGACTAATGCTTCCTCCTTCACTGTGACTGATGATAGTGTTCCGGGGTTATTCTTTAAATGCAGGCACAGATCATAAGGAAGTCCTTGATTCATGACAACTATGTCAATATTGGAAACAATGGTAAATCACAAAAGTTTTAAATAAGTCAATGCAATGTGCAAATTATGTTGTGATCATATATAATCATGAAAGTTATCAGACATGTTCAAACAGTTGCCAGGAAGACCTTTTATTTGTTTGCTGTCATGAGTTCCTGAAACTGAGATTCTGATGAACATACTATGACTTGTACAACTTATTATCATGATTATGGACAGTTGACAGTGAAGAAGACTTCTGTTGAAAAGCTCAAGATGTTATGGTGTAATGAGAGTAAAAAGACAGGACATGGCTTTGATGTAATTGATGTGTTATATTTGTAAGAATTGAACAAATCTCATACATGAACACAACATAACAATCTCTGATTTTTTCTCATTTCTTAAATTATGCATCTACTGGATGCCAAAATGCTCATGATTATTGGAACTGTCAGTTTGGTCTGGCATTGACAGAAATTCTTATAAGTCCAGTGGGGTTTGAAAAATTAAACTGTATTTACACAGATGAGTGAAATGGGCAATAATCCTGTCATTTCAACCTGCTGACGGAGCAAAGCAAAAGGCAGGTTCAAGAAACCAACAACCTAGTATTCTGGCACAACTAAGGGACATAACTGTACACATGATCTACAAATTCTTATTCAACAGGGTGTCACCAAACCCAGTGTCCAACCCAGACCGCGCAATTGCGCGATTCACGCAAAAAAAAATCAAATTTAAACGAAATTTAATTTACCAGTACTTTAGTAGAAAGTGTATCAAAATAATGTTGTATTTTGTTGTTTAGTAATCAAAAACCTTTGACAAGATGTTAAAAGACAAATAAATATTCTATATTGAATAGTTCTAGAAGTATTTTTGAGCATTTTAGTTCGTTTTAGTTTCGTTTCTGAAATTACACAATATGAATCGCCCTCTGTCATTGCCGACGATCTTTTGATAGTGAAAATGTCTCGCCAAAACAAAAACATTAGACTGTGGGGAATATGGCCACATTATATTTTAATGCAGTAAAACCTGGCGAAGTGAATATTAATTGGTTGTGACAAGTTAACTTTTCTAAACAAGACATTAATCAGTCTAGAAAGACTTGTCACTCAGAGCATAGAGAAAAGTGATGTTACATTCTTACAATGCAAAATCATAACTTACAAGGGCTGTGTATTGACAAGGACACTGCGTTGCAATATATAGTTCTGACGAGAAGCAATATAACCAATCAGAGCGCTGCTGAATAGCTTGTCACTAGGGCACCATCTTGTCCCCCAAGTGCTAACGTTATCCAAGGCCTTTAAAGCCATGTGTTGTATTGGGTCTTCGCATGAAGGCAACTTTGTAATTTTAGGTATTCATATGAAGGTGAATCAAGGTGCACTTTGAAGTTTCTTGTTGTTGTGCTTGTGTTTATTTAAGGGACTATGATTGAGGGAAGGTGTGAAAAACTGACGTGCGCTCAACAGTGTTAACTTGAACCATGTTCATTTAGATTTGATTACTAAACTTCCTTCACCTTATTCTGTGTCATAAAACATTCATGTACAGTAGAACGGATACAACTAACTGTTAAAAAATCCCTGATTTATCTCCTATATAACACTGACATAATATCATATAAAATTTACGTACTGAACGAACTCTCTACAGCGAACTAATGGATATAGCAAACTGATATCTGATCACCAATCTACCACTAATTACTGACGTGTATAGCGAACTGAGAATTCTCACTCAGTGTCAAGTGTCACTGACAATTGGCTGTACGCAATCAGCGGTGAATAAACACAATGGCAGCGAATCAACACAATCAGCGGTGACGGATCAACCTTGTATTAATCATGTAATTGGACTAATTTTGTCTGCAAAATAAACATTAAACATATAAATTTTAAGAGATTGTGTCGATAAAGCAGCTAAACTATCCCTCAAAATCCCAGAAATAAGCTTAAATTTACCCATCTCAAAATCATAAATTAAAAGTGTAAACAAGCAAAAAATCACAAAAAATGGCATAACCTATATCTAAACTCAAATAGCCAAATCAAAAAAGTGCTCAGCAAACCACCAACCAAACCAAAAATTCTCCATCCATCAAAAAAAATCGACAGAGTAATTACTTAACTCCAAACAGGACACACCAACCTAATAACCACCTACAAAATTTTAAAAAACACACTACAGGTAACTGCCCACACTGCAAACAACCAGAAACCCCAGAACACGCACTCATCCACTGCACACACTACCTAACACATCGAACCACATTACAAACCACCCTCAATCTAAACAAGGCTCTCACTCTAGAAGCAATACTAAACCCACAAAATAAACTAGAAAACTTCAAGGCCTTAGGCGTATTCTTAATAAAAACGGAACTAATAAAACGCATCTAAAAACACAGTAACCTACCAAATCAAAATCACATAAACAAACAAACATCCACCATACCCAGCTCCCTTAGTTCTCCTCCCCAACCCCATCGGCACCTATTCCAAATCTCAAAATTCCCAAATTCTATATAAGCAACCCCTAAACCCCCCTCTTGGATTGCACAGACCACTTTCGCCCCTTTCGGAAACACATTAAATGGCCTGGCCGGGCCCGTGTGCGAAATACGCATCAGTCGGAAAGCGCACGTTAAATCTCCAAAGTAAGTAAGTAAAGTCAAAGTATCAGTTCACTTGTATATGCTATCATGGCTGGCAATAGTAAGAAGTTGACACAAACAGCCTGAATGAATGTTATGCAATGTTTCCGAGCGAAAACGTATACACCGAACAACGTATATAATGAACTGATTTTTCTGGTTCCTTGTAGTTCGTTATATACATGTTCTACTGTATATATATTTTAATTTTCGATATATAATTTGCTGAAGTTATGTGCATCACATTCAAGATTTCTCCCCACGCCCCGAAGTTACAGTTATGTGTGATGCTGGTTTCATGTTTACGATTGGCAATCTAAAGGCAAGAGAGGTTTATTGCATTGCAGATGCGGTATGCACTAAGAAACATTGAAAAGGAACCTTGAGAAGTGTCAGCGACATACAAACGCAAGAACAGCAAACCGTGCATGTCAGTTCAGGAGCAGTGTTACCTATTTATCACACCTGCTGTTATTGTACATGTTTGGGTGAGCAGTGTTTCTGCTCATAATCATAAAAATATTTAACCCGGTTACCAAGTACAAAGACTCTGTCATAGAGTGTAGCACTCAATTACACCAGAGCTCCAGATAAGCTTTTAGTGTTGTGGGTATTTGACCCATGCATTTTAAAATCACTGGGTATCTGTAATTCTATCTGGGTATTCAAATTTCTGTTACCCACTAGTTTTTACACATGTAGGTATTTAAGTTAAACATTTAAAAACACTATTCATCTAATCCCTGCAAACTGGTGTCGTGTAGGTTCGAGAGCTTTGTAGGACTCAAAAATACCACGATACTTCCACAAGAAAGTGTGATGGCAAATGATCATGATGTAACTGTCATCATGGAGTTTGGCAAGGTTGACGGAATGTCCGTTTATAATTTCAAAATAAGTTGCTGATTTGCGTATCAAATACGCAGGGTTACTTCACAATATTTTGATGATCATGATGATACACACAAGTTTTATTTTTGTAGCGAATCTGTAATGTTTGTTGCGTATTTGATAAGCTTGGATTTTATTTTACTGCGTATTGCTGATTTCTGATAATAGCTGATATTATTCAACTTATTTTGTACAGTTCTTCATCATGCTTAGACAGAGGTAGAAACTAACAGTCTCAGTCTGCTAGTCCTTATAATGATAACATATAGCAAAACCTTTAAAAATGGCAAATTTATACTAGACCTTAGGATACCTTTACTATTGGGCAGTTTGGCAAGGACTACAGGACTATTGCCAGTTTCTAACCCTGGCTGTTAACATCTGATTACAAGTAGACACAACAATGTCGGCCCTAGACTGAGGTGAAACATTTGCAAATCATGTTGAAATAAAAATTAGATTAAATAATTTAGTTAGGCCAAAGTTTCTTCACATCACTTAAATTATCATTATCATGATGATGGAAAGGAATGTACATAGCAATGTACTGAGAGTATGTGGCATGAGACTGAGGTAACATATATAGTTACGGAGTTGGTCTCATAGGATTAATGCATACTTAGAAATAAACAGAGACCTATTTAGAACTTACAACCATGACAATTACATGAGAAAGGTTGTTTTGACAAAAAATGAAAATCTTCTTAAAATTCAGATGTATTTCTTAATTTAAGGAATAGTCCAGGAGATATATGGACTTTAAATTCCATTTCATTAATTGTACAGCAAATGAGATTGCAGCACAAGCTCCCATTTGTTTTACTGCACCGAAGCCTGTGTGGGGGTGAGTCAAGTTTTACAAGTGTTACTTTGATTCATCTGAACAGCATTCCAGTCATATCACAGCCTACCAGCTGAGAGGAAAACCCAAAGTTGCAACAGACTTAACGATTGAAATCCATGAGAACAGGCTGTTAAATCAGGGATTCAAATCCATGACAAACAGCTCCTGGGACATCTAAGGGAGGCAACCCTGCACATTTAATTGCAGCATTATATCCCACTGGGCCACCAGTGCCATCTGGAATTATTACATAACAAGGCACAAAGTGAGCAGGGCTCACTAATACCCCTGACTTTGTTGACTCCAACATATTTCTACGTTCAAAACATGAAAAATGCAATATTTTCTAAAATAAATCCACTTATTGACATAAAACTTTGCACTGCACCTCTCCTAATGGCATAGAAACTGTACCCCCAATTGGAAAAGAATCCATGGAGGAGTTTTCAAGTTATAGGTTGCACAAATGTTGAAGTAAGAAAGTTCCAAACATGAACAAAAATCATATAGTTTAAAAAAATATACATATAATGAAACTTTGCACCGCACCGCAACTCTTAGTACAGAAAGTGTTCCTTAAATTTAAAAAGAATCCATGAAATAGTTCTCAAGTTATGGGTTGCACAAACGTAAAAGCAAAAAAAAATCATAGTAATAGCTGCATTTGTTTTAATATTGAAATCAAACTTCACACTGCACCTCTCCGCTTGGTACAGAAAGTGTTCACCAAGTATGAAAAGAATAGTCGCAGTAGTTTTCAAGTTAAATGTCATACACAAAAATGTCCTTGGAAGGACGGGGGGGGGGGGGGGGGGGGGGATGACAAGCCGTGCCTGACCAAGTCTAGACATTGTTACAGCAGATCGGAGGACAACAAGGGTTATGAAACCAGCACTGTGACATGGACAACCATTTAGCTGGAGTCAGATATCACATATGATTCATCAGGACATCAATTCACCTGTACCAAACTGTACCACTGATGGTGGGTGAGCCCACAATATAAACTATTTGCTCTACAGATCCTTTTCCGTGAAGTGATTCAAGAATGTAATATCATTTCTTATTATATAAATACAAAACCCCTATTAAAATACTGCATATGGAACATAATACCATTTCTTTTTATAAATTATATTCTTTTTATACAATTACAACACTGATTTTAGTATACTGATAACTTTAACACGATATTTGCACGAGGACAACTGTATGTCTATGTTAAAGTACAGAAGATGAATAGGGATGTCTAAAGAGGACCAGGACTTGATCTATGGCTTCCAACAGTTGATGTACAACACAACAGTTTCTATACCGTATTCCCCGTTATGTGCGCCCTGAGCACTTAGAAAGTTGAGAAAGGGGGACGCTTATTAAAACTATATGCAAGTCAAATTTGTTTCGGATTTTTAAAACTATGCGCAAGTTAAATTTGTTTCCGATAGAGCGGTTGTGAACAAACTTAATTCCAACTAAACATTTTGCGAACAGTTACTAGGATATTAAAATACTCCTTCAATGCAGCTGCTTACACTAAACATCTCTGTAATATGCACAGGGTAATATGGACAGTCATGTAAATGTTGGGTCTTCAGGGGGCACTCATACCGATTATTTACAGAAGTCAGGGGAGGGGGGCTCAGTAGAACAGGGCGATTAATACAGCAAATATGGCAACTTAACCAGTTTTTTAAAGGAAAAAGCTGGTTCTTCAGGAATGAGTAAATGTAATTGACGTACAACCATTCTAACCCTGCTGCTCTAATTATTTCAGTCTGTGCCCAAAACATTTGAGTCTGCTAGCCTGAACATGGCTCTCATGCAACATTTTTAGCACAGTTAAATGTTTCCATATGGAAAATTAAAGCTGAGCTTACTAGGCCTGACAGAATTTTACTAGACTCAAGTTCGGACTTGTGAGACAAGTAACAGACTATAATTTACAATATTGTACATTGTACAATTAGTATACACACTTCAGTATACATGTTTATCGCGATTAGTAACTTAAATTTCTACTGAAATATGTTTGATGGGATACATCAGTGGTACTCTCTAAATACACAGCACAAACAATTGTTCAGCCTACATTGTATATTAAATAGAATAGAGTCATAAACAATATCATGACAGGCCATTTACCGTATTTTCTTGAGTATAGTGCACACTTTTTTTTCCAAAAAACACAGCTGTGTAGACATGGTAGAAGGGTGTGCACATTATACACAAAATAATTTTGATGAGTTTTGATGGGTTTTTTCCCGATGGAAAGATATTACCGTGAGCACGTAACATCGGAAATACCATGTCAACAAATCTATACTGAAGTACGCAAATTAATCATGTAATTACACTGTCTGGCTATAAAAAGTGTTCTTTGTATATCTGGACTTATGTATGTAACTTATTTCATTAATTTTATTCAAAATTCCTTTTAATATTGTTTTAATTAATTTCGGCGAAATCATGTGTGAAGCGATCGGAAGATCGCACAACTCACCGTTATTAACAGCAACTACGGTCGATTACTGCTATTGACGCCTTGAAACGAACATTAGTTGACAGAGAATGGATACATATATCATAAATGCCACTTTGACTCGTTAAAAAAGTCATATTTGTTATAGTTTGATGATTCTATGTCAACACGTAGTTCTTGCGATGACATGCACAGGAGCCTTGACGGTGAATGGTCAGACTGGTTCTATGTGAAAAATAATAACCGGCAATAGCGATCAGCTGCTTAGCTTAGCATGCTTAGGGGTATTATTATTTAAAATATCTTTATTGAAAGCTGCAACTAAATTAACAAGATATTGGGATATATTATTCCTGATAAAAAAAATAGTTTCAGATACAATTTTTGCCGATCCTTGCATTAAAATCCTGTAAAGCTATATCATTGGGCGGTCTTGACCAAGAAAACGTGTGTACAGCCGATTGCTGTTTCCGGCTTCGTTTACGTGAAATTACACAAGGTAATCTTAATCCCTGGATGTAAAACAATATCCTAGCAGAACAAAAAAATACAATTTAAATGGTAAATAAACATGTTTGGTGATTTTTTATCTCAAATTTCGAATTTGTAATGACCAAGTTTCTCATCACCCATTTGTTTACCGGAATTCGCTGAAGGGGTAGACCTTGGGTGTATTTTTTTTCTGCACTTGACATTCAAATTTTTATTTCTAAAATACTGAATCCGCGAGAGGGGGGTGCGCACTATACTCAAGAAAATACGGTATAGCAAGTGTACATAGGTACGAGGGCTGGCTGAAAAGTTCTAAGCCTAAGTGGGATATCTCAATCGGATTGAAACAATCTTTTGCCACCAACCAGTACAATCATTTAAAGAATCACAGACATAAGAACTGCAACTGTAGTGTTATTATTGTCTTTGTACCAGACCATCTTGTGAACCTACCCATTGCAATCACCAGAAATGGACAAAACTGGCTATAGAGCAGCCATCAAGTACCTGCAACTGAAAGGGCTAACTCGCACACAGATACATGTTGACATGGTCTCCACTTTAGGGGATGATGCCCCTTCCTTTTCCACTGTAAAGAAGTGGGCTGCGGAATTCAAGCGTGGCAGAGAGAGCCTTGACGATGACCCGCGTCCAGGAAGGCCTTCAACAGCAACCATTCCAGAAAACATTACCCGGGTCGTGACATGGTGATGGCTTATCAACTATTGACCACTCGACATATTGCCAGTGTTGTGGGCATCTCTCATGAGAGGGTTGAGCACATTATCACCAACGAGTTGGGAATGACAAAAGTTTCTGCAAGATGGGTACCAAAGCTCTTAACAGCGGATCAGAAAAGTGTCAGATTCCTGACGTTCCGTGACAATTTATGCTGTTTTGAAGCACATCCCGGTGATTATTTGGCCCGATTTGTAACCATGGATGAGACCTGGATTCATCACTTTCAACCAGAAACCAAAATTCAGTCTAAACAATGGAAGCATCCGGAATCACCAGCCCCTAAAAAAGCCAAGTCGGTTCCTTCTGCTGGAAAGGTGATGGCTTCAGTCTTTTGGGATTCCAAGGGTATTCTGCTGATTGACTATCTTGAAAAAGGCCAGACTACCAATGGAAGATATTATGCTGACCGACTGAGACAGTTGCGTGAAGCTATCAAATCTAAGCGACGGGGAATGCCCACTAAAGGAGTCCTGTTCCAGCAAGACAATGCTCCTATTCACAAATCGGTGGTTGCCATGTCAGCGATCCATAATTGTGGCTTTGAACTCATTGACCATCACCCTTATTCACCCGATTTGGCCCCGTCAGACTTCCACCTGTTTCCCAAAATGAAAAAGGAACTAGCCGGTCGCCATTTTTCTAGTAATGATGACGTCATTTCCGCTGTGAATTACTTTTTTAGGGTGGCTGAAGAATATTTCTTCTTGACCAGCATCCAGGCCTTGCAGCACCGCTGGCAAAAGTGTGTAAACCTGGAAGGGGACTATGTGAAGAAATAAATGAAAACCATCGGCTTGGTACAGGTCTTTCACAGTTAGGCTTAGAACTTTTCAGCCAGCCCACGTCCATACTTTTGGATGGACTGCCTGAGCCATTATCCAAATCATGTTAACCATCGTCCAATATAACGAATATTTATACAAAGGTTGAATCATGTCCTTTATGTCTAGAATCTATTAGGTGTATCAAAAAACTATACTTGGTTCCGGTTACCCGACCCTATCTACATTTTGCTCTCTGTCCTACCTTATTTAACTCAACTCATGGAGAACCGGGGTAGAATAGGTCTTCAGCAACTCATGCTTGCCGAAAAAGGCAACTATGCTTGTCGTAAGAGGCAACTAACAGGATCGGGTGGTCAGGCTCGCGGACTAGGTTGATGCATGTCATCGATCCCAATTGCGTAGATCGATGCTCATGATGTCAATCTCTAGATTATCTGGTCCAGACTTGATTATTTGCAGACCGCCATCATATAGCTGGAATATTGCTGAGTGCGGCATAAAACAACAAACAGACCTAATTTTACTCAGTCCCCCAACTCTTTCTTGATGTTTTTCATCATTTCGTTCAGCGCTGACAATATGATTTCAATATGTTTCATTAAAAGTTCTTTTTCCCTGTTTAAAGATTGATTGTATATCTGATATGTCGGTGAAAAAAGTTTTTGTTGTCATCCATGCAACAACAAGAGACTTAAAGTGATAGATATGCCATGTAAAATATTTGAAAAAATAAAATAATTTTCCTACCTATCTACATGATCTACCCTCTTTTACTTTTTCCCCATAATAGGAACAAAACATATTTTTTGATAGGCCTTACTGAATTGACTAAGTATTAACAAACTTAAATGATAGTTTAACACCACTTGACAGAGCCAAATTATTTTTTGTCAACAAGACAATTTGATGAAAAATATAGATCTAATACAGTTATGCAAGATTAAAAGGCAATATTCATAATATTACACACAGAATTGGTATACTATTTGGTTTTTGAAAGTTTCATATGTATTTTACTTTGAGATACCCTTACCCCTACCCTGCCCCACCCCATCCCCAACCCACCCCACCCCATCCCATCCCACCTGACCCCACCCCATCCCATCCCATCCCATCCCATCCCACCACACCACACCACACCCCACCCCACCCCACCACACCCCACCCCACCCCACCCCACCACACCCCACCCCACCAATCAGTAGGTGAACAGAAGGATGACAAATCATTCAGAAACATTAGCGCGAACGCACCACTTGTTAAAGTGTTGTGTTCTGGACAGCACGGGCTGCATGCGCAAATGTGTGCGGCGGGGAACTCTGTCCCTAGCCTTGTACTTGTACAGTCATGCTTGGTAGAGAGCAGCCATGTAGACGGTGGCTGCCTCTGACAGTGTCAAATCAGGGCACAATGGTCGGAATTAAAGTCAAATGAGGACTTTAATAAAACCAAATAAGGGTTTTTTCGTAGTCAAATAAGGACTGAAATATAGTCAAATAAGGACTAAAACATTGTCAAATAAGGACAAATCATAGTAAATAGTTATTTTAGAAATTGTTTCTGAAATCGTGGGTCAGTTCAAATATGGTGTAAATTTGTGTTTTACTTATTAAACAGACATTAACTTTAAGTTTTGTTGAGTTATAAATTTAGACTTCCACTGCGTATCAGTAGGGCTGTAACGATTCACCAATATCTATGATGTCATCATCAGTTAGGTACAGATGATACCTCAATCTTCAGTTTGTGAGTTCAAAAGTAAGTGAGTGAGTGAGTTTTTACGCCACTTTTAGCAATATTCCAGTAATATCACAGTAGGGGGCACCAGAAATGGGCTTCACACATTGTACCCATGTGGGGAAGCGAATCCGGTACCTCGACATGACAAGCGAACGCTTTAACAGAACAGGAACTAAAGTTGTTACCTCTAACGTTGGCCGATATAGCACCAACTGTAAGCATGGCGGAACACACGGACATGGTGAGAGAGGTTTTAGAGTTTTATGTCACTGATATCACCATTTCTTACTATTTGTTGAACTGTATCGTGATACCATTGTATCATCAGTCAGCATTTTGATATGTAGATCACATAATCTCAGGCGATACTCAGCTCTTCAAATCAGACATCTAGTTTCTCTTACAAGTAATATGAAATGCCGAAAACAAGCAGCTTAAAATTTATTAAGAAATAGTGATTTATTCTGCATATTTTATGCAAATAGACAGCTTATCTGGAACTCTGTGCATCCACTGTCTTAGACACCATGTACTCAACAGTCCCTATGTTTCCTGCAAACTCATCCCTGGTGAGAAACGTAGTGCATAAAACTAAACAAAGCTATTTTTCTAAAATTAGGTGAATTCAGGAAAACAACAGACCTTAGGAAAACTGAGAATGAAATGAGCCAAGTCATACTCTCCTAATGTCAAGCACTAGGTTAAGCAAACCTAATCCACCAGTCATGTGACTTATAAAACAACTGTCTCACAGTCGTGAGTTTTGTCAGATAAAGACACTCGCTCACATGTTTGTGATAATCACACACTAGTTAACAAAGAAACTTCTGTACAAGTTACTTTCAGAGACGTTTTACAAAACTAACACATTCTCAGCCAACCCTTACATTGTGTTAAGAGCACCAGTCACGGATATATATGTACAACTTGTAAACAAAAGCAAACATCCAGAACATGATGTAAAAAGTCGTCTCATCGTAGAAACGAACAAAGACAATGAACGTAAATGAAACAAATAAGGCTACATCCACACACAACACATACAGTTCTAAATATAGAACAAGCACTTGACATTCATCACGCAAATGTGATCTACGACTGTGCTGACCTGTGAGGAATATTTACACTTGTCGGCTGAGCCATGCGGGGGACAATTTATTACAAAACTGCCTGTGTATGTATGTACCTTATTTCTTCACACCACATGGTTAACATGATAAAGGGATATTTTTTTAATAGGTGCATGACAATATCTAGTTAGATTCTGGGTCAAGTAAAACTTTGTTGCCTTAACTGCTGTACAGCTACCTGCCAACGCAATTACTGCAGATATATATCTAACATATACTGTATGTCATTTGAAATGGTTAATTAGGTCGAACTTTAGTTTGTTTACAGATTCTTCTGACCCAAAACAATTAAAAAGTGAAAATTAAATCAGACAATATGCAAGCAATCCAATACCTATCAAACACACAACACTGCACATGGCAGAGTGAGTGAGTGAGTGAGTGAGTATGGTTTTACAAAGCTTTTAGCAATATTCCAGCAATATCACGGCGGGGGACACCAGAAATGGGCTTCACACATTGTACCCATGTCGGGAATCGAACCCAGGTCTTCGGCGTGACGAGCGAACGCTTTAACCACCAGGCTACCCGACCGCCCCCACATGGCAGAGGCAAATTATTCAGACAACACAACATTTCCAAGAATAAAAAGACAAATTTGAAATGGTTTAGATATTTCAGTTTTCCCACCTAGCAAGCACAACGTTTTATCAAAAAAGCTATAAACCAAGAAATAATGACTAAACACTCTAATAAAATGTTGTCATGTTGGTGTAGCTCCTAATTTTCTTTTTCGATCACACTCCCTGCTTTGGTATATCATTAGACGAGCGAGTCACGCTGTCATTCACAGCTGGGGGCATTATAAAGCAGCTGATTAAATCTTACACAGCAGTATTGTGAAGACATACCTGTTAGCATGGTACAAAATACTAATCACTTATAGATATTATTGGTGTGTCATGCTTGTTAGGGTTTTCACAAGTTTGGATGAAATTTGTTTGGAAAACTTGATTTTGATTTATGACTTCAAATTTGTTTGTTTGTTGAATGCTGTTTGTTTGTTTGTTTGTTTGTTTGTTTGTTTGTTTATTCCAACTATATGGTGACAGTCTGTCAATAATCAACTGCTCCAAGTTCCCACACTTTAAGATTTGATTCAATGTCAACTGAATTCTCCTTGCTCAAAAAAGTCGGAAAGCATCTGTAGATTAAAAGAATTTTTTACAAAACCGAGATGCTAAAGTTTTCAACTTCCATGCACAGTCCTCATCCAGTCCATCTGACTTACACTCAATGCACTCAGGGAAGTGAGGTTATTTTTGTCGCTTATCATCATACGGTTTCCGGGGAATGATGCCTTGTGACATTACTGGATTGTCCCAATGCAAAAAGCTTGGGGTACTCCACTGGGACAGTATTCAAATATAAGGTGGGGTGGGGTGTGGGGTCCTGTCCAAGAGGAGTGCTTCTGTAGTACAGCCATAACCAGGAACCTCGTAAAAACTTTTAACATCAGGATCCCCTGACTTCCATGATTAATTTGGAATGACATCAAAAGTGCGGGGTTGTTAATGCTAGGCTCTAGGGATGGGACGGGGCCACATTTACAACCCCGGTACCCGCCCCGGGTATGTGGTGTACACCAGCCTTCACAATGACATTATTTTGTTAACTGCATTATTCACATTCAGATCATAAATAAATAGGTACAATATTTTGTGTATGATGCACATGGTTTTTATCTAAGAAAATACAGCTGTGTGACCAGGTCCTGTACAGGATCCATCGGACCTAAAGTACTCACGGAAATGAAAAAAAAAACTATTTTTCGACCTCAGATCTTAAATAAATGCAGTTAATATACTAAATATGTAAATATTCAAACAACTAAATTAGTACTAATTGGGCCGTGGCACAAATACAGCGTATCAAATGTTTTTATGCCCTTTTACATGTAAAATTGTGTATAAATGTGAATAAAACAGACTATTGTGAAACAGGGCACAACCAGGTGTAAGTAGATCAAGGTGACACCTTGTCGACAGGTGAGAACAGGTGCATAATGCCTATAGTCTGTTTCCGCTATGTCAATTTGGACTTAGTTTTATATTTGAATGTTGAAGGTGCCGACAAATTACCTCCTGTAAAGTACATTTTGTATTGTTCACTGAGATCAAACTAGCAAATCCAGACTATTACTTTTCGAGTTGTTTTGGTATTTCGTATTTACAGCTATGTAACACTTTGTGTGGATTTTTAGATTGAGAAAAACAGTTATTTTTCATTTCCGTGAGTACTTAAGGTACCCGAGTTACCTGTCCAAGCCATACCAGACTCTAGGAGGAAAATGATACAAGGAATTAGGTAACTTATCAGGATTACTCCCCACCAAAACCACAGCTTACAACCTTTTCAGCATTCTCCTGGGCAGGGCAGGGCACAGATAGCATGTGATTTTACAGGGGGCTTCACCCCACCACACCCCACCCCACCAATCAGTAGGTGAACAGAAGGATGACAAATCATTCAGAAACATTAGCGCGAACGCACCACTTGTTAAAGTGTTGTGTTCTGGACAGCACGGGCTGCATGCGCAAATGTGTGCGGCGGGGAACTCTGTCCCTAGCCTTGTACTTGTACAGTCATGCTTGGTAGAGAGCAGCCATGTAGACGGTGGCTGCCTCTGACAGTGTCAAATCAGGGCACAATGGTCGGAATTAAAGTCAAATGAGGACTTTAATAAAACCAAATAAGGTTTTTTTCGTAGTCAAATAAGGACTGAAATATAGTCAAATAAGGACTAAAACATTGTCAAATAAGGACAAATCATAGTAAATAGTTATTTTAGAAATTGTTTCTGAAATCGTGGGTCAGTTCAAATATGGTGTAAATTTGTGTTTTACTTATTAAACAGACATTAACTTTAAGTTTTGTTGAGTTATAAATTTAGACTTCCACTGCGTATCAGTAGGGCTGTAACGATTCACCAATATCTATGATGTCATCATCAGTTAGGTACAGATGATACCTCAATCTTCAGTTTGTGAGTTCAAAAGTAAGTGAGTGAGTGAGTTTTTACGCCACTTTTAGCAATATTCCAGTAATATCACAGTAGGGGGCACCAGAAATGGGCTTCACACATTGTACCCATGTGGGGAAGCGAATCCGGTACCTCGACATGACAAGCGAACGCTTTAACAGAACAGGAACTAAAGTTGTTACCTCTAACGTTGGCCGATATAGCACCAACTGTAAGCATGGCGGAACACACGGACATGGTGAGAGAGGTTTTAGAGTTTTATGTCACTGATATCACCATTTCTTACTATTTGTTGAACTGTATCGTGATACCATTGTATCATCAGTCAGCATTTTGATATGTAGATCACATAATCTCAGGCGATACTCAGCTCTTCAAATCAGACATCTAGTTTCTCTTACAAGTAATATGAAATGCCGAAAACAAGCAGCTTAAAATTTATTAAGAAATAGTGATTTATTCTGCATATTTTATGCAAATAGACAGCTTATCTGGAACTCTGTGCATCCACTGTCTTAGACACCATGTACTCAACAGTCCCTATGTTTCCTGCAAACTCATCCCTGGTGAGAAACGTAGTGCATAAAACTAAACAAAGCTATTTTTCTAAAATTAGGTGAATTCAGGAAAACAACAGACCTTAGGAAAACTGAGAATGAAATGAGCCAAGTCATACTCTCCTAATGTCAAGCACTAGGTTAAGCAAACCTAATCCACCAGTCATGTGACTTATAAAACAACTGTCTCACAGTCGTGAGTTTTGTCAGATAAAGACACTCGCTCACATGTTTGTGATAATCACACACTAGTTAACAAAGAAACTTCTGTACAAGTTACTTTCAGAGACGTTTTACAAAACTAACACATTCTCAGCCAACCCTTACATTGTGTTAAGAGCACCAGTCACGGATATATATGTACAACTTGTAAACAAAAGCAAACATCCAGAACATGATGTAAAAAGTCGTCTCATCGTAGAAACGAACAAAGACAATGAACGTAAATGAAACAAATAAGGCTACATCCACACACAACACATACAGTTCTAAATATAGAACAAGCACTTGACATTCATCACGCAAATGTGATCTACGACTGTGCTGACCTGTGAGGAATATTTACACTTGTCGGCTGAGCCATGCGGGGGACAATTTATTACAAAACTGCCTGTGTATGTATGTACCTTATTTCTTCACACCACATGGTTAACATGATAAAGGGATATTTTTTTAATAGGTGCATGACAATATCTAGTTAGATTCTGGGTCAAGTAAAACTTTGTTGCCTTAACTGCTGTACAGCTACCTGCCAACGCAATTACTGCAGATATATATCTAACATATACTGTATGTCATTTGAAATGGTTAATTAGGTCGAACTTTAGTTTGTTTACAGATTCTTCTGACCCAAAACAATTAAAAAGTGAAAATTAAATCAGACAATATGCAAGCAATCCAATACCTATCAAACACACAACACTGCACATGGCAGAGTGAGTGAGTGAGTGAGTGAGTATGGTTTTACAAAGCTTTTAGCAATATTCCAGCAATATCACGGCGGGGGACACCAGAAATGGGCTTCACACATTGTACCCATGTCGGGAATCGAACCCAGGTCTTCGGCGTGACGAGCGAACGCTTTAACCACCAGGCTACCCGACCGCCCCCACATGGCAGAGGCAAATTATTCAGACAACACAACATTTCCAAGAATAAAAAGACAAATTTGAAATGGTTTAGATATTTCAGTTTTCCCACCTAGCAAGCACAACGTTTTATCAAAAAAGCTATAAACCAAGAAATAATGACTAAACACTCTAATAAAATGTTGTCATGTTGGTGTAGCTCCTAATTTTCTTTTTCGATCACACTCCCTGCTTTGGTATATCATTAGACGAGCGAGTCACGCTGTCATTCACAGCTGGGGGCATTATAAAGCAGCTGATTAAATCTTACACAGCAGTATTGTGAAGACATACCTGTTAGCATGGTACAAAATACTAATCACTTATAGATATTATTGGTGTGTCATGCTTGTTAGGGTTTTCACAAGTTTGGATGAAATTTGTTTGGAAAACTTGATTTTGATTTATGACTTCAAATTTGTTTGTTTGTTGAATGCTGTTTGTTTGTTTGTTTGTTTGTTTGTTTGTTTATTCCAACTATATGGTGACAGTCTGTCAATAATCAACTGCTCCAAGTTCCCACACTTTAAGATTTGATTCAATGTCAACTGAATTCTCCTTGCTCAAAAAAGTCGGAAAGCATCTGTAGATTAAAAGAATTTTTTACAAAACCGAGATGCTAAAGTTTTCAACTTCCATGCACAGTCCTCATCCAGTCCATCTGACTTACACTCAATGCACTCAGGGAAGTGAGGTTATTTTTGTCGCTTATCATCATACGGTTTCCGGGGAATGATGCCTTGTGACATTACTGGATTGTCCCAATGCAAAAAGCTTGGGGTACTCCACTGGGACAGTATTCAAATATAAGGTGGGGTGGGGTGTGGGGTCCTGTCCAAGAGGAGTGCTTCTGTAGTACAGCCATAACCAGGAACCTCGTAAAAACTTTTAACATCAGGATCCCCTGACTTCCATGATTAATTTGGAATGACATCAAAAGTGCGGGGTTGTTAATGCTAGGCTCTAGGGATGGGACGGGGCCACATTTACAACCCCGGTACCCGCCCCGGGTATGTGGTGTACACCAGCCTTCACAATGACATTATTTTGTTAACTGCATTATTCACATTCAGATCATAAATAAATAGGTACAATATTTTGTGTATGATGCACATGGTTTTTATCTAAGAAAATACAGCTGTGTGACCAGGTCCTGTACAGGATCCATCGGACCTAAAGTACTCACGGAAATGAAAAAAAAAACTATTTTTCGACCTCAGATCTTAAATAAATGCAGTTAATATACTAAATATGTAAATATTCAAACAACTAAATTAGTACTAATTGGGCCGTGGCACAAATACAGCGTATCAAATGTTTTTATGCCCTTTTACATGTAAAATTGTGTATAAATGTGAATAAAACAGACTATTGTGAAACAGGGCACAACCAGGTGTAAGTA
Source organism: Haliotis cracherodii (assembly GCF_022045235.1). Taxonomy (NCBI): domain Eukaryota; kingdom Metazoa; phylum Mollusca; class Gastropoda; order Lepetellida; family Haliotidae; genus Haliotis; species Haliotis cracherodii. The sequence continues at coordinate 8,709,851 of NW_027266272.1, forward strand.
GATCAAGGTGACACCTTGTCGACAGGTGAGAACAGGTGCATAATGCCTATAGTCTGTTTCCGCTATGTCAATTTGGACTTAGTTTTATATTTGAATGTTGAAGGTGCCGACAAATTACCTCCTGTAAAGTACATTTTGTATTGTTCACTGAGATCAAACTAGCAAATCCAGACTATTACTTTTCGAGTTGTTTTGGTATTTCGTATTTACAGCTATGTAACACTTTGTGTGGATTTTTAGATTGAGAAAAACAGTTATTTTTCATTTCCGTGAGTACTTAAGGTACCCGAGTTACCTGTCCAAGCCATACCAGACTCTAGGAGGAAAATGATACATGTACAAGGAATTAGGTAACTTATCAGGATTACTCCCCACCAAAACCACAGCTTACAACCTTTTCAGCATTCTCCTGGGCAGGGCAGGGCACAGATAGCATGTGATTTTACAGGGGGCTTCACTGACACACAGCTTGAATACAGCAATGACTGAATGGGTCTGATAACACTTCACACATTTTAATGCATTTTAGATTAATAAGTGTTTTAGTATCAAATCCATATTATTCTGATACATACTCTGTTTATTTGTCTGTTTGTTGTTTAACGCCATGCTCAGCAATATTCCAGCTATATGACACCGGTCTGTAAATAATCGAGTCTGGACCAGACAATCCAGTGACTGACATCATGAGCATCCATCTACACAATTGGGATATGATGACATGTATCTACCAAGTCAGCGAGTCTGACTACCCGATCCTGTTAGTCGCCTCTTCGACAAGCATAGTCGCCTTTTACGGCAAGCAGGTGTTGCTGAAGACCTATTCTGACCCGGATCTTCACAGGTTGATACATACTCTGGACCCATTCACCACCAAAGCTTCATTTTATCTGAATCACATCACATCCAATCAAATTAAACCTAAGTGTGAGACAAATTCATTTGGAAATTAACAAGGGAAATAGAGATGGTGACATAATTTCGGAAACAACCCTGTGTGTGCACCCGAGGTATTGCAATATTGTAATACAATTGAGACATACTGAGGCTTGTATTACATAATTTAACCTAACCATGCAAACTGTTAACAAAACAATTCTTGAATAAACTAGTTTGGTCTTGTGTCCGAAGGCCTGACATTCTTATTTGCTTGGTTACCAGATCCACCGACTTTCAAAATAAAAATGACAGATTTATATTTATAAAGACCAAACCAGACAAAGATAATTATCTTTTATCACCCACTGATCCAAATCAAATTAAGATTATTAACAAAATCTATACAATACATATTTTTTTCTGGTCTTTCTTGATAAGGTTCATGATATGCAAGAACTCACAGGGTGTTATTATAAGTATGATAATGATAAATGTTCTGAATCAGACATAATTCCATCTATTATCATTGGAAATATTCAGTTTCTTTCAAATGCTGATTATCAATAATAAACTGTGACAAAAGTGTGAATAGGTTTAATGTGACGTGCGTTCAAGATTTAACTGCAATTATAAAGACACGTTCATGCATGTGTGTGTGGCTGCTTGTTTACTAGTCCAAACTCAGGGTTTACGCGACACAAACGTGCATCCAGTACGCACAAATGTAGAGAATGGACGCTGAAAATAATTATACTGCATCCCATTGGATGCAAAATAATATTCATTGTACCTACTCCACATCAAGAGGAGTTATGGGTGTCTGTTATTTAAGGGTGTGCGGGATTAATGGTACACTGGTATATTGTGGTACAAATCTTGAGCAATATGTATTGTGATACGTTTGTAAATGTAGCAATATATTGGGGCAAATATAAATAGTATATTAATGTGTTCCTAATCGATATGGAGATGGAATATAGTATCTTTCTCATACAACTTGCCTCTGACGATCTTTTTATTAATTAGCGTGTACACATTGTGACTATCAAGCTCCTCACAGCGATAGCCCGTTCGCGGAGCTCTCTATACCGAGAGTTTCACGAAGGTGTCACACGCTGGGAAGGAGCTTGATGGTATCTGACACTAATACAGGGTATAATTCTGATCAACTCATGAAAATGTAAATTGGCAACATAACGCAATACATATCGCAATACAAGTTAAAGTATGGCAATATATTGCAATACAAAATCCAGGTCAATATACAGCCCTACTGTCATTTCACGCATTAATGATGACAACTGTCTACATGATCATTGATTCATTCCAGGCTCAAAAGTAATTATCTAAACATACAGTGCACTACACCATTTCATTCATTTACAGGACCCTCATATTGCCTGCAAAGATCCTTAAAACTAATTACTGGGGGTTTTCAGAGCCCCAAGTTTTGTAAGTCTAGGTAAAACCCAGCCATACTTATGCCGGTTTTGAATAGTGCTTGCCCACTGAGATACCATGCCACAGTTTAACATGTACACTGTACATGCCACTCAGACACATCATACCGAGTCCGAGCAGAGAAGCCCTTGTTTCGTCTAATGAATGCCAAGCATCTGACATGGTGAGATCATCCCGAGGCAAGGGAGTTAACGCTAGGGCTAGTTAAAAACATTGATAATCATGATAATCGGAATTATCGTTGATGGGAACAAATATTAATGAATATCTACATAAACTATTGTAATGAAAGATAGCTTTACCGAAACAGACTTGTTATTGTCAGTCATGTCCCTTGTCGAAGACGGAAAGCAACTGTTTTTGTTATATCTCAAATGTCAACAAAGTAATCCATGTTTCACTGCTCACCAGTGGTGTGAAATATGTTGAATTCTTTCGATACTTTCTAGCATATTAGCTTAATGTTACTTCTCAGATAGTTATCGATAATTGATCGATATTTCGTTGGCTATTATCGATCTTTTTATCCATATCGATAGCCTGCCCTGGTTAATTGACTAAAACAGTCCAGTTTCAACCCTTGCCGAACTAGGCTTGAATTTTGTGACTCAATAGTTGCGCAACCAGTGGTTATTACAAGTCATGTCCCTTCTGTGTTCCTCCTATTGACCAATCAGATTCCACCTATCATTTTACTTGCATTTGCTTCAAACAAAATGGCAGTATCAAGTCAAGACAATCTGATCGATAATCAAGATCTATTTAGTAATAAAATGAATCTTACCTCGTGAAGTGCATCAAATTACTTGAGCACCTTGATTAAAAACCTGAAAAGATTTGGAAAATATCAGTCAACACAGAGTTGATGATGCATATGCTTTGCAAATCCTGCAGTCGACCGAAATCTGCGCGGCAGTTTACGAACCAGGTACAGATTTAAGTGGTAAGTGATTTTGATTGGACTGTGTATAGACTCATTAGTCCTGCCAAAATATAAACCCAGAATTCCAACAGAGTTTGGCAAGGGAGGAAACTGGACTTTTATAGTCAGTCAACTCGCTTGTCTTTGGAAGATGGCAGTGTGTGAAAACAAGTACCGTATTCGACGTAATAAGCGCCCCGCTCTAATAAGCGCCCACGGCAATATTTGCTAATATATTTGCAAGTGAACAATCCCAATTAGCACCCCTTCCGATTGATCAATGTACACAAGACTTATTTATTCGTGTATAATACTCACTCGTGTGTTATATGCACCCTTAATTATGGGCAATTAAACAGTATATAAACAGTTCAGACCGTCAGCATAAACCACGAAATTCATATTTCAACTGTGTTTTTTCCACCAAAATAATATTCTAATAAAACCCCTATTTCTAATTTTGAGAGCGCCCTGGGCGCTTATTACGTCGAATACGGTACCACATTTTAAAGTCTATTGGCATGACATGGTCGGGGATCGAACCACCAACCACCAATGGTCTATCCACAACAGGGTTGGCATACTGTCACATAAATCATATTGCAATATATCGGAAAAGGGAGAGCTGTATTGTGATAAATACTGCAAAATGTTTTGGAGCCCAAATTATATATTTGTACTGTTCAAATGGTACTGCTTCACTCAATAATCCAGACATCAAATTGCAAGATGGCTTTTGACAGTATGGATAAATGAGACTACCTATTACATCATCAATATGGAATGTTAATGTAAACAGAATGATGCATGTGCTGTTTAGATAGGAATTAGTCGATCATAATGTCTCAAGACAGGACATATAATTTCTTTGATGATATATTAATTCTTCTGTGTCTGTATTGCAATATATGAGTATACTGGTTATATTGCAATAATTGAAATTACCTGCAATGTCATGGTCATCATTCGAAAATTTATGAATCTTATTTTCTAAACATACTAAACACACTGAATCTCTGATAAACTCTTTGTCAGATGTTTTAGACCATCTAAGCTTATAGTTGATAAAATAGGTATTTTACTGTTGTCCATAACAAATATGAAGAAGAAATAAATATCTAATCTGTCATCATCAATTATCATTATCCACATTTCTCAAAATACAGTATGCATATTATTAATGACATCACAACTGAATATAAGTTTGTTTGACAGACAAAGACAAACCAATTACGAGATCTATCAGAATAATAATGTCATTATTTATGATGCTAGCTTTAATACTGATGCTTATTATACATTAATTAACAAAGGCATCTACGAACAGCATTCAGTGGCTGACACATGTCTTCATTAAAATTGACTGAAATAAACCTGATCTCTTTGATATTTGCCGATTCCTGACGTGACAGATGGTCGGAGTCAAGCCATGCATAATAATGAGCCATCAGAAACCACAATATTGTCAACTGTAACTTCGTCATTTCCCACCTCAAGATGAAAAAGTTAACAATTTCGTTTAAATTATACTAAGTAAACTAAAAATTCATATTCTGAATTTACTGCTCATAGAAATAATTCGGTTTTATTTCAATATTGCCAAACGATACTGGTTTACTATTACAGCAACATCTAGATCAATAGGATACACTGACTTTGGTCAGGAAGATCTCCATACATAATGAGTTCAGTGTTGTAACGGCAAAGTCAAACAGTGTAATAGATGGATGCAAACGTTCACTAAAAATCCGATCTTCAGTAAAGGAAAGATAACAAAACATTTCTTAAAATTACTCACGGCTTCCCTGGTGACAGAAAAACCTTCTCAAGCGGCAGCGGCAAAATTGTTCACTTCCGGTTTCAGTATATATGAAAATATTAACCGGAAATTTAACGAATACAACCAATTTCACATTTGTTCCCGCCAATAATAATAATAATAATAATAATAATAATAAGCTGTTGACATTGTCAAATATCAATCAGTTATTCATAAGGTTTTACAAAATAGATTCTGAAAAATGACAGATACATTTACATCATACACAGTATATACATACATATTACAAACGTCAGATAATAACACATGCATCCAATGTATCATTATAAATACATGACGTTAAAGTATGTCTCACGTCGTATCAACATGTGTATATAATATAATATATGAATATATATATGGTTCCGCGTAAAAGAAATCACTGTTTTGGGGGGAGATATGTAATGGAAGGAGAGTTACATACAAAATGTACCCCAAATCAAAACTAATTTCCCACCTCAAGTTATGTTACATAAAATATTAATTTTATTTAGATCTTAACAACATATAACGTGAGTGCATAGGGGCGCCATTTTTATATATAAAAAAAGATCAACATATGTTTTTTTCCCTTTTGATCGAAGCTAATCTTCAAAGGGAAACAACACTCCAAGTTTGACACTGTTTCAACTGTCAATTACTTATGGGCTGCTGGGTCCCATAACCTGTTGAGATGGAGACTGGTACAAAAAGTACATAAGGTACATAAAGTGATGATGATTTTCATCAGCCAGTAGATCTCCTAAAGCCAAGAGATGCAATAGGGAAGGCTAAACTGACTCTATTTCTGAGAGACGGACAGCTTCTCGAACGCATATAAGCAGAGCAGCCAAAGATAAAAATGAAATTATATCAATATACTAAAATTAAAATCATATCAAAACAAAAACAGAAATTCTGTGAATACTAAAACGCGCAATAGATATGTGTACCCTACTCACACACATGAGTCCAAAAGAGGGACAGGTCAGCCGACATTGCTACGGCAGAAGCCGACCCCTTAAACACTTAAAACAACAACAACATCAGCTGTAAGTATTGTCTGGACCAGACTATGCAGAGACTGAGCATTGATCGACATGACTGGGATACTGGTTATTGTTTTACTGTTATGTGTTTGATTGTGTGTTGCTGGCTGAATGTATGCGTATGTTGTCGTGAATGTTATACAGAATGAATGGTTGACTTTATAAATGTGAATCCAATGAGTGCGCGGTGATAAGTTTGTTCTATGAAATCTCAATCACGTATGTTTTGTCCTGTATCCCTATGATTTGGTTGGTTTGTTGTTTAACGCCGCACTCAACAATATTCCAGCTAAATGCCGGCGGTCTGTAAATAATCGAGTCTGGACCAGACAATCCAGTAATTGATATCATGAGCATCGATCCACGCAATTGGGATCGATGACATGTATCAACCAAGTCAGCGAGCCTGACCACCCGATCCCGTTAGTCGCGTTTTACGACAATCATCGTCACCTTTTACGGCAAGCATGGGTTGCTGAAGACCTATTCTACCCCGGAATCTTCACGGGTTGTATCCCTATGAAGTGAATGGATTGCTCAACAGTGACATCACACAACTCGTTATAACGGGAGAAATCGCGATAATCATATTGTCTTATCAGAGGTCTTATAAACAAATATAAAATTTTGAAAACCTATTATCCAAAGATAATAATCTCTTGTAAACGAATACTTAGAAATACGAAATTGGGTTACGAAGTTTCTTTTTTTTAGGGTTACGAAGTTTCTTATTTTTAGGGTTACGAATTTTCTAGGGTCACAAATTCGTTTGGGTTACAAAATAACCTCAACCCGTCCTTTTGACCACTTGGTGCCTGGACAATTCGTCGATGCGATAGTAATAAGAATCTTTTTCTGACATATTAACTCAACATGGGCTTTCTCCATTACTCACGTTCGAAATGCTCCAGCATTAGACAACCAAGCTGAATGATATGTCACTTTTAATTGTAGTTGGTCATCCTAATTTAATACATGGAAAAAACTCTCGATTATTAGCAGGAATCCAATCCCAAAGGGTATGGGGTTAATCGATTTTTGGTTTCTAAGTGATTATTAATACTACATTGGGGTGTTTGATAAAAATAGAGAAGACGATCTCGCATAATTTCATCATTTGCACAACTCCTTTTCGCTTGGAGATACCAATTTTATAATACACCTTATAAATAAACGAGTTATCTGTCCTTGCAAACCATACAGATGGCGCATCACTTGTCCGGAAGTTGCGTTTATTTTGGTTCTTGTTATGGCTTATTGCATTTGACATTGAGTGGGAAGATGTAGATTGTCCTTATTTGATACAGACTAATTAAGTCACCACTTTGACAACACTTAGTAGGGTTTCGCAGGAGATATAAGAGGTGGAATCTGCTCAAGCAGCCCATATGGCATCTTCGCAATGGCTGGAAATGACATGCCATCGGGATCAGCGCTGCTGAAACGCAGCAAAAGGAGTGTAGCAACGTACTTTAAAGGAGAAAACGCAAGACAAACCAATCTGCAGAAATTCCACGATTTTCTAGAACATTTACTTGCACCCCAAAGACCAATTGATGATTTCGAACCTTTGGAATGGTGCAGGTGGTTGATTGCAGGAGGTTCCACATTCGATGAATTTGCTAAGACAGGTGAGATTCAGCACGACAGGCAAATTATCTTGAACATAAATGGAAATCTAAATCTCTTTATTTTATTTTCAGTGTCATTACTTACGATAGCGTATGTAATTTAAATTATGAAATCTTGCACATTGTGTTTCACTATGTGGGAACTCGTGTCATAAAACCAATATTTAGGAAACCAAATTGTCACCATGGGGTGCAGCCTGAGGCTAGTACAATGTTTCAAAACGGTGGGAACATGTACTGCTGACATAGATGTGTTACCGGATGGCCAGCAGCCCTGCTGTCTTGTTCAGTCGTGCAGAAACATTTTGTTACTTGGTCAGCATGGTCAGTGACATTAACTTTCAGTTATTCATTTTCTGACTTCTCATTCACTATATAGCCGCTTTTCTAGTACTGACTAAAACATGTGTGTGTGTGTAGTCAGTAGTAGAAAACTAGCAACTTTTCTAGTACTGACTAAAACGTGTGTGTGTGTGTGTGGTCAGTAGTAGAAAACTAGCCACTTTTCCAGTACTGACTAAAACGTGTGTGTAGTCAGTAGTAGAAAACTAGCCACTTTTCTAGTACTGACTAAAACGTGTGTGTGGGTGTAGTAGAAAACTAGCCACTTTTCTAGTACTGACTAAATTGTGTGTGTGTGTGTAGTCAGTAGTAGAAAACTAACCACTTTTCTAGTACTGACTAAAACGTGTGTGTGCGTGCGTGTGTGTTTTGTGTGTAGTCAGTAGTAGAAAACTGGCTTTCAATAAACAAAGATATGAAGTAAGGTAATCTAAACATGCTAAACTCATGCTAAATGTTTTGGACTATCCACAGTGATCCAGTCAATTCTGCATTACTAATGCAGTTTTCATGTTCAAATATCTAAGGGTGACAAAGATTAGATCATGAACTTATGAACATTAGTATCACAACCTGTCCCTTTGTCAAGCAGGGTATAGCATGTTATAATAGCAATGCTGGTTCAGCATTGGAAGTATACATGGTAAAACAAATCAATGCAGTCAGTCTGTGCCAAAACATTTTGAGCCTTCAAAACCAGGCGGCTGTCAGCATCATTATTTAGTATACTTTAGTGTTGTCATATGGACTAACATGTTGAAGTAATTCTGCAATTTGTCTTATCTGTATGTGCAAAGTGTTTAAGCAATTTCTGGTTTAAACTTTAAGTCGGACATCAGCGTAGAAGTCATTGTCATTGTCAGATCAGTAGTGTTCTAACCTTTCCATAAAACACTGATTGAAGTGTTTTGGGATACGGCTTAACAGCGCCACGTCAACCTGGTCCAAAATGGCACCAAATATGCCTTGTGAATATAACACCAAATTGACTAAAACATCATCAGATATATTTTGCAAAGACAACACCATATAATTGGCATAAATCACAAAAATGATATACAGAATGAAAAATACTGAAAAACAAAATATGTACCGGTACAAGACAATTATTTTTTCTTAAGGGTGCCATAAGAGTATTAAGACAGCCTCTGTAATTAAACATGTTAAAAGTCTGTCAACTTGAATCATAGTTTAGATCCATCACCAAACTCAGCATTTCACAAAGGCTAGCAGGGATTTATCGAGACCCGCTCAGAGGCCAATAATCTCCCCAAATGTCATTAAAATTACACAGAATGGAATTAAGAGTTTCCCTAATAGGGTTACTATATATAACAAACTTAAATAGCTAATTTTATGGCTTTGTAGAAACCTGTAATTCACTGGGGATGGGTATTGGAGGTTTAAAGTATATCACAATATTTTACGATGCACAAGGTCGTATTGCAATACCTATCATAATATATTCTATCATTCAAAATTTTGAATTCAGAAGCAATTTGAAACACCAGAGTGTAAATTGAAATTCATAAATGGAACAAAACAAGATGCTGGTTCAACATAATCATTTATTTAATTTTACTCATTCAATAAATACCCACGGATGCATCCTCAGGGTATTTGGCAAGTATATGACAGGAAACACATGAATGATAAAAATTGTTATTTGAGATCAACCAATATACTGAGTATTAAAAAATGATTTTATGATATTGATTGTGGAAAGACTGAACACAATCGAAGAGTTGTAATGTTCAGGTATATATTATTGCATTGAATGCAGTTTCAAAATACAATGTTAAAATAGGCCTACCCCTGAATGTAAAATAAGAACTTTTAAAAATCCCAGTTTCAAACAAAATAAAAAAATTTCCCAATTTGTCTGCCAGAGGCTCTTTGTTTAGAATCCTGGATAAATCCTGGCTCGACAGTAGGCAGTTGTAATTTGTAAAGCTTGTCCGTTCCTTTTCATTGAGATTACCATGATTAATACCCTATTCCATTTCTTTATATCCTTTATTTTGTGAAGCACAATGCTCATTAAGCACGGTCACAAGTTCATCGTTTTCCATGTGTTTGTCACATTTTTTTGTGGTTTATTGATATTGTTGCTCCAAAACATGATTTCTATGTGACTCCTTCACATGTTCAGGCACTGGGATCTTATTTTAACTATGTCATTACATATTCCCAGGTAATCAAGCCAGCACCACTTAAATACAAGAACCATGGCAGGGAGTTTTCCCAGGATTCCAAACTTGGCCACTGTTATCAGGCAATTGGGATAAAAAGATCATCATTTTGCTCCAACTGATCATTGAAATACAACTCACTTCTACAAAACCATTACATTAGTTTGTGCTGTATAAAATAAACTGAAAAATTTGTGATCCATTTAGGAATTTTCACTCTTTTGCTGCAGACAATTTTACTCTGGATTGTCTGGTCCAGACTTGATTATTTACAGACCGCCTTTCATATAGCTGAATTATTCCTGAGTGCAGCATTAAACAACAAACAAACAAACAAACCTGTACATATCTGTGTTGACATTATTATTATCTGTAAGGATCAATTCATTGACTGCTTTGGTATATCATATTTATTGAATAAGCTGTAACCTTTACCATGTTTACTATCATGCCTTCAGACGACAGGGGTAGAAGGGTAGCCAATGGTTAAAGCGTTAGCTCGTCACGCAGAAGACCAAGGTTCGATTCCTGAGATGGGTACAATGTGTAAAGCCCATTTCTGGTGTCCCCGGCTGTGATATTGCTGGAATATTGCGAAAAGCAGTGTAAAACAACACTCACTCACCCAATTCAGACAAGGGAATAGTAAGAGGAGGAAAGATTCATCAAGTTCTTAAAGTAAAATAAATCAGTGAAAGGTCGGCCTTTCTTACAATGGTAATGGGAATTTATGAAATTCAAACACATTTGATTAATTGTAAGTCCAACATAGTCAATGTCTTGGCTGCACATGTGTCAACTGGATTTAATTGAGTTGTTAAATGTTAGTTTCTTCATGCTGAAATTGTTCCCATCAGATTTTTCATGTGATTTTATTGTTTCCTGTTTAAAAGTTTTTTTAAATTTAACACAAACATCCTTCCAGTTCTGACTGACAACAAACCATACACCACATCCCCTTTTCCACACTAAATGATAGCCAACATCACTCCCACTTAAGACCCACTTAGGAAGATAGGAATGTGATCGTTTTTCTGGCTTGTAAATCTTTTTGTTCATTACTATCTAATTTTGGTTTCTTTTCCTTCTGTGGCTTGAAATTAGTAAACGACCATGTTATCGGGTTAGAAACTAACAGTTTTTGTCCACTAGTCCTTATAATGATATCATATAACAAAACCCTTAAACACATATTGAAATGGGCCAATTTCTACTAGTCCTTAAGATACCTTTACTATTTGGCAGTTTGGTAGGGACTACTACATACAAAACTAGTGCCAATTTCTAACGCTGATGTTACCCTGCCATTACTGGAAGGAAGAGTAGTGAAACACTTCTGCTGATTGGGTGTATGAATTACAGGATTGATTTCATCCAATCAGAATATTTGTCTTTACTACAGGGTGAGATTACTCTGCACGAGATATGTTACAATCGGAAATCAAGTAAAAACTCGTTCACTTGCGCCTCTATACATATGTGTGTATATGTGCATACTATGTAGAAAAACGCGTTTACTCATGTGTGTATATTTACATCAGGAGATAATTTGCATCATGTCTGGAGCAGATGCAAATGTAACTGTAAATTTGCACTGTGTGTATATGTTGCAATGTAAAAGTTAATGTCAACGTAAGAGGATGATCTAATTAATATCTGTTCTTTTGCCAACACCAAACAAATTGTCAACAGTTGTCAACTTTTATGCGTATATACAAAGTTGAGTGGACAGTGTTTTCCTTTGGTTTCATGGAATCAAAATTTTGCGTACAAATTAAATCAAACACATGTTGCTTCACGCGAAAATTTTCGCTGAAGTAACTCTCTTCTCATTCAACTTTGATTGGGAACAAACTTTTTTGTATTGAAAGGCGTGAACAGATTGACAAATAGGTGTGCTTTACCCAATTTACATACTTTATTTACACACCTGAGGTGCTTTTCATGTGAACTCATAGTAAATTTATATATATGCATGTATGTATAGTTACACATGTGTAAAATAACTTACATTAGTAAATGTTGTGCATGTGAACATCCTTGCCTAAATGAAACTAAATGATCAAAGTTAGCAGTTGTTATGAGGGTCAGATTTTCAACTAGCCAGTCGGTCAAGCAGTTTTCAAATGCTATTAGCCCAGCACATTTCACTAGCCACAGGCTGTTGATGCATGTTGGGTTAATGGTTATTTCAAACCCTGTAGAGGAAGGGTGCTTCATACTCGGTTTATTACTATTACATTGAATTCAATGTTAAAATGCAATGTTTAAACACAATGTTAAAACACAATGTTGAAATACAATGTTGAAATACAATGTTAAAACACAATGTTGAAATACAATGTTTAAATACAATGTTGAAATACAATGTTAAAATACAATGTTAACAATGGTTAAAATACAACGTTCAAATAGGCAAATAAGAACTTTGAAAAAAATCCAATTTTGAACAAACTGATGATTTTCCCCAATTTTATTTTAGGATCCTAGATAAATCCATGCACCGTTTGTATTATATTTTAATCAGATTTATTCAGTATTTTCATACATAGTTGATTCAGGTAGGGGTGTTGATGTCGCTTTGAGTGACCCAGACTCGATTCCCTGCATGGGCAAGGATGGGTACTATGTGTGAAACTAACCCTGGTGTCCCGCCCCCCGTGATATTGCTGGAAAATTGCTAAAAAGCAGTGTAAAACCATACTTACTGATTCGAGTGTTCAAGTAATCACTTCCACAAAGTGTATCAAATGTGTTGAAATGGGTTTCAACTTTGAGTTCAAGATTATTGCATGTGTGTGTAGCTGTTTGTACTATTTCAGGCTCATGCCGGTTTTATAATGCTAGCCCACTGAGATATCATGCCACAGATTTGTTTGAGGGTTAATATATAACGTCACATCTGCAATATTTCAGCCATATGTTGACGAAAACAAGTTGATATATATAAAGCTGAGTCATGAATAGAAAGTTATTTTTAAAAACGAATTCGTCAAACATGTTTTATCATGACAATATTATTTACAATGATTAACATGGACACCCCACTTAGACAAGGTAAACTCCAAGCTGACCTGTCCTTGTTTTAGACACTTAATGCCTAGCATCAGGCAGGGTAACAGCAAGTACCTTCTTTTGACATCTTTTGGTATCATACGACCAGGGGATTGAGCTAACAAATCTTCCGCTGTCTGAGGAGATGTTTCTATAAGCACAATAATCGTGATTGCTGCGTGAAACCCCATTTCACCTTACCTCTAGCAGAATCAGTATATCATCAAATGACCTGAGACAAGTAGGTAACATTAGGAGCATATCCAGCTTCGAAACTAGTATTCACTGTGTTAAGTGCCCTGTTCCAATAAGCACCTCACTGTCCTGCTGACCAACGTCTCGATGAGTCTGTAAGTAATCTATATAAGCACCCCTTACCAACCTTCCAATTTCAAAACTTTACATGACAGTCTGTATTTTCTTGTGCATGTTACAGATTATACACAGAAAACAGCAGGATAGGGAAGCATAATTGCTGAGTAACTTTTATCAAAAACGTTTGGCTTCATCAACATTTAAACTAAGTTTCTTGACTACCGTTCGAACTCTGACCACAAATTCAGATTGTTGTGTATGGTTTTAATAAGCACACCTACCCTCCCGCCACCTCCCACCCTCAATTTTCTAAGCACCCAGGGCACTTATTGCAAATAAGGTAAGTCCTCTTGTCCAAGACTTCGAAAATTCAGGAAGGGTCAGTGGCACTACCAGTTGTAATTTTACCATAAGTTAGACAAATCCATACATAGGAATTATATGGTACAAAAATGAAATATGGGAAAAGTTGATGCCTGAATTCTGACTGCCACAATCCAATGATTTAAGAGATCTCAAACAAACTCCACCTAATGATGATTGTGTCTCATTTCAGTCCGGAAGTATGACAACGCTGTGACATGTGGCCTGGTCTGGACAGCCCACTTCGTGGCCTACCGATGTCGGACATGCGGGATCTCCCCCTGCATGTCCCTCTGCTCCGACTGTTTCCAGGCCGGCAACCATGAGGGACACGACTACAACATGTTCCGCAGCCAGGCCGGGGGAGCCTGTGACTGTGGGGACACCAGTGTCATGAATACTTCAGGGTGAGTTACTTCCCTTGCCATCCATGTCATCTAAGCTCCGCTCCAATGCGTGACACCTTCGTTACCCTCAGTACCATCACTGCTACCTGTGCTGATTGCAAGATTGCCCAGCCCTGTTGGGAGCTCTGACTTGTTGCGGTAGTGTAGAGAGGTCTGCGAACAGGCTATTGTTGTGAGGAGCTTGCCATGTCATCAGGATCATTCTCATTTTTCACAGATTTTTTTATTTGTTGTGCCAGGTTTTTTTAAAGGGTGCCCCATTATCTGTGAAGAGTTGCATCCCTGATCATGTCATTGGAATGCACACTCTTTTTTTCACAAATATCAAGTCATACTTGATAGGTCGTCTAGATTTGAAAAATACCTATATCAAAACAAGTTAAATACTCTAAATTCCAACTATCAGACAACCTACACCAACTGTATCATGCTTTAGGGGCGGTCGGGTAGCCTAGTGGTCAAAGCGTTAGCTCGTCACGACGAAGACCCGGGTTCGATTCCCGACATGGGTACAATGTGTGAAGCCCATTTGTGGTGTCCCCTGCCGTGATATTGCTGGAATATTGCTAAAAGCGGCGTAAAACCATACTCACTCACTCACTGTGTCATGCTTTAGGTTCTGCCCCCGACATGGCCCCGACAGACAGCGACATGCTGTGCACATGCCCGGAGACATGATGGCCAATGCAGAAGCCATGATGCCCCAGGTCTTCCTCCGCCTCATCCACTATCTCCGTGACAACTGTAAACCAGGTCAGGTCACAAGTGTTGTGTTACTTTTACATTTTTGTTTGAGTTGTCATCATGGTCAGTGGATCATTTAGTAAGTGTCCTTAACAGCTCTCCATATGATTGGAAACTTTATCTACAGTTACCATGGTTACAAGTTATTCCATGTCAAGTTTCTTATTTACCCTGTTGTTTAACATGTTTATGTGTTGATTTTGTTATTGAGCGATATTATTTGATTCCAATTTGGTCAGGATAGTCAAGTAACACATCAATGAATAGCAAAGTTAGACATGGCTAATAGTCCATTAATCCGAGACTAATGAAAATCTAACAGGACCAGTTTTCTTTCAAAATGTAGTTAATTTACATAAATCACAAGTCCAAGATGAATTGCAGGCAAGTTGTATGTGACCATAGATGTGTAGCCCTGAATGATTTTGATTTCATCGTCTTCTTGTAGACGTGAAGGGCTCCTACTATGTCACAATGGATGATGCGGAGCAGTTCCTCTCCTTCCTGCAAAGCCTCAGTGACATGGGGGCGGCCATGAGGCTGGTGATGGCAAAAATTCTCACCAGTGAGCAGGAATACCGACAGCTGACCACAGGTACGCTCCCTGAAACTAGGGCCTTCATAACACCTATATACCATGCTAACTACAGGTACACTCCCTGAAACTAGGGCCTTCATAACACCTATATACCATGCTAACTACAGGTACACTCCCTGAAACTAGGGCCTACATCTCAACTTTGTACCATGCTTACCCCAGGTACAGTCCCTGAAACAAGGGCCTTCATTACACCTATGTACCATGCTTACTACAGGTACAGTCCCTGAAACAAGGGCCTTCATCACACCCATGTACCATGCTTA
The DNA here is from genome assembly GCF_022045235.1 of Haliotis cracherodii. NCBI lineage: Eukaryota > Metazoa > Mollusca > Gastropoda > Lepetellida > Haliotidae > Haliotis > Haliotis cracherodii. The sequence continues at coordinate 8,725,872 of NW_027266272.1, forward strand.
CTCCAGGTACAGTCCCTGAAACTAGGGCCTTCATCACACCTATGTACCATGCTTACTCCAGGTACAGTCCCTGAAACAAGGGCCTTCATCACACCTATGTACCATGCTTACTCCAGGTACAGTCCCTGAAACAAGGGCCTTCATCACACCTATGTACCATGCTTACTCCAGGTACAGTCCCTGAAACAAGGGCCTTCATCACACCTATGTACCATGCTTACTCCAGGTACAGTCCCTGAAACAAGGGCCTTCACCACACCCATGTACCATGCTTACTCCAGGTACAGTCCCTGAAACAAGGGCCTTCATCACACCTATGTACCATGCTTACTCCAGGTACAGTCCCTGAAACAAGGGCCTTCACCACACCCATGTACCATGCTTACTCCAGGTACAGTCCCTGAAACAAGGGCCTTCATCACACCTATGTACCATGCTTACTACAGGTACAGTCCCTGAAACAAGGGCCTTCATCACACCTATGTACCATGCTTACTCCAGGTACAGTCCCTGAAACAAGGGCCTTCATCACACCCTGAAACTAGGGCCTTCATCACACCTATGTACCATGCTTACTCCAGGTACAGTCCCTGAAACAAGGGCCTTCATCACACCTATGTACCATGCTTACTCCAGGTACACTCTCTGAAACTAGGGCCTTCATCACACCCTGAAACTAGGGCCTTCATCTCACCTATATACCATGCTTACAGGGTTTGAGTCTGAGAGTACAATGTGTAAGATTGTAGCTTGTAAAATGAAATTTGAAATGTGTTTTAATTTTATCTCTGGGTTCATAAATAATAATGTAAAATTGATATTAATAAACAGTGGATGATGTTAGTAGGTCTTTGTTTGTGCAATTCCTTCCCCAAATAGGAACATTAGGTGAACCTAATGCATGGCAGCCCAATGTGATATTTGAATTATTGCTGAGACTGGTGTGGTAGATGTTCTGATGTATGTTTTCAGAGAAAATAGCCAACAACCCCTACTGTATTGAGAGTCAGAAGAACTACGTACAAGCGAGAGAAATCATGCCATACCCTGCCACCTTCGAGAAGTACCAGAGTAAGGAATCTGCTGAAGTAGTGCTTCTGTCCATATATACCCAACACAGGGATTATTCTTGGGTGGGGCGTTGTGCTTTTAGCCCCTAAATCTGAAAAAAGGCCCCCATTTTCAAATACAATGGGGCATTTTAACATTGTGCTGTATGGGCGTATCTCTGGAATATTTTCACATAAAGGGCCCTTGTCAGAAAATTCCTAGAGTGAACCCTGCCAAAATATGTTTTGAATAGTCCCCAATGTTGTTCATGATATCAGTCACTTGTTTGTCTGGTCCAGACTTGAATATTGATATGATGATAACTCTAATATTTGAATTTTATTTGGTTTTAAGTCATTATGTCTACCCTTTACCCTGCCGTTAATAAAGTTGATGTTATTGGATAATGTTGTTCCTATTCTAACATGATTGTGAGTGTGTTGATTTCCCCGTATGCTAAGGCTTAAAAAAATAAAAGAACTGGTTCTCAGGCAATTGCTTCTGAAAATATAGTATGAGCTGGCAGTGTTTTTTTGTGTGTGTGTTCAAACTATCATGTAACCAAATAAAAAGTTGTGTACAATCAACCTTGGAATGGGACTCCCTACATAAATGTATTCCTTGATGTGTAAAATACTGGAATACTATCAGTGTGTACATAATACATGCATACAATGAGCTTTGAGTGTATTTCACAACGTGAAGATGTTACTGTGAGCACACTGGCAGAAACTTACAAATCCATACTGAAGTACGCAAGTTAGTCCTGTTATTACGCTATCTGGCTTTAAAAGTGTTCATTGTGTGTCTGGACTTGTGTTTGTACTCCATTTTATTACTTTTATCCAAGATTTCATTCAATTTTGTTCACATTAATTTTGGTGAAATCGTGTATGAACTGATCGGCAAATCACATCAACACACCATGAACTTGCCTCGAAACGAACATCAGTCGTTAGAGATTACGAAGTCTTCCTATCACAGTATTGAAAATTGTTTTTAGTTATGATATTGGCCGTGACATTAATTATTTTTTAAACTAAATCACCCACAGATAGGGGAGAAAAGGTGTGAACAGCTGTTTGCTACTTCTGGCTTATTTTACAAGACAAATACACATGTAATCTTCATCTCTGTGTATGAACCATTGTCCGGCATACAGTACACAAATCCCATTGAATTTGTAAATCCTCATGTCTGGTGATGTTTCTTCGTAAATTTCATGTTTTCATTGACCAAATTTGCAAATGGCAAAACATTAAACAAGCAAACAAACTCCTATTGCCAGCCTTACCCCGAACACGAGATGTGCAGTAAAGCAGTGCGCATGAAAAGGGAAGTAACTGCACTCTTTATTGGATCACATTGTTTTTAAGTATTACAGCATTTCACTGTCGTGTTTGTGTGTTCCAGACACTGAATATTTTATGATTTTTAATTTTTTTTAAAAAAGGAAATAAAAACGGAACAGGTGGCAGACTTAATGATGATGCGGACAGTGCAAGACTATTTTTGTAGCCTAACATGCTAGTGTTTATGTTTCCTTTTTTACAACATGTGATTGTTAATTTCCTTCTAATCTAACAGACAAGCGAGGACTGAGTCAGAAGCTGCACCATGTGACCCTGCTGGACGAGCTTGTCTTCTGGATGGTCAAGTACGAGTTCCCCCAGAGGATCGTTACCCTGCTGCTCAGCATGCTGCCTGTCGACTCCTACAAGGTGGGTACCCTTAGTGCCTGTCGACTCCTACAAGTTGGGTACCCTTACTGTCTGTAGACTCCTACAAGGTGGGTACCCTTACTGCCTGTAGACTCCTACAAGTTGGGTACCCTTACTGCCTGTTGACTCCTACAAGGTGGGTACCCTTACTGCCTGTCGACTCCTACAAGTTGGGTACCCTTACTGCCTGTTGACTCCTACAAGGTGGGTACCCTTACTGCCTGTCGACTCCTACAAGGTGGGTACCCTTATTGTCTGTAGACTCCTACAAGGCGGGTACCCTTACTGCCTGTTGACTCCTACAAGGTGGGTACCCTTAGTGCCTGTCGACTCCTACAAGGTGGGTACCCTTGCTGTCTGTAGACTCCTACAAGGTGGGTACCCTTACTGCCTGTAGACTCCTACGAGGTGTGTACCCTTACTGCCTGTAGACTCCTACAAGGTGGGTACCCTTACTGCCTGTAGACTCCTACGAGGTGTGTACCCTTGCTGTCTGTAGACTCCTACAGGGTGGGTACCCTTACTGCCTGTAGACTCCTACGAGGTGTGTACCCTTGCTGTCTGTAGACTCCTACAAGGTGGGTACCCTTACTGCCTGTAGACTCCTACAAGGTGTGTACCCTTACTGTCTGTAGACTCCTACAAGGTGGGTACCCTTACTGCCTGTAGACTCCTACGAGGTGTGTACCTTTACTGTCTGTCGACTCCTACAGGGTGGGTACCCTTACTGCCTGTAGACTCCTACGAGGTGTGTACCCTTACTGTCTGTAGACTCCTACAAGGTGGGTACCCTTACTGCCTGTAGACTCCTACGAGGTGTGTACCCTTACTGTCTGTCGACTCCTACAGGGTGGTTATCCTTAGTGCCTGTCGACTCCTACAAGGTGGGTACCCTTATTGTCTGTAGACTCCTACAGGGTGGGTATCCTTAGTGCCTGTCGACTGCTACAAGGTGGGTACCCTTATTGTCTGTCGACTCCCTACAGGGTGGGTATCCTTAGTACCTGTCGACTCCTACAAGGTGGGTACCCTTATTGTCTGTAGACTCCTACAAGGTGGGTACCGTTATTGTCTGTAGACTCCTACAAGGTGGGTACCCTTACTGCATGTAGACTCCTACAAGGTGGGTACCCTTACTGTCTGTTGACTCCTACAAGGTGGGTACCCTTACTGTCTGTCGACTCCTACAAGGCGGGTACCCTTACTGTCTGTCGATTCCTACAAGGTGGGTACCCCTACTGTCTGTCGACTCCTACAAGGTGGGTACCCTTACTGTCTGTTGACTCCTACAAGGTGGGTACCCTTGCTGTCTGTAGACTCCTACAAGGTGGGTACCCTTACTGTCTGTTGACTCCTACAAGGTGGGTACCCTTACTGTCTGTTGACTCCTACAAGGTGGGTACCCTTGCTGTCTGTAGACTCCTACAAGGTGGGTACCCTTACTGTCTGTTGACTCCTACAAGGTGGGTACCCTTACTGCCTGTAGACTCCTACAAGGTGGGTACCCTTACTGTCTGTTGACTCCTACAAGGTGGGTACCCTTACTGCCTGTAGACTCCTACAAGGTGGGTACCCTTACTGTCTGTTGACTCCTACAAGGTGGGTACCCTTACTGCCTGTAGACTCCTACAAGGTGGGTACCCTTACTGTCTGTTGACTCCTACAAGGTGGGTACCCTTACTGCCTGTAGACTCCTACAAGGTGGGTACCCTTACTGTCTGTCGATTCCTACAAGGTGGGTACCCCTACTGTCTGTCGACTCCTACAAGGTGGGTACCCATGCTGCCTGTTGATTCCTACAAGGCAGGAACACATACTGCATGTAGACCCTTACAAGGCGGGTACCCCTACTTTCTCTCGACTCCTACAAGGTGGGTACCCTTACTGCCTGTTGACTCCTACAAGGTGGGTACCTATACTGTCTGTTGACTCCTACAAGGTGGGTACCTATACTGTCTGTCCACTCCTACAAGGTGGGTACCCCTACTGTCTGTTGATTCCTACAAGGTGGGTACCTATACTGCCTGTCGATTCCCACAAGGTGGGTACCCTTACTGTCTGTCGACTCCTACAAGGTGGGTACCTATACTGCCTGTAGACTCCTACAAGGCAGGAACCCATACTGCATGTAGACTCCTACAAGGTGGGTACCCTTACTGCCTGTTGACTCCTACAAGGTGGGTACCTATACTGTCTGTTGACTCCTACAAGGTGGGTACCTATACTGTCTGTCCACTCCTACAAGGTGGGTACCCCTACTGTCTGTTGATTCCTACAAGGTGGGTACCTATACTGCCTGTCGATTCCCACAAGGTGGGTACCCTTACTGTCTCTCGACTCCTACAAGGTGGGTACCCTTACTGCCTGTAGACTCCTACAAGGTAGGTACCCTTACTGCCTGTAGACTCCTACAAGGTGGGTACCCTTACTGCCTGTAGACTCCTACAAGGTGGGTACCCTTACTGCTTGTCAACTCCTACAAGGTGGGTACCTATACTGCCTGTCGATTCCCACAAGGTGGGTACCCTTACTGTCTGTAGACTCCTACAAGTCGGGTACCCTTATTGTCTGTAGACTCCTACAAGGTGGGTACCCTTACTGCCTGTAGACTCCTACAAGTTGGGTACCCTTATTGTCTGTAGACTCCTACAAGTTGGGTACCCTTATTGTCTGTAGACTCCTACAAGGTGGGTACCCTTACTGCCTGTAGACTCCTACAAGTCGGGTTCCCTTACTGCCTGTCGACTCCTCCAAGGTGGGTACCCGTAGTGCCTGTCGTCTCCTACAAGGTGTGTACCCTTACTGCCTGCAGACTCCTACAAGGTGGGTACCCTTACTGCCTGTAGACTCCTACAAGGTGGGTACCCTTACTGTACGTCGATTCGTACAAGGTGGGTACCCTTACTGTCTGTCGACTCCTACAGGGTGGTTATCCTTAGTGCCTGTCGACTGCTACAGGGTGGGTACCCTTACTGCCTGTCGACTCCTACAAGGCGGGTACCCTTACTGCCTGCAGACTCCTACAAGGCGGGTACCCTTACTGCCTGCAGACTCCTACAAGGTGGGTACCCTTACTGTCTGTCGATTCCTACAAGGCGGGTACCCTTACTGTCTGTCGACTCCTACAAGGTGGGTACCCTTACTGTCTGTCGACTCCTACAAGGTGGGTACCCTTACTGCCTGTCGACTCCCACAAGGTGGGTACCCTTACTGCCTGTCGACTCCTACAAGGTGGGTACCCTTACTGTCTGTCGACTCCTACAAGGTGGGTACCCTTACTGCCTGTTGACTGCTACAGGGTGGGTACCCTTACTGCCTGTAGACTCCTACAAGGTGGGTACCCTTACTGCCTGTAGACTCCTACAAGGTGGGTACCCTTACTGCTTGTCAACTCCTACAAGGTGGGTACCCATGCTGCCTGTTGCCTCCTACAAGGTGGGTACCCTTACTGTCTGTCGACTCCTACAAGGCGGGTACCCTTACTGCCTGCAGACTCCTACAAGGTGGGTACCCTTACTGCCTGCAGACTCCTACAAGGCGGGTACCCTTACTGCCTGCAGACTCCTACAAGGTGGGTACCCTTACTGTCTGTCGACTCCTACAAGGTGGGTACCCTTACTGTCTGTCGACTCCTACAAGGTGGGTACCCTTACTGTTTGTCGACTCTACAAGGTGGGTGAGCTTAAATCTGAAAAAAAAAACCTGTTAACCTAATGGCAATAAACATATTCTCACTCACCGTAAGTTTTCACCAGGTTTAACCAATGATTATCTCTTTGGACTCTCTCAGCAAATATCTTTATGTACTTGAACCAAGTCTTCACGATGTGTTCAGCAACAACTATCAACACTGTGTAGCATCATGAGCATGCTGTATGGTTATTGTGCAGTATTTAATGCATTTATTTATATCACTGTCAATCATGTCCTTTCAGGAAGCCTTTACGCGTGCATTTGTGCACCACTACAGTCGCATCTCCCTGGTATTGGTGCAGGCGCTTGACCGGGTGACCGTGGCCAACCGAGTAGTCCACATCAGCGTCCAGCTGTTCAGCAACGAGTCCCTGGCGTCCAAGATGATGCGCGAGTGTAACCTGCTGTACGTCCTTGTGCTTAGCCTCACACACATGATTGAAGACATCCGCACAGAGAGCACACTAGAGGGTAGGAAGTGGAATATTTCGCCCCAAGAACTCTATTTCTTGTCTTAAGAGGCAGCTAGATTAAATTGGATAATCAAGTTTGACTGATTGCATGTCATTGTCTCCTGACAATGTCAGATGTTGCTCATAATATCAACCATTTGTTCTTTCGTCTCAGAATCCTTTTTTTTCAGGCCGCTCTGATATAACTGATATTTGCTGACTGGTGTAAAAGTCAAATCTGTTTAATCTTGGCCTCAACAGGTCATCAGTAGGATCGGTTGGTTGCAAGGTGTCACCTGGCTGATTGTGATGTTGTGCCCTGAATATGATGATTGTCCCAAGTGCTTTCAATCACTGGATTGCCAGGCCCAGATTTCTTTATATACTATTTCAAGCTGCTGTTATAGAGCTGGAATGTTTTCTAAGAGTGATTTGAAACTAGGCTCCTTCTCTTACCTGTTTAGGTATATTCTTCAAGCTGAGCGTGGGGATTCCGGGAAGAATATAGGTTTCCAGCTTGTCTGGTTATTTCTTCCGAACTACGTTGGTAGTTTGTAGCTTGATCGTAGTGCCACCAGTTATGTCCCTTCTGTGTCCCTCCTATTGGCCAATCAGATTCCACCTTTCATATTACTTGCATTTGCTTCAAACAAAATGGCAGGGCCCGGTTAAGTTGACTGATTGATAATCAAGATCTATATTTAATAAAACAGGTCTCACCTCACAAAGTGCATCAAATCATTTTAGCACCTTGATTAAAAACATGAAAAGTTTTGGAAAATATCTGTCAAAGCCCATTTGCGGTACACATGCTGTGCAAATCCTGGAGTCTATCGAAACCTTGCAAACCATGTTGTTTTCGAACCGGATGTCTAGATGTGAGTGTTTTTGATTGAACAAAGAATAGACACGTGAGTCCGGCCTAAATGTTATTCCGGAATTTCGGAAAGGGATGAAACTGGATTTTTACTGTCAGTTAACTCTGTTGCCTCAGGTAGAAGTGCAGGTGGCCCAGTCGTCTAAGGCGCCACAATTCGCTGTGCAGAGTTGCGTCCTTTGGGTACGCTGGAAACCTATGATTGTGGGTTCGAATCCCGGTTCGCCCCAATTGTGTTTCTAGGTTTGTCAGCACCATACCTGTGCTTGTGGGTTTCACCGATGTGGTAAACGTCTAAGACCTGCATCACTTCGGGCTTTACTCCCACATTAAGCTGACACACCGTGATATAACTGGAGTACTGTTAAAAGCGGCATTAAACCCAGCTCACTCACTCACTCACTCACTCACTCACTCACTCACTCACTCACTCACTCACTCACTCAGGTAGAAGTGCAGACAACAAGTGTTCACTGTCAGCTGGTGTTCATCTGCCTTGTTGTTGTTGCAGATCCTGACCCAGCCAACAACTTCCACAATGTAGTGGACTGTAGTAATGACGTGATGAAGTCTCACTGCTACTGGCCCATCATCAGCGACCTCACCAACCTGCTCACTCACTCCTCCGTAGCCTCCAAGTTCCTGCAGGATGAGGAGCTGGTCACCATGTGGATGGAGCTCCTGTCCTACCTGCAAGGTCAGACAAGAAACATGTGATGGCGTGTATATGTTATCGTTATTTTGTTCAATCATTATTAAGTTCATATTATCCCAAATTCACTCACTCACTCACTAACTCACCCAAATTAAAATGACACACCATGATTTAACTGGAATGCTGTTCAAAGCGGGGTTAAACTTACTCACTCTCACTCTCACTCTCACTCTCACTCACTCACTCACTCACTCACTCACTCACTCACCTGAAAATTAGTCTTTGTAACTTGCAAACTGATTTTGTTACATGAGTCAGTAAGGAGGCCTCCATTCAGCTTGTGAACCCGTGAAGATTCCGGGGTAGAATAGGTCTTCGGCAACCCAGGCTTGCCGTAAAAGGCGACTATGCTTGTCGTAAAAGACGACTAACAGGATCGGGTGGTCAGGCTCGCTGACTTGGTTGATGCATGTCATCGATCCCAATTGTGTGGATCGATGCTCATGATATTAATCACTGGATTGTCTGGTTCAGACTTGATTATTTACAGACCACCATCATATACCTGGAATATTGCTGAGTGTGGTGTTAAACAACAAACCAAACCAAAACCATTCAGCTTGTGAAAATCCTGTACACTCTCCTCTCAGGCTGACCAATGGTGACTACCCTGGATCATCCCTTGTCTCCACTGATATTTCTGGAATATTGTTAAAACCAGTGTACAATCCCACTCACTCACTCCTGTAGCTTCTAAAATGATTGTTTCCTATGTTCAGGGATGAACTTGAATCAGCGCGAACTACAGCAGCATGTCCAGTTTGAGGCGGACTCGTACTACGCAGCGTTCTCCGCCGAGGTTGAGATCGCAGCCTCTCTCATGTGGTCCCTTCTAGCTCACTGTAAAACACGGGTACGTCCTCTTGGAAAACTGAGTTGAGTCACAGCAAAATGTTATTCCCAAACATACGATGTGTTGACTATTTTGTATTATGTAGTGAGGGAGGACCAATATCTGGGACAAGGGATTTTTGTAAGACAGGAATTCTGCATAAATGTTGTCTTATTTCTCTGTGAGGTTAAAGTGTACCTAATATTACCAAAGTTGTCGTAATTAGAGTTGTTGGCACTTAATTTAATTTAACTAATTTGCAGAGTACGGCCTCCTTCTCACTCAGAATGATTGCTGCTGCTCAAGTGGCCCTTCAGGACTGGTTCCTGGCTATCAACTGCCATGAGAATATGAAGGTATTCAGCCTTGGCTGCTTCTATTACTGTTTTACTTTGATCAACTTCCATGAGAATGTGAAGGTATTCAGCCTTGGCTGCTCCTATTACTGTTTTACTTTGATCAACTTCCATGAGAATGTGAAGGTATTCAGCCTTGGCTGCTTCTATTACTCTTTAACTTTGATCAACTTCCATGAGAATGTGAAGGTATTCAGCCTTGGCTGCTTTTATTACTGTTTTACTTTGATCAACTTCCATGAGAATGTGAAGGTATTCAGCCTTGGCTGCTTCTATTACTGTTTTACTTTGATCAACTGCCATGAGAATGTGAAGGTATTCAGCCTTGGCTGCTTCTATTACTGTTTTACTTTGATCAACTTCCATGAGAATGTGAAGGTATTCAGCCATGGCTGCTTCTATTACTGTTTTACTTTGATCAACTTCCATGAGAATGTGAAGGTATCCAGCCTTGGCTGCTTCTATTACTGTTTTACTTTGATCAACTTCAATGAGAATGTGAAGGTATTCAGCCTTGGCTGCTTCTATTACTGTTTTACTTTGATCAACTTCCATGAGAATATGAAGGTGTTCAGCCTTGGCTGTTTCTATTACTGTTTTACTTTGATCAACTTCCATGAGAATATGAAGGTACTCAACCTTGCTTCTATTACTGTTTCATTTTGATAGACTGCCACATGAATGTGAAGGGACACTTAAAACCCCATGTACCCCAAGTGATGCTGCTACAACAAATTTATCTTACCGACCAGTTTAAGTATGACATTGTAAAAGAATTAAAACAAATTCAAAATTGATAGAAAACAGCTGTTTGATTGAGCTGAGGTTAGCTTGTGGTGTCATGTGACTTTTAGTGACTCGGAAAAAGCATGCATTTTATTGCTTAGATGCAGGCTATAAGGGATTTATTTTGCCTCTCAGAAATGCAAGTGCAGCCTGTCTTGTTCATGGCGGGGTATAAGGGATTTATTCACCTGCTGAGAAATTTATTCCCCTCCAAGGCAGGATACAGTTTATGTCAAGTTTTTCACTTCCAATCTTCAGCCCAACCCGTATCACCTGACATTCCACCTACCTCTCCATCGCTACCTGGCGGTGTTCATGATGCAGGCTGTCCTCCATCAGGGCGTGGTCCTCACTGACATCCTGCCAGAAGATGCACTCGTCAAGAAGATAGTGGTCCATGTCCTTCAGATTCAGGTCAGTACTCAAAAATGGGTGAAATCAAATGGTACCAAATTGTAAAAGGAAAGTAATGTGAAAAAAATATGTTTAGATCATGTTAACCAGCATAAAGTGAAATTGGACGTCTATGTGTGTAAAGGACATTCCTTAGTGTCATAGATTGGATGTCCAGATGTTTGTTATCTAGTCAGTTTCACAGGGAACAGTACAGTCTGGATGAACAGGGCTTCTCTATGTCTTGTATTCCAGGTGTGTCTGGCTCAGATATTTGCCAACATGTGGGTACGGAATGGGATACAGATCAAAGGGCAGGCAATGACCTACATCCAGTGCCACTTCTGCTACTCCATGGCAGACGCTGACATCTACCTCCTACAGGTCAGTACTGCCAGATTTTCTTGAGAATAGTGCACACTTTTTTTTCTAAAAAACACAACTCTGTGGAAGGAGGTGTGCATTATACACGCCACTATGAGTTTTGATGTTTCTTTTCCCAATGCAAAGACATTAATGTGGTACTTTCTCAAGGTACATTAAAACCTAAGGGAAGATAACTGGCTTTAGTGGTTCTTTCTTTTAGCAGGATCCTCATCAAAGAAAGCTGGGTCCGGTAGTAAATTTGTTTGATTAGATCTCCCACACATACAAATGTTAATGAATTGCAATCCTCAAAAGTAATGGGATTTATCAAGTTAGAATTCCAGATTTGCATCCATTATAAACACTGATCCCTGGCTGTGTCATACCAATAAAGACGAAACCTTTGTTGTTATCCTGTCTGGGGCTCGGCATTAACAGAATGAAACAAGGAATGGTCGGCTCGGAGTCAGTATACTGTATCAATGGGGTATCAATGTTAAACTGCAGCATGGTATCTCTGGGCTTGCACTATTAAACCAGTAAAAGTTAAAACTAGTACAAGCAGCCTCATACACATGCATGCACGTTGCTATATACATGATATAAGTGCAGTCATCTTGAACATGACATTAAGACATTGGTCTTTCAGCACCGTACATGGGGCGGTCAGGTAGCCCAGTGGTAAAAGCATTTGCTTGTCACGCCGAAGACCCGGGTTCGATTCCCGACATGGGTACAATGTGTGAAGCCCATTTCTGGTGTCCCCCGCCGTGATCTTGCTGGAATATTGCTAACAGCGGCGTACCCACTCAGCACCGTACATCAGTTAAAACAGTGGTCAATACATATGACCTTTGATACTGTGTTTTTGTCCACCCATCAGAAGCTGAGAATTATGAAACTGAAATACTGTATAATGTTAATAAGACACAACCCACTCATTTGCCCACAGAACCCAGGCTAATTTTTAGTGTTTTGTGGTAAAAACATTCTCACCCCTGTGTGTGTTATTTGCAGGTTTGTGCTTCACAGTTGGATCCGGACTATTTTGTGAATACTGTACTGGAAAGGTAAGTGTATTCTTACATATGTGTTACCATGGATACTAGAGAGGCATTACGTTCCTTAACACAGCTGATTAATTATGTGTGAGTGAACCCTATTATATATCATGATAATGAACTCTTTTTGGCCAACTTTGGCACCAGTTATCCTATTCTTCCAATGAGCATGAAACCTGTAACATCGGGAATGACTGTGTGAGGTTTCTGCAGAATTGACCCACAATTGCCTCAAGCCTGTCGTATAAGCTGGATGTTTTATTCTTGGCAACGTCTTGATGTACTTGCACAGATTCAACATCTTAGACTGGCTGTCTTTCTCCCCTGATTCGGATCCTGGAGATCGTTCGGAACATGAAATGGCCATGGTTGAAGGTGCCCTGTCGCTGTTTGCAACACTGCTTGGGGTCCGCACCTACCTAGGTAAGTGGGGGCGTACAGAATGTTGTGTAGGAGAGAGTCTTCTTAAAGACTTACATTAATACATGTCCTCGGCACTATTCCGGGTGAGCGGACGAATCAAAGTTTGTATTGGTAACATTTCTTTTACATGTGCAGGTATAGCAGAGAGGGAGACAGACAGAGTGATGACTGTTGTGTGTTTATATGTCCAGGTGTAGAAGAGGACTTGGTGATGACTGTTGTGTGTTTGTATGTCCAGGTATAGGAGAGGACTAGGTGATGACTGTTGTGTGTTTGTAAGTCCAGGTATAGGAGAGAAGGACTTGGTGATGACTGTTGTGTTTGTATGTCCAGGTGTAGGATTGACAGACTTGGTGATGACTGTTGTGTTTGTATGTCCAGGTATAGGAGAGACAGACTTGGTGATGACTGTTGTGTGTTTGTATGTCCAGGTTTAGGAGAGACAGACTTAGTGATGACTGTTGTGTGTTTGTATGTCCAGGTATAGGAGAGAAGGACTTGGTGAGGCTCGAGATGGCGTCGCTGCTGTGTATGAGTGACAGACAACACAGTCAGCTGATGGACTTGATGCCGGAGAAGTCTGGAGTGCCAGGACATGGGAAGGAGCTGTTTGAACCAACACTCAAGAAGGTCAGTGAACTGTTGTTTAGATAGAGTTTTATTTTCTTTCATGTCCCACGGGTGACATCTGTACCATGTCAGCTTTCAATGGGAATAACCTCTTTGTTCATGTGGACAAGGTGTCTGACCTTGAATGAAAACTGTCATGGCCGCTACATTGATGTAACATCAGCATGTAGGAGAACAGATCAAATGGCAATAATATGTAAATACTCCGCGGTTGGAGCTGGTTAACGCTGACCACCATGTGCTCTGGTGCAGGTAGCCATAGTTGTCAACTACAGTTTGGGAATCAACATGATCAAGCGAAAAGAAACAAAGGGAATTATCCAAAATTAGGAATGGACGGGAAATGAAATTTGATTGCTTAACTAATTTAGGATTTCTGAACCAGATTGCTGACTACAAAGCTCCAGTGTTTGCCATGGGAGGAAAGATGCAGCAAGGGACGTATGTACCAAAAGGTAAGCCTGTGTCAGCCTCATCTAGAATACAGTCAGCTCCTGGAAATCCCAGGTGGTCAAGTGGAAGCCCAGTGTTGCTGCCTCCAGTTGCCTGGGACCGCCTCTGTGATCTAGTGGTAGAGCGTCCGCCAAATAAGTGCAATAATCTTGGACGTGACGTTAAACCCCATTTCACCTCCCCTCCAGTTGCCTGGAGCCACTGTTTGATTCTCCAAGCCCTACATGCAGTGTGTGAAATAATTTTAAAACTCAACATGGCAGGTGACCCATAAATGTTGGCTGCCAAACTACCTGCCTGCATTCAGACATTATAAACATTGAGAAATAGTGGAACAAAAGAGACAAATCACATCTTGATTCATTTGAAATAATGGAAAACAATTACTTGAGAATCTATGAGTTTTAATATTACTGAATATGTAAGTAGTCTTGTATTGACGCCCCATGCAGTATATACATGTATGCATAGAGGCCCAACTTACATGTGTTTGTGTGCAGCTGAGGTGTGGGAGAAGGATTACGACCCGGTCCACGTAGCTCTCCGTGCCATCTATCGGAAAGATCTGCAGTCGTCTCTAGACAGATACACAGAACAGTGAGTTATCCCACTCTCACCACCTCAACATCATCAGGGAATTAGGCTGTATTGATGAAACACTTGAGCTTATGGCAACATTTACAGCAGTGATCGTCTCTTTGATCTGTTAGCCCTATGACCCCTGCTGGAACCCAGAGCCCTGTTCCTCAAAGCGATGTTAGCACTACGAGGACCGTAAGTCTATGTTACAGTATGGGCCTTACGATCGCCTTAGTGCTAAGATCGCTTTGAGGAACGGGGCCCAGGTCTCGAGCATGCTATTGCTTCTTGTAACAGGATCTGTTGATCAGGTGGCTGTTTGCAGTGTTTGAACTAATTCTAAAACCCAAAAAGACAGTTGGGCAGGTGACCCATAAGTGGTGCCTGCCTGCCTGCCTGCTTCAGACATTATAAATATTTAAAAAAATCACAAAAATAAGAGACAAATCGCGTCTTGATTCAGCAAACAATTACCTGAGAATCTATAATAAGCTGAATACGAATTTTGAAAATTTCATGCAGCCTGACAGAAGTTACCAGCCACAAGGCCCTATACGATCCAGGCTAGATTAGATCTAGACAACTATGCCTGTCGTAAGAGGCGATTCACAGGATCGGGTGGTCACTCTCACAGACTTGGTTGATGCATGTCATCATATCCCAATTGCATAGATCAATGCTCATGATGTAAATCACTGGATTGTCTGGTCCAGACACGATTATTTACTGACCACTGTCATATAGCTGGAATATTGCTTAGTACAGTGTTAAACAAAAAACAAACGAACACACCAGCCAGGGGCAGGCAGTTGTTTCGGACACTGACTGTGTCTGGGGGACCATCCCATGATGCAAGGGAAGTTGCTCATGATGTCATCCACTGGTTTGTCTGGCTCAGTTATTTATGGCCACCTTCAGACTTTGGTATTAAACATTCACTCACATAGCATTTCAAGATTTCTATTTGGTTGGACTGCCTCCGTGGTCTAGTGGTAGAGAGTCTGCCCAGAAAGCAGAAGGTTGGTGGTTCGATCTCCGGCTGCATCATAGTGAAAGACATTAAGAGATGGAACTTCTTGTTACCTGTCTGGCGCTCGGCATTAAGGGGATATAACAAGGATTGGCCGGCTCGGAGATAGGACACTGTGTCTGAGTAGGGTATCCATGTTAAACTGCGGCATGGTATCTCAGTGAGCTAGCATGGTAAAACCGGCATCAGTCCAGACTAGTACAAGCAGCCAGACACACATGCATATGTATTGCTTTATATAAGTGTAATAATCTGGAATGGCTGTTAAGCTCCTCACTACAAATAAAAAATAAACTGCCAGTGTTGGTGTGATGGTGGCCCCAAGGATTTATGATACTGAGCCTGATCTGCTGATAGTAAGATGAGAATATTAACAAAGTGAGTAACAAAGAAAAAACTCTTCATGGTATTTGTCCATTATTCAGTTTTTTGGTCCAAAGCTCATGAAGAATTGTTACATCTGCATCATTATGATCACATCAATATCTGTTTCAGAGTTCGCCAGAGTGGGAAGTACACCAGCAAGACCCCGCCATGGCCCCCATTCCGCAGCCCCAGCCCCGTGAACCAGCAGTATAAGGGGCTGTACAGGATCCTCAACTGCCGGACCATGCACGCCTTCCTCTTCACAGTCCTGCACAAGGTACACCCACCCTATAGGGTCCTGTCTACCTTGCTGTGCATGTATAGACCCAAGGGTCCCATCTGACTCATTTGGTAAAGGCACAGACCCACCCTACAGGGCCCATCTGATTCATTTGGTAAAGGCACACACCCTACAGGGCCCATCTGATTCATTTGGTAAAGGCACACACCCTACAGGGCCCATCTGACTCATTTGGTAAAGGCACACACCCTACAGGGCCCATCTGATTCATTTGGTAAAGGCACACACCCACCCTACAGGGCCCATCTGACTCATTTGGTAAAGGCACACACCCTACAGGGCCCATCTGACTCATTTGGTAAAGGCACACACCCTACAGGGCCCATCTGATTCATTTGGTAAAGGCACACACCCACCCTACAGGGCCCATCTGACTCATTTGGTAAAGGCACACACCCTACAGGGCCCATCTGACTCATTTGGTAAAGGCACACACCCTACAGGGCCCATCTGACTCATTTGGTAAAGGCACACACCCACCCTACAGGGCCCATCTGATTCATTTGGTAAAGGCACACACCCTACAGGGCCCATCTGATTCATTTGGTAAAGGCACACACCCACCCTACAGGGCCCATCTGATTCATTTGGTAAAGGCACACACCCACCCTACAGGGCCCATCTGATTCATTTGGTAAAGGCACACACCCACCCTACAGGGCCCATCTGATTCATTTGGTAAAGGCACACACCCTACAGGGCCCATCTGATTCATTTGGTAAAGGCACATACCCTACAGGGCCCATCTGACTCATTTGGTAAAGGCACACACCCTACAGGGCCCATCTGATTCATTTGGTAAAGGCACATACCATACAGGGCCCATCTGATTCATTTGGTAAAGGCACACACCCTACAGGGCCCATCTGATTCATTTGGTAAAGGCACACACCCTACAGGGCCCATCTGATTCATTTGGTAAAGGCACACACCCTACAGGGCCCATCTGATTCATTTAGGATGTTTTGGCGGTGGACACCCATCTCCATCATCAAATACTTCCTGGTAGAAATGGTTCAGTGAAACCCTATGATCATTAGTCCACTAGTCCAGAACTGAAACAAGTGAATATCTGGTGAGCCATTTAATATTATAGAAGAGCCCTGGATTTTTGTGAGAGAAGGGATAAAAAAACAAACAATCCCAACAGTAAAAAGTGAGTGACTTTTATTATTCTCAGTGTCCTCACGGGATATGACTGTTATATTGTCAAAAGCTTTGTTAAATCCTATCCTCTCACCCATTATTGTGTGTGCAGGCCCTAGCGAAGGACTCCAACGTTCCAGAGAGTGTTCTCTACCACTGTGTTCACCTGCTCGATCTGTGTGTCACCTACAGCCCTCCTCAGACATCACGCAAGGTAAGCAGCTCACAGTCAGGGGGAGTGGTCTTTTAATATGCTTCTTACAGAATAATAATAATGATAATGTGTACGTTCATATAGGGATATTGCCACACAATGCATGATCATAGCTCGTACAATTATTACCCAGTCAACAGACTCCAATCAACAAACTAAGTATACATTGATTTGTGTTCACAACTCCCTTAGGAGCATACAACCCAATCAACCCATCCAGCTCGAAGGTGCAGCCTTTTACATTTCTATCCCATCCTATTTCTATTCCATTCACTGCTTGGTAAACTGTTGTGATCCTTCCAAGTGTTTAAGATGAAGTCAGTAGCCATATGTAATAAACCAGTGTTGTCAAGTATTTGGCCAAGTCAAGCAGTGGAAAAAGAAAAGAAGTGATCTTTATTGAGAACTTCATATCTTGTTGAACCATTGAGTTTGGAGGCAGACTCGGTTGCATTTAAAGGTAGGGTAGTATAGGACCATAGCCCGAGATGCGTTGTCGTGGGGCTGAAGACCCGGACTATCTCGTGGGATTTGATGCCCTGGGGTCGTGGACCCGGACTATCCCTGTAATGTGTGCCCTAGGGTCGTGGACCCGGACTATCTCGTGGGATTTGATGCCTGGGGTCATGGACCCGGACTATCCCTGGAATGTGTGCCCTGGGGTCGTGGACCCGGACTATCTCGTGGGATTTGATGCCCTGTGGTTGTGGACCCTGACTATCTCTTGGGATTTGATGACCTGTGGTTGTGGACCCGGACTATCTCGTGGGATTTGATGCCCTGTGGTTGTGGACCCTGACTATCTCTTGGGATTTGATGACCTGTGGTTGTGGACCCGGACTATCTCGTGGGATTTGATGCCCTGTGGTTGTGGACCCGTACTATCTCGTGGGATTTGATGCCCTGTGGTTGTGGACCCGTACTATCTCGTGGGATTTGATGCCCTGTGGTTGTGGACCCGTACTATCTCGTGGGATTTGATGCCCTGTGGTTGTGGACCCAGACTATCTCGTGGGATTTGATGCCCTGTGGTTGTGGACCCGGACTATCTCGTGGGATTTGATGCCCTGTGGTTGTGGACCCGGACTATCTCGTGGGATTTGATGCCCTGGGGTTGTGGACCCGGACTATCTCGTGGGATTTGATGCCCTGGGGTTGTGGACCCGGACTATCTCGTGGGATTTGATGCCCTGGGGTCGTGGACCCGGACTATCTCGTGGGATTTGATGCCCTGTGGTCGTGGACCCGGACTATCTCGTGGGATTTGATGCCCTGTGGTTGTGGACCCGGACTATCTCGTGGTATTTGATGCCCTGGGGTCGTGGACCCGGACTATCCCAGCTATGTGCCCTGTACTACTTGGGGGATACTTAGTTCACTCCATGTGAGTGTTGCCATGGGGGAAGTATAAATGCTGAGGTAGTGTATAAATGCTGACAAATCTGTCTCCTCAGTGGCGACAGGACAAAGTTGAACAAGGCAGAGGTCATGTGATCAATTCTTTAAATAGCAAAACGGACTGATGAGCATGCGTATGTGTAATGACACATATTATATCCTGCATCAAAGCACACAATTCCATATGAATCACTTGCAAGTTTCAAGACCCTTGATTGACATGTGCGTGAATCTCCTGTAGGGTTGCAGCCCAGCCAGCACTGTGATGGACGGCAAGTACCACCGGTGGTTCTCCACGTCCGACATCAAACAGAATGCGTGTGAGGTGATCAGTGAGGTGAGCTTCCAGAGCCGCCTGGTGGTGGAGACTAACAGCGGCGACATGTGCACCATCAGCATGGACAACGACACCAGCACCCTAGAGGAGATGTTCCAGTTGGCGCCAAGTGCAGCTTCATGTAAGTGGGCAGAGCTTCATGTATGGGGCCGGAGCCTTATGTATGTGGGCGTAGCTTCTTGTAAGTTGGTGGAGCTTCATATAGTGAGTGAGTGGAGCTTCATGAAAGAGGATATTTTTATGTAAGTGGGCGGAGCTTCATGTAAGTGGGCAGAGCTAAATATAAGTTAGTGGAGCTTCATATAGTGAGTGGGTGGAGCTTCATGAAAGAGGATAGAGGTTTTATGTAAGTGGGCGGAGCTTCATATATGTGGGGGGAGCTTCATGTAAGTGGGCCGAGCTAAATGTAAGTTGGTGGAGCTTCATATAGTGAGTGGGTGGAGCTTCATGAAAGAGGATAGAGTTTTTATGTAAGTGGGCGGAGCTTCATGTATGTGGGCGGAGCTAAATGTAAGTTGGTGGAGCTTCATATAATGGGTGGGTGGAGCTTCATGTAAGGGGATAGAGTTCATATGTAAGTAGGTGGAGCTTCATGTAAGGGGATAGAGTTTTTATGTAAGTGGGTGGAGCTTCATGTAAGGGGATAGAGTTTTTATGTAAGTAGGTGGAGCTTCATGTAAGGGGATAGGGATAGAGTTTTTATGATTCCGGACATGGGTACAACGTGTAAAGCCCATTTCTGGTGTCCCCCGCCGTGATATTGCTGGAATATTCCTAAAAGCGGCGTAAAACCAAACTCACTCACTCACTCACTCTATGGACCTTAGATTATATTTGTGTGAAGCCCATTTCTGGTGTCCCCTGCTGTGATATTGCTGGAATGTTGCTAAAAGTGGCGTAAAACAATACTCCCTAACATGTTATTTAATTCCTTTCCACAGCTATGGGAGGTCCTATCACGGCAGCTCAGTTTAACCTCCCCTCCATGATCTCAATTCCGGGACCTTCATCAGGGACGGCAGCATGCACCATCACCAAGGCAACAGGCACCAGCACAGCCCATACAGTGAAGCCCAAATACGAAAGCAGAGGCATGTCGACAGAACAAGTACACCTGTCCCGTGTCAGCGTCAACGAAAGCCTTCTGTCGCTGCTGCTGAAGCTGCACTGCAAACTGTCGGGGAAGTCGGGGTCGTATGTGCCAATGTCAGTAAAGAAGAGGGAGTCTGTGAAGACCCTGATCGGGGACGGTCCTGTGTTTGTGGGGAAACTGTTGGATAGATTGTGTGAGATGAGCACGGAGTGTGGTAGAATCGTACACGACACCTACAGAGCGCTGTGGCCCGATGAAACGGACAAGAAGGCACAGGGACAAAATGTGGACAAAGAAACCAAGTGAGTGTTTAGCGTGACATGATTCGTTGGGGAAGTAGGACTAGGGTGGCCATAGCTTCTTTAGTACTGATAGCTGATGTAGCTCTCTGTAGGGGACCATGGGTGGCCCAGTTGTCCAAGGTGCCATTATTCACTGTACAGAGTTACTTAACTTTGACATGCCCGAAAATAAGGTTATAGGTTCAACTTAGTGGATCGGGTGGCCAGACTCAGTGACTTGACTGATAGCCTGTCATCATACCCTTACATGGAGTGGGTCATTGCTCACGACAATCATGGGTTTGTAAGGTCCAGATTCTATGTACAGGCCACTGTCATGTACCTGCAATATTGTTGGACTAATGCTGGTTTAATAGTGCTTGCCCACTGAGATACCATGCCACCGTTTAACACCACTCAGACACAGTATACCGACTAGTTATCCCCTTAATGCTGAGGGGCGGTCGGGTAGCCGAGTGGTTAAAGCGTTCGCTCTTCACACCTAAGACCCAGGTTCGTTTCCCAACATGGGTACAATGTGTGAAGCCCATTTCTGGTGTCCCCTGCCGGGATATTGCTGGAATATTGCTAAAAGGGCGTAAAACCATACTCACTCACTCACACCCTTATTGCTGGGCGTCAGGGAGGGTAACAACAAGTCCCATCTTTTGGTCTAATACATGGCCGGGCATCAACACATCAACCTTCCACTCTCTGGGCAGATGCTGTATTCACTACATCACAGAGGCGGTCGCAATAGTTCGGCTCCATTTGCCAGTACTGTGATCAAAGTTGTCATTTCACGTTTGGGTGGTGGATAGATTAGTTTTAACTTGCCATGTTGAAGTGGCTTCAATTAGATTGGTACAATTTGTACCCATGTTATTGCAATACTGCCAACAGCAAGAAAATGAGTGAGTGAGTGAGTTTGATCTTACGCCGCTTTTAACAATATTCCAGCAATATCTTGGCGGGGGGCACCAGAAATGGGCTTCTAACATTGTACCCATGTCGGGAATCGAACCCGGGTCTTTGGCGTGACGAGCGAACACTTTAACCACTAGGCTACCCGACCGCCCAGGCAAGAAAAATGAAAGCCACATGTTGTATGGACAGATTGATGTTGATGTGTGTTTTGCAGACGTAAGAAAGCCTGGCAGAGACAACAGAAGTTGATGGCTGAGTTTGCCTCGAAACAAAAGGCCTTCATCGAACAGACGATGGAGGATGATGTGGACGGTAAGAAACGGAGATGAATTTCTGATAAAATGAGTGATAAATTACAAAATACTGAAACAATTGAAAATATAAAGGATTGAACAAAATTTGTCCTGTAGATCGTTGCTCATGGTTTCAGTCATTGGTTTGCCTTGTCCAGACTTAATTATTGGCAGGCCTCATCATGAAGACAGAATGTTGCTGGCTATTACGATTAACAGCATGCACTCACTTACTGCTCACCTTTGCAATGGTCCTAATAAATGTTGCTGTGTTCACACCTGGGTTTCTCACAGATGATGAGCCAGAGGGAGATGAGGATGTGATGAAACCAAAAGAGACGACATACGACTGTGTGATTTGTGGCCAAGTGACCCCTTCTACAGGAGACAGACCCATAGGGCTGGTGGTGTTCCTTCAGGCATCTAGTGGTAAGTGTAGGGTTCCATTCCCAGCATGGGTACAATGTGTGAAGCCCATTTGTGGTGTCCCCCGCCGTGATATTGCTGAAATATTGCTAAAAGCTGCGTAAAACCAAACTCACTCACTCAAAGGGCTGGTGGTGTTCTAGTGGCATCTTCAGGCATCTAGTGGTAGTGGTAAGTGTAGGGCCAGGTGACCCTTTCTACAGGTGACAGACCCATAGAGCTGATGGTGTTCCTTCAGACATCTAGTGGTAAGTGTAGGGCCAGGTGACCCTTTCTACAGGTGACAGACCCATAGAGCTGATGGTGTTCCTTCAGACATCTAGTGGTAAGTGTAGGGCCAGGTGACCCTTTCTACAGGTGACAGACCCATAGAGCTGATGGTGTTCCTTCAGACATCTAGTGGTAAGTGTAGGGCCAGGTGACCCTTTCTACAGGTGACAGACCCATAGAGCTGGTGGTGTTCCTTCAGACATCTAGTGGTAAGTGTAGGGCCAGGTGACCCTTTCTACAGGTGACAGACCCATAGAGCTGATGGTGTTCCTTCAGACATCTAGTGGTAAGTGTAGGGCCAGGTGACCCTTTCTACAGGTGACAGACCCATAGAGCTGGTGGTGTTCCTTCAGACATCTAGTGGTAAGTGTAGGGTCAGGTGACCCTTTCTACAGGTGACAGACCCATAGAGCTGATGGTGTTCCTTCAGACATCTAGTGGTAAGCGCAGGGCCAGGTGACCCTTTCTACAGGTGTCAGACCCATAGAGCTGATGGTGTTCCTTCAGACATCTAGTGGTAAGTGTAGGATCAGGTGACCCTTTCTACAGGTGTCAGACCCATAGAGCTAGTGGTGTTCCTTCCGGCATCTAGTGGTAAGTGTAGGATCAGGTGACCCTTTCTACAGGTGTCAGACCCATAGAGCTAGTGGTGTTCCTTCCGGCATCTAGTGGTAAGTGTAGGATCAGGTGACCCTTTCTACAGGTGACAGACCCATAGGGCTGATGGTGTTCCTTCAGACATCTAGTGGTAAGTGTAGGGCCAGGTGACCCTTTCTACAGGTGACAGACCCATTACTATCAACATGTGCAGTGCATTGATGTTTGTATGTCATTATCATGATAACCATGGTTACACCCTGAGACATATACTGACAAAAGGCTCATGACTGAGTACCAATAGTTAATATGGGACACATATCTAATCCTTCACATTCCCAAAACTGACCTACTAGTGAGTGGGTTTAACGCTCCTTTTAACAGTGTTCAGGTTATATCACAGTATGACAACTTGATGTTGGAAGAAGGCCTGAAGTGATGCAGGTCACACACATTTACCACTTTGCGGAAACCCATGTGCATAAGTATGGTGCGGACAATCCTGAAACATCATTGGGACCAATCAAGATTTGAACCCCCAATCATATGTCTCTCCTATGCGCAAGTCATCTTATACTGCATGGCGAAACTGTGGAATTCTATAAATATATTATGCCCTACATTACTGATCAATGCCATACTTAATAGAGGGGTCTATTGTGTGTTGTAGTGTTGGGCCACAGGCAGCAAGTGGATCACCCTCACATGCTGTCCTTGGACCCCACGTGCAGCCCACACTTCTCCACCTGCTCCGACTTCCAGAAGAAGCGCCTGGAGACACTCATGAAGTACTTTGAGGAGGTAGGCTGGAGGTTCCCGGTGCTGTTTATACATTGCAGCTTAATAGATCGATGGGCAGGCTGAGTGACTTGGCTGATTGCATGTCAGTGTACCCCAGTGTGGATCATTGCTCATAATACTGGATTGTCTGGCCCAAACTCAGTTATTTACAGGCCACCATCATATACTGTAAACAGGGAATTTTTTGCGACCGTTTTATTATTGCGAGTTTTGCGAACGAGACTCAATCGCAAAAATTAAAAACGCAAAAATAAGTATAAATAATACATACATACTTTATTCATTGCAACACGTTATCAAATGTTGAAATCATCAACCAGAACCACAAGTTACTCAATAAGTTAAAAACACAAATGAATGCAGAATGGTCACACAATACATCACAAATGACAGTGTAAACAGACCAATTAGTGTCACTGTTGCCTCACAGTAATCCTGCCTTCTTCCAACCTCGCTTGATTGCGTCAGTGTCCTTTGCAATTTTGTCCACACAGGAAACAAGCCATCTTGCGTGAATCGGTTTCATGACACTGGTCAACTTTCCGGCCAACTCAGATTAACTAGCTTCGGAGAGAAGCTGTCTATTGTTTGGTAATCGAGGTGTCATCTCAAAACGGCAGCTCACAAAAATATCTCGTCGCAGTATTGTCTTTGGTGTGGTATTCGCAATATTTTAACGGCGCAGAAATAAAGCTGTTTACAGTAGTTGGAACATTGTTGAGAGAAGCCTTAACAACCAACAAGATAGATAAACCGTTGTGTGTATTATTGGATGGGGTCTGAAGTACATTGTGCTCTTTTTGTTTTTAGATAGGGCACGAATAATTCATGATGATGTTATTGTGATGAGTTTTTGTCCCCTCGTTCTTATAATGATAATCTATAGCAAAACCCTTACAAATGGCAAATTTCTACTAGTCCTTATAATACCTTAACTATATATTGGGCAGTTTGGCAAGGACTATGGGACTAGTGCCAATTTCTAATACTGCTGATGATGTCGCTATGATAATGTGGATGTGATTATAATGTTGTGATGATGTGAATGTGTTGATGTTTAGGTTGTGATGATGTGGGTGTTGTGATAATGTATGATTGTAATAATGATGTGGTTGTGACAATGATCTTGTGATGATGATGTGGTTGTGGTGACATGTGGTTGTTGTGATGTATGGTTGCGATGATAATGTGGTTGTATTGATTGTGTGCTTACGATGATGATGATGATGATGATGATGATGATGATGATGAAAATGCTGTTTCAGAGGTCGTGTCAGATGTCGGTGAACATCGGATGGGAGGGAGGTGTGTGTGTACAGACATGTGGACACTACCTCCACCTGGACTGCCACAGCTCCTATATGCAGTCTCTCCATGTACGTACAAAGTGAAAAAACAAGCTTCCTATATATACAAGAATATTTAAGTCTTTATTTGGACATATTGACCAAAGGATTGAGAGCTTACAGAATGGCACAATGTGTGTGGTATATCGCTCCATCATCTGTTTGTTAACATTTGATTTCGTCTCCGTACCAGTTCAAGGGATGAACCTAAAACATTTCTTCGGACATGGTGGCCCATTCCTCTTAGGCATCACAGTTCCCTAGGCAGAGTTACGTCTCTTAAGAATGCCAGAAACTTACGATCATGGTTCTGAATCCCAGATCCATCCAAGTTATATTTCTAGGTTTATCAGCACCTATCCGTGGTTGTTGGTTTCAACCTAGTTCTAAACATCCTGAGACCGTTGTTGTTACCCTGTCTGGCGCTCCACATTAAGGGGCTAAAACAAGGACTGGCCGGCTCGGAGTCAGTATACTGTGTGTGAGTGGGGTATTCATGTTAAACTGTGGTATGGTATCTCAGTGTGCTAGCACTATAAATCGGCATCAGTCCGCACTAGGACAAGCAGCCACACACACATACACGTCGCTATATAAGTGCAATAATCTTGGACGCGACGTTAAACCCCATTTCACCTCACCTAAACATCCTGCTTTCGTTCCACATCAAGCTGACATGCCATCATATAACTGATATGATGTTATAAGTATCATAAACTACCTGACTCGCTCACTCACTTAAACGTCCTTGTCTTTCCTGTAGTCTCAGAGCATGAACCGTCCCGAGCCGCTAGCGGTCAGCAAGGGGGAGTACTGGTGCCCCCTGTGTCGCCAGCTGTCCAACTCTGTGGTACCGATCGTGCCCGACGAGAACCAGCTGGCATTGGTCAAACCTGTGTCACATGACCCAGAGGTCATGGTCAGAGACTTGGCGGACATGATGGTTACAAGGCCCATAACTCCGGTAAGTCAATCAACTGGAGCATTTAAATTGAATTACATTTGAATACAATATATCATCAGCGCCAATGTCTATACAGAAATCAGCTTGCACCTTGATGTAAGGTGTACTTGTTATTTAAGCACGATTAGATATTGGCATCATTTTAGAAAGCATCAATGCCTTTGATGTAATTGTGGCAATCGCATCGAGGTCAGTTACTTGTGTGTGAAGTGAGTTGAATGTGGAACGTTTGCTGATTGTTTTTGTGTGGACGCCATTTTTTGTTTTGAAGTGCTTGAGTCATCAGGGGAATTTTATACTTAATTTGGATACTTGGGACTCCCAAATGAGTTTGAGACAACTGGGAATGGACACACCCAGTTCAACAGATCTGACAATAAATGATGATAAATATGAAAGGAATTCTCAGGGACCAGAACACAAAGAGGCATGAAGCCTGTTTATTTTCAGGCTGACTGAGACAGCTGGAATATTGCTGACTGCACCATACAACAGCAGACAAGAGAAAATAACCATGTCAGTGTCAGTGAATACCTTGAGCACCCCAAGACCCCTGTGTAACCCAGTGTAATCTGTTGTTTCAGGGTTCGGCCAACCTGACCCGGGTGATGGGCAATGTGATGGAGGATCTGACTAATGCTACACACGCAGTATTCAAGGTCTTCTCGCACTCACAGACCTCGGAGAGTGTCCTGCTTTTCGTCTGCTCTGTAGCCAGGTCAGTGGGGAGGGTTTTGTCTGCTCTGTCTCCAGTTCAGTGGGGAGGATTTAGTCGTCTCTGTCACCAGTTCAGTGCGGTGGGTTTAGTCTGCTGTGTTACCAGGTCAGTGGGGAGGGTTTAGTCTGCTATGCTGCCAGGTCAGTGGGGAGGGTTTAGTCTGCTGTGTTACCAGGTCAGTGGGGTGGGTTTAGTCTGCTGTGTTACCAGGTCAGTGGGGAGGGTTTAGTCTGCTATGCTGCCAGTTCAGTGGGGTGGGTTTAGTCTTCTCTGTCTCCAGTTCAGTGGGGTGGGTTTAGTCTTCTCTGTTGCCAGTTCAGTGGGAAGGATTTAGTTTGCTTTGTTACCAGGTCAGTGGGAAGGATTTAGTCTGCTTTGTTACCAGGTCAGTGGGGTGGGTTTAGTCTACTCTGTCTCCAGTTCAGTGGGGAGGATTTAGTCTTCTCTGTTGCCAGTTCAGTGGGGTGGGTTTTGTCTTCTCCATTGCCAGTTCAGTGGGGAGGGTTCAGTCTTCTCTGTCACCAGTTCAGTGGGGAGGGTTCAGTCTTCTCTGTCGCCATTTCAGTGGGGAGGGTTCAGTCTTCTCTGTTGCCAGTTCAGTTGAGAGGGTTTCGTCTGCTCTGTCTCCAGTTCAGTGGGGAGGATTTAGTCTACTATGTCCTCAGGTCAGATATCTTAGAAGCCATGTGGTTTTACATCGTCACTCCTATTGTTTTCAGAACCAATTTGGAAATCGAGCTCCTTCAAAGAGGGGGGTCCCTGGACAGCCAGCAGGGCAAGGGTTACACCAAGAAGAACTGTTTCTGTGAGTATCTACCCTCCTGGTGCCTCTGTGAGCGCCCACCACTCTATTCTTTGTCATAAGAGAAGACTAATTGAATCAGTGACTTGGTTGATTGTGTGTCATCTTACCCTGGCAGCATGGGAGGTTATTATATACACTACTGAATTGTCTGATCCAATCTCAGTTGTATTGGGAATATTGTTCTGTGCAGGGTTAAACAACAAATAAACAATTACTTCAACAGAGACATATATATTGGAAGTGTTTGTGTAGTAAATAAGGCTTAAAGAAAAAAAAGAATTGGTTCTCAGGCAATGACTTTTAAACATAGAGTGCAGGCGGGCGGGCGGTGTTATATTTTTATTTTGGTTGTTCAAATTAGTATGTAACCAAATAAACAGTTGTGTAACATCAACCTGGAAAGGGCCTCCCTACATAAACAAGCATACAAACTCCTATTGCCGCCATAACCATAACACGAGATGCGCAGTAAAGCAGTGTGCATGTAAAGGGAAGTAACTGTGTGCCATAGTGGATCACATTGTTTTTAAGTATTAGGATATTTAAAAAAAATTTAAATGGAAATACAAATAAAACTTGCGGAAGACTTTATGATGAACCAAGACTATTATTTTTTTAGCCTAACAAGTAAATTCATGGAGACTTCTGTGTTTGCCACTTTCAGTGCCCCTGATGCATGTGCTGAGCCTGCACAGTAAGATCCTCACCATGCGCCCCACTCCCTACACCGACCTCTGGGCCCACATCACGGGGGTCACGCTGTCGGAAGAATCTACAAGGTGAGCATGAATGTGTTTAAAGGTCAGCTAGACCCTCACAAACTGACAGTCCCAACATGTTTGATTCAAGTCATTCAGACACAGATTTATTTTATGTATATCTGACTAACAGTTACATAGAGAAATTAACATCCTAACCCCCTATTACCCGACCCTACCCAGGTACCCACTGTAGGCCTCAAGAGATAGGAACAAACTGTCTGATTGGGAAAAGTTTGACCGTAGCCCTGGCAAAATGTAATTAGATACACGTGTGAAATGATCTGGTCATACATACAGTGAAGTTTACTAAAGTTTTATCTTTATTCAAACATATAAAAGTCAGAAGGAATGGGTGCATTGTCAAAAAGAAATGCGAACATTAGTGACTTGTAGCGTAACCATTGAGTTTTAGATTTTTGCCATTAAACCATATATCACGTGACTAGCCATGGGTCCATGTAGTCCTGTGGGTACCCGGGTCCTACTCAGTACCCACCCGTACCCGAGTTATCCGTCCCAGCCCTACTTAGCAGTACGATTATCATAAGTGTATGTTCGAGAACACCTTCCCGAGGCAAGAGCATTAACTGACTATAAAGTCCATTTTCTACCCATGCCGAACTATTCTTGAATTTTTAGTAGCACCACCAGTGGCTATTATGGAGTTATGTCCTTTCTATGTCCCTTCTATTGACCAATCAGATTCCACCTCTCACATTACCTGCATTTGCTTCAAACAAAATGGCGGTGCCCAGTCAAGACGATCTGATCGATAAGATTTATATTGTAATAAAACGGGTCTTACCTCGCGAAGTGCATCCAATCACTTGGGGACCTTGATTAAAAACATGAAAAGATTAACAAAATATATGTCAACGCCCAGTTGACAGTACACATGCATTGCAAATCCTGCAGTCACCCGAAATGTTGAAATCTGTGTTGTTTACGAACCGGATGTCTACTTTGTTACGTGATTTTGATTTGAGTATGCATAGACTTGTTAGACCAGCCAAAATGTAAGTCTGGAAGTCCAGCATTGTTCGGCAAGGGTGGAAACTGGACTTTTATAGTGAGTTAACGCTGTTGCCTTGGGAAGATGGTTAGAGAATGGAAGTTATGGTTGTCGTAGTGCTTAGTTCGTTTTGTGGAACGGGGCCTTGATTACAAAGTCTAAACCGATACTGAACATGTGTAACAGACAGAGGAGCATTGTCCCCCTTTAGTTATTGTAAACCTACATTTTATTTTTTTAATTTGTATGATTTCACGAGAAGGCCAACACTTTCAAGATCCGTCTTAGCAACTTTATATTATTTTTGCCTTTTGCATGTAAAATGTAACCATTGGCAACCCTGTACAAAAATGCGACTAAAGTGTGAAAAATAAAAACTGTTGGAAGCACGTGTAATCATCTTGTCACAGAAACTCCAATCAAACTGTTAACATTTTGAGTAATTTACTGTTAATTAGACGAGGCTGTCCTTGTGAATTAGATACTGATAACCATAGGCTTGAAAGTATGAACACTAGAATCACATGACAGTCAGATGACAGTCACATGATTACTATATTTTCCAGCATATCTGTGTTCCACAAAGACGTCCCACTCTTGCTGAAGGATGCGACGTCTCTACTTATTCAATTAATCCTGACACTACCCGCAACAATCAAAGAAGGTAGGTAAAATCAGCTGTCTCGGGATGTCGTGGGTAAAATTCTTTAGTTCACTAAGGAGACTTGTCATGACAGTAACATTTGTTCTGCTTTGATATTTAATTTAAAAACCTTGACTCAAATATATTTTCTCATCAACAAAGACTACACTGTTCTTGAAATTCTGCGAATTTGAGAGCCACATGGAAAATGTTTTGAAGCATTAATATCAGCCATGTATCACTATTGTAATCTTTGAAACAACTTTTACAAATCCGAGATGGCTACTGTCACATTGAATCCCAATTACGTAAATCGATTATCATGTCAATCACTTGTTTGTCTGGCCCACAACAAACAAACAAACAAACAATATGAATAGATGAGTCTTGTTGTTGGATTTTTCCACAACACAGTTGAAACTCCTATCTGAAAGACTATTAGTTGTAACATATGTTTACTTTGCAAAAAGAGATAATTTCAAACCATGTTAACCCTTATCCCTATTCTGCCATTTCTGTTGTAGATCTGTGTTTTAAAGCATGGGAATAATGTTGACTTCAGTATGTTGTAGTAGCTGTATTTTTCTCCATTTCAGAACACTTTGACTTCCTCGTGCAAATGTTGTACAATGTTGTATATATCCAAGCTATGTCTGTGATCAGCTGTAAGTTCACCCCAGAGGAGCGGGAGGCGTGGCGGAAGAAGGGCCAGCATGTGAGTTGTCATCCATGTCGCGCCCACACACACACACACACACACACACACACACACACACACACACACACACACACACACACACACACACACACACACACACACACACACACACACACACACACACACATCCATGACACACACATCCATGACACGCCCACACGCACGCACGCACGCACGCACGCACGCACGCACGCAGATGCACATGCACATATACACAGATACACACACACACACACACATGCACATACACAGATACACACACACATACACAGATACAGACACACACACATGCACATACACACACAGAGATACAGACACACACACATACACATGAATATACACACACACGTACACAGATACGGACACACACACATATACGCAAATGCACACACAGACACAGATACACACACACACACACATGCACATACACATACACAGATACACACACACACACACATGAACATACACATACACACATACACAGATAAAAAAACACACACACACAAACACACATATATTTAGTACATTAACTGCGCTGCCATTAACCACACATGTAAACTGACATCCCACTATCATATTGTGATTGTTACCATAAATTGTATTAAGTTCAAAGAAATCTGTTTATGAAGTACTGGGATCAAGAGTTTTTAAAGAGACAAAATAAGCGATGCCATGACAAGAGATTTGTATTCCAATTGAGCGAGTGTAGATTGACACTATCGCCTGATTCATGTGTTCCAGGTGCCGGTTGAAACTATGGAGGGAATGCTGAGCCACATCGTTACCAGGCTGAGTCTCAGTCGGCTGTTTGAAGATGATGACAAGCACAGTATACCAGCCGTGAGTGTAAATGGGGTGATTGTAGGAGGCTATACCAGTGTTCATGGTCAAGTTAGTATGCCACAGTATACCAGCCGTGAGTGTAGAAGGGGGGATTGTAAGAGGCTATACCAGTGTTCAGGTCAAGTTAGTATGCCACAGTATACCAGCCGTGAGTGTAGAAGGGGGGATTGTAAGAGGCTATACCAGTGTTCAGGTCAAGTTAGTATGCCACAGCATACCAGCCGGAAGTGTAGATGGGGGGATTGTAGGAGGCTATACCAGTGTTCAGGTCAAGTTAGTATGCCACAGCATATCAGCCGTGAGTGTAGATGGGGGGATTGTAAGAGGCTATACCAGTGTTCAGGTCAAGTTAGTATGCCACAGCATAGCAGCCGTGAGTGTAGATGGGGGGATTGTAGGAGGCTATGCCAGTGTTCAGGTCAAGTTAGTATGCCACAGTATACCAGCCGTGAGTGTAGAAGGGGGGATTGTAAGAGGCTATACCAGTGTTCAGGTCAAGTTAGTATTCCACAGTATACCAGCTCGAGTGTAGATGGGGGGATTGTAAGAGGCTATGCCAGTGTTCAGGTCAAGTTAGTATGCCACAGTATACCAGCCGTGAGTGTAGAAGGGGGGATTGTAAGAGGCTATACCAGTGTTCAGGTCAAGTTAGTATGCCACAGCATACCAGCCGGAAGTGTAGATGGGGGGATTGTAAGAGGCTATACCAGTGTTCAGGTCAAGTTAGTATTCCACAGCATACCAGCCGTGAGTGTAGATGGGGGGATTGTAAGAGGCTATACCAGTGTTCAGGTCAAGTTAGTATGCCACAGCATACCAGCCGTGAGTGTAGATCGGGGGATTGTAGGAGGCTATACCAGTGTTCAGGTCAAGTTAGTATGCCACAGTATACCAGCCGTGAGTGTAGAAGGGGGGATTGTAAGAGGCTATACCAGTGTTCAGGTCAAGTTAGTATGCCACAGTATACCAGCTCGAGTGTAGATGGGGGGATTGTAAGAGGCTATGCCAGTGTTCAGGTCAAGTTAGTATGCCACAGCATACCAGCCGTGAGTGTAGATGGGGGGATTGTAGGAGGCTATACCAGTGTTCAGGTTAAGTTAGTATGCCACAGCATACCAGCCGTGAGTGTAGATGGGGGGATTGTAGGAGGCTATACCAGTGTTCAGGTTAAGTTAGTATGCCACAGTATACCAGCCGTGAGTGTAGAAGGGGGGATTGTAAGAGGCTATACCAGTGTTCAGGTTAAGTTAGTATACCAGCCGTGAGTGTAGATGGGGGGATTGTAGGAGGCTATACCAGTGTTCATGGTTAAGTTAGTATGCCACAGTATACCAGCCGTGAGTGTAGATGGGGGGATTGTAGGAGGCTATACCAGTGTTCAGGTTAAGTTAGTATACCAGCCGTGAGTGTAGAAGGGGGGATTGTAGGAGGCTATACCAGTGTTCATGGTTAAGTTAGTATGCCACAGTATACCAGCCGTGAGTGTAGAAGGGGGGATTGTAAGAGGCTATACCAGTGTTCAGGTTAAGTTAGTATACCAGCCGTGAGTGTAGATGGGGGGATTGTAGGAGGCTATACCAGTGTTCATGGTTAAGTTAGTATGCCACAGTATACCAGCCGTGAGTGTAGATGGGGGGATTGTAGGAGGCTATGCCAGTGTTCATGGTGAAGTTAGTATGCCACAGTATACCAGCCGTGAGTGTAGAAGGGGGGATTGTAAGAGGCTATACCAGTGTTCAGGTTAAGTTAGTATACCATCCGTGAGTGTAGAAGGGGGGATTGTAGGAGGCTATGCCAGTGTTCAGGTCAAGTTAGTATGCCACAGCATACCAGCCGTGAGTGTAGATGGGGGGATTGTAGGAGGCTATACCAGTGTTCATGGTCAAGTTAGTATACCAGCCGTGAGTGTAGATGGGGGGATTGTAGGAGGCTATACCAGTGTTCATGGTCAAGTTAGTATGCCACAGCATACCAGCCGTGAGTGTAGATGGGGGGATTGTAGGAGGCTATACCAGTGTTCATGGTCAAGTTAGTATGCCACAGCATACCAGCCGTGAGTGTAGATGGGGGGATTGTAAGAGGCTATACCAGTGTTCAGGTTAAGTTAGTATGCCACAGTATACCAGCCGTGAGTGTAGATGGGGGGATTGTAGGAGGTTATACCAGTGTTCAGGTTAAGTTAGTATGCCACAGTATACCAGCCGTGAGTGTAGAAGGGGGGGGGGGGGGGGGGATTGTAGGAGGCTATACCAGTGTTCAGGTCAAGTTAGTATGCCACAGTATACCAGCCGTGAGTGTAGAAGGGGGGGGGGGGGGGGGGGGGGGGGGGGGGGGGGGGGGGGGATTGTAGGAGGCTATGCCAGTGTTCAGGTTAAGTAAGTATGCCACAGTATACCAGCCGTGAGTGTAGAAGGGGGGGGGGGATTGTAGGAGGCTATGGCTATGCCAGTGTTCAGGTTAAGTTAGTATACCAGCCGTGAGTGTAGAAGGGGGGATTGTAGGAGGCTATACCAGTGTTCAGGTTAAGTTAGTATGCCACAGCATACCAGCCGTGAGTGTAGATGGGGGGATTGTAGGAGGCTATACCAGTGTTCAGGTTAAGTTAGTATGCCACAGTATACCAGCCGTGAGTGTAGAAGGGGGGATTGTAAGAGGCTATACCAGTGTTCAGGTTAAGTTAGTATACCAGCCGTGAGTGTAGAAGGGGGGATTGTAGGAGGCTATGCCAGTGTTCAGGTCAAGTTAGTATGCCACAGCATACCAGCCGTGAGTGTAGATGGGGGGATTGTAGGAGGCTATACCAGTGTTCATGGTCAAGTTAGTATACCAGCCGTGAGTGTAGATGGGGGGATTGTAGGAGGCTATACCAGTGTTCATGGTCAAGTTAGTATGCCACAGCATACCAGCCGTGAGTGTAGATGGGGGGATTGTAGGAGGCTATACCAGTGTTCATGGTCAAGTTAGTATGCCACAGCATACCAGCCGTGAGTGTAGATGGGGGGATTGTAAGAGGCTATACCAGTGTTCAGGTTAAGTTAGTATGCCACAGTATACCAGCCGTGAGTGTAGATGGGGGGATTGTAGGAGGTTATACCAGTGTTCAGGTTAAGTTAGTATGCCACAGTATACCAGCCGTGAGTGTAGAAGGGGGGGGGGGGGGGATTGTAGGAGGCTATACCAGTGTTCAGGTCAAGTTAGTATGCCACAGTATACCAGCCGTGAGTGTAGAAGGGGGGGGGGGGGGGGATTGTAGGAGGCTATACCAGTGTTCAGGTCAAGTTAGTATGCCACAGTATACCAGCCGTGAGTGTAGAAGGGGGGGGGGGGGGGGGGGATTGTAGGAGGCTATGCCAGTGTTCAGGTTAAGTAAGTATGCCACAGTATACCAGCCGTGAGTGTAGAAGGGGGGGGGGATTGTAGGAGGCTATGCCAGTGTTCAGGTTAAGTTAGTATACCAGCCGTGAGTGTAGAAGGGGGGATTGTAGGAGGCTATACCAGTGTTCAGGTCAAGTTAGTATGCCACAGCATACCAGCCGTGAGTGTAGATGGGGGGATTGCAGGAGGCTATACCAGTGTTCATGGTCAAGTTAGTATGCCACAGTATACCAGCTCGAGTGTAGATGGGGGGATTGTAGGAGGCTATACCAGTGTTCATGGTCAAGTTAGTATACCAGCCGTGAGTGTAGTAATTTCTTCTCATTCCGGAGAGGCCAGTTTCAGGAAAGGGAGTTGGTCAGTATTGTTGAGGTACATGATTACAGTGTTGGAATGTTAAGAGCATGTTGTGTTACAGATCTGCCAGAGCGTGTGGTCGCCGCACAGCGTGGAAGACTCGCTACAAGAGTTCTGCCTCCCCTTCCTCAGGATGGCCGCTCTCCTTAAACACAATCTGTTTGACCTGGAGATTGACTCAACACAGGTGGGTGTGATTTAGGGTGCCACTCTCCTGGAGATTGACTCAACACAGGTGGGTGTGATTTAGGGTGCCACTCTCCTGGAGATTGACTCAACACAGGTGGGTGTGATTTAGGGTGCCACTCTCCTGGAGATTGACTCAACACAGGTGGATGTGATTTAGGGTGCCACTCTCCTGGAGATTGACTCAACACAGGTGGGTGTGATTTAGGGGGTCACTCTCCTGGAGATTGACTCAACACAGGTGGGTGTGATTTAGGGGGACACTCTCCTGGAGATTGACTCAACACAGGTGGGTGTGATTTAGGGGGACACTCTCCTGGAGATTGACTCAACACAGGTGGGTGTGATTTAGGGGTCACTCTCCTGGAGATTGACTCAACACAGGTGGGTGTGATTGAGGGGCACTCTCCTGGAGATTGACTCAATACAGGTGAGTGTGATTTAGGGGCCACTCTCCTGGAGATTGACTCAACACAGGTGGGTGTGATTTAGGGGGCACTCTCCTGGAGATTGACTCAACACAGGTGGGTGTGATTGAGGGGCCACTCTCCTGGAGATTGACTCAACACAGGTGGGTGTGATTTAGGGGGTCACTCTCCTGGAGATTGACTCAACACAGGTGGGTGTGATTGAGGGGCCACTCTCCTGGAGATTGACTCAACACAGGTGGGTGTGAATTAGGGGGTCACTCTCCTGGAGAATGACTCAACATAGGTGGGTGTGATTTAGGGGGCACTCTCCTGGAGATTGATTCAACACAGGTGGGTGTGATTTAGGGGGCCACTCTCCTGGAGATTGACTCAACACTGAAATACACTTGATCTTTCAGACTGTGCAGACAAGTCATATCAACTGCTACATGTAGCACGATGACTTCATATTAATCATTTTTCAATCGTTTTAATGTTTTCTCAGGTTTCTTGATAAGACCAAAACATTTGTATAAAATCTGAATTGTCTGTCAGATACCGGTTCCGAATGACTTATTACCATAATTTGTATATATTCTGTTCCAAATTAAACCATCTTTATTTTGTTTTCCTGACTAATCTAACATCTACTGTTTACCTACTGACTAGTCTAACATCTACTGTTTACCTACTGACTAGTCTAACATCTACTGTTTACCTACTGACTAGTCTAACATCTACTGTTTACCTACTGACTAGTCTAACATCTACTGTTGACCTACTGACTAGTCTAACATCTACTGTTTACTTACTGACTAGTCCAACATCTACTGTTTACCTACTGACTAGTCCAACATCTACTGTTAACCTACTGACTAGTCCAACATCTACTGTTTACCTACTGACTAGTCTAACACCTTCTGTTTACCTACTGACTAGTCTAACATCTACTGTTTACCTACTGACTAGTCTAACATCTACTGTTTACCTACTGACTAGTCTAACATCTACTGTTTACCTACTGACTAGTCCAACATCTACTGTTTACCTACTGACTAGTCTAACATCTACTGTTTACCTACTGACTAGTCTAACACCTTCTGTTTACCTACTGACTAGTCTAACATCTACTGTTTACCTACTGACTAGTCCAACATCTACTGTTACCTACTGACTAGTCTAACATCTTCTGTTTACCTACTGACTAGTCTAACATCTACTGTTTACCTACTGACTAGTCTAACATCTACTGTTTACCTACTGACTAGTCTAACATCTACTGTTTACCTACTGACTTGTCTAACATCTACTGTTTACCTACTGACTAGTCTAACACCTTCTGTTTACCTACTGACTAGTCTAACATCTACTGTTTACCTACTGACTAGTCCAACATCTACTGTTTACCTACTGACTAGTCTAACATCTACTGTTTACCTACTGACTAGTCTAACATCTACTGTTTACCTACTGACTAGTCTAACATCTACTGTTTACCTACTGACTAGTCTAACATCTACTGTTTACCTACTGACTAGTCCAACATCTACTGTTTACCTACTGACTAGTCTAACATCTACTGTTTACCTACTGACTAGTCTAACACCTTCTGTTTACCTACTGACTAGTCTAACATCTACTGTTTACCTACTGACTAGTCCAACATCTACTGTTTACCTACTGACTATTCCTACATCTACTGTTTACCTACTGACTAGTCTAACATCTACTTTTTACTTTTTACTTTTACCAGGACCAGTGGGAGTTCCAGTTCCTGAGTTCCTACCTGGGCCTACAGAAGAACCAGAGCAAGGCGGGGGCGGCAGCAGGGGCGGGGGCCAGGGAGGTGAACACAACAGCCTGTGTGAGTTGGGCGGTCAGTGAGCCCCTTAAGCTGACCAGGGCCTGGTGTACAGACCTCCTCAACTTCATCGGCATGAGACCTGTCGAGGGGAAAGTGAGTTTACAGATGGCCTGTCATTGATGCAGTATTCACTAGCCAAGCTTCTAGCTCCCATATTTCATGATGAGGCCAATGGCGATATAAATTATGAAGTTGACTGCTTAAATGTTTGTTTGTTTCTTTGTCTGTTTTCTGATTAACGCTGCACTCAGTAACATTCCAGCTATATGACAGTGGTCTGTAAATAATCAAGTCTGGACTAGACAATCCAGTGATTGATATCATGAGCATCTATCTACGTATTTGGGATACATGCATCAACCAAGTCAGCGAGCCTGACCACCCGATCCTGTTGCTCGCCTCTTACAACAAGCATAGTCGCCTTTTACGGCAAGCATGGGTGGCTGAAGGCCTATTCTAACCTGGATATTTACGGGTCGACTGCTTTAATGAGTAAGGTTTATCAATTGGGAATGTACAGTGGGATCTGTTTGTAAACTAGCAGCCAAGTGGGGATTCAGGGTCAGAAAAGGGGACACGAGTAGCCCAGTTGTCTGATGTGCAACAATTCGCATTCCATTCGATTGATGGAAATCTATGATTTCTATATGGGTTTGAATCTGTTTACCCCGATTTTGTTTCTAGGTTTGCTAACACCACACCCATACCCGCAGGTTTCACCAAAGTGGTAAATATCTGAGACCTGCGTCACTTCAGGCTTTCCTCCCACTTAAAGCTGACACGCTGTGATATAACTGGAATTATGTTCAAAGTGACATTAAACCCAACTCACTCACTCACTGGGTTAAAAGAGCTTCCCACTACCCCATACTTGTCATGATGTTAAAGGGGCACTGATCTAAAGCAATTCCCCGGGACTGGTTGTTGCCTTTGTTATTGTTTTTTCCCAGTGAGTACCCGGATGAAGAGCAGAAATCTAGACTAGTTCGCGACCTCTGCTGCGCCATTCGTAAGCGCATTAGTCATTTTTATGGGTAGTAATAAGGGCGTATGGTCACATTGATCAACAAAATGAAATACAGTTTTCGAGATAATAAGGAAATGTAGGTATCTTTGTGGGTAGCATCGGTAATGATGACGAAGTTTTGATATGTCACTTGCTTGGTAATTTTGCGGTTTTCGTTTACACTATTTTGACTTGCAACACAAAGTAAATATTTCACCTGAGCATTGTTTTTTTTATAGTGTGTATATCTTTTTACTGTCAAAATGTGTAACATTTTCAAAATTTATTAAACGCCTAAATATTCAGTTATTTTACAAAGTGACTGAAAAACATTTCCATCTGTATTATTATGATAACGAATTCCAAACATTTTGATGTTTAATGTCATCACCAAGAGACTGAAAATGTTACGTTGAAAAGTACATTTCTATGTTGTTTGGCTTCTCATCCTACAAAATAATCTGTTGTGATGTTTTTAGGCCCGTTGGATAGTCTTAATCAATTTTAGTCAATCTGGACAGATTTTTCAGTCAAAATGCCTGAAATATTTACACATTTTATAAATTGCCTGAGAGAATCACATTTTACAAATTGACGGTAATATATACACGCTTACAAAGGAAAAGACTTGTGAAAACAACGTCTATCGCGCATTGAAGAATTTCCCAAACAAGATGTAGAGGAACAAGAATGAATCGGTTCAATGCTACAGCAAATGAAGGAAAACAATATGTGTATAAATTTTAGGCAGCTTCCTTGTTCGAGGAATGTATCCGTGAACATCCACACAAAGGAACACTATCCTACTCGTCTGCAGCTGTACAAAGAAACTTATACGATGTCACGTGTCTCTGTAACAATCAAATATTTTAAAAGATCTATATCGTTTCGGGATAATTATAACCCGTGTTCGTTTCTCAACTGATCACTTAGTTTGTTTCAGGTGTTTCACATAGGTGTCAAGTCTCAAGGGTCGGCTGAGAAAGCCCACGTGACAACTATTTTCATAACGTCCACGGTTCCTAAAAAATCCATTGAGTGATAGATAACAATGAGCAATCAATCAACGTATTATCAGTTAACCCTTTGAACAAAGTATGTTGTTTTTACATCGGCACTCCACGCCATGATATGAGTATTCCCTTTGTTTTAGTAAACCTAGACATG
The DNA here is from genome assembly GCF_022045235.1 of Haliotis cracherodii. Taxonomy (NCBI): domain Eukaryota; kingdom Metazoa; phylum Mollusca; class Gastropoda; order Lepetellida; family Haliotidae; genus Haliotis; species Haliotis cracherodii. Next base: position 8,765,914 of record NW_027266272.1, read on the forward strand.
TAAACACACACTTTTGACATATCCACTGTGCAAGATAACAGTGATTAATCAATCAACGTATTGTCTGTTAATCCTTTGATGACTAGGAACGATCCGTTAATTTACAAAAAAAGCAAATCAACTGATCATTCACCTCTTGCTGGGCTGCCACGTGCATATTACATAACACACATTTCACCTCACTTCAAACCCGTATTTAGATTGAATAATTACCCCAGACACAATAAACGCCAAATGGGAACCTTTGTCAGGTAATCTAAGTGGTGCTACCACTAATTATACCCGTAATAAATTCATTAACTGAGCATCAAGTGAATGACGACAAATACACAAGTGTAGGGTTATACCAGAAAACGTGGATGACAACAAGGGAGTAGTAATCGTATTATCGACTCAATCCGAAATCCGAAAATGCTTTCACTGCATGGATACTTTTTTTAATTATTAAACAACAACCATCAGGTGTATTTCCAAATGACGACATCCGATGAGCTCCGCCGTTCTTTTTGTCTGTTTGTTTAGGCTGAAGAAATTAATTAACATGCGCCCTTTGTCGAAATCTGTATAGATCACAGTTAACCAATCAGTGTTCAAAAATGCGTAAAACAAATATTGCCTCCAGCCTCCAAGTTTATTTAGCTGTCCTTGCAGACGGTAGCCCAGTCTCTGGTCACGCTCAGCTGCGTAGCGTATCATCCGGGTACTCACGGGGAATAAACAATAACAAAGGCGACAACCAGTCCGGAGAATTGCGTTAGATCAGTGCCCCTTTAAGTCATGGATCATTGTATGAATATTATATTTGAGTCTATGCCAGCTGGAATTTACTGTGAGTAGACAATATTTGGTGTTAATGTGTCCCAGTATGCCAGTATGTGATTTGTCTGTCCAGTTCTTCCTGGTAAAGCAGCCGACGTGGTTCACGCCGCGACTGGTGGAGCTGCCAGCGCAGTACTACAAGATATTCCAGACGTATCGCAACAAACAGTGTGCAGTGTGCAACAAGGTGCCCCGCGACCCAACCATCTGCCTCATGTGCGGACACTTCCTCTGTTTCCGTGACAACTGCTGTAAAGAAGGCATGGTGTACGAGTGTGTTCAGGTAGGTTAAGCCTGGTGTTAAACCTGAAGCTGGTAAGAAGCTCCCACTTCTGAGATCCACTCTTATGACATCCACTCTATGATGTCATGCATCTCATGACAAGCCTCTCTCATGTCAATCCTCAATCATATTGTCTCACTCTCATGACACCATCTACCATGACTCCTTTCTCTTGACACACCTCCACCATGACTCCTCTCTCTTGACACACCATCTACCATGACTCCTTTCTCTTGACACACCTCTACCATGACTCCTCTCTCTTGACACACAATCTACCATGACTCCTCTCTCTTGACACACCATCTACCATGACTCCTCTCTCTTGACACACCTCTACCATGACTCCTCTCTCTTGACACACCATCTACCATGACTCCTTTCTCTTGACACACCTCTACCATGACTCCTCTCTCTTGACACACCTCTACCATGACTCCTCTCTCTTGACACACCTCTACCATGACTCCTCTCTCTTGACACACCATTTACCATGACTCCTCTCTCTTGACACACCTCTACCATGACTCCTCTCGCTTGACACACTTTTACATGACTCCTCTCTCTTGACACACCATCTACCATGACTCCTCTCTCTTGACACACCTCTACCATGACTCCTCTCTCTTGACACACCATCTACCATGACTCCTCTCTCTTGACACACCTCTACCATGACTCCTCTCTCTTGACACACCATCTACCATGACTCCTCTCTCATGACACACCATCTACCATGACTCCTTTCTCTTGACACACCTCTACCATGACTCCTTTCTCTTGACACACCATCTACCATGACTCCTTTCTCTTGACACACCATCTACCATGACTCCTCTCTCTTGACACACCTCTACCATGACTCCTCTCTCATGACACACCTCTACCATGACTCCTCTCTCATGACACACCTCTACCATGACTCCTCTCTCTTGACACCTCTACCATGACTCCTCTCTCATGACACACCATCTACCATGACTCCTTTCTCTTGACACACCATCTACCATGACTCCTCTCTCTTGACACACCATCTACCATGACTCCTTTCTCTTGACACACCTCTACATGACTCCTCTCGCTTGACACATCTCTGGCATGACACAATTGTTTCATGACACGCGTCTCTCTTGACATCCCTCAATCTTGACTCACCTCTATCTTGACACATCTCTACCATGACTCCTCTCTCTTGACACTCCACCCACTTGACACACCTCTATCTTGACACACCTCTACCATGACTCCTCTCTCATGGCACCATCTACCATGACTCCTCTATCTTGACACTCCACCCACTTGACACACCTCTATCTTGACACACCTCTACCATGACTCCTCTCTCATGGCACCATCTACCATGACTCCTCTATCTTGACACACCTCTTGACTCCTCTCTCATCACATCCCTCAGCTGACACCCCTCTATCATAACTCCACTCTCTTGACGTAGCTCTCTCTTGACATCCTTCTCTCATGAAACCCCTCTCTCATCACATCCCTCAGCTGACACCCTTCTATCATAACCCGACTCTCTTGACATCCTTCTCTAGTGAAACCCCTCTCTAATCACATCCCTCAGCTGAAACCCCTCTTTATAAACCTATTCATTGGGATCGCTATTAAATAAGAGACTTCTTTCTATAGGCATTAAAACCTGTTGTGAGGTTTTACTTTCCACTCGGATTAAATCTCATAAACAGGGACGTTGTAATGTCCCAGGGATATTATATAATATCCCAGGGATTTTATATAATGTCCTGGGTATTTTATTTATATAACTTCCATTCAGATTGTAACATGTAATGAAATGTAAAATCAAATGACAAATGTTTTCTTTATATTCCTGAGGATCGAACTCGCAACCTTCATATCTGTAGCCCAGTGAGTGTACCACGAGGCTACAGAGGTGTTGATTAGCCTCACTTGTTTTTAGAATGTCCTTTTCAAGATCTGTACGCCAGCAACAGATATTTTACACGCGTTTCCTAAGGTTCATGGAAAGTATGTTCGAAACATAAAAATGTTGATAAATGTTGTTTTTAAGCTTCTTTTTTCGGTTTATTAAGTATGGAAAAACACTTTCCCTCGGTTTTGGTAGACAGAGCATGCCCTGGGGATCAGGAAAAACCGCGGGGGCTTCGCCCTCTTGGTTTTTCCATCTCCGCAGGGCATGCTCTGTCTACCAAAACCTCATGAGCGTGTTTTCTCCAATACATCATAACCCCACTCTCTTGACATCCTTCTCTCATGAAACCACACTCTCATCACATCCCTCTAATATGACTCCTCTCTTGACATCCTTCTCTCATGAAACCACACTCTCATCACATCCCTCTAATATGACTCCTCTCTTGACATCCTTCTCTCATGAAACCACACTCTCATCACATCCCTCTACTATGACTCCTCTCTTGACATCCTTCTCTCATGAAACCACACTCTCATCACATCCCTCTACTATGACTCCTCTCTTGACATCCTTCTCTCATGAAACCATACTCTCATCACATCCCTCTACTATGACTCCTCTCTTGACATCCTTCTCTCATGAAACCACACTCTCATCACATCCCTCTACTATGACTCCTCTCTTGACATCCTTCTCTCATGAAACCACACTCTCATCACATCCCTCTAATATGACTCCTCTCTTGACATCCTTCTCTCATGAAACCATACTCTCATCACATCCCTCTACTATGACTCCTCTCTTGACATCCTTCTCTCATGAAACCACACTCTCATCACATCCCTCTACTATGACTCCTCTCTTGACATCCTTCTCTCATGAAACCACACTCTCATCACATCCCTCTAATATGACTCCTCTCTTGACATCCTTCTCTCATGAAACCACACTCTCATCACATCCCTCTAATATGACTCCTCTCTTGACATCCCTCTCTCATGAAACCACACTCTCATCACATCCCTCTACTATGACTCCTCTCTTGACATCCTTCTCTCATGAAACCACACTCTCATCACATCCCTCTAATATGACTCCTCTCTTGACATCCTTCTCTCATGAAACCACACTCTCATCACATCCCTCTACTATGACTCCTCTCTTGACATCCTTCTCTCATGAAACCACACTCTCATCACATCCCTCTACTATGATTCCTCTCTTGACATCCCTCTCTCATGAAACCACACTCTCATCACATCCCTCTACTATGACTCCTCTCTTGACATCCTTCTCTCATGAAACCACACTCTCATCACATCCCTCTAATATGACTCCTCTCTTGACATCCCTCTCTCATGAAACCACACTCTCATCACATCCCTCTAATATGACTCCTCTCTTGACATCCTTCTCTCATGAAACCACACTCTCATCACATCCCTCTAATATGACTCCTCTCTTGACATCCCTCTCTCATGAAACCACACTCTCATCACATCCCTCTAATATGACTCCTCTCTTGACATCCTTCTCTCATGAAACCACACTCTCATCACATCCCTCTAATATGACTCCTCTCTTGACATCCCTCTCTCATGAAACCACACTCTCATCACATCCCTCTAATATGACTCCTCTCTTGACATCCTTCTCTCATGAAACCTCACTCTCATCACATCCCTCTAATATGACTCCTCTCTTGACATCCTTCTCTCATGAAACCACACTCTCATCACATCCCTCTAATATGACTCCTCTCTTGACATCCTTCTCTCATGAAACCACACTCTCATCACATCCCTCTAATATGACTCCTCTCTTGACATCCCTCTCTCATGAAACCACACTCTCATCACATCCCTCTAATATGACTCCTCTCTTGACATCCCTCTCTCATGAAACCACACTCTCATCACATCCCTCTCTCCACAGCATTCCATAACTTGTGGAGGAGGAATCGGCATCTTCCTCTTGGTCAACTCCAGCGTCATCATCGTCATCCGCGGCCCACGGGCGACGTTGTGGGGGTCTGTGTTCCTGGACGAGCATGGGGAGGAGGATAGGGATCTCAAGTAAGTCGATCCAGATCCTAGCTGGCGATCTTGTTATGTGGTTTCGGGTAACACCATGCTGTGAAGAGTTGCATCCCTTAACTGTACCAGGATCTGCTGATCATAGGTCCAATAATGACCCTTGGTTTGTCAACGCCATGCCTACGTTTTGCTTCACTTTGGGCATTCATTCCACATTGAGATGACATACAGTGATATAACTTAAATACCATTCCAAGTAGCATTTTGCCCAGAACATTTTCTTCATGGAACATTATTAATGTACACTGTAGGGTTAGAATAGGCCTACAGTGGCTCATGCTTGTCATGAGAGATGACCACGGAGGGGACTGTGTGGTCACTATGTGTGATTTGGCTGATTGTGCAGGGATATATCTCGACCTGTTTCAAGGCCGATATTCAGCGTAAACTCTGCAGTAAATGTCATTTAGCTTTCTAAAAAATCAAGAAAAAATTCCAAATTAATTTTGTTTAAGTAATGTTGTTATGACTTTGTATCGATAACTTTTCACTGATAACAGGACCACTAAAGAGGAAAGGCATTTTATGCTTATTAAATTATTGCTTTGAATGCAATGACAAAATTCAAAATGTCTAAACTTTCCAATTCTTAACAAAATAATATTTCGTTCCCAATTTGCCTGCCAAGGGCACTTTATTTGGAGATAAATCCTTATTGTGTGTCATCGTACTTGATGCTCATTCCTTCAGTCACTGACCACCTCCGTGGGCGGAAGGACCGGGGTTTGATCCCCGGCCGCGTCATACCTAAAGATGTTAAGAGATGGTATTTGTTGTTGCCCCGTCTGGCGCTCAGCTTTAAGGGGCCAAAACAAGGACTGGTCGGCTCGGAGTCAGTATACTGTGTCTGAGTAGGGTATTTATGTAAAACTGTGGCATGGTATCTCAGTGGGCTAGCACTATAAATCGGCATCACTCACCCACACAGCCACACACGTGCATGCACGTCGCTATATAAGTGAAATAATCTTGGACGCGACGTTAAACCCAATTTCACCTCACCTCACCTTCAGTCACTGGTTTTGCTGGTTCAGACTGGATTATATTGACAGGCTGCCATGAACAACACATCCACTCACTCTCTCACTACCTGGCGTTGTGACTGTTTCAGACGAGGCAAGCCCCTGTACCTCAGCAAGGAGCGGTATGAGCTCCTCCAGGAGCAGTGGTTGTCTCACAGCTTTGACCGAGTGTGCAAGAAGTGGATCTGGCACCGAGACAGGCTCTAGGGCTGCAACTTCTAGCCTGCACCGATTGTTGCTGTAACCTCCATCCATCCACCTGTCTCAGTCTCTCACCCCTTCACCTGCATCCACTCGGGTGGCAACTTGGCCTTTCCCGGTACTTAATGGCTTTATGTGTTTAGGGAAATATAACTTTGTATATAGTATGTCATTCATTTTCTTCAAAATACACTACTTTCATCTAATATTGTAATGTCTTTTACATATAATTGTAAGAGTAATAATGTTTCCATATTACATATTTTCATTCAGCAATTGCTGAATCACTATGAACACCTATGGGACAAAAATGTCTTATACCAATAGAATAAGGAATCAGTACAATAGTGTGATTTTTTTGGACCAGGAATCTGCGATCAAGTTTCACAAAGTGGTGAACTTCTAGGATCTGATTTAGTTTGGACTTTCCAGCCTTACCTGACATGCCGTGATAGAACTGAATTACCTGGGTTATTTATTTGGTGGGTCTACGGGACTCAAAGCTTTGAATTCTAGGAGTCCTGGGTTCAAAGAGGGATCCCAGAGAAATGGCAAGAATTGAAACAGTACTCTGCCACAAGAGATGTATTGTGCATTCACGCACAGACTGTTAGTTGAACATAGATATGGAGCTCTCCTACTGAACTAATCTACAAGTGCCATCACTAGAAGATCGTGAAGCATTTGACTGTGCATGGTATTTGTTTAATGATTTCATACAGAGTTTTGTGAAATAGCAGCATTCATTCCTAAACATTATAAACAATTCTGCCTCCAAGTGGATGTACTCCATAGTCTTTACTATTGATGCGTATAGGACGCAGGATAGCCTGTCTCTCAGTCTCTGAACCATATTATTTTCCCTTTTGTCCAGCCCTTTCTGTAATGAAAATGCTCTAAATGAAGCAAGTCTAGGTTTTCCACTTCTCATTGGGGCGCCTTTTTAATTCAAATGGAGTTATTTGTTTCTATCAAAATTATATATTTTAAGAGACTAAGGGTTAGTTTAGATGCAGGATTTCGCTTTGGTAAATCCCAGTGAAATACTGTTCAAAGTGGCTTTAAACCCAAGTCACTCTCTTACTTATTCTGTGTTAATGAATGTTACCATTTGGCTGAATGAAGAATTTCTCTGTTTCGGGCATGTTATCTCCTGCTTCGTTGTGGATTACCTCCCCTTATGAACTGACATTTTTGTTTTTCTGATGGAGCAGACTGAGAATTGACAAGAAAATGCCAGGAATTATTTGTGCATCCTTGTAAATTTAGAATCAGTTTCATCTTGCAATTTATTTATTGGAATGCCATTATATTTCATTTTTTTCACAGCCACGTTTTATTTTTGCAAGTTGTACCCCTCTTATTTCCACAACAGGTAAAATGTTTAGTTTTAGTTTTACCAAACACCACTGATATTTTCTATTTCACATTCAGAAAGAAATATTAGTTCTACTTAACTTATTCAATCGTCGATACTTCACAGGCTCGTATACACATGCTCATGAAGTATTGAAAACAAATGCCTACTTAACATTATCAATAAGAAATATAGATGTCCCGCGTTGTATTTTACGCTGTTGTTATTTTAACCATATTGGACATACAGACAAACCATCTGTGTTGACTAGGGGTCTGTTTGTGAAGGAGTTGTAGTTTTTGATTCTTCCTTCATGTGGCGACTTCTAAAAATGATACCGTATTTGACGTAATATTTGCCCCGCTCTAATAAGCACCCACGGCGATATTTGCTAATTTATTGGCTAGTGAACAATCCCAATTAACACCCTTCCAATGAAGAATGTACACAAGACTTATTTATTCGTGTATAATACTCACTCGTGTGTTACATGCACCCTAAATTAAATTCTGGAAAAATATATCTGTTGTGTATGATACGCACAAACATTTCTTTTGTATAATTTCAGGCTGTCAGCATAAACCACAAAATTTACGATCTTTCAACTCTTTCACCAAAATTATATTCTAATAAGAGACCCCTATTTCTAATTTTGAGAGCGCCTTACGTAGAAAACGGTAATTTGTTTGTCAGTACTACACAGAGCTTGTGGATTTCACCAAAGTGGTAAATGTCTAAAAACTGTCACTTTGGGTTTTCTGCCCAAATCAAGCTGACCCACCTTTAGTGTTCAAACTTAAGTCTGAAAGTCAATGGGCCCTTGTCAATACCCTAATGTTAAAGTTGAATAATTAGGGGCCGTAGATTGAAACACTGCAGCAATAAATCTAGAGGATACCAGGATGCCTCTAAATTCCCGACACTGGCCTTGATGTAACTGACATGTAAACTGATGTACTGATCTGATAACTCAATTCATACTCACTCGCAAACTGACTCACTCACTACTCACTCACTCGTGGGTTTGAAATCCAATTATGTTTCTAGGCTTGTCAGCACCGTACCAGTGCTCGTGGGTGTCACCAAGGGGGTAAACGTCTGAGACCTGCATCACTTCCCACATTAAGGGGCGTTAAACAACACCAATCAACACTCACTCACTCCCTCACTCAACACACCACACAAGACACCCTAAACCACACCACGCCATGCCACGCCACACGAGACACCCTGAACCACACCACACCACACCACACAAGACACCCTAAACCACACCACGCCACGCCACGCCACGCCACGCCACACGAGACACCCTGAACCCCACCACACCACACCACACAAGACACCCTAAACCACACCACGCCACGCCACAACACGCCACGCCACGCCAAACGAGAAACCCTGAACCGCACCACACCACACCACACAAGACACCCTAAACCACGCCACGCCACGCCACGCCACGCCACGCCACGCCACGCCACACGAGACACCCTGAACCACACCACACCACACCACACCACACCACACCATACACCCTGAACCCCACCCCACCACACCACGCCACACCACACCACGCCACACCACACCACACCACACCACACCACACCACACCATACACCCTGAACCACGCCACGCTACGCCACACCACACCACACGAGACACCCTGAACCCCACCACACAGCCAAAACCACACCTAACCCAATTGACACCACACACCCTACCCAACCCCAACATTCACCCCCACCACAACCCACACCCCATTTGATTTGGAATCCTTGAATTGTCCACCAATAGTATCTTTAGTACATATATTCCAAGACACTGCCCCCCCTACCCATTTTTTAATAGACTCTTCCTTGAATATCCTGTATCCATATGTGTTCAGTGTAAAAAATTAAGCATGAAAGGCAGCATGACAGCTCTCACAAACTATCTTGTATACATAGACATTACTTTTTAACTTTGTCACAGGGCCAGTGAGCAACTGTCGATGGATATTAGGCGCTTTACAAATCAATTATTATTATTATGAAAGTCCAGGTTTCCAGTTCACCATAATGGAGGATATTTGAGATTGATGGGGTCTCTAGATTCAAATACTATAGAGCAGAGACCTCAAGGACACCCATAATTTTGAACACTGTGTTGTCCTCGCTCCAGCTTATAATTCACCATCACAGCACTGATCTTAGCAATACTGTCTTTGTCTTTCTCAATCTATCATCAGCAGGGTCCTAAACTCCTACCATGTTGGGATTCTGGGTTAGTGTTGGTCTCTAGCAACCTGTGCTGGTCGTAAGAGGCGACTTAATGGATCAGGTGGTCGGTCAGACTTGGATGATAGTGTTTCAGCATACCCGGAAGGCGTGAATCAATGCTCATAATATCAATAACTGGATTATTTGATCCCGATTGATTACTTACAGGCCAGGGGGCATGGGTGGCCCAGTTTTCTAAGGCGCTGCAATTCGCTGTGCCAAGTCGCGTTCCTATGGCATGCCAGAAACCTATGAATGTAGGTTTGAATCCCAGTTCGCCCTGATTATGTTTCTATGTTTGTCAGCACCATACCCATGCTCGTGGGTTTCACCTAAGTTTAAATGTCTGAGACCTGCTTCACTTAGGGCTTTCCTCACATATTAAGCTAACACGCCGTGATGTAACTGGAATGGCCTCCTTCACCCAATATAGTTGTGCTAAAATTTTTCCAACACCCCTCTTTCACTATTACTTTTTCCAGGACCCCCCTAATCCCCCAATCCCTGTAATACATGACCTGTCCTTTATGTATAGTTAACCTGTCCAGTGGTTATATTACTTAATACATTGTTGAAGTTTTGCAAACCTGTTGCAGCTATTAACATATATATATCACACTTTTGTGATCAAAAGACACAATGTTGTACATTGTTTCAATGGCATGGTGCATGAGTGCTATCTCCCTTGAATAGCTGCACTCCATTTGTGTTCAATCTCATTAAAATCAGATCTAAGTTCTCGCTGCTGCTGAACAAAGATCTCAGGACATCCCATTACGGGTCACGTCGGAGCGATCTTTCGCGAACTTTGACAGACCACTGAAATGACTAACAAGACGTCGACATCAGCCAATTAGAAAGCAGTTTTCTCGAGCTTTACAATGCTCGTTTCAACCTGGTGACTTCCATTTCAGACTACGCTTGAAAAATATGTTGACACAGTTCTCGTTTAAAATTTTGAAAACTGAACAAACTAACATGGAATGTCTGATATATGGCTACGATTGTATGGCAGTGCTTCCCAAGACTGTGCAACGCCTCCTCCGTTCAAATGTTTATCCCATGGAAGCGAGAGATAGACGATAATTTTGACAGAATGAGTCGTATGGGCCGTAAGTGTCGTTCGGAATTCCCTGTGTTAACGTTTTAGTGCTTGCATGATTAGAAAACACATTCCGACTGTCACTTTCATGATATGGTAAGCGACGCTTTGATTGGTCGGATCTGACACGACCCGTAATGGGATGTCCTCAGATCTTTGTTCAGCGATAGCGAGAACTAAGACTTGATTTTACTGAGATTGATTTATGCTCTACTGACTTTGGTTCATGGACATCTCGTTGTGTTTGTGCTTATTTAATCAGATCTTTCTATACTGATTATCAGTCATCTTTCTACATCGGTCTTCTATGATATCAACCAGGGGAAGTGTGTTTTATAAAAATTTTATCCATCATATAAATATACATATTTATTTATGTAAGTGCAGTTCTTCATGATATCACTCATCTCGTGTGGTTGTGTTACCATGGAGCTTTGTTGTAGATGTTTGTTTGCAGATAATAATTCTTTCTTTATATGCATAATATACATACTGCTATTTATTTCCTGTGGAGATTTCCCAAACAATCTACTCAGTAAAAGTAGATTAATGTTTTAGTTTGTTATGTTTTTTTCTCATTTTAGTTGGGATTTTGTATTTTCCCCAAAGTAACTTTAATGTTTGAAGTGTTTTTCACAAAATTGTGTGTTTGTTTATTGCCTCAGTTACTACCATCCTCTTAGGGCTGGTTCAAGTCAGAAATTGAAAAGAGACTATACGGCATGGCTTGCACAAACAGTTTAGAGACAGAGTGTTTCATATTTTTACAAGCTTTTGTTCCTCTGTGTTAGGGGGGTCAGTGAGACAGAATATGTTTTTCAGTCAGTTCTTCAAATCATGGTGTTTTGAAACCATAAACCAAAGGATATATTTGGATCTAAATCACATCTTTAGTTTTCAAAACTTCCAGTGAACAAATTGTCTTTTTTAAAGCGAAAACTGATGACAAGTTATCGTTTTTAAGGGTTTGGGGGAAGGGAATATTTTTTTCAAAAATATCCCTACTTCCCTCCCTTTCCCCCATCCCAAATATCAAATGGTTTTCACTTTACTCTGTATATGATTGTGAGATGATCGAATGGCAGTGGTATTATTAAGGACAGGTTCTCAATCACTGGTGGCTGAACGGACACATCATCATCAAACCCAGTGGTTTATTCTTCATCACAAGTGTTGGTTTCCCTGCTCCAGGCCTCACTATCTATGTAGAGGCCTCATATTTTACATGGGAAATTTGCTGTCCCATCTCGTTTGTTGATTTGAAAAAGGGTTCCCTACACAATACTCCCCATGTTCTCCACTGGTATATGACACACATCTCTGTGTAGACTTATCTCCCTTAGATCTCAGGATCCACTGGTCAAGGGTTCAAATCTTGATCAAAATAATGAGCATTAGTTGGCACCATGGGTTTCACTAGTGGTCGACATCAAAGTGGTAACATGGAGCTTCCCTCCCTTGTGCAGCTGACCAACTGTGATATGACTGAAATACTGTTTAAAACAGCATTCAGCCAAACAACTCTACATCATTCTAAAGACATGGCCAAAATTATTTCTTGGTGAGATGTTTTTTATGATGTTATATTTGTTTGTCTTGCGAAGCAACTGATTTGTGAAGATGTACACAATAGTATGACTGTTATGAGTTTGCCAGACTTTGCAGGGTTGTATTTTTCATTACAAAGTGAACTTGTAGATAGTGTAAAAATTACTTTCCTGATCGGATGTGAATTTTCAAATTGTACATGGTGTATTGTATTGAATGTTGCTGATGCAGCTTTATATGAATAAATATATGTTTACATGCTTCTTCATCATTTGTGTTGTTTGTTTGGGTTATGATTTTGTGTATTTGTTGTTTAATGTCACACTCGGCAATATGACAGCCATCTGTAATAATGAATTCTTGACCAGTGATTGACTTAATGAGTTTCAATCTCTGTGACTGGGACACCATGACATGGAACAAGCGATCTGATCCTGTTAGTCAGGGCTATGTACTGTCACAGCTGGTAGCCCGAGTAGGGGGTCTTTGCCTTTGATGGTCCAGACTGGATTGGTTCAAATACCACTTTCTCCCTGGTATTGGTCTTGGTTTGTTGCACAATACATATGCTGGTGGGGTTCACCGGTTATGGGCCATGAATGGTAAATTTTTATGATATAAACGAGGCATACCAAAATACATTAGTAGAAATACACTTTATGATATAAACGAGTTATTCAGAGTTAATGACAGTGTTTACAGTTGCAGCTTGTGAGTCTACTCATGATGTTGTTATTGACTGTGTTTACAGATAAAGCGCTTGTTTTAGAAGATCAAACATACTGAAAAGCTTTCATAAGCCGGATTGTGATAATTGAAATAACATTGATATGTCACTGAGTAAAAATATATTGAACGAGATTGAACGGCAATCCCTCTGCACCTCACCGTAAGTGACGTTACTACCAGACCGCCTCAGATCATTGAAGGACGACCTCGTCAACCACCAAGAAGCACTATGACAAGGTTTGTCCATCTCGCAATCAACCTGAATCCATTGCTCACGTGTTACTGGAATGTCGAGACCATGCTACAGCCTGGCTCGGTTAAAACAAGAATTGCAGTTAGATCCGCTATCTGTCGTAGATCTCCTTGAGCGAAGAGATGCGAAGGCCAAACTAACTCTATTTCGGAGAGATGGACAGCTATTCGAACCTATAGAAACAGAGCAGGCCAAGATAAGAAAAATGAAATCAGATCAATATACGAAAATAGAAATCATATCAATACAAAAACAGAAATTGTATGAACACTAAAATTCGCAATAGATATGTGTACCCTACTCACATATGAGTCCCAAAGAGAGACAGGTCAGCCAAAATTGCTCAAGCAGAAGGCGACCTAAACACTTGTTGCAACAGACCCGTGAAGATCCGGGGTAGAATAGATCTTCAGCAACCCATGCTTGCCGTAAAAGGCGAGTATGTTTGTCGTCAGAGGCGACAAACAGTATCGGGTTGTCAGTCCTGCCGACTTGGTTGATCCATGTCATCGATCCCAGTTGCGTGGATCGATGCTCATGATGTCAATCAGTGTATCGTCTGGTCCAGATTCTATTATTTACAGACTCCCGGCATATAGCTGGAATATTGCTGAGTGCGGGGTTAAGCAACAATCTGTGCAAGGTTGATATTGACTACTGCATCCCATGACTTGACCCCCAAGTTCAAGGCCGTTCTGTGTGTTTCGGTTCGATACCTCCCATGAGCATTGTTGACACCGGTTACTGCCAAATCTTTGTGGTTCCAGGCTGATATTTTGCGATTTAAGTGACAAGTTGGTCAGCATGCAACCATCTTCCCGAGGCAAGAGAGTTAACTGACTTTAAAAGTCCATTTTCCACCCTTGCCGAAATAGGCTGGAATTACTGGGCTCGATAGTGGCGCCACCAGTGGCTATAACCAGTTATGTCCCTTCTAAGCCTCTCCTATGGGTCAATCAGATTCCACCTCTCGTATGACTGGCGTTTGCTTCACACAAAATGGTGGTGCCCAGTCAGGATCGATAATCAAGATCTATATTGTGATACAACGGGTCTTACATTGTGAAATGAATCAAATCACGTGAGCACCTTGATTAAAAACATGAAAAGATTTGTAATAATATCTGATGACTCATGGTTTGCAAATACTGCAATCGACTGAAATCTGCACGACAGTTTACGAACCGGATTTCGATTTTGGTGCGCGATTTTGATTGGACTATGCATAGATTCGTTAGTCCAGCCAAAATGAAACTCCATAATACTAGCCTAGTTCGGCAAGGGTGGAAACTGGACTTTTATACTCAGTTAACCCTCTTGCCTCGGGAAGATGGCATGCAACATGCGCTGTCTTGTCACTGCAAAGAAGGAAAATATTCGTGGCCTGAGGCCATATTACTTGCATTTGTTTCCAAGAAGATGGCGGCACACAGTGAAGATGATCTGATCGATAATCAAAGTCTATATTGTAATAATATGAATGTGACCTCGCGAAGTGCATCACATTACCTGAACACCTTGATTAAAACATGAAAATATTTGCAACTCATGCAATCGACCAAATTCTGATGTCGATTTTATATTTCGCGATTTAGATTGGACTAGGCATATAACTCGAAGTCGATCCTAGTTCGGCAACAGTCGGTTAACACAGTTGCCTGGTGATGGCCTACGTTAATGGAGTTGGTTGCAAATTCTTGCTAACATAATCCCATTCGAAGTCCACACACTCCCGCCAACACTATTGGCAGAAGGATTCCTGGTTGTATAAAATGTCCTCCACAACAGAATTGACCCCTAAGGTTGACACCATTTCCGCATGGTTGGCTGTTGGAGTTAACCCATTCTGTTGGAGATTTTAAGGATATCGCGGTAGCCAACAGAAAATACCAAGTCGCTTTCACGCCTGCAGACAACAGGCTGCCTGGCAGTGTACATGGTTCCAGTGTAACCCGTAAACATGGAAAGCGTTTTACTTAATACATGCCGACTTTAAGCACTTCCGCTATTGTACCAGCCACAAAGTCGGGAAACAGCTTGTGCCCTCTCGTCACTCATCACTTTGTAATCTTGCAAAGACACAACAAACAAGTCTTTTTTATCACAAACAACGAAATTACGAAGTTACTTTACCTGTCTCACAGCTGTTGGGCTACACCAAAGTGGGAAACGTCCAAGACCAGGCAGCGTTTACCTACAAATGACGGGGTCACTCACTCTCATCCACCCTGTCACTCACCCTCTCACTCACTCAACCCCCCTCTCACTCACTCACTCACTCACTCACTCACTCAACTACCCTCTCACTCACTCAACCCCCCTCTCACTCACTCAACTACCCTCTCACTCACTCACCCACTCACTCACTCAACTACCCTCTCACTCACTCAACCCCCCTCTCACTCACTCAACTACCCTCTCACTCACTCAACTACCCTCTCACTCACTCAACTACCCTCTCACTCACTCAACAACCCTCTCACTCACTCAACTACCCTCTCACTCACTCAACTACCCTCTCACTCACTCAACTACCCTCTCACTCACTCAACAACCCTCTCACTCACTCACTCACCCACCCTCTCACTCACTCACTCACCCACCCCCTCACTCACTCACTCACCCACCCTCTCACTCACTCACTCACCCACCCTCTCACTCAACTACCCTCTCACTCACTCACCCACCCCCTCACTCACTCACTCACCCACCCTCTCACTCACTCACTCACCCACCCTCTCACTCAACTACCCTCTCACTCACTCACCCACCCTCTCACTCACTCACTCACCCACCCTCTCACTCACTCACTCACCCACCCTCTCACTCAACTACCCTCTCACTCACTCACCCACCCCCTCACTCACTCACTCACCCACCCTCTCACTCACTCACTCACCCACCCTCTCACTCAACTACCCTCTCACTCACTCAACCACCCTCTCACTTACTCACTCACTCACTCAACCACCCTCTCACTCACCCACCCTCTCACTCAACTACCCTCTCACTCACTCACTCAACCACCCTCTCACTCACCCACCCTCTCACTCAACTACCCTCTCACTCACTCACTCAACCACCCTCTCACTCACCCCCCCCCCCCCTTCTCACTTACTCAACCATCCTCTCACTCACTCACCCACCCCCTCACTCACTCACTCACCCACCCTCTCACTCACTCACCCACCCTCTCACCCACTCAAACACCCTCTCACTCACTCACCCTCTCACTCACCCCCCCCTTCTCACTCACTCAACCACCCTCTCACTCACTCACCCACCCTCTCACTCACTCAACCACCCTCTCACTCACTCAACCACCCTCTCACTCACTCACTCACTCACCCACCCTCTCACTCACTCACCCACCCACCCTCTCACTCAACCACCCTCTCACTCAACCACTCTCTCACTCACCTTCTCTCACTCACTCAACCACCCTCTCACTCACTCAACCACCCTCTCACTCACTCACTCACCCACCCTCTCACTCACTCACCCACCCACCCTCTCACTCAACTACCCCCTCACTCACCTTCTCTCACTCACTCAACCACCCTCTCAACCACACTCTCACTCACTCAACTACCCTCTCACTCATCCACCCTCTCACTCACTCACCCATCCTCTCACTCACTCAACCACCCACTCACTCACTCACTCACCCACCCTCTCACTCAACCACCCTCTCACTCACTCAAGCACTCACTCAACCACCGAATCACTCACTCATTCACTCGAGAAAATCTGAATTTTGTTTATTTTAAGACCCATGACGGATGAAGTTCTTTAAGAAACTATCATGTAATTTTGTATAAAAATGTGTGCATGACACGTAGGGGGACAAACCGTGGAAGGCACAGCGCAAACACGGTCTGCACGTGCTACACAGTGACCGTGTTCATTCAATGACAAGATGCGCTACTCAGCAGATGTAACAGCTGATGTTGAATGTGTATGATTTCTTTAGAAGTGAAGCAGAGAGAGCAAAGCCTTTTTATGCAATTAATAAATTCTTGAAACGAGCTTCAAAAGCTCTTGGTATGTCCCCTCAGAAACTGAAAAATGTTGCTAGTCGACGAGATACAAACACTCAGGCCAAGGAGGTAGGGAACATGTCAAAACCACGCAAGGTTGATAAATTAGACAGTTTTCAGAGGGGATCAAGTCAGACGTGCAATTGTTAAACTGCACTCACAAAATAAGTACCTGTCCCTAAGAATTTTGAAGAAACACCTTGAAAATGACCATGATTTACGTATTACAAAGTACAAACTATGGCAGTTGTTGCATACATTTGGTTGCAAATACAAAAGGATAACTGGAGAAAATAGGGCTGTGTTGTGTGAACGGTCTGACATTGTTCGTCTCCGAAATCATTACCTTCGTGCCATCAAGCAGAAGGATATGAGCCCGTCTTCTTAGATGAGACATGGGTAAATGCGTCACACACAGCCAGCAGTCAGTGGGTACTCAGTGGTGACTGTAAGGAGTCTGGTAAAAAGTTACCAATGGGAAAGGGCGAAAGACTCATAGTTCTCCATGCTGGTTCTGCTAGTCAGGGTTTTCTCCCAGAGTGTGACCTCGTCTTTAGAGCCAAGGCCAAAGACAACAGGGACTACCACACAGAAATGAACGGCAATGTATTTCTGGAGTGGGTGAAAGATAAATTAGTCCCTGCTTTGCCTACCAAGTCTCTCATTGTCATGGACAATGCACCGTCTCATAGTGTGCAGGATCCAGAAAGCATGACTCCAACCTCTAATAACCGTAAAGGAGACATGGTTACTTGGCTTCAACGGAGGAACATTACCTTTCCTTCTCGAGCGACGAAACCACAGCTCTATGAAATCATCAAAACTATGAAACCTGACCCCGTGTATATAGTTGACAGTTACATCAAGGGTCAGGGTCACGCTGTCTTACGACTGCCACTTTATCACTGCGACCTGAATCCAATCGAGTTTGTATGGGGCATCGTCAAGGGTGACGTTGGAGACGATCGAACACAACGTTCAAATTACGAGACTTTGAACAATTCGTAAAGGAATCCCTTGGTCGGGTAACAGTAGAAACATGGAGGCGTTGTGTGGCCACAGTCGTTGACGAGATAGAGCCACGTTATTGGTCACGAGATGGACTACGGCCAGCAACAGTCCAACCTATAATAGTGGCAGTCGGTTCAGGCACCAGCAGTTCCGACGACGAGATCTATGGCATGAGAGAGTCAGACTGCGGCTGAAATTATCATGAGACGGCCCCTCTAACGCTCTGTCATTTCCCCTACCACAGAACGTGCAGTGCATGCGTGCTTGCGCTGTGCCTTCCACGGTTTGTCCCCCCTACGTGTCATGTACACATTTCTATACAAAATTACATGATAGTTTCTTAAAGAAGTTCATCCGTCATGGGTCTTAAAATAAACAAAATTCAGATTTTGTTGGGTACAGGGTATTCATGGTCAAGTGCCGTATTGATGTTTCATACACTTTTCTGGATTTCGAGTTATTTTGCAATTCATCGTTCTCATTTGGAGTCAAACAGACTGTAGACCATTTGTTAGCCATTCCAGAATGTTCTTTTGTTCAGGTTTCAATTTTTTAATCGAGAATATGTCAAAATATGTTTCGAAGCGTAGTTGCCAATTTGAAATTAGTGCCGTAAAGCACGAGTAAGCTGCCTTCTGATTGGCTAATGTCGACTTCTCGTCAGTCATTCCATTGGTCGATCAAAGTTCGCGCAAGGTCGGTCTGACATGACCCTAATGGGATGTCCTCAGATCTTTGTTTAGCGGTAGCGAGAACTAAGATCTGATTTTTTTTAGATTGGGGTAGAATAGGTCTTCAGCAACCCATGCTTGTCGTGAGAGGCGACTATGTTTGTCGTAAGAGGTGACTAATGGGATAGGGTCACGGTGGTCAGACTTGCTGACTTGGTGGATGCATGTCATTGATCCCAACTGCGTGGATCGATGCTCATGATGTCAGTCACTGGATTGTCTGGTCCAGACTCGATTATTTACAGACCGCCGTCATAT
Organism: Haliotis cracherodii; assembly: GCF_022045235.1. Classification (NCBI taxonomy): domain Eukaryota; kingdom Metazoa; phylum Mollusca; class Gastropoda; order Lepetellida; family Haliotidae; genus Haliotis; species Haliotis cracherodii. Next base: position 8,785,537 of record NW_027266272.1, read on the forward strand.
AGCTGGAATATTGCCGAGTGCGGCGTTAAACAACAAACAAAACAACAAACAAAAAACACGATTGAACGAATCTTAATTCTGTTATTAGTAAACTTCAAATGCAGGACAGATGGTTTAAAAGATGCAAAACAGATTTGTTAGCATTTTACATTCCTGTATGCTAGTTTTTTTTCAAAGGTAAAAACACATTCTAATACACGTATATATTTATATCTCGCACTGCATTGTGAGTTGATAGGCACCAGGAACTGATATCGCCGCTGTCGGTAGGAATATGCATTCATCGTTTAACTATCACAAAGTGAAACTACGACGGAATGTATATGTCATTAAAGTTCCGCAGCGCAAATGCAGCAAGGAACTAGTCCGTGTTATATTTAGTGCACGCACAAAGCTTTGACATCACGATTAGTTGCATGTGTGTTAACAGTGAGTGAGTGAGTGAGTTGGGTTTAACGCCGCTTTTTAACAGTATTCCAGTTATATCACGGCGAGTCAGCTTAATGTGGGAGGAAAGCCCGAAGTGATGCAGGTCTAAGACGTTAACCACTTCGGTGAAACCCACGAGCACGGGTATGGTGCTGACAAACCTAGAAACATAACCGGGGCGAACCGGGATTCGAACCCACAATCATAGGTTTCTGGCGTGCCCAAGGGACGCAACTCTGCACAGCGAATCGCGGCGCCTTAGACGACTGGGCCACCCATGCCCCCATATGTGTTAACAAATCTGAACAGTAACATCAGTACATGTGTGTATGTAATTAAACATTATGAAACACATTTTACGAACACGACACTTTTGCAAAATTTAGAAGAAAAAATATGTTTATTGGTTGTTACGCTTAGCACAGACTTGCATAAAAGAAATGAAAAGCGGTTTATACTAACATCGTCGGGTGACCCGTTTATATCCGGGGTAGAACAGTTCTTCAGCAAGTTCTTGCCGTAAAAGGCGACTGTGCTTGCCGTAAGTTGACACAGGATCAGATGGCCAGGCTTATCATCGTATCCCAATTGCGTGGATCGCAATGAAAAGGCGAATATACTTGTCGTAGGTCGACTTACGGGGTCGGGTGGTCAGGTTCGCTGACTTGTTTGATGCATGTCATCATATCCGTGGATCGATGCTCATGATGTCCATCAATGGACTGTCTGGTCCAGACTGGATTATTTACACACCATCGTCATATAGCTGAAATATTGCTGAGTGCGGTGTTAAACAACAAACAAACAAAAAAAACATCGTCGGGTATCAGAAAATTGAGTTTTTTACTATGTCGTTTGTATATTTCAAAACTATACAGGAGGTAGTGACTAAGTATGGTTTTACTCCGCTCTCATCCAGTAATATCACGGCAGGGGACACCAGAAATTATTTATGTTAATTATACTTACATCGCAACTAAGATAATAAGTACATTGATGATACTAGTGGTTTATAAAATAAACACGGATATTTATCGATGTATTAAATTTACTGCTTTGCCTTTGGCTTGACGAAATCTATAACCGCTATAACATTTTCAGTTTCAAACAGTACCTTTGTCTGTTTAGAATGTAGAAATGAGTGATACCGAGTGCAGGTTGTTTTACGCCGCTGCTGACTGTAAATAATCGACTCTGGTTGAGGCTGCCCGATGGTTGAACGAATAAGACCTGCACTTGGGGTTTTTAGCTGCGTGTATATACTACGCCGTGGTATATACAGAATCACAGAAATGTAACTGGAATACTGTTCAAAGAGGCGTTAAACCTAACTCACAGTCTAACAAACGATTATAGAGAGTGTGAGTGAGTGAGTAACTTGGGTTTAACGCCGCTTTTAACAGTATTCCAGTTATATCGCGGCGTGTCAGCTTAATGTTGGAGGAAAGCCCGAAGTGATGTAGGTGTCGGATGTTTACCACTTCGAGCACGGGTATGGTGCTGACAAACCTAGAAACATATAATCGGGGCGAATCGGGATTCGAACCCACAATCATAGGTGCAACTCCGCACAGCGAATCGCGGTGCCTTAGACGACTGGGCCACACAGGCCCCCGAGCCCATAGAGACAGCGTATAAGTACCACAATTATACTGTCTGGTCCTAGGCTGGAAAGTAGCAGTAGGCTGTTGATATACCCCCCCCCCCCCCCCCCCCCCCCCCCTTAAAAATAATAGCCCTGCTGACAACAGATGATTAAACACTTGTTTTACAAAGATCACACCCTCACCCTCGCATTATTTAATAACAATGCATCGGTGTTTAATTTAGACATTACGCACAAACACGTTTTATTAAATAGGCATAATGCTTTTAAATGTGAGAAGTGCCAAGCAGTCGGACCTCCCAGCAGAAAGAACGCTAAAGTACTCTCTGTGTACTTACATGTTAGCGAGTTCCCTGCCCCATTACTTACCCGCTATCCCCCTTGTCAACAGATGGCGTTCACACTACGTGAGATATGATTTCTGTAAAAAATCTCAGACAACCCGTGTGGGGTTTTGTTTGAAAATATAAGTTCAAAGGATAGGTGGGCGAGACAAGCAGTAAACCTCTCGAGGCTTCCCCCCAAGGGGTCATTGAGTGTACCCGCGCACCGGCAGGGGGCGCTACCAAACACGTGCAATCTTTTTGCGGCGCTGACAGAGATGTGGTGGTTCAGAGGGACGTGGAAATACACATGATGTAACGATAGCGAAATGAATATTTCATACACAAGGTTAAACAGAAATGTAGATATCCACACGTTCGGCGTTCAATTACACCCCTACTGATAAGCTAAGAGTGTTTTGTCTTGACTGTAATGCACACTTAACCCCGAATAGCGTGGATGGAGGAGCGAGGTGGCGGCGGACTCAATATAATCTGAAGAAGTCAAAAAGCAGGGCCGTGTTTAAATAAACTAGGTAGATCCAGTGATATTTGAGTACCACACTACTGTACGTTCGAGTTAATGTGAGACAACCTCCGTGGTTCTTTGAATACAGAGCGTCTGTCCAGGGAGCGGCAGGTCGGGGTTCGAACCCCTGCAGCGCCATACCAAAAGACGCTAAAAGACGGTATTTTTTACCCTGCCTGGTCGGCTAGGAGGCGGTACACGTGTCTGAGTGTGAGTGGGGTGTCCATGTTAAACGGCAACATGGCATCTCAGTGGGCCAGCACTATAAAACAGGCGTTAGTCCTGACTACTAGTACCTATACACGCAGACCATCCGATGTATATTCCATCGGGGTATTGAGAGAACCTTGCCAAATTATTGACTCAATTTGATAGATGGGAAGCACGTGTTTTATACACCGAAACTCTCAGTCATGAGTTCGAATCCCCCCCCCCCCCCCCCCCCCCCCCCCCCACACACACACACACGTGCATGCACGCCGCTATGTAACTGCAACGATATTGAACGCTACGTTACACCCCTTTACACTTTAACGACATTGTTCCCATGCGTATGGTAGATTTAATTCCTGATGTTTAGCTAGCCGGGTTTTACGCAGTTTTAAACAATCATTATGTTAATTTCAAGCAGTACTACAATGCTCTTTGTGCATGGTACCAATTACAATGTGGGGAGACGTAACTACAATACCATACCACCTATCGCCATATAGTAATTACTGTATTACAGTCATGCTTTTGCGTCTGGAGTCGACAAACCAGTGTTCAAAGGCAAGGGTGTTAACAGACAACAAAAGTCCAGTTTCCACCAGCAATAGAAACTACTAGTGCTTATGATACCTTAACCATTGGACAGCTTGGCAAGGACTATGGGACGTGTGCCAAATTCTATGGCTGTTACCAACCTTCCCGAACTTCGCTGGAATTTCGTGGCTCGACCGTAGCGCCACCAGTGGCTATTATGAGTTATGGCCCTTTGTCCATCCTACTGACCAATCAGATTCCACCTCTCATGTCACTTGCATTTGCTTCAAACAAAATGGCAGCGCCCAGTCAAGGCGAACTGATCGATTATCAAGGTCTGTATTGTAATAAAACGTGTCTTACCCCACGAAGTGCACCAAGTCGTTTAAACACCTTGATTAAAAACAGGAAAAGATTTGGAAAATATCTGTCGACGCCTAGCATACGGTACATATGTTTTGCAAATCCGGCAGTCGATCGAAATCTGCACGTTGAAATCCATGCTGTTTACGAACTGGATGTCTAGTTTGTTGCGCGATTTTAAGTGGACAAAGCAGGCTCGTTAGTCTAGCCTTATATGGTCTCTGGTCTAGCCAAAATGTAACTCCGGAATTCCAGTGTAGTTCGGCGTGAGTGGAAACTGGACTTACAGTCAGTTTACTCCCTTGCCTTGGGAAGATGGGCCTTTGTCGGCGCGAGGACAAAATATTTCAGCTCATGGGCACTTTCTAGTGTTATCCCTTCGTTTCTGTTATCACGGGCTTTCCAGAACATATTTTGGGGTATTTCGTTTACACCAGAGCCTAAACTATGTCTATACGTTATATTGAATAGGGGCACAGATCTTATAAGCGGTGGTGTAGTTTTGTGCTTACCCGTCGATTTGCCACGCCTAATTCAAGATCCGGGTTCGATTCTTCACACAGGGTGTGAAAGTAATTCTTGGTGTCCCCCGTCATGATACGGCTTATATTTCCCTATAAGCAGCGTAAACCAAGACTCACTCACTTACCTACGCACTGAGTTCTGTCTGCAGTCACTGTTCAGAAAGCAAGAAGATGTTGTTTTCCAAGTTTTCAAGTAATTATGATTTAATGTTAAATAATTATGTACCACCCCATTAGCTGCTGTTTCGGTGCTATTAAGAAGACGAATATCTGACCCTATCACTCTTTGAGTTTTTTCAAACCCTAGTCTGTGTCACAGTCCCAGAGGGGCGGTCGGGTAGCCGAGTGGTTAAAGCGTTCGCTCGTCACGCCGAAGACCCGGGTTCGATTCCCGACATGGGTACAACGTGTGAAGCCCATTTCTGGTGTCCCCCGCCGTGATATTGCTGGAATATTGCTAAAAGCGGCGTAAAACCATACTCACTCACTCACAGTCCCAGAGCCATATTATTTTCCAATCCGCCCAGCCCTAACTGTAATATTATAGCCCTAACTGAAGCAAGGCTAGATTTTCCACAAGTTCAGTAATCTCCCATCTCACTGCAATTTAATGTAGTTGCTTGTTTCTATCAAAATTATATCGTTTCAGAGACTTGGCGTTAGTCTAACCAAACCCTTGACAGACAATTATTATTTCATGCAGATTGAAAAATCATTCGAAAACATGGCCAAGGTCAGACAACCCGTTAGATTCTTACACGGCCGTTAGCTACAACTTCTTACAACCCAACTATAACATTCTTGGCTGGTGAACACCCGACTGTGGTCCTGGATCGTGCATCTAACCAGTCCACAAACCGCCCCGCCCCGCCCCCACGGCGTCTGTGGTCGCCTACAGCGCCGCCTGGCATATCATCTGGGAAAACACCCCACGTGTTTTCCTCATCCTCGTGGGTTCGCAGCATCAGCAGCCATTTCCAGTTAACAAGTTGTCTGTTTACCTGAAACCTTTGAAGAAAAGACCTTTGAAGTCAGAACCACCAATGGTTCTCTGATCTCTGGCCAAATTAAGTATAAGCTGAGCACTATCGCGCGTGATTGATGCACGAGGCTCAGGAGACAAGCATCGGTAACAGAAGAAAGAAGACAATTCGGCTGTGCTCGGGACTTTCCGGAGATGATGGGATGAAGGGCTGTGTTGCATCAATGAAATGATAAAATGATATTTTTCACGGACAAGGAAATTTATTAGTTAATTAATTAAATTGGGGGGGTTATATTCACATGGGGTTGTTTGCACACACATGATAGATATTGGTGTTTTCAAGTTTTCGGTAGACAGACGCCCTAGATGTCGCGTTTGATGTATATGACAATTTGTTCGGTGTGCCATTTGTCTCAATTCGCAACCATAGCAACATGGCTTCATGTGATATTACTTATCATTATCGGGAGATCTTATCTGCCAATTCCATGTTGTTTGAAAGATCCCTTATGTCATTTTCCTACACTTTCTTAAGCATGTTATGTGGAGTTGTTCTATCCAAAGCGGCGGGTGTTTCCAAACAGATGCTATGAGCCGTATCAAAACAAATTGATATCATTCATCTGATTTATGGCTTGATGATGAAAATGGAAATTTGACTGATAAAAAGACCGTCTGTGGATGATACACCAGTCAAAAGTGCTCGTGTTTTTTGGGGTTTTTTTTGTTTGTTGTTTAACGCCGCCCTCAGCAATATTCCAGCTATATGACGGCGGTCTGTAAAAAAGCGAGTCTGGACCAGAAAATCCAGTGATTGACATCTTAAGCGTCGATCCACGGATATGATGACATGTGTCAACCAAGTCAGCGAACCTGACCAACCGACCCCGTAAGTCGCCACCTACGACAAGAATATTCGCCTTTTTATGATATATGTTAAAAACCTGAAGTGAAATTAAAACAAATATGTACAAAATTCAATCGGCCACAAGTATATGTAATTTTACATCAGGCGCATTTCTTACCTTGTAAACGTGTAGCAAGTTTGGTCATGTGTGATTTTCTTCTGCTGATAAATCAGATTGCATCAGATGTATTTATAGCCCAGACTCAATCCCACCAATCTGATGTCCGCGCCTTTTCTCAGATATCCCCGTATTTATCCACATACGAGGCAAACTGCACGGCGTGTTTGGGACTTTCTTTTTACGTCATCATTTCATAAACATCCAAAATAGCATATGTGTAATCAGTTCGGTGCAAAAGGTCACACAGACGTAATAATTCGACAATGACTCAGTAAAAAAACTATCTCTTGTCTCCCCACTCTCTCGAGTCGGCACGGGTGGCCCAGTCGTCTAAGGCGACGCGATTCGCTGTGCAGAGTTCTGTCCCTTGGGCGCGCCAGAAACATATGATTGTGGGTTCGAATCCTGGTACGCCCCGATTATGTTTTAGGTTTGTCATCACCGAAGTGGTAAACGTCTGAGACCTGCATCACTTCGGGCCCAACATTAAGCTGACACGCCGCGATGTAAGTGTAATACTTAAACCCAACTCACTCAATCACTCTCTCGATCAGCTCTGTGTGTGTCTCTAAGTCTCTAATCTGTTGTTCTCGCTGTGATGTTTAGAACATATTCCCCAGGGCGGCGTAACCCCCCCCCCCCCCCCCCCCCCCCCATCTCTCTCTCTTTTTTATGTGTCTCAGGGCGGTTCGCTCCTCACGCCGGGGTTCGATTCTCAACGTGTGACACGTCGCTATATAAGTGCAGTAATCTTGGACGCGACGTTAAACCCCATTTCACCTCACCTCAACGTGTGAAGCCCATTTCTGGTGTCCCCTGCCGGGATATTGCTGGAGTATTACTAAAAGACAGTCTTCCCCTGACTGTGCCTGTATTTTCTTGTCTAAGATACTCTTTCTCTCCCTACCCGTCTCTCCTTCCTTACGTTACCTCCTCCAGACCCACTCCCACACCCACACACATGCACTTACACACACTCGCACTCTCCCCCTCTTACCACACACCGCACGCGCCTATTCGTGTACCCAGATAAAAAAAACCTCACACTTTCGGGTCGGTTCCAAAACGGTAACAAACCGCAGACTTGTTAGTCTGGATAATCGTGATATTTCCCCCCTGTCCCCCACGTGTGAGAACAACCTTCTCACTACCGAGGGTGTGGCACCCGTGGCCTTGCACGAGCTATCATCACGACATATAGACCAAGCAACCACATTTACGGCAAGTCGTCACGAGGTCGCGTCATCGCGTGCGCACACATGCAGGTGGCCACCACAACATCAACCTTTGACCACCATAATGGGTGGCTGTTTCCTCCGTGAGAATAATGACGTCATCAACGAACCCACTTACGCTGAAGAGCAAGGTGCTTGGAAATTTTTCGTTTTGCTGTGGGGATATTGTAACCAGCTGTCTATGAGACGCATCATGGAGGCTGGAATATGTCATCGATGCTGATGTAAGAAAATCAATTACTGCTGTTTATTTGAAAGAGATTTTGTTTCCATAAAGGATTCAGTATTGTAGAGAAATGAGAAAGTGTTTGTTTGTTTGTTGTTTAACGCTGCACTCAGCAATATTCCAGCTATATGACGGCGGTCTGTAAATATTCGAATCTGGACCAGACAATCCAGTGATTGACATCATGAGCACTAATCCACGAAATTGGGATCGATGACATGCATTAACCAAGTCAGCGAGCCTTACCGGCCGATCTCGTAAGTCGCCTCTTACGACAAGCATAGTCGCCTTTTACGGCAAGCAGGGGTTACTGAAGACCTATTTTATCCTGGATCTTCACGGGTTGAGTGTGTGAGTGAGGTTTTACGTCGCTTTTAGCAATATTTAAGCATTATCACGGCGAGGTACACCAGGAATGGGCTTCACACATTGTACCCATGTGCAATCTTATTTAAATCAGATTTTTGTTGTGTAACATCTAACTTTGTTTAACGGTAGCGAGAACAAAGATCTGATCTTACATGAGCGAACGCTTTTCCACTACGGCCCCCAGTAGAGAAATCAGCCCCCCGGGAAAGGTGAGGTGAGGTGAAATGGGGTTTAACGTCGCGTCCAAGATTATTGCACTTATATAGCGACGTGCTTATACGTGTGTACGTGTTTGTGAGGCTGCTTGTACTAGTCCGGACTGATGCCGATTTATAGTGCTAGCTCACTGAGATACCATGCCGCAGTTTAACATCAATACCCCACTGAGACACAGTATACTGAGTCCGAGCCGACCAGTCCTTGTTGTAGCCCCGAGCACCAGACAGGGTAACAACAAGTACCATCTTTTAACGTCTTTGGTATGACGCGGTCGGGGATCGAAACCCGGACCTTCCGCTCTCCGGGCGGACGCTCTACCACAAGACCACGGAGGCGGTCTCTCCGGGAAAAGGATTTATGAATACACAATATGGCCCCCTGAAGATCCGGGTTGGAATTAGTCTTCAGCAACCGGCGTGTGTCGTAACAGGCGACTAACGGGATCGGGTTGTCAGACTTGCAGACTTGGTTGATCGAAGCCCATGTTGTCAATCACTGTATTGTCTGGTCCAGTCTCGAATATTTACAGACTGCCGTCATATAAACCTAATATACACCCATGTTTGTTTGATGGTGGCTAGAAATGAAACAAACAAAAATGGTTATTCGATAGTAAAGTATTTGATACGAGTTCGGCGATATTACATGCATCATGTCAATGCGACTGTTTTCAGCTTTGCCAGGTTTGTAATTTCTTAGTCATATCCATTTTCAAGTGCATACTTTCTTTTGCCCGACAATTTAGCTGGATTATTGCTGAGTGCGGCGTTAACAACAAACAAAGAATGACATACATAGATCTAAAGGTTGACATAAAGAACGGACAGCGATAACCACTATACAGTAAACTACGTTTATAACGAACTGACGGATATAACGAACTTTTTGGGGACCCGGACATTTGTTGTATATATGCTGTATACGTGCATATGTTTTGTATAACGAACTACAATTATAACGAACTAAAATTATTGGTTCTAACCCGGGTCTTCACAGGTCCATATGTATGGTGCTATAAAACCAAGAACGAATGAGGGAGAATCTGGGATTCTAACACACGATACTATATACAGAGTCAGCTAATTGCGATTGGGCCACCCGTGCTCCTAGCAACTCATTCGTCACCACTCGCCCCTTTCCGTAGCCTGCAAGAAGACTCGTCCCCCTATCGATGAATGTTATGTGCGAAAATACGACAAACCAATCAGAATGCGCGTATGATTGCAAGTTCTTTGTCAAAGAATCCCTCATAAATAATATTTGATTTTACATGTGTCTTGCATCTAAAAATATACCAAAGACACAGTTAAATGTGTTCAAACATACTGTATAAATCCGCATGTCCAGATATGCTTTCAATTGTATCTAAAATATATATAATATATGGGGAAATATGTGTGAACCATTACACAACGAGTTGACAATTGTTTTAGGTATGCCCGTTTTTGCAAAGACGGAACCCGGTTGCAAAAATGGCCACGAGAGGGGCATGAGTCGCTATTCGGCTTGTCCCGGAATAACACGAGTTGAGTTGGTCACGAATGCTAGCAACTCTCAAGAACGCGCTTGCAGTCGGTCCCGGGAGTACGGAGATCAGCGAGAACAGGCGAAGACACGTGCTGGCAGTTAGTGCCACGAGAGTTTACTACAAGCGTGGAGGGGAAGGAACACATGTGTCATGGTTGCCTCCGCTGCACGCGCGTGCAATTCATTTCTTCACAGACATACACAACACGCTTACCCAACAACTGTTCATTTGAAGCAATTAAAGTCAGCGTTTGTGTCACGTGTATTGACTGGAACATCATCACACATGTTAGTGTCAGACAGCAATGCAAGAAATAACGGACTGGCTTGTGTTTTCTTGGTGGCTCCTAAACTAAACTTGAATTGTTTTATTGCGGTTTGGTTTTGACGCTAAACCATTATATTTAGAGTTTGTTTGTTGTTTGACGCCGCACTCAGCAATATTCCAGCTATATGACGGCGGTCTGTAAATAATCGAGTCTGGACCAGACAATCCAGTGATTAACATCATGAGCATCGAGCCACGCAATTGGGATCAATGACATGTATCATCCAAGTCAGCAAACTTGACCACCCGATCCCGTTAGTCGCCTCTTACGACCAGCAAAGTCCCCTTTTACGGCCAGCATGGGTTGCTGAAGACTTTATGTATTGAGAGCGGGTCTTCTTGTCCTTCATTCCGGAAGAATGTCTGCTTCATTCATTCCACCTTCCGTAAGAATATCTACCTGTTATTTATTCCGAACGGAATTGGCTACTTGATTTGATTGTTATTCAACGATATCAGATCATCGATATACCTGAAGCTTAAGTTAAACTTCTTGGCCAAATGACCTTGTTTTGGCATCACCAATCCCAGCGGAAATTCCGACTCATATGCATAAAAAAACAGATCACCAAGAAAGGAATTAAGTTTTCCCTCAAGTTTGTCATGTGGGATAGTGGTGTACAAAGTTGAAAAAGTAAATGTTTTGGCAGAATTGGACTTGGTTCTTTTCTGAGATTGTAAAAAGTCAAGCAAATCATATTTTGGGAGAATCCATTTGGTATTAATTCCAATTGTCTCAAATAGGTTCTGTGAATATAATGTCCTTCCTTGATTATATTAAGGATTATGATTAACCTTTGAGACAGAGACTTAGTGGTACATTTGCTGGACCCAGCAATATATCCCTCGGTCGATTGCAGGATTTGCAAAGAATTTGTATCGCCAACTCAGCGTCAACAGATATTTTCCAAATCTTGTCATGTTTTAAATTAAGGTGCTCACGTGATTTTATGCACTTCGCAAAGTAAGACCCGTTTTATTACAAAATAGATTTTGATTATCGATCTCATCGTCTTTAACGGGCGCCGCCATTTTTTTTTGGAAGCAAAAAAATTAATGCAAGTGATTAGAGAGGTGGAATCTGATTGGTCAATTATAGAAGGGACATAACCCGTAATAGCCACTCGTGGGCTACGACCAAGCCCAGAAATCCCAGCCTTGTCTGGCGAGGGTGGAAAGTGGACTTTTATAGTCAGTTAACTCCCTTGCCTCGGCAAGATTGTGTCAAGCCAAAAATTGATAGTACTGATGGATGGTTTGGGCAGATTTCTTCCTCAGTTAACATACTGGCATTATGTGTGGCACTACCTAGTTTTTTAATCATACAAGTATTATAGTGATGCTTACATAAAATGGATATGTTATTTGAGGCCTTGTCAGTAGGAACAACTACAAACTCTTCATGTATGGCAGCCAGACTTTGGATGACAGCTGGCTGGGACAGAATGGGTTTATTCCAATTCCGTTTCCTCTGTTTCAGTTTGTGCATTCTACCCGTGACAACATCCCGCACTGACTTAACCCACTCTGAAAGACGTTCAACAGGTTCCTCTCTCTTTACGGAATTATTCTCTTTTGGCCCATTTTTTGTTTAAACTTCAACGGCATCTATAATGATTTTAAATGTGTGATCCCAAATGATAGAAGACGGCTCACGATATTTTGGACAATATTTCAATAACTGACGAAGGTTGTTATTGTCAATTATAGAGAAGTCATGTGCGATTATATTAGAACATCTACTTGTGATTCATTCAGTAAGAGCATCGACCTGTTAATAATTCCGTAAGAATATCTCCTTGTTATTCTACGGAAAGAACATCTTTTTGCTATTCATTCCACAAGCACATCTACTTGCTATTATGTCCATTAAAAATCTACTTTTTATTAATTACACGAGAACATCAACTTGTAATTCTTTGCGCAAGTACATCTACTTGTTACCAGTTCCAGAAGAACACATTCTTGCTGTTCATTCCATAAAAAAATATCTGCATGTTGCTCTTCAGAAAGAACATCTACTTGTTATTCATTCTACAAGAATATCTACTTGCTATTATTTCCTTAGGAAAATATATCATTGTAATCCATCCCACATTTACATCTTGTTATTATCACCCTACAACAAGACCTATGTTTTATTCGTTCCATACGAACATCCTCTTGTTATTCATCCCGTAAACAAATGCGACAAAGCCCTTCCTATATCCATGAGAAATCTCTGCGAAAAGCAGAATCGATTGTACACCTATATACTTGGTATCTATTACTCAAAAATACATCTACTTGTTATTCATTCTGTAAGAAAATCTACGTGTTACGCATTCAATAGGACCATCTACTTGTTATTCATTCCTTAAGGGCATCTGCATGTTATTCATTCCTTCAGAATATCTACGTGGTTTTATTCTACAAGTACACCCCCTTGCTATTCATTTTGTAAGAATGTTTACATTGTACTTTGTATATTTTATGTTGAAACATCTACTTGTTATATATTCCTCCAGAGCATCTACTTTTTATATATTCCTCATGAACATCTACTTGTTATTTATTCTTCAAGAACATCTACTTGTTATTTATTTTTCAAGACCTTCTACTTTTTATTTATTCTTCAAGAACATCTACTTTTATTTATTCTTCAATAACATCTACTTTTTATTCATTCCTCAAGACCTTCTACTTTTTATTTATTCCTCAAGAACATCTACTTGTTATTTATTCCTCAAGAACATCTACTTGTTATTTATTCTTCAAGAACATCTATTTGTTGTTCATTCCCCATGAACATCTACTTGTTATTTATTCTTCAATAACATCTACTTTTTATTGATTCCTCAAGAAGATCTACTTTTTATTTATTCCTCAAGAACATCCATTTTTTATTTATTCCCCAAGAACATCTACTTGTTATTTATTCCCCAAGAACATCTATTGTTTATTCCTCAAGAACATCTACTTGTTATTTATTCTTCAAGAACATCTACTTGTTATTTATTCCTCAAGAACATCTACTTTTTATTTATTCCCCAAGAACATATATTGTTTATTCTTCAAGAACATCTACTTTTTATTTATTCCTCAAGAACATCTACTTTTTATTTATTCCTCAAGAACATCTACTTTTTATTTATTCCTCAAGAACATCTGCTTGTTATTAGGTTCTCAAGAACACCTACTTGATATTTATTCCGTAAGTATATCTACTTGTTCCACAAGAACATCTACTTGTTATTAGTTCCTCAAGAACATGAACTTGTTGTTAGTTCCCCAAGAGCATTTATCCGTTATCCTTTCTGTTAAAATATCTACCTCTTATTCCTTTTCTGTAAGAACTTCTACGTCTTATTCATTCCACTCGTATATCTAGCTACTTGCTGTTGATTGCCAAGAACATCTACTTGTTATACTGCGTCTGTTTATGTGAATAGGCACGTTGCTATGTTAAAGTTGACGTCGCTTGTGTCAAACACGATGTCGCTTGTGTGAAAGGATATTTCGTTAGTGTGAGGAGGCATCGCTTGTGTGACAGGGGATGACGCTTGTGTGACAGGGGATGACGCTTGTGTGACAGGGGATGACGCTTGTGTGACAGGGGATGACGCTTGTGTGACAGGGGATGACGCTTGTGTGACAGGGGATGACGCTTGTGTGACAGGGGATGACACTTGTGTGACAGGGGATGACGCTTGTGTGACAGGGGATGACGCTTGTGTGACAGGGGATGACACTTGTGTGAAAGGTGAGAGGAGACAGAGGGTGAGGTTAGGGTGAGACGGGGATGCGCTTGTATGAGAAGGCGTGACGTTTGTGTGAAAGGGTCGACGTTAGGGTAAGAATGGACGAGGTTAGGGTGACACGGGAAGACGTTTGTTTGAGATGGGGCTCGTCGTCAAGTCTGTACAGAGGCTTTGTCCGCTGATCAGTCTAACCTTGAGTCCAGCTGACATTACTAATACACGAAAACTAGTTTTAGTACCAGTAACATGAATACATCTATACTCACAGTTTATCAGTTCTTTAAAGAGGCGTGGGAACCATCATGTTGTAAAAGTGAGGAAACAAACCCGCTTGTTTTGCATGACGAGCGAGTGCGTGTACCACTAGGCTAACCCTTTGTCTCGCACATGTTTTGAAACTGTTAGGAATCTCTGTTCCCAATCAAAGTTACTATTACAACAATGAACCACCCGTACATATTATACTCAGCCCATGTTTTCCTTGCTGTGGAGCTCTAAGCTTCATACTCTGTTACTGATTAGCGGCATTTTCACCCCAGACGTCCAGTTCGTACCAATTAATGGCCAGCCTAACCAGGCTTTCTACCTTGAACACGAGCTGGCGTGAATTGTGCAGACAATACGAAAACCAACAGACATGGGTCTATCTCCCCCAAACCAATCATCTGTCTACATCTAACGGCATCACTACGCCACTGTTTCGCGCCCTTTTGGCCTCTTGACAAAACAAGCAGACGATGTCTGACGGCCATTTTGAATCTGGCTTTCTTCCAATATTGCCGAGTCGTTTTATCTACCGTGTCCAATATTAAAACTTTCCTTCTGTGAAACAATGCAATATTATTTCAACTGAGACAGCTGGCTCCTCTCAGTATCTTTACACACAGAGACATTGACTGACTTGCCTCAACAGAGTAGCGACCAAAAGCTGCAATGGCGACACGTAGCAAAACTTGTCAGGAGCGACGTTTCTAATACTCAAGGTAAGCCGAAAAAATATTTTCTTTTAAGATTACGATTTATGAATAAGATTATTGAACACTTTTAATCTATTTAATGATATTTTACAGAATATGATACGTTTTATAATCCTGTTTATGATTTTGTCGGACTAAAGTTACACTTTAAGTAAGTCAATGGATTTGAATTTTATTTGTGATATATTTGACATAATTAAAAAGGGTTTTGAAATTATGACACTGCTAATGAAAATGATATGAGGGCTCGTTACATTTTTGCTTATAAATATTTATAAGATAAAGTTCCTGCAATGAAATCTCTTACTAACTCTTTGGTTCACTTTCGTAATTAATGGTAGAATACAAATAAACGGAATACTGTCTGAAACTATTTCCACCACGCTTAACACACGATCGCATTTTTGTTTAAAGGTTCAATTCGGTATGCTATATAGAACATGTAATAATAAAGTTTCACAAATATTGAACAGTTTTGTGTCCCAGTTCATGTTCTTCCTATACTGTGCGTTTCCACTGATATAGTTCTCACATTGAATCATTTGTATGAACAGCGCGCCGATGTTACGTCAGCATCCTAAATATTGTCAGTTTATAAACAATCAGCCAACTAGAGGCAACAAAAAACTTAAGCCCTTTTCTTTGAAGGGTGACAAGCTGTTAGAAAAACGTTTTCTACAAAGAAACATTCGGCTCCAAGGCGTTGAATGTCTTTCTGTGAGTAATCAACCTACAGGTTTTCCAATTGAAATTTTGCTTCGAAAATCGGATTTTCTCTCTGAATATACTCATTATTCATGAAAACAGGAATCAAGGATCTCAAATCGAATTATTTCAACCCCGACTATGAGTCATTGATCTTGTGATCGCTGGCGGCAGTAACTTCAGCGCAAGCCAGAAACGCCATCGTGTTGAAACCGTCGTCAACAGTCGCCTGCCGCACAGATAGTATTAACCAGACGCCTAGTAACACTATTACGAGCAAGGAATCACCGATGAGGTCATATATAATTGATGATCAGAGGAACTCACAACTAGAACGCGAATAAATGATAACAGTCCTCAATAGTGAATTACAGGGCAACCTCCTTGGTTCTTATGAAAATGTAAATGTTTTAAAATCCGTTCCAACTGGCATGGGTGATGCATTCAGGTACTTGCGATGACGACATCAGATCGGTGGGTCGCTCTATACACTGGATTTGTGCATTACCTTTAAAGGACACACCGTGGTAACTTTCACAGAGATTTAAGAAACAGAAAGGACTATTCAACATGAAACGTTTTCTTCCTTCATAGTTACACGGGGACATATTGCATCGGTGTGACTTCATTTTTCAGCGTAACCTGACAAGATGGAAGGGTCGCCCCACGGTCACTTGCTTGCTGCGGTGGTGTTGTTATTAGTTGCCAGGCCAGTAGTTTTGGACGAAGCAGTGGAAATCAGTTACCAGAGTTTGAAACGACTTCATCAACTTCAAAAGGTCAAGGCCAGAATATTGGACGGCCTTCACCTTGATGGCGTTCCCAAACTACCGAAAGGCGTGACCCGTCCCACAGTACAGAAGGCTCTATCACAACTCCATAAAGCGGTCATGCCTGGACAAAACCCCAACTTTGAATATCCGGAGAATTTAGCTGTCATCCTGTTTTCGGAACCAGCTAGTAAGTATGACCATTGTTATTATTCTGTATTAGCGAGTGCGTGAGAATTATTTTTTACGCCGATTTAAAGACTATTCCAGTTTTTTCGCGGCGTGTCAGTTTGATACGGGAGGAAAGCCCGAAGTGATGCAGGTCTCAGACGTTTACCACTTTGGTGGAACCAACAAGCACGGGTATGGTGCTGACAAAACTAGAAACATAATCGGGGCGAACCGGGATTCGAACCCACAATCATAGGTTTCTGGCGTGCCCAAGGGACGCAACTCTCCACAGCGAATCGCGGCGCCTTAGACGACTGGGCCACCGGGTGCCCCTTTTATTCTGTATGAATTAAAACAAAAGGATGATGACATTTTCTGATCGCTGATTCTTGCTTTGTCCCCATCATGTGGTCGTTGGTTTCACCAACAATAACAGTAAGCTGACATGCCGTGATATACAGAACTCAAATGTTCAAAGTGGCGTTAAACTCGATCCACTCAGTCACTCACTAAATGACGCTGTTGGGGTCGCCTATGCGTTTCCTTTTATTACATGTGGGAAAGACTTCATACACTCGAAGACTGTTACTGCGACTTACACATGTGTAGCAGAGCGGAGCTGGTCTCGAAGTGTAGGCCTCCTTTGACGTCATCAATTGTTTTATGATATTTTTTTTTATATATTTACGTCAAACCACCTCTCATGATAGCTGAAGTGCACTGTGCATGAAGTCTATGGGGCCATTAAGACAGGTCTTCACAAACATGTGCGTTGGGGTAGCCAAGTGGTTTAAGCGATCGCTCGTCACACCGAGCGTCGATTACCATATGTGTACAATGTGTGGAGTCTGTTCTTGGTGCATGTGGGTGATGCCTGTATGTCCTGGCGTCTGCACGCGATAACTGTCTGTATTGTCCCTGGTGTCAATGCACGATGTCTTGTCTGTATTGCCCCTGGTGTCTATGTACGATGTCTATATTGTCCCTGGTGTCTACGTATGATGTCTGTCTGTATTGTCCCTGGTGTCTATGTACGATGTCTTGTCTGTATTGCCCCTAGTGTCAATGTACGATGTCTTGTCTGTATTGCCCCTGGTGTCTATGTACGATGCCTGTCTGTATTGTCCCTGGTGTCTATGGGCGATGTCTTGTCTGTATTGTACCTAGTGTCAATGTACGATGTCTTGTCTGTATTGCCCCTAGTGTCTATGGGTGATGTCTTGTCTGTATTGCCCCTAGTGTCAATGGGCGATGTCTTGTCTGTATTGCCCCTAGTGTCTGTAGCGATATTTATGTTTTCCTGGTGTCTATGTACGATGTCTTGTCTGTATTGTCCCTGGTGTATATGGGCGATATCTATGTTGTCCCTGGTGTCTACAGGCGATGCCTGTCTCTATTGTCCCTGGGGTCTATGGGTGATATCAATATTGTCCCTGGTGTCTGTACGATGTCTGTCTGTATTGTCCCTGGTGTCTACAGGCGATGCTTGTCTGTATTGTCCCTGGTGTCTATGGGCGATATCAATATTGTCCCTGGTGTCTATGGGCGATGCCTGTCTGTATTGTCACTGGTGTCTGTGGGCGATATCTATATTGTCCCTGGTGTCTATGGGCGATATCTATATTGTCCCTGGTGTCCATGGGCGATATCAATATTGTCCCTGGTGTCTATGTACGATGTCTGTCTATATTGTCCCTGGTGTCTATGGGCGATATCTATATTGTCCCTGGTGTCTATGGGCGATGTTTGTAATGTCCCTGGTGTCTATGTACGATGTCTGTATTGTCCCTGGTGTCTATGTGCGATGTCTTGTCTATATTGTCCCTGGTGTCTACAGGCGATATCTATATTGCCCCTGGTGTCTATGGGCGATATCTATATTGCCCCTGGTGTCTATGGGCGATATCTATATTGCCCCTGGTGTCTATGGGCGATATATATATTGTCCCTGGTGTCTATGAGCGATATATATATTGCCCCTGGTGTCTATGGGCGATAGCTATATTATCCCTGGTGTCTACAGGCGATGCTTGTCTGTATTGTCCCTGGTGTCTATGGGAGATGTCTGTCTGTATTGTCCCTGGTGTCTATGTACGATGTCTGTCTATATTGTCCCTGGAGTCTACATGCGATGCCTGTTTGTATTGTCCCTGGTGTCTATGGGCGATATCTATATTGTCCCTGGTGTCTATGTACGATGTCTGTATTGTCCCTGGTGTCTATGTACGATGTCTGTATTGTCCCTGGTGTCTATGGACGATATCTATATTGCCCATGGTGTCTATGGGCGATATCTATATTGCCCCATGGTGTCTATGGGGGATATCTATATTGCCCCTGGTGTCTATGGGCGATATCTATATTGTCCCTGGTGTCTATGGGCGATATCTATATTGCCCCTGGTGTCTACAGGCGATGCTTGTCTGTATTGTCCCTGGTGTCTATGTACGATGTCTGTCTGTATTGTCCCCGGTGTCTATGTACGATGTCTGTCTATATTGTCCCTGGTGTCTACAGGCGATGCCTGTTTGTATTGTCCCTGGTGTCTATGTACGATGTCTGTCTGTATTGTCCCTGGTGTCTATGTACGATGTCTGTCTGTGTTGTCCCTGGTGTCTATGTACGATGTCTTGTCTATATTGTCCCTGGTGTCTATGGGCGATGCCTGTCTATATTGCCCCTGGTGTCTACAGGCGATGTCTGTCTGTGTTGTCCCTGGTGTCTATGTACGATGTCTTGTCTATATTGTCCCTGGTGTCTACAGGCGATATCTATATTGCCCCTGGTGTCTATGGGCGATATCTATATTGCCCCTGGTGTCTATGGGCGATATCTATATTGCCCCTGGTGTCTATGGGCGATATATATATTGTCCCTGGTGTCTATGAGCGATATATATATTGCCCCTGGTGTCTATGGGCGATAGCTATATTATCCCTGGTGTCTACAGGCGATGCTTGTCTGTATTGTCCCTGGTGTCTATGGGAGATGTCTGTCTGTATTGTCCCTGGTGTCTATGTACGATGTCTGTCTATATTGTCCCTGGAGTCTACATGCGATGCCTGTTTGTATTGTCCCTGGTGTCTATGGGCGATATCTATATTGTCCCTGGTGTCTATGTACGATGTCTGTATTGTCCCTGGTGTCTATGTACGATGTCTGTATTGTCCCTGGTGTCTATGGACGATATCTATATTGCCCATGGTGTCTATGGGCGATATCTATATTGCCCCATGGTGTCTATGGGGGATATCTATATTGCCCCTGGTGTCTATGGGCGATATCTATATTGTCCCTGGTGTCTATGGGCGATATCTATATTGCCCCTGGTGTCTACAGGCGATGCTTGTCTGTATTGTCCCTGGTGTCTATGTACGATGTCTGTCTGTATTGTCCCCGGTGTCTATGTACGATGTCTGTCTATATTGTCCCTGGTGTCTACAGGCGATGCCTGTTTGTATTGTCCCTGGTGTCTATGTACGATGTCTGTCTGTATTGTCCCTGGTGTCTATGTACGATGTCTGTCTGTGTTGTCCCTGGTGTCTATGTACGATGTCTTGTCTATATTGTCCCTGGTGTCTATGGGCGATGCCTGTCTATATTGCCCCTGGTGTCTACAGGCGATGTCTGTCTGTATTGTCCCTGGTGTCTATGTACGATGTATGTCTATATTGCCCCTGTTGTCTATGTATGGGCGATGTCTGTCTATATTGTCCCTGGTGTCTATGTACGATGTCTGTCTATATTGCCCCTTGTGTCTACAGGCGATGCCTGTCTGTATTGTCCCCGGTGTCTATGGGCGATATCTATGTTGTCCTTGGTGTCTATGTACGATGTCTGTCTGTATTGTCCCTGGTGTCTACAGGCGATGCCTGTCTGTATTGTCCCCGGTGTCTATGTACGATGTCTGTCTATATTGCCCCTTGTGTCTACAGGCGATGCCTGTCTGTATTGTCCCCGGTGTCTATGGGCGATATCTATGTTGTCCTTGGTGTCTATGTACGATGTCTGTCTGTATTGTCCCTGGTGTCTATGTACGATGTATGTATGTATTGTCCCTGGTGTTTCTATACGATGTCTATATTGTCCCTGGTGTCTATGTACCATGTCTGTCTGTGTTGTCCCTGGTGTCTATGTACGATGTATGTATGTATTGTCCCTGGTGTTTCTATACGATGTCTATATTGTCCCTAGTGTCTATGTACCATGTCTGTCTGAGTTGTCCCTGGTGTTTATAAACGATGTCTGTATTGTCCCTGGTGTCTATATACGTTGTATGTTTGTATTGTCCCTGGTGTTTATATACGTTGTATGTTTGTATTGTCCTTGGTGTCTATGTGCGATGTCTGTATTGTCCCTGGTGTCTATATACGATGTATGTCTCTATTGCCCCTGGTGTCTATATACGTTGTATGTTTGTATTGTCCTTGGTGTCTATGTGCGATGTCTGTATTGTCCTTGGTGTCTATGTGCGATGTCTGTATTGTCCCTGGTGTCTATATACGATGTATGTCTGTATTGCCCCTGGTGTTTATATACGTTGTATGTTTGTATTGTCCTTGGTGTCTATGTGCGATGTCTGTATTGTCCCTGGTGTCTATGTACGATGTATGTCTCTATTGCCCCTGGTGTCTATATACGTTGTATGTTTGTATTGTCCTTGGTGTCTATGTGCGATGTCTGTATTGTCCTTGGTGTCTATGTGCGATGTCTGTATTGTCCCTGGTGTCTATATACGATGTATGTCTGTATTGCCCCTGGTGTTTATATACGTTGTATGTTTGTATTGTCCTTGGTGTCTATGTGCGATGTCTGTATTGTCCTTGGTGTCTATGTGCGATGTCTGTATTGTCCCTGGTGTCTATATACGATGTATGTCTGTATTGCCCCTGGTGTCTATATACGTTGTATGTTTGTATTGTCCTTGGTGTCTATGTGCGATGTCTGTATTGTCCCTGGTGTCTATATACGATGTATGTCTGTATTGTCCCTGGTGTCTATATACGATGTATGTCTGTATTGTCCCTGGTGTTTATATACGTTGTATGTTTGTATTGTCCTTGGTGTCTATGTGCGATGTCTGTATTGTCCCTGGTGTCTATATACGATGTATGTCTGTATTGTCCCTGGTGTCTATATACGATGTATGTCTGTATTGTCCCTGGTGTCTATATACGTTGTATGTTTGTATTGTCCTTGGTGTCTATGTGCGATGTCTGTATTGTCCCTGGTGTCTATATACGATGTATGTCTGTATTGTCCCTGGTGTCTATATACGATGTATGTCTGTATTGTCCCTGGTGTCTATATACGATGTATGTCTGTATTGTCCCTGGTGTCTATATACGATGTATGTCTGTATTGTCCCTGGTGTCTATATACGATGTATGTATTGCCCTTGGTGTCTATGTACGATGTCTGTATTGCCCCTGGTGTCTATGTGCGATGTCTGTATTGTCCTTGGTGTCTATGTACGATGTCTGTATTGTCCTTGGTGTCTATGTGCGATGTCTGTATTGTCCTTGGTGTCTATTACGATGTCTGTATTGTCCTTGGTGTCTATGTACGATGTCTGTATTTTCCATGGTGTCTATATACGATGTATGTATTGTCATTGGTGTCTATGTACGATGTATGTATTGTCCTTGGTGTCTATGTACGATGTCTGTATTTTCCATGGTGTCTATATACGATGTATGTATTGTCCTTGGTGTCTATGTACGATGTATGTATTGTTCTTGGTGTCTATATACGATGTATGTATTATCCTGGGTGTCTATATACGATGTCTGTATTGTCCCTGGTGTCTATATACGATGTATGTATTGTCCTTGGTGTCTATGTACGATGTCTGTATTTTCCATGGTGTCTATATACGATGTATGTATTGTCATTGGTGTCTATGTACGATGTATGTATTAACCTGGGTGTCTATATACGATGTCTGTCTGTGTGGTCCCTGATATCAAAAGAAAATGTATGTCTGTATTGTCCCTGGCGTCTGTGTACGATGTCTGTATTGTCCCTGATATCAAAAGACAATGTCTTTCTCTATTGTCCCTGGCGTCTGCGTACGATGTCTGTATTGTCCCTGGCGTCTGTGTACCATGTCTGTATTGTCCCCGGGCAATGTAAGCATGTGTTGTCCTTGGGGTGTATGGACGATGTCTGTGATGTCACTTGTGGTAAATAAGACACGATGTCATCTGTAGCCTTTGACACTAATGGACGATGTAGTGTTCTATAATATGTATGTTCTATATATCTAGAAACCAGACTATATGATTCGACTAACCACATTGTAGTTGAAACAAGGAGTATTACATTATACTATACAATGAAACCCCGCTAGTAACGTCTTAACCTGTCCGGAGTAACCAATTTCAATGAAGTTCGTTGTGATAATTCCGGGATAAATGTGATCTCCAGCAACCTCTGCTGGTGGTTAGATTTGTTTGTTTGTTTGTTTGTTTGTTTGTTGTTTAACGCCGCACTCATTAATATTCCAGCTATATGACGGCGGTCTGTAAATAATCGAGTCTGGACCAGACAATCCAGTGATTAACACCATGAGCGAGCCTGACCACCCGATCCCGTTAGTCGCCTTTTACGACAAGCAGAGTCGCCTTTTATTGCAAGCGTGGGTTGCTGAAGACCTATTCTACCCCGGATCTTCACAAAAAGTGACCAAATAGATCGGGTGGTCAGCCTCGGTGACTTTGATGGTTGTACGTCATCGCAACCGACGGCGTGGGTCGTTGCTCACAAAAGTAATCTCTGAATTGTCTGGTCCAGACGCGATTTACTACAGGCCGTCGAGTGCGAAGTAAAGCAACAACAAAAATAAAACCACGGCAGTTATGTTGATTAGTGGCACTTGTCATTAGTTACATATCCAGATTCTGGGGCCCGGGCACTCCAGTCGTCTACGGCGCCGCAATTCACTTTGTAGAGTTGCCTCCCTTGGGCACACCAGAACATATAGTCGTCGGTTCGAATCCCGGTTCGCCCCGATTATATTTCCAGGTTTGTCAGCATCATACCCGTGCTCGTGGGTTTCATCAAAATGGTAAGCGTCGGAGACATGCATCACGTCAGGCTTTCCTCCCACAGTTAAGCTGACGCGATATAACTGGAATAACTGTTGAAAACGGCGCTGAACCCAACTCACTCACTAATTTACTAAATGACGCATAAAATCAACACAACAAATTTAATCACTGATTAATTGAAGTATTTCGCATCTGAAGTATTTCGCATCCCACATTTAGCACGTTAACTGTTTAATACAATCCTAAACATGTCAAAATTATGGGCCAAGGAACGTGTTTAGGTTTCTGTTGAGGATCTAAACACATTTTATACAGTGTATTCGTCTCCGTGCCTACCCCCGCGGTGGGGTAGCCTAGTGAGTAAAACGTTGACTCGTCCCAACGTTTCTTTAGGACATTAGTTTATGGGTATCTTTCGTGATGTCTGTTCACTATAGCTAATGTACCAGTTGCAGTGTCTTTCTTACCCCGCTGTCGTGGCGGTAGGTTTGCGTACTATGATTAACATAAGTGTAAATTGAACAGGAGGAAAGAAGATACTTCTTACTTTAGATGTACTATTCAGCAGGGGCCGTCGAGTGGTTAAAGCGTTCGCTCGTCACGCCGAAGACCCGGGTTCGATTCCCCACATGGGTACAATGTGTGAAGCCCATTTCTTGTGTCCCCCGCCGTGATATTGCTGGAATATTGCTAAAAGCGGCGTTAAACCACACTCACTGCATATGACACTGCTTACAACTCGGTTTATTTTGTACGTAATGACCGAAGTGAGGCGACAGTGCTGAGATGCGTTCACCTATTTACGTCAAGTCATCACACTGGCTGAAGCTGCTCATGGTAATCTTGAAGCCTCATATACTGAATTCCTCGGCAGGGGATTATCTTGACTTGACATAGTCTTATCTCGTGTTTATATTTATGATTCATCTAGATTTATTGACGGTGCATACAATAATCTATTTATTTCGCATTCCTTGTGATAACCGCGCCTTGTGTTCCCGCTGGGAAGATAGGGATGCGTATATACGATTCTTTTAGGTAGAATTGGTACCTAATGACCCTCTCGTGTTAAAGATTTCAGGTCAGCGAGTTGGTGGCGAAAGATATAGGTGGGTGGGTGGCCGTGTTAGATACATTCTAGGGCTCGGTCCTGCCCCACACTCATGGCACATGTTACCTACGGCATCTCAACCTTATGCCTCTGTTCACCCAGCAATAAATGGGTACCCGGTAGTACGCGATGGCAAAGTGAGTCTTAACCTTCAATCGCCTCACGGACACCTTTGGTTGTATACTCCCAAGGAAGACGACAATGAAAGTCGAGTGCACAATGAATGAATGAATGAATGAATGAATGAATGAATGAATGGATGAATGATCTGTTGGCCAATTGTTGTGTTGCTCCATCAGTTCCAGTGACACATAATCTTCAACATCTACATTGCCAATTAACATGTAAAGCATGCATCTCTTTCTTCAAGAGCACATTCGTATTTCAATATCACATGACAGTCTTAGTCACGGGCAAATCTCTTGTATAATGGGCATTCACGTTAACATTAGTTCCAGAGGCAATCGTTATCATAACTGGAAGTTCATCTCGTCATTCTGTCCCCAGTAAAGTAACTTTGTAAAGTAAATGTCGAGCTTTTTAATTTCGTGACAGATCGTTTCTGAGAGAAAGATGGTTTTTTTCCAAAGCAACCCTTCATGAGAGTTTATAGCATTAACAACAATTTGTCACCACTTGAGCTTAGATGGAACCCCTCCACATAAATAATAATGAAAATCATGATGAAGTAGACCATCGTCATCAACATCTTCTTTGTCATTATAAAACGCACGCTATACGCAATTATTATTATTATTATTATTATTATTATTATTATTATTATTATTATTATTATTTACAGATTAAAATTTTAAAAATGCAGCAAAGACTGGCACAGTCAGGCTGGTCAGGCATTTTTTGGTGTTTTTATCTATTTTAATTCACTGTTACAGCCCCAGGGTACAGCCCCAGGGTAGACATGAAACTCTTTTACATAATTATTTTATCCAAACTAATTTCAAACAATGGTCTTGTGATGCTTTATGAAATTAAAAGGACATACACATCGCATTAAGGGCACTATCTACACAGGATAATGTATACAAGTTTGTACCAGATCAATGAGAATTACATCACTGCTTCTCTAAAAGACAATGATACAGCATACATACACCATTCACCCAGAACAATGTATACAAGTTTGTACCAGGTCAAGTACATGTGAATTACATCACTGATTCTCTAAAAGACAATGATACAGCATACATACACCATTCACCCAGAACAATGTATACAAGTTTGTACCAGGTCAAGTACATGTGAATTACATCACTGATTCTCTAAAAGACAATGATACAGCATACATACACCACTCACCCAGAACAATGTATACAAGTTTGTACCAGGTCGAGTACATGAGAATTACATCACTGCTTCTCAAAAAGACAATGATACAGCATCAATACACCACTCACCCAGAACAATGTATACAAGTTTGTACCAGGTCGAGTACATGAGAATTACATCACTGCTTCTCAAAAAGACAATGATACAGCATCCATACACCACTCACCCAGAACAATGTATACAAGTTTGTACCAGGTCAAGTACGTGAGAATTACATCACTGATTCTCTAAAAGACAATGATCTATTGTGGATAACACTTGCTGAGTACTTCGATTAAAATGAATACATATTTCAAAATTTTAACGAGAGTGTAATTCTCGTTTGAAATGGTTAAAGTTACTAGAAATACCCTCGACCTTGCATTTATTGATGAAATATTTGGCAAATAATATAATATAATCAAAGACTTTGTCAGTCACTTCTTTCAGTGGCATTTAGAAGTTGGTGTGATGAAGAAAGACGAGTTCTATGGATGAACAACTTCTTTATTACAATCCCAATGTCCATCCAATTAATCCACTAGCTTCCATCATCTCTATCAGTCTGCTGGTTGACTCTGTGTTCATAAGTCATTCACTGGCTTCCAATTATCTTAATCAGCTCTCTGTGTTTTTCAATAATTTACTGTATAAACTTTGATCTTAATAAGTATATATACCCATGTTGTTTCGCACTATCCCCCGTGTGCGAAATACGCATCAGTCGGAAAGCGCACGTTAAATCTCCAAACTAAGTAAGTAAGTAAGCACTATCCATCACTTGCTTGATAAAGGTGTTAGGATCTACACCGAAACGTCGCACTAATTGTAATAAACACAATTTTCACAACAACATAATATAAACTCTGTGTCATGTATATTACGCTCACATGCATGTGAACATTTATCTTAAAACCCATCCATCAGGGATTTCAAAATATGTTTTATATTCAAACATCAACATTATGAAGACGGGTGGGTATTATCTTTTACATTCGTGACCAACTCGTGTTATTCCGGGACAAGCCGAATAGCGACTCGTGCCCCTCTCGTAGCCATTTCTGCAACCGGGTTCCGTCTTTGCGCAAACGGGCATACCTAAAACAATTGCCAACTCGTTGTGTAATGGTTCACACATATTTCCCCATATATTATATATATATATTAGATACAATTTAAAGCAAATCTGGACATGGTGACTTATACAGTATGTTTGAACACATTTAACTGTGTCTTTGGTATATATTTAGATGCAAGACACATGAAAAAATCAAATATTATTTCTGAGGGATTCTTTGACAAAGAACTTGAAATCATACGCGCATTCTGATTGGTTTGTCGTATTTTCGCACATAACATTCATCGATAGGGGGACGAGTCTACTTGCAGGTTACGGAAAGGGGCGAGAGGTGACGAATGATCATGGCCATTTTTGCGACCGGGTTCCGTCTTTGCGCAAACGGGCATACCTAAAACAATTGTAAACTCGTTGTGTAATGGTTCACATTTTTTCCCCCATATATTATATATATTTCATATGCAATTTAAAGCACATCGGGACATGCGGAATTATACAGTATGATTGAACACATTTAACTGTGTCTTGGGTATATTTTTAGATGCAAGACATATGTATCATCAAAAATTATTTCTGAGGGATTCTTTGACAAAGAACTTGAAATCATACGCGCATTCTGATTGGTTTGTCGTATTTTCGCACATAACATTCATCGATAGGGGGACGAGTCTTAAAACCCATCCATCAGGGATTTCAAAATATGTTTTATATTCAAACATCAACATTATGAGAACGGGTGGGTATTATCTTTTACATTCGTGACCAACTCGTGTTATTCCGGGACAAGCCATGCAGGTTACGGAAAGGGGCGGGTGGTGACGCATGTATCTTTTAGTGAATGGCAGGTAGCAGGTTGTCAGTGTAACAAATGGCCTCATTCACTAGTATATCAGGTGCTGCATGGAATAATATTTACAGTTAAGAAGAACGAAGACATAACATAACTGGCAAAGTTCTCAAGACAGGTTACATCCGAATATTTTAACACTCTAACCAGTGTGTCTTTACGATTATTACCAGTAATAAAGTCTAAATATGGGAAATAGTTTGAGCGATATCTTCATAAATAGGGCACAAGAGAATGAAATGAATTTCATTTTCAACTGCCCTTAACTTGGACAAAACCGGAGTGTCTTATCTATGCCACCCCTCCTTCCCGTGTTATGTATAATTCCCTATTATGTGAACGCGTTTACTAATGTGCACATATTTACACCAGAAGCAAATTTGCATCATGTCTGGAGCAGGTGCAAATTTAAATGTAAATTTTCACTGTATGTATGTTGTCACTCGAACGTTTATGCCAACGTCAGAGGATGATCTTATTTATATATATGTTGATTTGTCAACACCAAACAAACTGTCAACAGTTCTGTCTTCTGAATATGACGCAATTCAGTATACAATAATATCAACTTTTATGCGGAGCTGGGCGGACGGTATTTTCTTTGGGTTTTAAGGGGTCAACATTTTAATTAAAGACATGTTGCATCATGCGAAGATTTCTGTCAGATTGCTCTCCTCTCTCTCGACTTTGTTTGGAAAACAAGTCACGAAAAGATTGATGAATATGTGTTCCTTATACCATTAACATACCTTATTTACACACCTAAGTTCATTTTCATGTGAACACATAGTAAATTTACATATGCACACGTATGTATGTTTACACATGTGCAAAATTACTTTCGTGTGTAAATGTTGTGCATGTAAATGGAGTTGCGTCCCTTGGTCACGCCAGGAACTTATGATCCTTGGTTCGAATCCCGGCTCGCCCCAATTAGGTTTCTATGTTTGTCAGCACCATACCCGTGCTCGTGGGTTTCACCGAAGTAGTGAACGTTACACCCCGTTCACATTCGCCTCTATACATATGTGTGTATATGTGCATACGTGTGTGGAAATGCATGCGTGAGTATACTTGTCATGTAAACGCGTTTACTCATATGTGTATATTTACACCAGGAGCAAATTTGAATCATGTCTGGAGCAGGTGCAAATGTAAATGTAAATTTACTTATACGCACGTATGTATAGTTACACATGTTAGAAATTACTTACATTAGTAAACGTTGTGCTTGTGAACGCGGTATTAGAGGCCTGTACCCTCCCAACAATACGATCATTATTTGCTATGAAAGGAGGGCTATACGATCTTGGAAATCCTGAACAGCGTAAAATGATATTTGGCTTTCTTTCACGGAATTTGAATATCTTTGATTTCATTTCAGAATCGCTAGAAGACAAGAACACTCTCCAGTTCCAGTTAAACGCCAACGGGAACAGTTCTCCGATCGAGGTGAAAAGTGCTAGTCTTTTTATTCGAATAAAAACGAAGAAGGCCGAAGGCAACGAAAAGCCCCCGAAGTCTAACAAATCCAGGAAGAAAAACAATTCACAGAGGAAAATAAAACTGCTGATTCGACACTTTGACCGGAAGCGGAAGCGTTTCCGGAGGGTCACCCTTCTCAAGGCCAGCATTAGGAAAACAAAATGGCTGAAACTTCACATACCGCAGTCTTCAGTGCAGCGAGACTTGAATTCGGGAAATAAGACTATTTTACTGAAGGTCACGTGTAAGAGGTGTAAACAAAGTTTGAGTCTTGACCTTCTCTACAAGAAGAACGCCAAGAAAAACAAAATAGGGAAACGTCGGAAGTCCAAAAAACGACGTTTGAGTCACACGCGACCTTTCCTCGTGGTGTACACGAAACCCCAGATTTCCACGCGACCCCGTCGTAACCTTGACGACTGCTCAGTCGCCAACATGTCACACTGCTGCACGAGACAAATGTACGTCGATTTTCGAGAGATAGGCTGGGACAACTGGATATTGTATCCACCGGGCTTCACAACATCAACATGTGATGGTGGGTGCGATACATCCACGGCGCATGTCGTGACCTCAAATCAAGCGTCACGTGGTCGTAATTCGACGAATCAGGAAGTGGCGTGTCGACCTACTTCGACCGAACCCTTGACCGTGGTCTACTATAAAAGAATCAACGTAATCGTCCGACGAACCATCCCAAATTTGGTCGATGGCAACTGTGGGTGTGTTTAATTCACGCACATTCTTAACTTATAAACATATGACCACAGACGCTACTGCGAAAAATAAATAAGTGGACCTTTCTGTCGGAAATGCGTTTTAATCATATCTGCTTTCAATATGTCATTTGATCGGATGAAGAAATGCCCGTTTAACAAGATTGGGTTTCTTGGCTCTGTTCTTTGTGTTGTGCGTATTGATATATAAACTGTAAGAGACGTTTTTCCTGTCATGAGATGTTGTATGACTAAAGGGTTATTGACATATTGAATCCAATCTCATTAAAATCAGATCTTAGTTCTCGCTATCGCTAAACAAAGATCTGAAGACATCCCATTACGGGTCACGTCAGAACGACCTTTCATCCGACCAATCAAAGCGCAGCTTACCAGATCATGAAAGTGACAGTCGGAATGTGTTTTCTAATCATGCAACCTCGAAAACGTTAACATGGGGTATGCCGAACGACAGTTACGGCCCGTACGACTGATTCCGTCAAAATCATCGTCTACCTCTCGCTTCCATTCGAGAAACATTTGAACAGAAGAGGTGTTGCACAGTACATGGGAAGCACTGCCATACAATCACAACCATATATTAGACCTTCCGGAATGTTGGTTTGTTCAGTTTTCAAAATATTAATCGAGAACTGTGTCAACATATATTTCAAGGGTAGTCTGAAATGGAAGTCGCCACGTAGAAATTAGTGCCGTAAAGTCGAGAAAGCTGCTTTCTAATTGGCTGATGTCGACTTCTTGTTAGTCATTTCAGTGGTCGGTCAAAGTTCACGAAAGGTCGTTATGATGTGACCCGTAAAGCCTCAGATCTTTGTTTAGCGAAAGCGAGAACTAAGATCTGATTTTGAATATTAAATCCGAAATCGTTTGTAGGAGACATTTGTTATGGTAAAATATACTTGAAGCTCAACTGGTCACAGATCAGTGAGCTTATGAAATGTCGCCGCATTCATCGTACGACTCGCGGTCACGTCATACATTGTGTGTTTTGAGATGTTAACTTCAACAAATGTAAATGGATTGTGACTAAAGTTTATTTGACGTCTATTGTGGAAGCAGGCAGATATTCAAGGGAGGCAATCCTCCATAATCTTAAACGCGTTTGATATGTAGTCTAAACGTTGTAATTATTGCACTGAGTGAAAATTGGGAAATTGTGTTTGTGGAAGTTTTGTTCTAGACTTATCTACATCGTAAAATTGGAGTTGGTAGACAAAAAGGTGTATGAATAACCTAAATCTAAATGTCTGGACCTGCTAATTTTACCGGACCACGCCCCCGTAGGTCAAAGGTTTTCTTTTTGCGGCCATTATGCACAGAAACATTATGGTCACTATTCCAATCACTTCTAAAGTATATGGAAATGTTAATGTGTGACTCACTAACTACGGCAGTGATGGTTCGACAGTTGCTAGCCAAACTGATCGTCATTGTCGCCAATATGTCTACCAGCTTTAATGCGACATTAAGAAAAAGGATTTATGTTAACCGGTATCTTATCTAACGGTTGTCCCATCTCCATGCAATGCCATCATGTCTGGTAGAGCTACCACGTCTTAGCAAGTCGTAATTATTAATCCAATGGCCACTCATATTTTATAAGTGATCTGTAGTTGTTTCTACCTCAAGTAAGACGTTCAGTATTAAGCATGTGTGATGTTTTATATTTTATTTCCGTGTACTGTAATGATTTTGTTTAGAATGCCATCGTGTTATGTTGCAACTTAATACTTTAACGTGATTTGTAATAAAAGACCTTACGTTTTACAAAAGGGCATATCTCATTCATTTGTGGACATCCCTGGGGGATTGAGTCAGCATACTTAACACTATTCTGGCTGATGAACACACTGAACACATGTGGGAATCGAACCAGGGTGGTTAAAGCGTATACTCGTTGTGACGAAGCCCAGCTCCACAAAGCGAGCTCAGCGATACGTCACGGCGCTAAGATCGCTTTGTAGAACACGATCAAGGACATTCGGCGTGACGAGAGTGAGCGTAAGCCTCTGGGGTACCTATCCCCCTCCCACGTCGACGAGGGCGTGACGTCGTACGACGCTTCTCAGAACATGTCCAAAAATGTAACTCAGTGGATAGTGCCAAGACAGTTTTGTAAAACTAGGCCCACGGCCTCTTTACTCAAGTTTGGATATAACGTGTCCCGTCAGCGACAGTCAAGTCCTGATATAACGTGTCCCGTCAGCGACAGTCAAGTCCTGATATAACGTGTCCCGTCAGCCACAGTCAAGTCCTGATATAACGTGTCCCATCAGCTACAGTCAATCCCTGATATAACGTGTCCCGTCAGCGACAGTC
Organism: Haliotis cracherodii; assembly: GCF_022045235.1. Lineage (NCBI taxonomy): Eukaryota > Metazoa > Mollusca > Gastropoda > Lepetellida > Haliotidae > Haliotis > Haliotis cracherodii. Next base: position 8,818,290 of record NW_027266272.1, read on the forward strand.
AAGTCCTGATATAACGTGTCCCATCAGCGAAAGTCAAGTCCCGATATAACGTGTCCCATCAGCGACAGTCAAGTCCTGATATAACGTGTCCCGTCAGCTATAGTCAAGTCCTGATATAACGTGTCCCGTCAGCGACAGTCAAGTCCTGATATAACGTGTCCCGTCAGCGACAGTCAAGTCCTGATATACCGTGTCGCGTCAGCGACAGTCAAGTCCTGATATAATGTATCCCATCAGCGACAGTCAACTCCTGATATAACGTGTCCTGTCAGCTATAGTCAAGTCCAGAAATAACGTGTCCTGTCAGCGAAAGTCAAGTCCTGATATAACGTGTCCCATCAGCGACAGCCAAGTCCTGATATAACGTGTCCCGTCAGCGACAGTCAAGTCCTGATATAACGTGTCCCGTCAGCTATAGTCAACTCCTGATATAACGTGTCCTGTCAGCGACAGTCAAGTCCTGATATAACGTGTCCCGTCAGGTATAGTCAAGTCCTGATATAACATGTCCCATCAGCGACAGTCAGGTCCTGATATAACGTGTCCCGTCAGCTATAGTCAAGTCCTGATATAACGTGTCCCGTCAGCTATAGTCAAGTCCTGATATAATGTGTCCCGTCAGCTATAGTCAAGTCCAGACATAACGTGTCCCATCAGCGAAAGTCAAGTCCTGTTATAACGTGTCCCGTCAGCGACAATCAAGTCCAGATATAACGTGTCCCGTCAGGTAAAGTCAAGTCCTGATATAACATGTCCCATCAGCGACAGTCAGGTCCTGATATAATGAGTCCCGTCAGCTATAGTCAAGTCCTGATATAACGTGTCCCGTCAGCTATAGTCAAGTCCTGATATAACGTGTCCTGTCAGCTATAGTCAAGTCCTGATATAACGTGTCCCGTCAGCTATAGTCAAGTCCAGATATAACGTGTCCCGTCAGCTATAGTCAAGTCCTGATATAATGTGTCCCGTCAGCTATAGTCAAGTCCAGACATAACGTGTCCCATCAGCGAAAGTCAAGTCCTGATATAACGTGTCCCGTCAGCGACAATCAAGTCCAGATATAACGTGTCCCGTCAGGTAAATTCAAGTCCTGATATAACATGTCCCATCAGCGACAGTCAGGTCCTGATATAATGAGTCCCGTCAGCTATAGTCAAGTCCTGATATAACGTGTCCCGTCAGCTATAGTCAAGTCCTGATATAACGTGTCCTGTCAGCTATAGTCAAGTCCTGATATAACGTGTCCCGTCAGCTATAGTCAAGTCCAGATATAACGTGTCCCGTCAGCTATAGTCAAGTCCTGATATAATGTGTCCCGTCAGCTATAGTCAAGTCCAGACATAACGTGTCCCATCAGCGAAAGTCAAGTCCTGATATAACGTGTCCCGTCAGCGACAATCAAGTCCAGATATAACGTGTCCCGTCAGCGAAAGTCAAGTCCTGATATAACGTGTCCCGTCAGCGACAGTCAAGTCCTGATATAACGTGTCCCGTCAGCTATAGTTAAGTCCAGATATAACGTGTCCCGTCAGCGACAGTCAAGTCCCGATATAACGTGTCCCGTCAGCTATAGTCAAGTCCTGATATAACGTTTCCCGTCAGCTATAGTCAAGTTCTGATATAACGTGTCCCATCAGCTATAGTCAAGTCCTGATATAACGTGTCCCGTCAGCTATAGTCAAGTCCTAAGATAACGTGTCCCATCAGCTATAGTCAAGTTCAGATATAACGTGTCCCTTCAGCAACAGTCAAGTCCTGATATAACGTGTCCTGTCAGCTATAGTCAAGTCCTGATATAACGTGTCCTGTCAGCTATAGTCAAGTCCAGATATAACGTGCCCTGTCAGCGAAAGTCAAGTCCTGATATAACGTGTCCCGTCAGCGACAGTCAATCCCTGATATAACGTGTCCCATCAGCAACAGTCAAGTCCTGATATAGCGAGGCCCAGTGCTTCTTCACAGTCAAGTCCCGATATAACGTGTCCCGTCAGCGACAGTCAATCCCTGATATAACGTGTCCCGTCAGCAACAGTCAAGTCCTGATATAGCGAGGCCCAGTGCTTCTTCACAGTCAAGTCCCGATATAACGTGTCCCGTCAGCGACAGTCAATCCCTGATATAACGTGTCCCGTCAGCTATAGTCAAGTCCTGATATAGCGAGGCCCAGTGCTTCTTCACAGTCAAGTCCCGATATAACGTGTCCCGTCAGCGACAGCCAAGTCCTGATATAACGTGTCCCGTCAGCTATAGTCAAGTCCTGATATAACGTGTCCCGTCAGCGAAAGTCAAGTTCTGATATAACGTGTCCCATCAGCGACAGTCAATCCCTGATATATCGTGTCCCGTCAGCTACATTCAAGTCCTGATAGAGCGAGGCTTAGTGTGTGTCCTTGCAGTGTGGTTAGTGTGATGTAGTGTGGTGTAGTGTAGTGAAGTGGTTAGTGTGATGTAGTGTGGTGTAGTGTAGTGAACTGGTTAGTGTGATGTAGTGTGGTGTAGTGTAGTGAAGTGGTTAGTGTGATGTAGTGTGGTGTAGTGTAGTGAAGTGGTTAGTGTGATGTAGTGTGGTGTAGTGTAGTGAAGTGGTTAGTGTGGTGTAGTGTAGTGAAGTGGTTAGTGTGATGTAGTGTGGTGTAGTGTAGTGAAGAGGTTAGTGTGGTGTAGTGTAGTGAAGTGGTTAGTGTGATGTTGTGTGGTGTAGTGTAGTGAAGTGGTTAGTGTGATGTAGTGTGGTGTAGTGTAGTGAAGTGGTTAGTGTGATGTAGTGTGGTGTAGTGTAGTGAAGTGGTTAGTGTGATGTAGTGTGGTGTAGTGTAGTGAAGTGGTTAGTGTGATGTAGTGTGGTGAAGTGTGGTTAGTGTGATGTAGTGTGGTGAAGTGGTCAGTGTGATGTAGTGTGGTGTAGTGTAGTGAAGTGGTTAGTGTGGTGCAGTGTGGTTAGTATGATGTAGTGTGGTGAAGTGTGGTTAGTGTGATGTAGTGTGGTGAAGTGGTCAGTGTGATGTAGTGTGGTGTAGTGTAGTGAAGCGGTTAGTGTGATGTAGTGTGGTGAAGTTGTTAGTGTGGTGTAGTGTAGTGAAGTGGTTAGTGTGGTGTTGTGTGGTGAAGTTGTTAGTGTGGTGTAATGTGATGAAGCGGTTAGTTTGGTGTAGTGTGGTGAAGTGGTTAGTGTGGTTAGTGTGATGAAGCGGTTAGTTTGGTGTAGTGTGGTGAAGTGGTTAGTGTGGTTAGTGTGGTGTAGTGTAGTGAAGCGGTTAGTGTGATGTAATTTGGTGTAGTGTAGTGAAGTGGTTAGTGTGGTGTTGTGTGGTGAAGTTGTTAGTGTGGTGTAGTGTGGTGAAGCGGTAAGTGTGATGTAGTGTGGTGAAGTGGTAAGTGTGATGTAGTGTGGTGAAGCGGTTAGTGTGGTTTAGTGTGGTGAAGTGGTTAGTTTGGTGTAGTGTGGTGAAGTGGTTAGTGTGGTGTAGTGTGGTGTTGTGTGGTGAAGTTGTTAGTGTGGTGTTGTGTGGTGAAGTTGTTAGTGTGGTGTAGTGTGGTGAAGCGGTAAGTGTGATGTAGTGTGGTGAAGCGGTTAGTGTGGTTTAGTGTGGTGAAGTGGTTAGTTTGGTGTAGTGTGGTGAAGTGGTTAGTGTGGTGTGGTGTGGTGAAGTGGTTAGTTTGGTGTAGTGTGGTGAAGTGGTTAGTGTGGTGTACTGTGGTGAAGTGGTTAGTGTGGTTAGTGTGGTGTAGTAAGGTGAAGTGTTTAGTGTGGTGAAGTGGTTAGTTTGGTGTTGTGTGGTGTAGTGTGGTGAAGTGGTTAGTGTGGTGTTGTGTGGTGAAGTTGTTAGTGTGGTGTTGTGTGGTGAAGTGGTTAGTTTGGTTAGTGTAGTGAAGTTGTTAGTGTGGTGTTGTGTGGTGAAGTGGTTAGTGTGATGTAGTGTGGTGAAGTGGTTAGTGTGGTGTAGTGTGGTGAAGCGGTTAGTGTCATGTAATTTGGAGCAGTGTGGTGAAGTGGTTAGTTTGGTGTAGTGTGGTGAAGTGGTTAGTGTGGTGTAGTGTGGTGAAGTGGTTAGTGTGGTGTTGTGTGGTGAAGCTGTTAGTGTGGTGTAGTGTGGTGAAGCGGTTAGTGTGGTGTAGTGTGGTTAAGCGGTTAGTGTGGTGTAGTGTGGTGAAGCGGTTAGTGTCATGTAATTTGGAGCAGTGTGGTGAAGTGGTTAGTTTGGCGTAGTGTGGTGAAGTGGTTAGTGTGGTGTAGTGTGGTGAACTGGTTAGTGTGGTGTTGTGTGGTGAAGCGGTTAGTGTGATGTAGTGTGGTGAAGCGGTTAGTGTGGTGTAGTGTGGTGAAGCGGTTAGTGTGATGTAATTTGATGTAGTGTGGTGAAGTGGTTAGTTTTGTGTAGTGTGGTGAAGTGGTTATTGTGGTGTTGTGTGGTGAAATGGTTAGTGTGGTGTAGTGTGGTGAAGTGGTTAGTGTGGTTAGTCTGGTGTAGTAAGGTGAAGTGTTTAGTGTGGTGAAGTGGTTAGTTTGGTGTAGTGTGGTGAACTGGTTAGTTTGGTGTAGTGTGGTGTAGTGTGGTGAAGTTGTTAGTGTGGTGTTGTGTGGTGAAGTTGTTAGTGTGGTGTTGTGTGGTGAAGTTGTTAGTGTGGTGTAGTGTGGTGAAGCGGTTAGTTTGGTGTAGTGTGGTGTAGTGTGGTGAAGTGGTTAGTGTGGTGTTGTGTGGTGAAGTTGTTAGTGTGGTGTTGTGTGGTGAAGTTGTTAGTGTGGTGTAGTGTGGTGAAGCGGTTAGTTTGGTGTAGTGTGGTGTAGTGTGGTGAAGTTGTTAGTGTGGTGTAGTGTGGTGAAGCGGTTAGTTTGGTGTAGTGTGGTGTAGTGTGGTGAAGTTGTTAGTGTGGTGTAGTGTGGTGAAGTTGTTAGTGTGGTATAGTGTGGTGAAGTTGTTAGTGTGGTGTAGTGTGGTGAAGCGGTTAGTTTGGTGTAGTGTGGTGTAGTGTGGTGAAGTGGTTAGTGTGGTGTTGTGTGGTGAAGTTGTTAGTGTGGTGTTGTGTGGTGTAGTGTGGTGTAGTGTGGTGAAGTTGTTAGTGTGGTGTAGTGTGGTGAAGTTGTTAGTGTGGTGTAGTGTGGTGAAGCGGTTAGTTTGGTGTAGTGTGGTGTAGTGTGGTGAAGTGGTTAGTGTGGTGTTGTGTGGTGAAGTTGTTAGTGTGGTGTAGTGTGGTGAAGTTGTTAGTGTGGTGTAGTGTGGTGAAGTTGTTAGTGTGGTTAGTGTGGTGTAGTTGTTAGTGTGGTGTAGTGTGGTGAAGTTGTTAGTGTGGTGTAGTGTGGTGAAGTTGTTAGTGTGGTGTAGTGTGGTGAAGTGGTTAGTGTGGTGTTGTGTGGTGAAGTTGTTAGTGTGGTGTAGTGTGGTGAAGTTGTTAGTGTGGTGTAGTGTGGTGAAGTTGTTAGTGTGGTGTAGTGTGGTGAAGTTGTTAGTGTGGTGTAGTGTGGTGAAGTGGTTAGTGTGGTTAGTGTGGTGTAGTAAGGTGAAGTGTTTAGTGTGGTGAAGCGGTTAGTTTGGTGTAGTGTGGTGTAGTGTGGTGAAGTTGTTAGTGTGGTGTAGTGTGGTGAAGTTGTTAGTGTGGTATAGTGTGGTGAAGTTGTTAGTGTGGTGTAGTGTGGTGAAGTGGTTAGTGTGGTTAGTGTGGTGTAGTAAGGTGAAGTGTTTAGTGTGGTGAAGCGGTTAGTTTGGTGTAGTGTGGTGTAGTGTGGTGAAGTGGTTAGTGTGGTGTTGTGTGGTGAAGTTGTTAGTGTGGTGTTGTGTGGTGAAGTTGTTAGTGTGGTATAGTGTGGTGAAGTTGTTAGTGTGGTGTAGTGTGGTGAAGTGGTTAGTGTGGTTAGTGTGGTGTAGTAAGGTGAAGTGTTTAGTGTGGTGAAGCGGTTAGTTTGGTGTAGTGTGGTGTAGTGTGGTGAAGTGGTTAGTGTGGTGTTGTGTGGTGAAGCTGTTAGTGTGGTGTAGTGTGGTGAAGCGGTAAGTGTGATGTAGTGTGGTGAAGCGGTTAGTGTGGTTTAGTGTGGTGAAGTGGTTAGTTTGGTGTTGTGTGGTGAAGTGGTTAGTGTGGTGTAGTGTGGTGAAGTGGTTAGTGTGGTTAGTGTGGTGTAGTAAGGTGAAGTGTTTAGTGTGGTGAAGTGGTTAGTTTGGTGTAGTGTGGTGAAGTTGTTAGTGTGGTGTTGTGTGGTGAAGTTGTTAGTGTGGTGTTGTGTGGTGAAGTTGTTAGTGTGGTGTTGTTTGGTGAAGTTGTTAGTGTGGTGTTGTGTGGTGAAGTTGTTAGTGTGGTGTTGTGTGGTGAAGTTGTTAGTGTGGTGTAGTGTGGTGAAGCGGTTAGTTTGGTGTAGTGTGGTGTTGTGTGGTGAAGTTGTTAGTGTGGTGTTGTGTGGTGAAGTTGTTAGTGTGGTGAAGTGTGGTGAAGTGGTTAGTGTGGTGTAGTGTGGTGAAGTTGTTAGTGTGGTGAAGTGTGGTGAAGTGGTTAGTGTGGTGTTGTTTGGTGAAGTTGTTAGTGTGGTGTTGTGTGGTGAAGTGGTTAGTGTGGTGTTGTGTGGTGAAGTTGTTAGTGTGGTGTAGTGTGGTTGGTGTGGTTAGTGTGGTGAACTGGTTAGTGTGGTGTTGTTTGGTGAAGTTGTTAGTGTGGTGTTGTGTGGTGAAGTGGTTAGTGTGGTGTTGTGTGGTGAAGTTGTTAGTGTGGTGTAGTGTGGTTGGTGTGGTTAGTGTGGTGAAGTGGTTAGTGTGGTGTTGTTTGGTGAAGTTGTTAGTGTGGTGTTGTTTGGTGAAGTTGTTAGTGTGGTCTAGTGTGTTGAAGTGGTTAGTGTGGTGAAGTGGTTGGTGTGGTGTAGTGTGGTGAAGTGGTTATTGTGGTGTTGTGTGGTGAACTGGTTAGTGTGGTGTTGTGTGGTGAAGTGGTTAGTGTGGTGTAGTGTGGTATTTATTGTTTGTTTGTTTAATTGTTGTTTAACGCCGCACTCAGCAATATTCCAACTACATGACAGCGGTCTGTAAGTAATCGAGTCTCGACCAGACAATCCAGTGATGAGTTGGAGAATAGGTCTTCAGCAACCCATGCTTGGTTGATGCATGTCATCGATCTTAATTACGTGGATCGGTGCTCATGATGTCAATCACTGGATTGTCAGGTCCAGACTCGATTTTTTACAGACCGCCCTCATATAGCTGGAATATTGCTGAGTGCGGTTTTAAACAACAAACAAACATATGACACAAGATGTTACACTTTAATTTAACTGTGGCAAATATCTTTCCTAAAGTACACTGAAGCATGTTTACTTGGCACAGAAGGAACCTAGTCTCAACAACAGACGGGTTTTTAGTCGTGTCTCAAATTGGTAAATTGCACCCGTTAAACAATCCTCCATTACAGAACGAGGCTTGAAATGAAGATGGGGGGCGGTGTGCCCGCACTCAAAGGAAAGATAAGACAACTAACGGGATCTCCGTTTGATGTGGAGAAGCTAGTCTGACTGAAGACACCCACAGAATCGGAACGCCAGACTTTGGACTTTTGCCGAGACGTGGCCCTTATTCATTTGCGGAGGAATTGGATCCAGAACTGCGTGACATGCCATGCGCGTAGTAATATTTTTCTAGCTATCCGGGCCGTGAGAAGTTGTGAATGAAAAATGTTGCGCATGCGCCTTGGGGTGCGATCTGACTGCAAACAGGTTCACTGTATATGCGCTGATTTCAGCAGACAGTGTCTAGTTTGTTTTCCCGAACCCTCCATCCTAACTCCCAGCTGTTAAACCAACCATTCTTATAAATCTTCGTGTCTGAAGTTATTCTTGTATGCAAATGACGAAAAAGGGTAGTTTGTAGGAGGGAAAAACGTCCATTACACGATAAGTAGCCAAATGCCTGTCTACATTGTATATCAATCGTGAATATATTTCTTGGTCTATATATATTCAGCATGATTGTTATCGAAATAATTTTGGTGCAATCTCATTGTCTTCTTTAACTTCCGGGTTACTAAATTAGATACAAACAAGTTGATGTCTCGAAATAGTCCGGTGCCTCAATGCACTGCCTGGAACGTGGAGAGATGTCACGTATGAACCATCTCCGATTGCAATCATGCATTGTTGAAATATCCCTATGACTGTGCGCATCTTCAGTCCTTGAGGCAAAGAATGTGCGTTGAAGTTGAGGATTTCAACTGAGTGAGTGAGTGAGTATGGTTTTACGCCGCTTTTAGCAACATTCCAGCAATATCGCGGCGGGGGGCACCAGAAATTAGCTTCACACATTGTACCCATGTCGGGAATCGAACCCGGGTCTTCGGCGTGACGAGCGAACGCTTTAACCACTAGGCTACCCGACCGCCCCGATTTCAACTGAAGATATTGCAATTCGCTCTCATTACATGACGCAGCTAAATCGGTTGTGTGTGTGTTGGGGTGGGCTGGGGTGGGGGGGGGGAGGGGTGGTGGGGGTGGTTAGAGGGTTGGAGGAGGATTTGAGGGGCTTCAAAAACAATTACACATTGTCCTGATTGGAGTGGGTGAGGTATGAAGTGAAATGGGGTTTAACGTCGCGTTCAAGGTTATTGCATTTACATAGCGACGCGCATGCGTGTTTGTGTGGATGCTTGTAGTCCGGACTAAGGCCTATTTTATGGTGCTAGCCCTCTGAGATTTCATGCCGCAGTTTAACACGGATGCACCAGGCAGGGTAACAACAAGTACCATCTTTGAACGTATTTTGTTATCACGCGGTTGGAGATCGAACCCACGGAAGCGGCCCTGTACAGAGAGCGACAGGGTGTGTTGGGTTTAACGTCGCCTTAAAGAGTATTTCGGTTTTATGAAAGTGTTGCAGCTTATGATAACTGCACCCGTGGTAGACGTACACCATCCGGGGATCGTTATCAGGGGAAACTAGGATTCGAACCCACGACCAGGGAATCAGTGTCAAGCGTGACCTGGGTGAGATGAAATGGGTTTTGAGGTGGCGTTCAAAATTATTTTACTTATGTTGTGTTTCTTGCTTAACTGGGGGCACTGGTGGCCCAGTCGTCTAAGGCGCCGCGATTCGCTGTGCAGAGTTGCGTCCCTTGGGCACGCCAGAAACCTATGATTGTGGGTTCGAATCCCGGTTCGCCCCGATTATGTTTCTAGATTTGTCAGCACCATACCCGTGCTCGTGCGTTTCACCGAAGTGGTAAACGTCTAAGACCTGCATCACTTCGGGCTTTCCTCCCACATTAAGCAGACACACCGTGATATAACTGGAATACTGTTAAAAGCGGCGTTAAACCCAACTCACTCACTCACTCTTGCTTAACGCTTCACCCGCCAATGTTTTTAGTCATATATATATATGACAGTGGCCTGTATATATTCTAATCTCGACAAGACAATCCAGTGTTTGACATCATGAGCATCAATGTATGCAGTGGGATACGATGACGTGCATCAACCATGTCAGCGAGCATCACCACCCGATCCCGTTAGTCGCCTCTTACGACAAGGATAGTCGCCTCTTAGGGCAAGCATGGGTTGCTGAAGACCTATTCTAACCCGAATTTTCACTTATGCAGCAGTTTGCACACAAATACTGCATATACTAAACTGCCGGGCAAACATTGGATTTGATAAAAAAAAAATTACAAACGGTATCAAAAAGTTACTAAGCTGGAAAAAAGTCGCCGAAACACCTCAAACATAAGGTCCAAAACACATCTATGATACCATTTCTTTGTTTTTTACATTTTTAGCTACCGTTTTATTTATTTATTTGTTTTATTTATCCGACAGTGTTTTAATGTCCGTTTTTCAGTGCTTGTCTTGTGAGATACAAACCCTAGGTTTAAATGAACCCCCATTCAGACACTGACTCAGACTCTGAGCTGACCAATCATTGTTTTATCCTCTTAATGCGGAGCGCTGGGTAGTCAGCGTGGTCGTAGACTGTTTGGCGATGGAAGGGAGGTCGTCAACACCGTCACGGTAGGATGGCTTCCTGTAACTATCAGGGAAATACACTTCTATATTTGAGCTATGAATGAGTTGGGTTTCAGGTCGCTTTAAACAGTCATATCACGGCGTGTCAGCTTCAAGGAAAGCATGAAGTGATGCAGGTCTCAGACATTTACCACTTCGGTGAAACCCACGAGCACAGGTATGATGCTGACAAACCTAGAAACATGGGAACAGGGATTCGAACCCACGACCATAGGTTTCTGGTGTGTCCAAGGGACATTTTTAAAAAGGTTGTCCCAGACTATATTTTAGTATAAGAACGCATATACAGTGAAAGTCGCCTGGACTGGACTTCTGTTGGAGGGAAAGTTTCGTGCGGTTTAGACAGAGGTCCGGAGTAATAAGATTTTAGTAGGAGATTAAACTGTGAAAAGGATAAGGCTGGCACATATTGTATTTGTCGTACGACATTTGAGATAGGTGAGGTGAAATTTGGTTTAACGTTGCGTCCAAGATTATTGCACTTATATAGCGACGTGTGTACGTGTGTGTGTGTGTGTGTGTGTGGCTGCTTGTACTAGTCCGGACTGATGCCGATTTATAGTGCTAGCACACTGAGATACCATGCCGCAGTTTAACATGAATACCCTACTCAGACACAGTATACTGACTCCGAGCGCCGACCAGTACTTGTTTTAGCCCTTAATGCCGAGCGCCAGACACATTTGAGATAAAAAAATATGGTCCTGAATTGACAGAAATATGTCAGTCAGTCACTGAATTGGTACTTTTGTGCAACCCATAGACACGGATATGGTGCTGACATACCTAGAAACATGACCTGACAAACCTCGGGGCGAACCGAGATGCTAACACACAATCATAGGATTCTGGCGAGCCCAAGGGGTGCAACTCTGAGCAGCGAATTGCTGCGCCTTAGGCGACTGCGCCACTCAGGAATATTAATGATAATGTTTATGAAGACGAAGAAGAAGAATGTGTGCGATATTAATGTAGCAATAGTGAGCTTTGTTCATTTAAACGCCTTTTCTCAAAGAAACGGGGCGGTCGGGTAGCCTAGTGGTTAAAGCGTTCGCTCGTCAAGCCGAAGACCCGGGTTCGATTCCTGTCGTGGGTACAATGTGTGAAGCCCATTTCTGTGATATTGCTGGAATATTGCTAAAAGCGGCGTAAAACCATACCCACTCACTCACGCACTCTCAAAGAAACGGTCATCAGAATGCCCTCACACCAAGACTGTCCGGATTGTGGGACTCGACACGCTCTTATTGCAAGTGGGAACGGTATTCTACATACCAGGTAGTGAACGTGCTTCGTGGAGCTATCTAAACCGAAGGTGTGTTTTCTGACCTACTAAGCACACCTGGCGGCTCACATCAAAGTGCACCTGTTGTATCTTATTAATACCTTGATCCATTGTCCAGTAATTTAAACACTCGCCATGCTGTTGCTCCTTGTTATATCCGCTGCCTGTGTCGCTGTCGGTGAGTGCCCAAATACTCCTCTGTATTCTCCAGTTACCGCCAACCTTCGTTAAATCAAGTACAACAAATAATTCTTCGAATCAGCGTTCCCCATCCCCTCATATCCTCGTGCCCCTTTAAACTGCCGACATCGTTCAAGGGTCGTATGTTGGATGTACCGCCGGTGCTTATACAGACGGTCATTCCACTGAAAAATATATGTTATACTACCTATTCCCATATCCTAATATTCCCGTGGGCATGTATCCTCTCAAATACATACCTAAAATTTTCTCGTTTTATAAAACGAATAAAAAATGCTTTCTTTAATCGACCTATTCGAAATACAGTGAAACCTCGCCATAGTGCGGATACTCTCAGTGAGGTGTATGAATGTGGCCAAAGTCAAACATAAAGTTCTCATAACGAGCCCGGATTCGTTTAATTAAAAAAAAAAATTAAAATCTGCATACATTTTTTATTGCGAATTTTTCCATTTGGATTAACGGGTATTATAAAAATATCTGTATATATCTTTTATCTCCTGCGGAGAAACAGTTTAAGGGTGTGAGAAGAGTGTTATCCGTTACGCGGTCTTTTCTCAGTACTGACTTCCCCGTGGTGATTCCAAGCTAATATTCGCCCCCAGCAGCCAATACTGGACGTACGAGGCGTCCAAATGGTCAGGCTCGGTGACTTGGGCGATTTCATGTCAGCGTTCCCCGGCTCTGCTCATACTATCAACCACCAGTAGTCATGACTGCTGTGTTCTAAATGTTATCCTTTAAGCACATGTTCTTGTTTTAACGCCAGACTTATTTGAAACATGCATCCGTTTTTTTAGTGACGTCAGTTTACAATTTAGCTTTATGAACATATGTGAGACTTCCGCCTGTCTCGTGGGATTTTTTTAGCTGAATACAGAAAGCAAAGTGTACGATATCTCGTACACCGCCTTCCCCGATATAACACCACTCGTCCTGCATCATTCGACCAGTTATAACGGGGGGGGGGGGGGGGGGGGTCAGGGGGAATCAGGGGAAGGTCACCTAAAATCATGGAGGTCTCTAGGGGTGGTTGGGTGTCATAAAAAAAAAACACTGGAGGAGGGTCAGGAAAAATGTGGACATTTTTTTCTAGAAATAAACGTTGAGAGTTGTTTATCCTACGCTGCAGGGAGAATAAGCCATGAGGGGCGTTTTTCTGGAAATTCAAAGTTGATGACGTGGTAAATTGGACGGCGTTATTTTTAATTTTTAAGGGAAGTGTCTAGTAAGTGTTCCCCATAGATGTTGCTGGGCAACGTAGGTAAACGTAATGACCGCACGAACGCTTCCAAGCGTAGGAGAGCTATGACAATCGGTATTGGGAGAAAAGGTACAGATAATCGACGTGAAAATTGTGAGAGTATGCGGGAAAGACCAAATTTAAACCCCCTGTTCATAAAATTGACTTGTCCGACATTGCCGCGGTTGGATTCTGTACAGGGAGATGCGCCCCTCATGGTTTATTCTCCCTGCAGTGCTTCATTGTGCGATAAACAACTCCCACTGGTTTATTTCTTAAATATACAACGCTTCGTTCTTCATTGTTCTTTGCGATTGATCGCATAGTTATCTTATATAATAAAGTATTTTGTCTTTTTAAGGTTGTTATGAAAAAAATGTCGAAATTGGGAGGGTCATTCGATCATATGACAACAATTAGTAAACTTTTGTCAGCCGAGTCATCTGTTACGATTCAGAATAACTGGCCACATCAAGCAACACGTTTCCTTGTGTGGGTGGGGAGATATTCATACTTTGTTCTGGTTTATGACAGTTTTATCTGACAATGACATTTTTTCACAGATAAATAGATTCCCGTTTGTTAAATGTTATGGCTTACAGATGGGCTATCAACAAGCATCAGGCACAGGCAAACACTCCCATTACGTGTTTATGCAAATTATTGCGAGTGACGGGTGCTATCAGTAGGGCAGGACATGCTCATCCTTTTCGCGAACACCTGGTATGTCACTGATTTTCAGTGGTCCAATCAGATCATTTTCACTGCTATTTGGCCTTTTACGCGCCATGGAATCTGTTTCGGGAGATATTCGAGACTGGTTGTTCTCTGGTGTTGAGGTTTTTTAGTCATTCGTGACCAACTCGTATTATTCCGGGACAAGCCGAATCATTCGTGACCAACTCGTGTTATTCCGGGACAAGCTTTCTTGCAGATTACGGAAAGGGGCGAGTGGTGACGGATGAAGCCGAATAGCAGGTTACGGAAAGGGGTGGTGACGAATGATTTTTTAGTCTGTTGGAGCCATGTTTTGGGTGATTCCTTCCGATTTTACGCGCGTTTGGGGAATTTTAGTCAGAGGTTAAAAGAAGCGTACATAAAATAAAACCTGCAATGGCCTGATGAACTTCGTTGTTGTTTTGTTTGTTTAACGCCGCACTCAGCAATATTCCAGCTATATGACGGCGGTCTGTAATTAACTGAGTCTGGACCAGAGAATCCGATGATTGATACATGAGCATTGATAAACGCAACTGGGATACAGTGACATGCATCTAACAAGTCACCGGGCCTGACCACCCGATCCCATCGTCTCCTCTTATAAGCATGGGTTAGACCAATTCTTACCCGGATCTTCACGGATCGAATAAATTCTTCATTACTCGGAATGACAACAGTTGGTCACGAATGGTGCGAACATGGACCATTTATTTAATCCAAAATTACATGTTACTAACGGGGATTTGAATAAAACTCACTTATTCATTTTCCTTCAGGTACAGCAGATGTCACGGTAAGTAGAGCGTTTGTTTGTTTGTTTGTTTGTTTGTTGTTTAAAGCCGCACTCAGCAATAGTTCAGCTATATAATGGCGGTCTGTAAATAAACGAGTCTGGACCAGACAATCAACTGATTGACACCATGCGCATCGAACCACGAAATTGGGATACCATGACTTCAACAAAGTCAGCGAGCCTGACCACCCGATCCCGTTAGTAGCCTCCTACGACAAGCATAGTCGCCTTTTACGGCAAGCATGGGTTGCTGAAGACCTATTCTAACCCGGATCTTCACGGGTCGAAAGTAGAGCGACGTCATTCAAGTATTACTAAGCAGAATGGGGACTCCAAGAGATGAACAGGATACAGTTGTTTATTAGTTTTGTAAATACAAATATTTAACAGCATGAACACATCCATCACAAATGACGCCACTTAGAGCTCTCTAGTGCCGCCGGTTAACAGTACTGCAGTTATACCACAGTGAGTTTTATGTGGGAGAAAAGTCTGAAGTGGTTCAGGTCTTAGATGTTACCATTTTGCTGAAACTCACGATCACGACCTGGTGCTGACAGACCAAGGGTCAAAATCGGGACGAATCAAGACAAGCAATCCTGACACGGCTAAGGGGCGCAACTCTGCAAAGTTGGATGCACTGCCCATGGCCATTATACCCTTAGCCTAAACTAACATGTTTTCAAATTACAATCTTAAGTTGAATACCTCCGTAGTCAAGTAGATAGAGCGTCAGCCCGGAGAGCGGGAGGTAGGGGGTCGATCCTCGGCCGCGTCATACCAAAAGACGTTAAAAGATGGTACTTGTTGTTACTCTGCCTGGCGCCCAGCATGAAGAGAATAAAAAAAGGACTGTGCAAAATACAAGTTCAATAATCTTGAACGCGACATTACACCCAATTTCACCAAACCTTACCACCTAAGATGCATATTTTGCACTGTGCTTCATCTCAGTAATGTATGAATTCTATTTATAGTTACCGTGTCATTGTTTGTCTCTTCTACAGTGCCCCGTTCTGCCATGTCCTTTCGTGGGGTTCTGCAAGAAGACCATTCCCACCTACTACGACCATGACGGCGTGAGATGTCGCGGCTGTGACCAGTGCTCCATGGACCCAGAAGATGTACGCCAACACAGTTGCCCCAAACTATCTAGTTAACCCCCTTATCGTCGTTATTCACGACATTCTCTTCAGTATTCCATCCGCCTCCGTGGCCTAGTGGTAGAGCGTCCACCCGGAGGTCCGGTGTTCGATCCCCAGCCGCGTCATACCAAAAGACGTTAAATGATGGTACTTGTTGTTACCCTGTCTGACGCTCGACAAACGGAGCTAAAACAAGGACTGGTCGGTTCGGAGTCAGTATACTGTGTCTGAGAGGGGTATTCATGTTAAACTGCGGCATGGTATCTCAGTGTGCTAGCACTATAAATCAGCATCAGTCCGGACTAGTACAAGCACACACACACACACACACACACACACACACACACACACACACACACACACGCGTACATGCACGTCGCTATATAAGCGCAATAATCTTGAACGCGACTTTAAACCCCGTTTAATCTCACCTCTCTATTCCATACTGACAAGATTCAGAAACTTGTGACTGACTTTCTAGTTCAACATACGACTGAGAGTTAAAATGGCAACCTCCCAATTGTCAGACGGCTTATACTGGGATTAGGTAAGCTTGAGTACACCTAGTCTAGTAATTGTTAGCTGTTTACCTTTGTGTAATGTGGAACAGTCCTACACAAATGACAGAGGACCAAAATATCATTGCTCAACAAAGCTTTAGCAAATGAGGGGCGGTCGGGTAGCTTAGTGGTTAAAGCGTTCGCACGTCAAGCCAAAAACACGGGTTCGATTCCCGACATGGGTACAATGTGTGAAGCCAATTTCTGGTGTCCCCCGCCGTGATATTGCTGGAATATTGCTAAAAGCGGCTTAAAACCATACTCACTCACCCACTTTAGCAAATGTCCAACTGCATCTAAGAATTTAAGGAGTCTTCTGCCCAGTGCACAACTTCTCCTTCAGACCGCAGCAGTCTCCGTCAGACTCTCTGTAACAGCTTCATCCTGGGTGGGGGAGCAGCATCAAAGTAAGTCTGGGTCAGCTTAGCATCTTGTGACTTCTCAATCCCTTGTGCCAGTTCTACAAATCTGAAGAGGTTGGGGTACTGATGTGGGAGACTGCCGTTTACACGAGCATGGAAACGTTACATATACAACACGTGGGATTATACGCACAACTGACCTGCCTGACAATCGGGGCGTCTGACAAATGGGGCGACTGACATTCGAACCGTACATTCGGCAATACTTCAGCCAAATATGCTGTGAATGAAAATTGGATGCAAACTGATCCATTGAAAGATGTTGACGTTCTGATGAATTTGGCGCTGTACAAATTCACATATTATTGTATTATTTATGTAACGCCGCATTATTAGACTCGGTTTATTTATGCCCACAGGCCCCCGTCACTCAGCTGCCCACAATACACGCCATCCAGTTCCACATGTGCCCCATGTATATGTGCATGAACCCCGGACAATGCAGCGTCCCCTACACCTACAGCCACTTCATGGTCAACGGCCTCAACTGCACAGGATGTCCCTCGTGCCCGACCGGAGGGCACCCTGATGGATCGGTGAGTGAGTGGGTGAGTGAGTGAGTGAGTGAGTGAGTGAGTGAGTGAGTGAGTGAGTCTTAGGGTGGGTGGATGAGTGAGTGAGTGAGTGGGTGGATCGGTGAGTGAGTGAGTGAGTGCTCACTCAGCGGACACCGGATTTCGGCTTCATACATTGTACTCATGTTGGAGAATCGGACCCATGTATTCGGCGAGACGAGCGCACGCTTTAGCCACTAGGCTACATCACTGGCCAGGCGAACCAATAGCTCTTCAGCATCGCTAGCCCCTGAAAGTAATTAGCTGACAAAGACGAAAAGTAATCCTGACAAACTTACGAATAGAGATACTAATTATTACTACAGATAGGATGCATGGATGTGTTCACAATTCCGATATGTAAATCTAGCTTTATAAATGTTGTCTGTAAGCTTTTGTAATTTACCAAGTAACTGAATCACGTTAAAGAGTTTTCACGCTTTCGCAAGTGTGAAAACATCAACGCCAAAATATGTTGATATAAGGCGCCGCAATTAGTTGTAGAGAGTTGCGCAAGAAACCCATGATGGCAGTTCGAATTCCCGGACAGGGGCGGCGGTGTAGCCTAGTGTTTAAAGCGTTTGCCAGTCACGCCGAAAGCCCGGGTTTGATTCCCCACATGGGTGCAATGTGTGAAGCCCATTTCTGGTGTCCCCCTGCGGTGATGCTGCAAGAATATTGCTAAACACGGCGTAAAACCACACTCACTTACTATTCTATGCATTGCAAGAGAGAAGTCTACGGCGTTCTGTCCCATAGCCGCACCAGGATCCGCTGAACTTCCGACGTGCAGTTGACACACCGTGGCATGGTGAAATGCTGCCCAAAGCGGTTAAACCCAACTCACTCACTCACTCACTCACATGTAATTTTTTTGTATTTTAGATAATTCTGAAGAAAAAACAGCTGCAGCCAACAGGGGGTCTGGTCCATATCAACATGTGCCCAATGGTGATGTGTAAACAGCCCGCGTCATGCGACGTGCCTTACAAGACGTCCACCATGCATGTCGCCGGCCGCGACTGTCCCGGGTGTCCCTACTGCCCGACCACCACCACCGCTTGACCTGTTAATTACAGTTAATATACATCACCTTGACCCCTGTTATAGTTGTTTGTATTTCTTAGTTACATCAGTCACGTGACATAGTGCTAAAAGCGGTAGAACAATAATGTGCTCAAAGCGGTAGAAATGTGTGCTTAAAGCTGTAGAACTTAGTGTGCTTTAAGCGGTGGAACTCGGTGTGCTTAACACAGTATAACTTACTCTGCTTAAAGCGATAGAACTCGGTGTGCTTAAAGCGGGAGAACTCGGTGTTTTAAAGCGGTAGAACTGTGTGCTTATAGCGGTAGAACTTGGCGTGGTTAAAGCGTTTGAACTCGGTGTGCTTGGCACGAGTGGGTGAATATATTTCTAGCATAGCGCGGCCATAATTATTCTCCATTCGGGTACTTCCCGTGTATGCTTCTGAGATGCACAAATCATATGTGCTGGTCTAAATGCTATAATATCTGGCTTGTACCAACAATTTATAGAAGCTTCCCCTCGCATTGGCTGATGTCCACCTGACGTCACCACCTTTGTCCTGAACCCGTGAAGATCTGGGTTAGAATAGGTCTTCAGCAACCCATGCTTGCCGTAAAAGGTGACTATGCTTGTCGTAAAAGGCGACTAACGTGATCGGGTGGTCAGACTCGCTGACTTGGTTGATACATGTCATCGATCCAGATTGCGTGGATCGATGCTCATGATATCAATCACTGGATTGTCTGGTCCAGACTCGATTATTTACAGTCCGCCTTGATATAGCTGGAATATTGCTGAGTGCGGCGTTAAACAACAAACCAACCAACCAAATCCTTTGTCCTGACGTCATGGGAGCTTTGTCAGATCTCAACTTGAGAAAATTCGGGCACTGGAGAAAAGGATGCTTTATCACTGCGATCTGCACATAAATGAGCTAGGGACAGTGTAGGGTTCCCTCCCTTAGACCTGCCAGGAAACTATGAAACCTCAGTCTTGATAATTTTTCTAGGTATGTCAGCACCATTCCCGTGATCGTGGGTTTCCCCAAAGTAGTAAACGTCTGAGGCTTGCATTGCTTTGGGATTTTCTCCCACATTAAGCTGACACGCCATCGTATGATTGAAATATACTCTTCAAAAAAAGAAACGCAATACGAATATCTTTGGCCATAAAAGCAAAATTAGCGGACCAAGAGGTGCAAAATTAAGAGATGGAATGTGTTATAGTGTCGGTGACAAATTTCCCGGATCAAAATGATCACGACAAGGACATGCAAACCAATAGTCGGGAAACACGTGCGATTCGGACAAACGCACCCAGTGCATTAACAAAAGGGCCATGGAGCTGCACGCACTGCACATGCAGCAGCACTATGAACGGTATTAAAGTGCAGGGTTTTTGATTGCCTGACATATGCGTCAATCAAACAGTGACAGTTCCACAACATGCCAAGTTTAGCAGAAGTGCAAAGAAACAACGTCATAGGCCGCTTGCAGGCAGGGGAATCCCGATCAGCTGTAGCCAGGGTTTTCAATGTAGCGTCCAGCACCATTACATGGGCTATGGGATCGGTTTTAACAGCATCGGGCAACACGTGATCGGCCAAGGTCGGTACGACCAAGAGTAACCACCCCCGCCTAAGATAGCTACATCCGACGGCGCCACCTACGTGAAAGGACGACCACAGCCACCTCAACCGCATCCCAAATACCCAGACTGTGCAGAATCTCCGACTGGACCGTACGAAACCGTTTAAAAGCAGCAGATCTACGAGAAAGACGTCCTGTTCTACGCATCATATTGAGTCGACAACATCGTCAACAACGACTGCATTGGTGTTGTCAACACAGGGTATGGCCTCAGCCGTGATGGAGACATGTCTGGTTCAGCGACGAATTAAGATTTCTCCTCCGTCGATGGGATGGAAGAGCACGGGTCTACTGACGTCGGGGAGAACGTAACGCCAGAAACTGCGTACAGTAAGTGGACAGGTTTGGTGGGGGTAGCGTTATGATGTGGGCGGCTATCTCTCACCATGGCAGGACAGGTTTGGTCCATATCCAGAGCAGTCTTACGGCTATACGATACATCAACTAAATTCTCCTACCACACGTTCTCCCAATTCCAGCCAACGGCAATGGTGTATTCCAGCAGGACAACCATCGACCGCATACAGCACGGATCACAAGAGCCTATCTACACAACAACAACAACAACAACGTTGATTTTCTCCCCTGGCCCTCCAGATCCTTGGATTTGAACCCGATACAGCACCTCTGGGATGAATTGGATGTACGGCTACGCCGACGTCAACAACAACCCCAGACGTTGCAGCAGTTGTCTTAAGCGTTGCAGGCCGAGTGGGGTACCATTCACGAGGATGTGATTCGCATACTCGTCTGTTCCATAGGCAGGAGATGTCAGGTCGCTATTGATTCCAGCTGGGGACATACGCGTTATTGATGGTAGCTGACGTTCACTTTGGACTTGGGGCGGTCGGATAGCCTAGTGGTTAGAGCGTTCGCTCGTCACGGCGAAGACCCGGGTTCGATTCCCGACATGGGTACAATGTGTGAAGCCCATTTCTGGTGTCCCCCGCCGTGATATTAATTGAATATTTCTAAAAGCGGCGTAAAACCATACTCACTCACTCACTCACTCACCTTGGACTATTCCTATGTACCGATAACTGAGATGACTACAATCACCAAGTGTTCTCTCCACAACATTTTGGCTCAATACCTTGTACGGTTCCTGGTATAAATGTATTTTCAATCTGGATTTGCGTTTCTTTTTTTTAAGAGTATAGTGTTCAAAACAGCATTAAACCTACAGTCACTCTTTATTGGGTTAAAATCCCAGGTCCTTAGTCTACACTTATGACCTTCTTCATTTTCATCAACCTTAAAGTCCCTTGGGAGCGCCAGAAACAAATGATAATGTGTTCGAATCCCAGTTCACCCCGATTATGTTTCTAGGTCTATCAGCACCAAAAGTGGTAAACGCCTTATACCTGCATCACTTCGGGCTTTCCTCTCACACGAAGCACATAGTGTTCAAAGCGGCGTAGACTGCAACTCACTCACTCACTCCATCAACATTAATATTAGCTGACACGGCGTTGTATAACTGATAACTGATGAAAGCATAGTTACTCATCATTATAGGTGAACGGTATAAATGGCCATTGGAAGTCGAGGGCACAGGTAGCCCAGTCGTAAAAGGCGCTGCAAGAGTTGTGTCCCTTGGGCACGCCCGAATCCTATGATCGTGGGTTCGAATCCTGGATCGCCTTGATTATGTTTCTAGGTTTGTAAGCACCCCACCCGTGCTCCTGGGTTTCACCAAAGTGGTAAACGTCTGAGACTTGCAGCCTGTCGGGCTTTCCTCCCTTAGTAAGCTGACAGCCGTCACATTACACGTCACTGTTCAAAACTCACTTACTCACCACCGCAAGTGTCAGTTATCGATAGACAATCAATGGGGCCATGCCATAAAGTGTATTCAACATTGTATAATGATATATACATGATAAACTCTAGCATTTCCTGAAAGAATCAGTTTCAGAGACGACTGATGTACAGTCCACCCTGGTTATAATGGAACGGAAAATATGGCATTATAACCAGGGTGGACTGTATATGAATACAAAAGATAAGTAACCTACAAATATCACGCCCGTCACCAGTCGTACAATTCCGGAATTAATCGGATGACATCGGCATGGAACGTATGGCCATGACCGTCATCGACGGGCAGCTAGTAATGCGGCCATGTTTTGATGAGCTCCCAGAGTTTCTGGCCGGGACAAGCGGTCTGGTTGTCGGGCATGTCGCGGTGACCTCGTAGAATGTAAGTGGAGGAGATCTTGCCGTTGCTGACGCCGCAGTTAATCAGTTGTTTCAAAGTATTCAGGGCCGCCTGGTTGGGAAGTCTCTCCATGAAGTTGCCAATAACGCAGATGCCTGTCAAGGGGGACAAATGCAACGTATCTATGTCAGGCTTAAGACAAAACAACAAACTTAAAGTCGTGTTTGTTTATTGTTTAACGCTGCAGCTAGCATGGGCGGATACAGAGGGGGGAGGGGGGGGGGGTGCACACACACCCTTTTTATTTCGAAAAAAATCTTTATTTCTGTATAAATTACCACCAATGACAATAAATAGATCTTAATTGTGCACCCCCCTTTTTATTTCGAAAAAAATCTTTATTTCTGTATAAATTACCACCAATGACAATAAATAGATCTTAATTGTGCACACACACCCCTTTTCAAAAAAAGCTGTATCCGCCCATGGCTAGCAATATTCAACCTGTATCACGAAGGCACTTTAATAATCGAATGAGGGTGAGACAAGCTGACAGAGTGATGGTTTGTATTATGAGAACATCCCACACAATAAGTCAAACTTTGCTTACCAAAACGTCCAACTACAATGAACCCCACAAGGAAGGGTTAATGGGTGATCTTTAATGTTCCAGTCAGCCATCTTCACGAGGCAAGGGAGTTACCTGACTGTGGAAACCGGACTTTTACAGTCAGTTAACTCCCTTGCCTCGGGAAGCTGCATTCAACAAGATCACTGAGATCCTCGTCATCGGCTACAATGGTTCACAAAGTCAATTCTAGTCTGTCTGTCTGTCTGTTTGTTGTTTAACGCCGCACTCAGCAATATTCCAGCTATATATCGGCGGTCTGTAAATAACCGAGTCTGGACCAGACAATCCAGTGATTGACATCATGAGCCTCGATCCACGCAATTGGGATCGATGACATGCATCAACCAAGTCAGCGAGCGAGCCTGACCACCCGATCCTGATCTTACGACAAACAAAGTCGCCTTTTCCGACAAGCATGGGTTGCTGAAGACCTATTCTACCCCGGATCTTCACGGGTTCAATTCTAATCGACATGCATGAGGCACAATGCGCTTTTTCTCATCGGCAGTCGCCATTAAGGAGGAATCCACCATCCGTGTGAATGAGTGAATGTGATTTTATACCGCTTTTAGCAATACATTTGTATTCCAGCAATATCACGGCGAGGGACGCCAGAAATGGACTGCACACGTTGTACCCACGTGGGGAATCGAACCCTGTACTTTGGCGTGACGAACGAACGCTTTAACCACTGGGCTACCCCACCACCGTTCATCACTTTAGGGGTTGTATTTGGTCATGGTTCCCTGAAATACATACCGAGGCCGACGCTGTTGTAGCCGTAGGTATGGGCGCCGATGGTGTCCCATCCTCTTGCTTCGTAGGCGTGGCCGTCTTCGCCGACTACGAAGCTGTAGCCAATGTCGGGCCAACCTGCAATAACAACGTCCTAGTCCTTGTAACAGTGAGTGAGGTGTTCTCACCGCCGCTAATAACAAAATGTTACGTTAATCTCAATTTGAGAAGTGGCCTGGATTTTAATTGGGTAAATGTGCACTCAGCAATATTCCAGCCATATGACGGCGGTCTGTAAATAATCGAGTCTGGACCAGACAATCCAGTGACTGATATCATGAGAATCGATCCACGCAATTGGGATCGATGACATGCATCAACCAAGTCAGCGGGACTGACCACCCGATCCCGTTAGTCGCCTCTTACGACAAGCATAGTCGCCTTTTTGGGTTGCTGTAGACCTATTCTATCCCGGTATCTTCACGGGTCCTGTTAAGACAGGAAGCATAACCGAGTTGAATACGGGGTTCGAACCCATGACAACAGGATCCTGCCATTAGGTCAGCCATGCGCATATTAAAGTGGTGGGACGCATGGCACAGAAGGTTAAGAGTAAGTGAGTGAGGGTTTTAACCACAAGACTACCCTACTGCCCAAGAAGGTAAGAAATTTGATTTGGATGGGAAATGACAACGGTTTTAAATCAAAATGCTTTACTATATATCCTGAAGTTTTTGAAACATCTGTCAAATATTTGTCGAGCACCAAGTGATTTATGCAAAGTTACCTCATTCACAGTAAGCGTTAGAACATCTTTGCACAGGCAACAGTTTTACCTATTTGTGCGGACCCCGACTGACGCTATGGGTTTGTGTATCTGAACCATAGCCCCAAAGGACCTGTAGCTCACCCACCTAGTCGAATAAACGATGCTTTTGTATCGACGGTCAGAAATTCCTAAGGACAAACTGGAGTCAAGGAACACGTGGTACAACTCTGTCGATCTTCCCGTATCAACTCTGCTTCAAACCTTAATGCTACCTTTTACGTTTATATTGTTTTCAACTCATATTTTTCGTTTTCATAATATCAACAAACCTGTTGTTTGTTATATAATTACATTGACAAAATTTAATTATATCTGTATTTTCATTGGTTGAGAAAGGGTCACATGACCTCCTTTAGAGCACGGTATTGCCCTGAGATACAAAGAACAGAAACATTTTCAGTCAAACAGCGAGAGCGAAAATACACAAATTGAAATTTTGTTTTTTATATTATACATTAAAACTATTATTGACCACAATTCGAGCAACATAATTTTTTATGGAACCCAGAAAACTGACACTGACCTCGGTCTCTGTCCCCATGGATGGTTAATATTTGATACTTATTTCCTACAAGTCACGATATAGTGAAGGTTATGTTAATTACCGTGTGTGTCCATGTGATACTTCTGATACGACAGGACCTCGGCCTTGCAAGCAGCCTCGTTATAACACGGTGCAGTGGCACCGTGGTGAACGAACACATACTTCGGAGTGATCCCCATCTTGCCGATGACGTATTTAGGTGCGCGTGCACCCCATTCAGCACGTGTGATGATGCGAGGACAACCGCTCAGCTGAAGAACGTTATCATGAGCTAGAAATAAACGCAGGGATTTAGTATGTTAGTGAATATTATTTTACGACCCAGACAGAATTATCCAGCTACACCCTGTAATCAACCATGCCTTACCTAGACAACCCCGTGGTCCACGGCATGACCTCGAACCTTGCCGTCGGGGTCATGGCTAACCAACCTTGCCGTCGAGGTCATCGCTAACCAACCTTGCCGTCGAGGTCATCGCTAACCAACCTTGCCGTCGAGGTCATCGCTAACCAACCTTGCCGTCGGGGTCATAGCTAACCAACCTTGCTGTCGGGGTCATCGCTAACCAACCTTGCCGTCGGGGCCATCGCTAGCCAAGTCGCACAGTAACAACAGGCAATATATAGTGTAAAGTTAAGTAGGGTCTTTCGTCACTCACTGGGTACAGGGTACCGAATCCGCGCCTGCGCCCCGTTCCCCAAAACGCTAAGGTGATCAGAACTACTTTAATATCGACTTACGACAGTCGTAGCGCTACCCATCGCTTTGTGGAATAGGCACTGCCCAGGGTATCGTTTCAAAAAGCAGTCGTACGTATGTGTAATACTAGCGTAACATGGAAATACTGAACTTGTGGTTTAACAAAGCTTGTGTAATATTACATACGTGTACAATTGTGAGGTGGCTGCGGGTTACGCCAGTTGCATTGTAGTCTTAGACCATGGCGTACACTTAACGCAAATGCAGCGAAAGTTCTAAGAGCGTGTAAATTAATGACGGTCCATTGAAACGAACCCCTGCAGAAATCTTCCACTGGGTCCCGTCCGCTAAGGGATCTAACCCTTTGACGATAGCAGCTCCTATACGTTAACATAGACTTACGACAGTCGTAGCGCTAAGATCGCTTTGTGGAACGGTGCCATGCTGTTTATGCCAATGCGGTGTCAATGTGGCACCTATCCAGTGATGGTAACTGTCCTAACGGAACTCGTTAACTAGACTGGGCATGGACGCTACCTTACCCCCACATGGATGAATGTTGAGCCAGTTGACCGCGGCATAACCATCCTGAAGTGTACAAAGCAAGGTCAGATATTACACTGCAACACTGTTAAACGAAGAACAGAATGTCACCAATGATCCATCGGGATTAGAGATATTTCATTATGCAGCATTTTATCACAAGAAGCAGTTACCGTATTTCCTCTCTTAGACGCCCGGGCTTCTATTTATTTCGGACAAGCCTTTGACCCGGCGTCAACTAGAGGCCCGGCTTCTATTTTTTGCACTGAACAATTGACCCGGCTTATTTTAGAGGCCGGCGTCTATAAGAGACACGGTGTCTTATAGAGAAAATACGGTACCGATGG
Source organism: Haliotis cracherodii (assembly GCF_022045235.1). Classification (NCBI taxonomy): domain Eukaryota; kingdom Metazoa; phylum Mollusca; class Gastropoda; order Lepetellida; family Haliotidae; genus Haliotis; species Haliotis cracherodii. The sequence continues at coordinate 8,844,363 of NW_027266272.1, forward strand.
TTCAGACATTCAGTGACTGATACCGCACACTGTCAGAGAGACCAGGTAGCCGAGTGAGTTTGGCATAACGCCGCTGTATACAACAGTAGTTGTTGTGTTTCCGTGTGTCAGCTGCATGTGGGAGAAAAAGCTCGAAATGATGCAGGTCTCATACATGTATTACTTTGATGAAACCCACGAGGTCGGTGCTGACAAACTGAAGAACAAGGGAGGAGCATGTTCTATTAAAAGCGGTTAGAAGTCAGTCTCGAACTGCATCAGGCAACCATTCCCGAAACGATAGCTTGAAATATTACGACCCGAAATGGTGATATTGATGGAATATTGCTCAAAGTGGCGTAAAACCATCTTCACTCACTCACTCACTCACTCACTTGCTCACTCGCTCGCTCACTCGCTCACTCACTCACTCACTCACTCACCCACTCACTCACTCCAGTTAAATTAGCCAAGCGGTGTTAATGTTCATAGAACCTTTGTTGGTTTCCAGCCTGCCTTCTAAGTGTCAAACCATTTCTTGACGTCCACAGTCGAAACACTGCCGGAATGCTGCTTAAAGCTAATATTCAACCAAAATCAACTGAATCACCTTTCCGTTGTAGTCGACGTGCGCCCAGGTGTAGCCATCGGCCACCTGCCGGTCACCCTTGAAGGTCACGCACTGACCGTTTGTCATGGTTCCGATGATAGGAGAGTTGAGGCTGTGGCCGGAACGCACGTGCAAGCCATATGTGGCGCATGCGCAATCTGCCGCTTCAGAGCGTGGTGCCAATAATACAAACAGTAGGCATCCGAAAAATGACTTCATCCTTGCTTAAAAAAAAGTACATATATAGCGTTGTTAAAACAACAAGACAATGTATTCAGACAGGTTTACTTAACAAATAACTTCCGTTTTTTACCGAAAATATTTTTGACAGTGGTAAGGTCACTATCGCAGTGGTTTTGCAGTGGTAAAGTCACTATCGCAGTGGTTTTGCAGTGGCGAGTGAGTGAGTGAGTTGGGTTAAACGCCGCTTTTAACAGTATTCCAGTTATATCACGGCGTGTCAGCTTAATGTGGGAGGAAAGCCTGAAGTGATGCAGGTCTCGGACGTTTACCACTTCGTTGAAACCCACGAGCACGGGTATGGTGCTGACAAACCTAGAAACATAATCGGGGCGAAACGGGATTCGAACACACAATCATAGGTTTCTGGCGTGTCCAAGGGACGCAACTCTGCACAGCGAATCGCGGCGCCTTAGACGACTGGGCCACCCGTGCCCCCCTTGCAGTGGTAAAGTCACTCTCGATATGAGTGTTGTTTCAGTACAAACGACTTTGAATTATTCTGCTAAATGAATTTTGACAATTAACAAAAAAAAAAACGAATTCTAATTAAACCTAATGCTTAGTTATTGCACTGTAAAGTTCAAGTGAAATCACAGGATAGCTTGCCCCAAATCGGGAAACTATGCTCTGGGCAACGCTGAAATGCCTTGTAACTGATGCTTGGCACCAGCTTCAAGCCGGTCAAGAGCGCTATTTCTCGCATTATGATTGAAGCTTTGCATGGCGGTTTTCAAAATTTACTTCGTTAACTAAATGGTTTCTGAAAACGTCACGTGTAATAAACATACCCAAGAAACCTGTACACACAATTCACGAACTGCTGTTTAATTTCCAAGGACGCGAATCATGCAAACGTCAAAGGTCAACGACAATTAGCTCGTTTTCAGTGACAGTTTATAAGTGAAAAAAGTACATGTAGACACAAATTGTACATTTGAAAATATTGTTACCACCTATTCGGGTTTTTTTTAGCTGTGGTGGTGGTTAAGGGAGACAACTCTGTCTGAAGTATATCATCATCAGTGGCGTAAAACGTCTATTGCCAGCACGTACGTTTTCAGGGTAACTGGGGAAAATATTGTAGCGGGCGAACCCTATCGCGAAAGGCAATCATAGTAGAGTTTGGCTTTAAAAACAAGGGGGCCACGGGTGGCCCAGTCGTCTAAGGCGCCGCGATTCGCTGTGCAGAGTTGCGTCCCTTGGGCACGCCAGAAACCTATGATTGTGGGTTTGAATCCCGGTTCGCCCCGATTATGTTTCTAGGTTTGTCAGCACCATACCTGTGCTCGTGGGTTTCACCGAAGTGGTAAACGTCTGAGACCTGCATCACTTCGGGCTTTCCTCCCACATTAAGCTGACACGCCGCGATATAACTGGAATACTGTTAAAAGCGGCGTTAAACCCAACTCACTCACTCACTCACTCACTTTATAAACAAAGGGAAGCTACTCTAGTCGGGGATAAACCAACGGGCGGTGGGGTAGCCTAGTGGTTAAAACCTTCACTCCTCACGCCGAAGACCCGGGCTCGATTCCCTACACAGGTACAATGTGTGAAGCCCATTTCTGGTGTCCCCCGCCGTGATATTGCTAAAAGCGGCGTAAAACCATACTCACTCACTCTCAGACGTTTAGCGCTATGGTGAAACCCCCAAGCACGCGTATGGCGTATTTCACAAGCAAAGCTAAATGTTTGATATATATACTTTCAGTTAAAGATTTCATATTTCACAATTGCATAATGGAAGGTGTAGATATTTTTAACACATACCTTATTTTCAGAAAATATATATGACAAGATAGATACACGCAGGACCCTTCAAAACTTTACCTTACTGCCAGTGTGGTTAGAGGTCAGTGTAAAGATAAAAGGTTGTTTATCAAATAGTTCTCAAACTGATTCAAGGAGTGTCTCTATCTGCTACCATGGTCCACTATCACGACCAGGCATCGGAGAAATAAAGACATAATCACACCGCTGGACAAGGAAACCCAACGAACTAGAATATTTGACGATCGAGACAAGCGTAGTTCCTATAAGAGAACATATATCATTTAAAGATTCTGTCAGAATTGACTCACATTGACTTCAACTACACTAAGCCCCAACTATATCATGGTTAGAATTAGTTTAGTCTTAGGCCGTTTTGATTTTTTTACAGTTGTATCAGTGTGTATGGTTTTATTCAATATTCAAACAATATCAGCGCTGTGACAACTGAAATGGGCATCACAAATGTACCCACTTGGGTAATCGAACTCGAAGTGACAAGCGAAAACCTTAACAACTGGGCTACCCCACTCTCCCAGCTATATCTGCAGCATGTCTCTGTAGTGTCTGCAGCATGTCTCTGTAGTGTCTGCAGCATGTCTCTGTAGTGTCTGCACCATGTCTCTGTAGTGTCTGCAGCATGTCTCTGTAGTGTCTGCACCATGTCTCTGTAATGTCTGGAGCATGTCTCTGTAGTGTCTGTACCATGTCTCTGTAGTGTCTGCACCATGTCTCTGTAGTGTCTGCAGCATGTCTCTGTAGTGTCTGCAGCATGTCTCTGTAATGTCTGCACCATGTCTCTGTAGTGTCTGCACCATGTCTCTGTAGTGTCTGCAGCATGTCTCTGTAGTGTCTGCACCATGTCTCTGTAGTGTCTGGAGCATGTCTCTGTAGTGTCTGCACCATGTCTCTGTAGTATCTGCAGCATGTCTCTGTAGTATCTGCACCATGTCTCTGTAGTGTCTGCAGCATGTCTCTGTAGTGTCTGCAGCATGTCTCTGTAGTGTCTGCACCATGTCTCTGTAGTATCTGCACCATGTCTCTGTAATGTCTGGAGCATGTCTCTGTAGTGTCTGCACCATGTCTCTGTAGTGTCTGCACCATGTCTCTGTAATGTCTGGACCATGTCTCTGTAGTGTCTGCAGCATGTCTCTGTAGTGTCTGCACCATGTCTCTGTAGTGTCTGCACCATGTCTCTGTAGTGTCTGGAGCATGTCTCTGTAGTGTCTGCACCATGTCTCTGTAGTGTCTGCACCATGTCTCTGTAGTATCTGCACCATGTCTCTGTAGTGTCTGCAGCATGTCTCTGTAGTGTCTGCACCATGTCTCTGTAGTGTCTGCAGCATGTCTCTGTAGTGTCTGGAGCATGTCTCTGTAGTGTCTGCACCATGTCTCTGTAGTGTCTGCACCATGTCTCTGTAGTGTCTGCAGCATGTCTCTGTAGTGTCTGCACCATGTCTCTGTAGTGTCTGGAGCATGTCTCTGTAGTGTCTGGACCATGTCTCTGTAGTGTCTGCAGCATGTCTCTGTAGTGTCTGGAGCATGTCTCTGTAGTGTCTGCACCATGTCTCTGTAGTGTCTGGAGCATGTCTCTGTAGTGTCTGCACCATGTCTCTGTAGTGTCTGCACCATGTCTCTGTAGTGTCTGGACCATGTCTCTGTAGTATCTGCAGCATGTCTCTGTAATGTCTGCACCATGTCTCTGTAGTGTCTGCACCATGTCTCTGTAGTGTCTGCACCATGTCTCTGTAGTATCTGCACCATGTCTCTGTAGTATCTGCAGCATGTCTCTGTAATGTCTGCACCATGTCTCTGTAGTGTCTGCACCATGTCTCTGTAGTATCTGCACCATGTCTCTGTAGTGTCTGCACCATGTCTCTGTAGTGTCTGCACCATGTCTCTGTAGTGTCTGCACCATGTCTCTGTAGTGTCTGGACCATGTCTCTGTAGTGTCTGCAGCATGTCTCTGTAGTGTCTGGAGCATGTCTCTGTAGTGTCTGCACCATGTCTCTGTAGTGTCTGGAGCATGTCTCTGTAGTGTCTGCACCATGTCTCTGTAGTGTCTGCACCATGTCTCTGTAGTATCTGCACCATGTCTCTGTAGTGTCTGCAGCATGTCTCTGTAGTGTCTGCACCATGTCTCTGTAGTGTCTGCACCATGTCTCTGTAGTATCTGCACCATGTCTCTGTAATGTCTGGAGCATGTCTCTGTAGTGTCTGCACCATGTCTCTGTAGTGTCTGCACCATGTCTCTGTAGTATCTGCAGCATGTCTCTGTAATGTCTGCAGCATGTCTCTGTAATGTCTGCAGCATGTCTCTGTAATGTCTGCAGCATGTCTCTGTAGTGTCTGCACCATGTCTCTGTAGTGTCTGCAGCATGTCTCTGTAGTATCTGCAGCATGTTTCAGGGACAATTTCTGAAGTAACATACATTGTTGTTATTGTTCCCTGGCAGGTGACGCCTCCATTGTCTAGAGTGAGTGAGTTTGATTTTACGCCACTTTTAGCAATATTCCAGCTATATCACGGAGGGGGACATCAGAAATGGGCTTCACACATTGTACCCATGTCGGGAATCGAACCCGGGTCTTTGGCATGACAAGCAAACGCTTTTACCACTGCATTGGGTATGAATGCTGACATGGGTTAATCTTCAGTCTATTTTTGATGTTCCCATGACAATATTGTCAAAAGCTGTGTGAAACTATTTTTGCATCCCCTGGATCTTGTGTTGATAGGGAAAACTGTGCCACTCACAACTCAAACACATTTAACCAAGAAAGTTTCTACTCTCAAAAATGTTTTATTCTCCATCATGTAACACATTGAAAATAATAATTCTCACAGGCACTTAATGCAAAAGATGAAAATATATCACATATGAAGTTATACCTGTGTGATCCTTAAAGCCTAACAATCTGCATCAAGTGCTTGTGCCCTCAGATGCTTCTGAACATTCTTTGTCTTGTTTGTTTGTTGTTCAACAACGCACTCAGTAATATTCCAGCCATATGGTGGCAGTCTGTAAATAATCCCAGTTCTTCTGAACAAGCCTGCATATACTACTCAAAAGAGTTAGAGAACACCTGATTTGTTCATATAACAATAGTTAATCTGTCAGCAGCTTCCTCTGTACAAGCCAGTGCCTTGGTCTGCTCCACTAGAAAGGCAGCATTTGTAATTCATTCATACAAGTGCAAAATCATCTCCACCAGAAGCACTCACACAGGATAACATGAAACCCTAATCAAGTCCTTACAGCAAACAATTTCATATTTAACATTTTATATCTGACCATACATATAAAATACTAGTTCTGATAGGTTAAGGACTGGCAGTTATATTCCATGCAGCCCGCTCATGCTGTCCGCCGAAAAGTCAATCGAACACATCATAGGTAACTTGCATATCTCGAATAAGTATCGTTGAGCTGATATGAACTAATGTTTATCCAAATGCATTGGTTAAAGGGAAGTAACTCAGTTTCTTTGTGTCATCTGCTACGAGTTATGCTTATTCAGAGAAACTGCGGACAAATATTCTGGACATGTATCAATGAATGTTGGTTAGATAAATGTGTTCTAAACCGGGTTCTGTCTTGGGGTATATGGTGTGATGTACACTGTGTGTGAGCCTGACAGCCTGGGGTATATAGGGTGATGTACCCTGTGTGTGAGCCTGACAGCCTTGGGTATATAGGGTGATGTACCCTGTGTGTGAGCCTGACAGCCTTGGGTATATAGGGTGATGTACCCTGTGTGTGAGCCTGACAGCCTTGGGTATATAGGGTGATGTACCCTGTGTGTGATCCTGACAGCCTGGGGTATATAGGATCACACACTGGGTACATCACACCATATACCCCTCGAACTCGATTGATAACTTATATTCCCTATGATTCCCCATAGGTCATATCTTGTATTACCAGACCGACATCCTGCAAGACTTCACAATGGTAGAGACAGACACAGTTTTAAACAGAGTGATGTCTGAAAGATGTCTGTTTTCTTGTATTTCAAGATGACTGTTGACAACGCAAGGCACCAACACACAAGGATCGTCGGATGGGTACTGAGTAGGACCTGGGTACCCACAGGACTACCTGGACCCATGGTTAGTCATGGGATATATTGTTTAATTAAACTAACATTTAATGACCAAAATGTTTGTACCTATCTCTCGAGACCTACAGTGGGTACCTGGGTAGGGTTAGGTAATAGGGGAATGGGTACCCAATTAATCCCAGACCTATTATAAACAATGCCAAACTTCTTGAAAATACTGTAGAACTCTATGGTAACACTAAAAGTGACTAATGTTTGCATTTCTTCCTGACTATGCACACATTCCTTCTGACTTTATATGTTTGAATAAAGATAAAACTTCAGTCGACACTGGCAATGTTCAAGACTGTGATGGAGGGAAGAGACACGCTCACTGGAGACAAGTTACAATTATTGCATTATCATTTTGGAATAAACACATCTACAATAAATTCATAAGACACCAAACCCTCATATGAACTACGTTCACACAAAATAAATACATGAATTTATGATATACATATATATCTCTGCACAGATAATAGGCACGAATGTCAGCGGGTGGCAACATGATTCTGATCATCTATCACAGGTATCAAACCACAATAACATACCTTTATAATGTTAGATGATTTACCAAGTACACACGCATAGGCACAAAGGTGCAACTTAGTGAATGACCTTCCAATCACATTTGATTCTGTTCATACATATCTTTGGCTGATTTATGTTCGATGCTTCAGAAAATCATCAGACTCAGAGAGAGAGAGAGGAAGGGAGAGAGAGAGAGAGAGAGAGGGAGGGAGAGAGAAGGAGGGAGGGGAGAGAGAGAAAGAGAGAGAGAAGGAAGAAGGAGTAGTTTATAGATATGAGATGAAAAGTGGTATGGCAATGAAGTGTAAATTACTATTTACTTATGTTGCCTGTATAAATCTTCACATCATCTTAAATCCTTATTTCCTCAAACTTTTTGGTTTGGCATCTAGTCATTTCTGATGATGATACATGTCTTTAACACGAGCGTTGATGTATGATGCATTGTACCATGTATCAAATATATCGCATCATGTAATTATGATCAAGTATTGTATCAAGTATTGTATCAAGTATTGTACCACGTATGTTATTGCATAAAATCATGTCTTGTACTAGTGTTGTATCAAGTATTGTATCAAGTATTGTACCACGTATGTTATTGCATAAAATCATGTCTTGTATCAAGTATTGTATCAAGTATTGTATCAAGTATTGTACCACATATGTTATTGCATAGAATCATGCCTTGTATCAAGTGTTGTATCAAGTATTGTACCACGTATGTTATTGCATAGAATCATGTCTTGTCTCAAGTATTGTACCACGTATGTTATTGCATAGAATCATGTCTTGTATCAAGTATTGTATCATGCATTGTATCACAAACTTACATTCAAGACTTTTACCCTACCCATGATAAAGTGTATGACAAGAGCTCTAACACAAGAAGCATATCAGTAACCATCTTCCCGAGGCAAGGGAGTTAACTTTAAAAGTCCAGTTTCCACCCCTTTCGAACTAGGCTGGAATGACTGGGCTCGATCGTTGCGCCACCAGTGGCTATTACCAATTATTTCCCTTCTAAGGCTCTCCTATGGACCAATCAGATTCAACCTCTCGTAATACTTGCTTTTGCTTCACACAAAATGGCATCTAGTCATTTCTGAATCATGTCTTGTACTAGTGTTGTATCAAGTATTGTATCAAGTATTGTACCATGTATGTTATTGCATAGAATCATGTCTTGTATCAAGTATTGTATCAAGTATTGTATCAAGTATTGTAACACGCATGTTATTGCACAGAATCATGTCTTGTATCAAGTATTGTATCAAGTATTGTATCAAGTATTGTACCATGTATGTTATTGCATAGAATCATGTCTTGCATCAAGTATTGTATCAAGTATTGTAACACGCATGTTATTGCACAGAATCATGTCTTGTATCAAGTATTGTATCAAGTATTGTGTCACGTATGTTATTGCATAGAATCATGCCTTGTATCAATACTTGTATCAAGTATTGTACCATGTATGTTATTGCATAGAATCATGCCTTGTATCAAGTATTGTATCAAGTATTGTACCACATATGTTATTGCATAGAATCATGTCTTGTATCTGGTATTGTATCAAGTATTGTAACACATATGTTATTGCATAGAATCATGTCTTGTATCAAGTATTGTACTACATATGTTATTGCATAGAATCATGTCTTGTATCAGGTATAGCATCAAGTATTGTACCACGTATTGCATAAAATTATGCCTTGTATCAAGTATTGTACCACGTATTTTATTGCATAGAATCATGCCTTGTATCAAGTATTGTATCAAGTATTGTACAATGTTTGTTATTGCATACAATCATGCCTTGTATCAAGTATTGTATCAAGCATTGTACCACATATGTTATTGCATAGAATCATGACTTGTATCAAGTATTGTATCAAGTATTGTACCACATATGTTATTGCATAAAATCATGTCTTGTATCAAGTATTGTACCACGTATGTTATTGCATAAAATCATGTCTTGTATCAAGTATTGTACCACATATGTTATTGCATAGAATCATGCCTTGTATCAAGTATTGTATCAAGTATTGTACTATGTATGTTATTTCATAGAATCATGTCTTGTATCAAGTATTGTATCAAGTATTGTACCACGTATGTTATTGCATAGAATCATGTCTTGTCTCAAGTATTGTACCACGTATGTTTTTGCATAGAATCATGTCTTGTATCAAGTATTGTATCATGCATTGTATCACAAACTTACATTCAAGACTTTTAACCTACCCATGATAAAGTGTATGACAAGAGCTCTAACACAAGAAGCATATCAGTAACCATCTTCCCGAGGCAAGGGAGTTAGCTGACTTTAAAAGTCCAGTTTCCACCCCTTCCGAACTAGGCTGGAATGACTGGGCTCGATCGTTGCGCCACCAGTGGCTATTACCAATTATTTCCCTTCTAAGGCTCTCCTATGGACCAATCAGATTCAACCTCTCGTAATACTTGCGTTTGCTTCAGACAAAATGGTGGCGGTCAGTCAGGACAATCTAATCGATAATCAAGATCTATATTGTGATAAAACGGGTCTTACATCGCGAAATGCATCAAATCACGTGAGCACCTTGATTAAAATTATGAAAAGATTGGAAAAATATCTGCTGAAGAGTTGGCGGTGCACATGCTTTGCAAATCCTGCAATCAATCGAAATCTGCATGACAGTTTACAAACCGTTTTTGATTGGACTATGCATAGACTCGATAGTCCAGACAAAATGTAACTCCATAATACCAGCCTAGTTCGGCAAGGGTGGAAACTGGACTTTTATAGTCAGTTAACTCTCTTGCCTCGGGAAGATGATCAGTAACATGATCAACAGTCTCTGACAAATACTGGATGAAACTCCTTAAAATCTAGGATAGATGTAAACAGACACCATTCTCAATACTTTCTCATTAACATACAAAAATGACAAAATAAATATATTTGTAGATTATTTGAGAACATCCCACCAGGGGAGTCCATCAGGTATAATAATGGAAACATAGTAAGTCATCAAACACCCCTATGATGATATAATGAGAACTACCCAAATGACATAGACAATATGAATATGCATATTACACAAAGTCAGACATTGTTACCAATTCCACATATCTGTTCCCTCTATTCCAAATAAGGCAAAATGCAAATCTTCCCACAAATGTAAACTGCCAGGCAAAAGAAAGCATACACCCATGTTTGATGATGGCGAAAAACAAAACAAACAAGAAATGGCAATTCAATGGTGATTTATGTGATATGGGTATCATAGTTGTGTTTGGGATCTCAAGTTTGCAGTGTTTCAGCAACTGTTTTCAGCATAGTAATACTTTGACAACATTTGTAATTTCGGGGCTGAATACAATTTTCAAGTGTATACTTTCTTTAGCCTGGCAGTTAATTAACAATGAAAGACATGTACGGTCAACATGATGAGTATACTGATGGCAAGAAATAAGGGAACATATAGAGATGATGTCATGTGACATCCTATGGTTGAATGACGATAACCAGATGTTCCAATTCATATCCTGTCACATCACAAACTAATCAATGTTAGTTGTTGTGGGAGTTATACATGCTTACTCCCAGCAGTAAGTTCTTGTCTACTGTCCTATGTTCCCTTAATTCTTTCCTTGAGTATCTAGACATGAGTGAGTGAGTGAGTGAGTTTGGTTTAACGCCGCTTTTAACAGTATTCCAGTTATATCACGGCGTGTCAGCTTAATGTGGGAGGAAAGCCCGAAGTGATGCAGGTCACAGACGTTTACCACTTCGGTGAAACCCACGAGCACGGGTATGGTGCTGACAAACCTAGAAACATAATCGGGGCGAACCGGGATTCGAACCCACAATCATAGATTTCTGGCGTGCCCAAGGGACGCAACTCTGCACAGCGAATCGCGGCGCCTTAGACGACTGGGCCACCCGTGCCCCCCCTAGACATGAGCATATATCACAGTACATAACATACAATGTTCCATATGGATTATACAGGTTTGAGATGAAACAAAAAAGATGAAAGTGACAGTCTCTGTGGTTTATGTTCATAAGAAAATATATTTTATTACATATATTTTGTACACATATGTATCTTACAAGCAATGAGGCAGCCATGTTGGACTCAGCTCCCCAAGGAAAGAGTGTCAACTAGCCTTTTTATAAAAGTCTTATTTTTTGGCCACATCAAGCCCACTTTCCTGTGCTGATTCTGATTGGACTATCACGCATTTTGATAGTCCAATCAGAGAACGTTTCACAAAATCAACATTCACGACTGGTGCACCTTCGTATGAAAGTGATTTAAAGCTGGAATATGTTGTTTTTTATATTTTTAAAACCCTCCAACGATTGTCTATGTTTTCTGTCATGGATGAAATCGCGAAAGTTTTTGTTGTCTGATCGACTTGGTAGTCGCCATCTTTTGTGAAGCTATACAAGATAAGAACAGTGATCTGATTGGATATCACATTTATATTACAAGTGGCACCACTCGTGATCTACGCGGGGTGGCTCCAGGGTCGAACCAAGGAAAGTGGCCTTGATGTGTCAAGGGTAGAAACTAGGCTAGTGGACAAGCTTGCCTCGGAAAGATATGTTGGACTAATCTGTGACAATGTATCAGCTGTCCTCTGTCCTCACCAATCATGCAGGTACTCTCTCTCGGCAACACAAGCATAAACTACATGTTCATCACAATGCCATAGTCTTTACAACATAATAAATCCCCTGATAAATCCCCATTTGAGATCTTGCTACAGTATACTGTTACTTCAGGAACTAATGGCTTCAATGCCTCACCCCTATCCTGTCAGTACAGTCTAGAACCTAGTTCCATTGCAGGAGTTGCCTTGGTTAGCGGATCCTGAACCAAACAGGAAACACAATCCAACATGACAGACTTCCGGAAAAGCCCATAATCAGCAGTTTTTTCAGCAGATCATGACCTCAATAACAAAAATAAATAAATAAATGAAACATGTGTGAGAGAGTACATATTGGAATATCTGAGGCCCCATAACCCTCACTAGCGCCCACTCCAAGCAGAAATTGATACTGATAAATTCAAAAAGCACTGATGAGCTTTGACTAGAGGTCTAGGAGATTATTTGTCACAGTGCTTCTTGAATAAGTTTGGTTTCATTGTTGTTTAAAGCCGCACTCAGCTATTTTAGAGCTATACGACGGAAGTCAGTAAACCAGGCAATCCAGTGATTGACTTCATGAGCATCGATCAACGCAAATGGAATACAATGAAATGCATCAACGAAGACTGTCCCCCCGATCCCGTTTGTGCGTTTTATGACAAGCATGGGTTCCATTCTAACCTGGAATCTTCACAGGATCTTTTGAATATGTATGTCTTGATGGTCTTCTTAAAGTATTTAAGGTGTGGCAGCCTAATGGGTAAGTGTGATGTTATTCACTTGAGTTCACTCTTTCCCCACATCTGCTTGTCCTTCTGTACAAGGTCTCCCTACTATCGTGTACTTAGACAACTCTTCACATCCCCCAACCTCAGAAGCTACAGCTCCTGTGTAAACACTGGCATTTCTCACTAACCAGTGATTCATGTGCTGCCCGCGAATTATATATTCTGTATGAGACCTCATCAAAACACAACCATAAACTAAAACAAGGATCTAATCACTTTACCAAACGGTTATAGCAAAGCTCTACAATAAACCAGTCTGGCAATCACTCATCAGTGATTGAGAAAGACCTGGATTTGTGCCATAGCTTTATTAGAGTGCATATGGTATGATGGAATAAACATGTTTACATTGTGCTGGGATTGCAAGGAGACATGGATTTCATATTCTCTATTGTTTCAATGTCATTTACATCAGATCTTAGTGCTTGCTATTGCACTTGCATGTGTGTGAATATGTCTGCTTGTACTAGTCCGGACTAATGCCGATTTTTTCTAATGCTAGCTCACTGAGATACCATGCTGCAGGTTAACATGAATACCCCACACAGACACAGTATACTCAGACTCTGAGCCGACCAGTCCTTGCTTTAATGCCGAGCGCCGGGCAGGGTTACAAGCACTGAGTTTTAACGTCTTTTGGTACGAGGAGGATGGGGATGAAACTCCCAACCTCCCACACTCCCGGTGGATGCTCTACAACCTGACCATTGAACATTGACCGATCAATGAAATGACAAGAAGCAGACATTAGCCAGTGTATTAGCCAATCAGAATGCAGCTTTCTCGAGCCTTACAGCACAAGTTTCAAACTGGTGACATCCATTCCAGTATAAGCTTTGAAAAATACCGATTCAAATTTTGAAAACTGAACAAAAGAAAACTAGAAAGTGTTTTTACTCGTAAAAACATATGTCTCCCCCTACTCCCCTAACCCCCATTCATTCGTTTACTTTACGTTAAACCCCATCTCTTCATTCCCACCCTCCATTACTAAATAACAGAGACAAAAATAGAACTAGAAATTTCAAACAACTAATGGGCACCACTTCAGTGCTGGGTTAATGTGTATACAAAGTTTCGCGAAAAAATATTAAACGGTTTCTGAGTTATGGTCAGGAAACAAAGCTTACCCCCATTCAGAGCCTATGTTCAACTTATCTCCATGGAAACGAGAAAAAATAAAAATGTCAAAAATCTCTAAATAGCAAAAGGCACCACTTCAGTGCTGGGTTAATGTGTATACAAAGTTTCGCGAAAAAATATTAAACGGTTTCCGAGTTATGGTCCGGAAACCAAGCTTACCCCCATTCAGAGTCTATGTTCAACTTATCTCCATGGAAACGAGAAAAAATAAAAATGTCAAAAATCTCTAAATAGCAAAAGGCACCACTTCAGTGCTGGGTTAATGTGTATACAAAGTTTCGCGAAAAAATATTAAATGGTTTCTGAGTTATGGTCCGGAAACAAAGCTTACCCCCATTCAGAGCCTATGTTCAACTTATCTCCATGGAAACAAGAAAAAATAAAAATGTCAAAAATCTCTAAATAGCAAAAGGCACCACTTCAGTGCTGGGTTAATGTGTATACAAAGTTTCGCGAAAAAATATTAAACGTTTTTTGAGTTATGGTCCGGAAACGGTGGGAACGTCGACACCGACGCCGACGCCGACGCCGACGGGAACCGTGCCAAAAACAATATGTCTCCCTCCATTCTGGGGGAGACATAATTCTGGAATGTCTAATAGATGGCCAATAATGTATGGGAGTGACTACCCATGTTTATCCCACTGAATGAAGTGAAAGACGGTGATTTTGACAGAATCAGTCATACAGCACATTCGGAATACCCTGTGTTAACCTTTTCGAGGTTGCATGATAAGGAAACACTTTCTGAATGTCACTTTCCTGACCTGGTAAGGGAGAGTCTGACTGGTCGGATGAAAGGTCATTCTAATGTGAACCATAATGGGATGTCCTCAGATCTTTGTTTAGTGGTAGCGAGCACGAAGATCTGATTATAATGAGACAGATATTGTTTCAGTGTGAAATTTCGGTTCAGATGCTTATATCTGTATCAAGCAAGTATAAGAAACATGTATCTGCACTAAAACATCGCCAGTGGGTCCAGGTGTATGAACATGGCAACGCCATTTAATGCTGATTGGCTGATTGGAAATTCAGCTATGTGGCGTTCTGAGGAGTGAAAAAACGTTCTCATTCGAAAAGGTTATCGTAGCGCTTATGTGATCGTAACTCCCACACTTTAATATACACTTACGACATTTGTAGAGCTATGATTGCTTTATGAAATGGGACTCAGATTTTAATGAGATACGGGTAATAATGCGAACACGTGTCCATACTGTACTCCAAGCAATCTAAACAGCTTCAGTGAGCACTAACAAAAGCATGGCTCTCTCAAGCACGCTTATTCCATCAAATGCACTATCCTAGTATTGGTAACCTGGACGCAGTCATCATATGTTTTACATACATATTCAGTGGAACTGAGTTCTCAATAAATAACCTTTCATAACAATCCCTCAAATGCTGACAGCTTCAAACTTCCACTTCTGCGAGTCTCCTCCATTACATGGGTTTACGATGACGGTCCCGCCAGCACTGAGGTTAACTCTGTCTAAACACTTGCCAGACTTGTCCTGGATAATTGTGCCTTGGTCCTGGAATACAAACATACAAATATGGTGAAAAACTTTGAAGCAAGGGTTTATGGGTAATAATTTTTATAAGATCATTAGCTAATCAGAAAGCAGCTTTCTTGAGGTTTAGGCTTATTTTTTTAAAAGAATTGGTTCTCAATCAATGGCTTCTGAAAATAGAGAGAGGGCGGGCGGTGTGTTGTTTTTTTGTTTTTTATTTGGGTTGGTGGGGTGGGGTGTTCAAACTAGTATTTATAAACCTATTCTTTGGGATCGCTATTAAGTAAGAGACTTCTTTCTCTTGGCATAAAAACCTATTGTGAGGTTTTACTTTCCAGTCGGGTTAAATCTCATAAACAGGGACGTTGTAATGTCCCTGGGTTTTTTATATAATATAAGGTTCATTGAAAGTATGTTCGAAACATAAAAATGTTGATAAATGTTGTTTTAAGTTTCTTTTTTCGGTTTATAAGCATGGAAAAACACTCCCTCGGTTTTGGTAGACAGAGCATGCCCTGGGGGTCGGGAAAAACTGCGGGGGCTTCGCCCCCTTGGTTTTTCCCTCTCCCCAGGGCATGCTCTGTCTACCAAAACCTCGTGAGCGTCTTTTCTCCAATACGTAACCAAAAAAACAGTTGTATACAATCAACCTGGCAAAGGGAATCCCAACCTAAATGTATTCTTTAATGAGTAAAAAACTGGGATACAGTTGGACAACCACTATGTGCATAATACACACATACAATGAGTTGCGTGTTCGAGACATGGGATATTCAAGGATTTTTGGGTTGTTTTGAAAATGGAAATAAAACGAAAAACATGCTGCAGACTTTAAGATGATGCTGGTGGTGCCTGAGAACCAAGACTATTATCTATTTAAGCCTGACTTCCACTTCGGACTTCGCCTTGAAAAATATTTTGAAAAAACTCTTGATTCAAAATTTGTAAGCCGAACAAAAGAAAATTATGCAATGTTTATAGATTCCCGAGATTGTATGGCAGTACTTCCCACGGGCTATGGAAAGTCTCTTCCATTTCAAATGTTTATCTGATTTTAATGAGATTGGGAACAATTTAAATGTTTAGAATAATGCACAGGATAGTATCTTGCAAGATATCCCATTATAAGCAACAATCATTGAGTAAGTACATGGGTTTCCATGGATGGATGGGAGTGCATGGATGGGTGTTTGGCTGGGTGTATCATAAGATGGGTGGGTGTTTCTTTGGGTGTTTGGGAGGATGGTTTATTGCATGGGAAGACGTTAAGTTGGGTCTGTGGATCATAGGATGCATGGGTGGGTGTATGGGTGGGTGTATGTGTGGGTGTATGGGTGGGTGTATGGGTGGGTGTATGGGTGGGTGTATGGGGGTGGGTGTATGGGTGGGTGTATGTGTGGGTGCATGGGTGGGTGTATGGGTGGATGTATGGGGGTGGGTGTATGGGTGGGTGTATGTGTGGGTGTATGGGGTATGGGTTGGGGTATGGGTGGGTGTATGGGGGTGGGTGTATGGGTGGGTGTATGGGGGTGGGTGTATGGGTGGGTGTATGGGGGTGGGTGTATGGGGGTGGGTGTATGGGTGGGTGTATGGGGGTGGGTGTATGGGTGGGTGTATGTGTGGGGGTATGGGTGGGTGTATGGGTGGGTGTATGGGGTATGGGTTGGGGTATGGGTGGGTGTATGTGTGGGGGTATGGGTGGGGATATGGGTGGGGGTATGTGTGGGTGTATGGATGGAGGTATGGGTGGGGGTATGGGTGGGTGTATCATTGGATGTATGGGTGGGTGTATGGGTGGGTGTATGGGTGGGGGTTTGTGTGGGGTTATGGGTGGGTATATCATAGGATGTATGGGTGGATGTATGGGTGGGTCTATGGGTGGGTGTATGGGTGGGGGTTTGTGTGGGGTTATGGGTGGGTATATCATAGGATGTATGGGTGGATGTATGGGTGGGTCTACGGGTGGGTGTATGGGTGGGGGTTTGTGTGGGGTTATGGGTGGGGTTATGGGTGGGTGTATCATTGGATGTATGGGTGGGTGTATGGGTGGGGGTCTGTGTGGGGTTATGGGTGGGGTTATGGGTGGGTGTATCATTGGATGTATGGGTGGGTCTACGGGTGGGTGTATGGGTGGGGGTTTGTGTGGGGTTATGGGTGGGGTTATGGGTGGGTGTATCATTGGATGTATGGGTGGGTCTATGGGTGGGTGTATGGGTGGGGGTCTGTGTGGGGTTATGGGTGGGGTTATGGGTGGGTGTATCATTGGATGTATGGGTGGGTGTATGGGTGGGGGTCTGTGTGGGGTTATGGGTGGGGTTATGGGTGGGTGTATCATTGGATGTATGGGTGGGTCAATAAGTGGGTGTATGGGTGGGGGTCTGTGTGGGGTTATGGGTGGGGTTATGGGTGGGTGTATCATTGGATGTATGGGTGGGTCTATGGGTGGGTGTATGGGTGGGGGTCTGGGTGGGGTTATGGGTGGGTGTATCATTGGATGTATGGGTGGGTGTATGGCTGGGTGTATGGTCAGTGTATTGTTAGATGGGTGGGTGCAACAAGTGGTGAATGAGTGGGGGTTTCCTTTGGTGGATGGGTGGGTGGGTGGGTGGGTGAGTGTATGGTCAGGCGCTAGGTTCGGTGTATGGGTGGGTGGGTGTGTTGCTGGGGGGCTCTATGTCTATGTCTATATTACTGAGTGTAAGCCAAATGTACAAGGAAAGATTATTGGTTGTTAAATCACTAGAAAATCCTAGAAGCTCCTCCTTATTGCTGATGGACTCCATGCTTATGATGCTTTGTTAAACATGAGATGTCCCCAGACAGTACAAACTGTTCATAATTGGCAGATCCAGCAACATTACTCAGAATGTTTGAAAGTTGAATTTGTGAGATTGGTCTTAACACCGAAAACCTACCATGTCATATTTCCACTTCATCCCTGGAGTCTTTTTAAAACACAGCATCATCTTGGCGACGCTACCGTCATCCCCCTGGGAGTCGAGGCAAACCTCCTCCCTCCGCAGCTCATTCGTCTGACTCATGGAAAACAGCTGAAAACAGAGAAATAGTTGGAAATCTACAGAACATAACAACTTATTTCTGAAGTCCCCAGGAGCGGTGGGGTAGTCTCGTGGTTAAAGCGTTCGCTCGTCACACTGAAGGCCCGGGTTCAATTCCCACATGGGTACAATGTGTGAAGCCCATTTCTGGTGTTCCCTGCTGTGATATTGCTGGAATATTGCTAAAAGTGGCGTAAAATCCAACTCACTCACTCACTCTGAAGTCCCCAATGCATTGCTCCTAATCATTAAATAGAATTCATAAAGCTAAAAGAAATAATAGTCTTTGTTCTCAGGGGGCCATGGGTGGCCTAGTTGTCTAAGGCGCTGCGATTCGCTGTGCAGAGTTGCGTCCCCTGGACACGCCAGAAACCAATGATTGTGGGTTCGAATCCTGGTTCACCCCGATTATGTTTCTAGGTTTGTCAGCACCATACCCGTGCTCGTGGGTTTCATCGGGCTTTCCTCCCACATTAAGCTGACACGCCGCAATATAACTGGAAAACTGTTAAAAGCGGAGTTTAACCCAACTCACTCACTCAATGCAAGTTCTCACCTACATAGACCTTGTGGTTTCAGTGGACTATGCAGGATCAGTTTACAACAGATGGATGACTACAGATAGTCAATACCATTGCACCATAAGTTCACCATCAGCAAACATTATGTAGCGGCCATATTGGGATTCAAACCTCAGACCTTCTGATCCGAGGTTGGACGCCTTGTCAATATCACCAAAGAGGTTAACCTCGTCAGAAAGCTGACAAGGATGTCATCTGTGGGATGACTCCACGCCCTGCTACATGCTCCCCCGTCAACAGAAGGCATGTCCCGGGCCACATAGTAGGGTACTGAGGCTTATTTTGCTCAAATTTGATATGAACTTGCTCAGCCCCTCGTTTCGCGCCAATGGAGCAGCCATAAAAGTTCCGAGTCCCGTGATGACAAGGTAAGGATGTCATCTGTGGGACTCCACACCCTGCTACAATTAGAAGAAATAAACATGTTAAAACATGCAGCCTTGATCACTGACCTCGTTTGCGCTGGCGCCGGACTGACACAGGAACACTCCCAGGTCGTATTCCACCTTGTCCTCTCGGCCCAGAGTGTCCAGGCAGAGTGAACTGCCCACACCCTTCACCTGCAAATATCAATCAAAGGAAATAATAGCCCTGCAAAAATAACCCTCTAAATCTTAAAAGTTCCACCAGGATCCCAGCCTTACGCATGTTCACACTACACCTCGCCATCACAAGTTGGCGGATCTCAAAGTTCCACCAGGATCCCAACCTAATTACGTCACATGTTCACACAAACACCTCGCCATCACAAGTTGGCGCTTCTCAAAGTTCCACTAGGATCCCAACCTAATTACGTCTCATGTTCACACATACACCTCACCATCACAAGTTGGTGAATCTCAAAGTTCCACCAGGATCCCAACCTAATTACGTCACATGTTCAAACATACACCTCACCATCACAAGTTGGAGGATCTCAAATATCCACCAGGATCCCAACCTAATTACGTCACATGTTCACACATACACCTCACCATCACAAGTTGGAGGATCTCAAAGTTCCACTAGGATCCCAACCTAATTATGTCACATGTTCACAAATACACCTCACCATCACAAGTTGGAGGACCTTAAAGTTCCACCAGGATCCCAACCTAATTATGTCACATGTTCACATATACACCTCGCCATCACAAGTTGGCGAACCTTAAAGTTCCACTAAGATGCCAACCTAATTACGTCCCATGTTCACACATATACCTCACCATCACAAGTTGGAGAATCTCAAAGTTCCACCAGGATCCAACCTAATTACGTCACATGTTCACAAATACACCTCGCCATCACAAGTTGGCGGACCTCACAGTTCCAACAGGATCCCAACCTAATTACGTCACATGTTCACAAATACACCTCACCATCATAAGTTGGCGCATTTCAAAGTTCCACTAGGATCCCAACCTAATTACGTCACATGTTCACACATACACCTCGCCATCACAAGTTGGTGGACCTCAAAGTTCCACCAGGATCCCAACCTAATTACGTCACATGTTCACACATACACCTCGCCATCACAAGTTGGTGGACCTCAAAGTTCCACCAGGATCCCAACCTCACATACCACTTTCACAGTCATATATCCCTCTCTGTCTAGGATAGGGTTTATGTTAAGTGAGTGTTTGATTTTACTTAACGCCTCTTCAAAAGAACTCTTTCAAAGACCCCAGCAGCCAGTATAATGTCCACATATATTCCATGGTACCAAACACTGAGCCCCCACATGAACCCTTCCACCCCGAGGTCCTATGAGTCTGCTTACAGGGAGTCCTAAACACTTCATCTTTTCTTCACAGTTCTCTTATCAGTTGTGCTTAAGCATGTTTCAAGCAATTATGTCAGTCGATCCAAAAAAAACAAAAACAAAAACAACATATGCTCAAATTGTTCACAAATACATACATCCTTATATTCTGTACCAAAGTTTGAGTCATCTTAACATTGAACCAGAATCCCACTTTCACATAACATGTTCACAAATACATACATCTTTCTCGACCAAGTAAAGATTCCCTCAGACAATGAAATAGACTGTGCTGTATAATGAAGCACATGTGCGTGACCTCCAACTCACCATGCCCCAGGCCTTGACACCCTCATCCAGGACAAACTTCTCGGGGTACACGTTGTCCAGATACCACTTGAAGCTCTTGCACTGAAGCTTGTCCCGGAGACCAACTCGAGCAGATATGTCCCCGAAGTCCTTGCCCTACAACAATATACACAGTGACATGTTAGACAGGCGAACGTAACACTTGTTCCGGAGACCAACTCGAGCAGATATGTCCCCGAAGTCTTTACCCTACAATGGTATACACAGTGACATGTTAGACAGGAGAACATAACGCTTGTCCCGGAGACCAACTCGAGCAGATATGTCCCCAAAGTCTTTACCCTACAACGGTATACAGAATGACATGTTAGACAGGAGAACATAACGCTTGTCCCGGAGACCAACAATATGTCCCCAAAGTCTTTACCCTACAACAATATACACAGTGCCATGTTAGACTGACTCTTCATTGAGATTTTCATAGTTATATTATATTCTGCATATATTATATGACCGACAGGAGTTCAGTTTAGTTTTAAAAAGCAGTAGTCCAACAGACTAGTTCATTTTGTGTTTTATTAGCCTTTTATATTTCTGTCACCTCAGGCTAACAGGCAAGCATAAAGATCAAAGCCTGATTATCGGCTGACTTTAGTTTCCGACAAGCAGCCAAAGTAACCGATTGACGCAATATTACAGCACAACAAGAACACTTTAACGTGATACATACCTTCAAGTCATGTCTGTGCATATAGAACAGTCTTTTATAATCGTCCATCCAGACCTCAGCCACCCTCACCGAGTTTATACCATGTGTGTCCTTATTACCTGAACAGAATCAACTAAATTAGATTTATCAAAGCAAGGCCAACATTATCTACATTCTTGTTATAACACTTATGGGAAGCCCCTGATCTGAATCTGTTTTCAATCTTACCTGTAAGTATCAGAGCTCCAGATAAGCTTTTGGTGTTGTGGGTATTTTACTCATGCATTTTAAAATCATTGGGTATCAGTAGTTCTATCTTGGTATTCAAATTTCTGTTACCCACTTGTTTTTACACATGTGGGTATTTAAGTTAAATATTTAAAAACACTATTCATCTAGTCCCTGCAAACTGGTGTCGTGTGGGTTCGAGAACTTTGTAGGACTCAAAAATACCATGATACTTCCACAAGAAAGTGTGATGGCAAATGATCATGATGTAACTGTCATCATGGAGTTTGGCAAGGTTGACGGAATTATAATTTCAAAATAAGTTGCTGATTTGCGAATCGAATACGGAGGGTTACTTCACAATATTTTGATGATACACACAAGTTTTATTTTTGTAGCGTATCTGTAATGTTCGTTGCGTATTTGATACATTTCTGACATTTCTGCATTTCTGATGCGTATTTTACGCAGATACACAGCTTATCTGGAGCTCTGAGTATTCATTTAAGAAATATATTTGTGGGTTAAATGTATATTACATAATGCACTCCTCAAAAAGGCACTTGTATGATACATGTACATACATTTTCTGTGAGAGTGAGTAAGTTGGGATTAAAGCCGTTTTTAACAGTATTCCAGTTATATCACTGTGTGTCAGCTTAATGTAGGAGAAAGCCTAAAGTGATGCAGGTCTAAGATGTTTAACACTTTGGTGAAACCCACGAGCACGGGTATAGTGCTGAGAAACCGTCAAACATAATCGGGGGTTTCTGACGTGCCAAAAGTACCCAACTCTGCACTGCGAATTGTGGCCTTAGACAATAGGGGCACCTGTGCCCCAGGTTAACCACTTTGGTGAAACACGGATATAGTGGGTCATAGGTATGTAGGTAATAACTTTCAATGTTCCATCTCACACCTGTTCTCACACACAAGTGTCACAATCCCACAGAACACTACAGCATTCACACAGATCACTTTGTTACCTGGGAACGTATAGGGGTGCCTGGAGCGGAAGATATGTCCGACACGGGAACAAGGCAGAAACTCCAGCCGGCCGCCACACATCCACGTCTGAAGCACAACATGTCACAGTGGATTACACATTTGTATGGCAACAGTTAGGCATCTTGTAGATTTCTTTTCTTTTTAAGTATCAAAGTATCTAATGAAAAAAGAGAGTGACTTGTCTCTTATAAACAAAACACCACGACCTAAATTAATTCAGGTTTACAGATTCTTGGCCTAAGAAAAAAGATTTTTGGTTGGGAAGAAAATATATAAAAATTCCAATTTCAACCTTTTTAAAAATATTTCCTCCAACATGATGAACAGACGTATTTGTACTTACTCTGAAGGAGATCTCGAGGTTCTCCCCTCCCCACACATCCATTCCGTCATCATAGGCTCCGATCTCCCAGAAGAACTTTCTGTCAAGCGCCAGCAAGCCTCCGGCCATTGTTGGAGAGCTGCGTAATCAGACACATGTTACAAATAATGATATGAGTTTGAAATGTCCTTCTGCACAGGATATGAGACTATTATGATTACTAGTCTACCAAACATTTTGGTGTTTGTTGTTTAACACCACACTCAGGAATATTCCAGCTGTATGTTGGGGGTCTGTCAATAATCAAGTCTGAACCAGACCATCCAGTGATTGATATCATGAGAATACATCCACGCAATTGGGATACGATGACATGCATCAACCAAGTCAGTGAGTCTGACCACCCAATGCCGTTAATCACCTTTTACGACAAGCATAGTCGCCTTTTACGACAAGCATAGTCGCCTTTCACGGCAAGCATGGGTTGCTGAAGAACCAGCCTGAGGTTCAAGGACAGGGGGCAACAGGAAATGGTCATCAGGAACATAGAGATTAATACACTGCTCTCCTATTAAGGCCTCCATGCCAATAAGCTCTCAATCATGACTAGATCCACCCTACATAAATGACTAAAATTGACAAAATAATTATGATATATTAAATATAAATTGACATCAAAAAGATTTTAACCATTTTGGTGGCAATCTTGGATTTTCCACCACCAGGTGGTGCTGCTGAGGTGGATTCATATCCAGAAATGTTTGGAATAGTTCAATGTATAAGTGTGCCAAGTTTGGTGTTTTTAACCCAAAGTGCACAATTTTGACTAAAATCCAGTCTCAACCGCCCCACTGCCCTGAGAATCAGCTAAGCCTATTACAGTAACAAGTTGAAAGTAGTGAGTGAGATTGGTTTTACGCTGCTTTGAACAGTATTCCAGTATACATCACAGCATGTCAGGTTAATGTGGGAGGAAAGCCTGAAGTGATGCAAGTCTTGGACGTTTACCACTTTGGTGAGAGGGGTATGGTGCTGACAAACCTAGAAACATGATTAGGCCGAACTGGGATTTGAGCCCACAATCCTAAGTTTTCGGCATGCCCTGGGGATGGAGGTGGAAATATGAACAATATGTACCTGATAGGGTCCGTGTATTTCCGGTGAACTTTCTCCCTCTCCGGGATGTCTCTCCAGGTGAAGTGCATGCTCCAGGAAAACCCGCCCACATTGTAGCCTCCATTACCAGAATACTCCAACGTGTTGTCGTTGATGGCGTCAATGATTGGGCACAACACTGTCTTCCGGTTCTCTTGTATACGAGCAAGGATCGGTTCCAACCTTCACAACAGAAAATGATAATATCACATCTTCTATTCTGGCAAGCAGCAAACAAAAATTTGCAATTGTCTAATATTGATATGACTTGCGTCTAATATCAATATGACTCGTGTAAAGTGGCAACTCAAGGGACTTTGCCAAAAATATCTGTTATTAATAAATGGAAGTTGTGTTATTCTTCCAGTATGACACTGCTTGATAGTACAACTAAAACCTGAACCAAAACGTCACCTTTAAAGGATAAATTAAGTTGATTTTATAAGTCAATCCTGTTTTCATTGAGACCACTACTTCTAAAAGCACACGTGGAATTCTAATTAATATCCAACTTATGTGATCTAAACAGATACACTGTTACATAGTCAGAGCAACAGATAAGCAGCGTATTTGCGGAAAATACCCCCAAAAATATTCAAAACCCAATTACTTTCAATTAACTTCTGTACAGAAATGCATGCCTTAAATGAAAAACTCAAATGTATAAAAACAGCTCGCATAAATCCCCATTGAGACTTTTTCAGCATGCGTACAAAGGAGCTAATTTTCGAAACACAATTACAAGCTAATTTACTTTCCCAGTCATTTATTTAGAACAGTTATATACATCTAAAACATTATTTCATTTATTTAAAATCTTAAAATGTTCACTTATTTTGGGAAAAACCCAATGGAGTGATGAATAGATGAGTAAAAAAAATATAGGTTACCTGATGAAAATGTAATAACCCAATTAAAATAGAAACCTTAGAGTAAAATCTCAATTTTTTTTAAAGTTATCTGGAGCTCTGTATAGTGCTTAAAGTACACAGAGAAATAATGCTTAATCAAGTAATTGCTAACACAAAGGTATAATTGTCAGCAAGACATTGTGATATTTGTTTGTTTGTTTGTTTTGCTTCTGTAGCGGCCATTAAATTTCCGAATTCCGTGATGGGATTCGAACCACAGACCTTCTGATCAGAGGTCAGATGCCTTGTCCACATGACCAAAGAGGTTAACCCCGTCAGCAAGCTGACAAGGTAAGGATGTCATCTGTGGGATGACTCCACGCCCTGCTACACTTCAAACAATACTTAGACTACTGAAATCACAATGACATAAGCGTAAGGGCTGAAACTGTAAAATGTCCACTCACCACTGTGTTCCCGCCTCACAGTGAGAATCCAGGAACACGATGACGTCACCCCTGGCAGCCTTGGCACCTTCAATACGGGCTCGTATCAAGCCACTCCTCTGCTGGGTCCTCACCATCTTCACAACACCATCAGGCCAGGTCTTCTCCACGTAGGTCTTCAACTTGTCCCCCAACTCAGCTGCAACAGCAACACGAGGGTCGGTGTAATATATAGCTGTTATAGCATAGATGGGTCTGATATATAGCTGTTACAGCACAGATGGTCTGATATAGCTGATATAGCATAGATGGGTCTGATATATAGCTGTTACAGCACAGATGGTCTGATATAGCTGATATAGCATAGATGGGGTCTGATATATAGCTGTTACAGCACAGATGGTCTGATATAGCTGATATAGCATAGATGGGTCTGATATATAGCTGTTACAGCACAGATGGTCTGATATAGCTGATATAGCATAGATGGGTCTGATATATAGCTGTTACAGCACAGATGGTCTGATATAGCTGTTATAGCATAGATGGGTCTGATATATAGCTGTTACAGCACAGATGGTCTGATATAGCTGATATAGCATAGATGGGTCTGATATATAGCTGTTACAGCACAGATGGTCTGATATAGCTGATATAGCATAGATGGGTCTGATATATAGCTGTTACAGCACAGATGGTCTGATATAGCTGATATAGCATAGATGGGTCTGATATATAGCTGTTACAGCACAGATGGTCTGATATAGCTGATATAGCATAGATGGGTCTGATATATAGCTGTTACAGCACAGATGGTCTGATATAGCTGATATAGCATAGATGGGTCTGATATATAGCTGTTACAGCACAGATGGTCTGATATAGCTGATATAGCAAAGATGGGTCTGATATATAGCTGTTACAGCATAGATGGTCTGATATGGCTGATATAGCATAGATGGGCTGATATAGCTGTTACAGCATAGATGGTCTGATATAGCTGATGTAACATAGATGGGTCTGATATATAGCTGTTACAGCACAGATGGTCTGATATAGCTGATGTAACATAGATGGGTCTGATATATAGCTGTTACAGCACAGATGGTCTGATATAGCTGATATAGCATAGATGGGTCTGATATATAGCCGTTACAGCACAGATGGTCTGATATAGCTGATATAGCATAGATGGGCTTCTACCCGGGATCTTCATGGGTCATGGCTGATATAGCATAGACGGGTCTGATATAGCCGATACAGCTTAAATGGGTCTGATATAGATGACATATCATAGATGGATCTGATATAGCTGATAATGGATCTGATATAGCTGATATAGCACAGATGGGTCTGATGTAGCTGATATAGAATAGATGGGTCTGATATACATGATATAGCTGATAACTGATCTGATATAGCTGATATAGCACAGATGGGTCTGATGTAGCTGATATAGAATAGATGGGTCTGATATACATGATATAGCTGATAATGGATCTGATATAGCTGATATAGCACAGATGGATCTGATATAGCTGATATAGCACAGATGGGTCTGATGTGGCTGATATAGAATAGATGGGTCTGATATAGCTGATAATGGATCTGATATAGCTGATATAGCACAGATGGGTCTGAAGTAGCTGATATAGAATAGATGGGTCTGATATAGCTGATAATGGATCTGTTATAGCACAGATGGGTCTGATGTAGCTGATATAGAATAGATGGGTCTGATATATCTGATAATGGGTCTAATATAGCTGAAATGGGTCTAATATAGCTGACACAGGACATTTGGGAATGATACAGCTGAGCAAACATCTTGAAACAGAAGGAACTGTTTTTTTCTAGATTGGTTGTTTTGTTAATTGCACACACAGGCTGTCAATCAGAAGTTTCAAATCCCTGCATTACACTCCCATAAGCACCAGATTACTGAACAGATCAATGGGCAACAGCAGTCGGTCACAGCTGCAGCTGATTGACCTCTTGACATTGATCTGGCTCTCCTTGACTCGACACTCAATATAACTACAATATAAGCTCATCGTCAGTAACAGGTGCCCTCATAACCATACAGATGATACAAGTAAATATCCATTATACCATGTAATTATGTAGTCATTTAAAAATGGGAAAAAACGTTAATGATGATTTGGCTTAGAATAAATGCTGTTTTTTTCTGTTGATAAAAAAACTACCTAAAATATAATTGTAGATGTACTTGTTATATGGCATCGGGGTATGATGACATGCAATCAAGTTATAGAACCTCACCAACTGATCCATAGTCTCAAGACTTTATTTTCGCTAAGACTTTTCAAAAACATCATCTGAAATGTTCTAGATTGGTTTCAACATGACCTCCATTCTGCTAATCTGGGACAATTGAAAAGTATTTTTTGATAGATGACAAAACAGTGATGTATTGTGTTCCAACTGTATGATCGGACAAGGGCATAGCCTTCAATCACCTTCGCTATGTGGCCAACCCAACATAAAAATATTTCTAGTTTCAGCCGAACAAACATTAGTTCACTTGCCTGGATAAATAGGAGAAAGTCTACCGTAATTTCAGGGTGATGTTGATGAGTAAAGTGATTTTGATTGTTTGTTTGTTTGTTTGTTTGCTGTTCATGTGACGGTGGTCTGTAAATAATTGAGTCTAGACCAGACAATCCAGTGATTGATATCATGAGCATCAATCCAGGCAATTGGGATACAATGACATGCATTAACCAAGTCAGCAAGCCTGACTGACCGACCCGTTAATCGCCTCTTACGGCAAGCATGGGTTGCTGAAGACCTATTCTACCCCAGATCTTCACGGTTCTGATAAGAGTGAATGGTCTCAGGAGCCTAGTACGGAGATTTGGATCTTTCTTGTAATAAGAGCAGGGATTATTCTTGGGATTCCATGGCACCTTGGCAAATTCATGACTTCCTTCAAAACTGGAATTTTTTAAAATTTCTAATCTACTTCAATGTGGAAGCATTTTTATATAATAAAATCATATTTTAATACTGCATTCAATGCCATAATGTGAAACGAAACAGAAAAGCCTCTTCCAGTATATTAGTGGTGTTAAGTCACTTTTTACAACACCGTAACATACGTTTAAGTTAAACGGTTTAACTATAATACCATGAATGTTTAATTCCAATTTAGGTATTTGAACTGACATTAGCTGCAGACTTGGGACCTTTGAGCAGGTCCAGATAAATCCCCAATGAGCACGAGAACATAAAAGACAGTATTTTCAAGAAGTTTGGCATTGTTTATAGTAGGGCTGGGACGAGTTGGGTACTAGGCCTGGGACGAGTCCAAATTTACTACCTGGGTACCCATCACCCTACTGCCCAACCCTACCCGGGTACCCGCTGTAGATATCTTGATATAGGTACAAACTGTCCGATTTGGAAAAGTTTGACTGGAGCCCTTGCAAAATTTATTTAGATACACGTGTAAAGCGATCTGGTTTACTGCATGAAGTTTTAACTTTATTCAAACACATAAAAGTCAGAAGGAATGGTGCATAGTCAGAAAGAAATGAGAACATTAGTTACTTATAGTGTAACCATAGAATTGTAGATAATTTTTGTCATAAAACAATATATTATGTAACTAGCCACGGGTATGGGTAGTCCTGTGGGTACCCGGGTCCTACTCAGGACCCACTCGACCCGAGTACCCGAGTTAACCGTCCCAGCCTTATTGGGTACCCATTCCCCTTTTACCCGACCCTACCCATGCAGGTACCCGCAGTAAGTCTCAAGAGATAGGTACAAACTTTTTTCATTAATCAATATATCAAATGACTAACCACGGGTCTGGGTAGTTCTGGGGGTACTGGGTCCTACTCAATACCCACCTGACCCGAGTACCCAAGTACCTGTCCCAGCCCTAGTTTATAGACAAACTGCCAAGACTGAAATTGATGGGGCGCAAGAAAAAATTAAGTGAAATTATCATGGCTGAGTTTGTTTGGATGTTTAAGAAAAACCTCAAACAAAACCTGAAGCTGCTTTTCATGGTCTGGTGAGCTGACATTAAGTTCTTGATTGTGACTGAGTATTTGACTCAACTAAGATCCCTTTCATAGTGGTTCATGTGATGCATTGCAGCTCATGAAAGGACAATATGTCCCGAGTAATAAAGGAACTGTTTATTCATCCTGTTTACACACACACTGTCACATGGCAGGTTCTCCATCAAGTGCCTTCTATCAGGGAGATAATTCTTCCACAGGCATCGCTTCAAAAATTTGTTTGTTTGATGTTTAACGCCGCACTCAGCAATATTCCAGCTATATGACGGCGGTATGTGAATAATCGAGTCTGGACCAGACAATCCAGTGATTGATATCATGAGCATCGATCCACGTAATTGGGATACGATGACATGCATCAACCAAGTCAGCGAACCTGACCACTCGATCCCGTTAGTCGCCTCTTACGACAAGCAGGTCGCCTTTTATGGCATTCTCTAGTGTCAGGATGATTCTCCCAAGTGAATTTGAACCCATACCAGTGTAAAACTTCCCCCGGGATAATATTTAGGTAGGATATAATCCTTGCTTACCATTACACCTTGAGTACCTGGGTGAGAATGGGGCCAGGATTGGATCAAGGTCAAAGGCCATAACGGGGTCAAAAGTGAAAATACCAAAATAAACGAATGACAAATTGCTCTACGCAATACATACTTCCTGCTTCCAGTGTCATGACAAATAAATGAGAAATGGAAGAGAAATGGAAGAGTAATGGACAATCATTAATCAACATGGCTGCCATTGCCTCTATGCTTTAAATCTGAGTCATGGGAGCAGACAGCATCACTGGGATCCTCTGTTTAAAGTTTCAACTTCATAATCCTCTTGTTTCAGATGAGATGGACTACGAACAACAGACAATGCACCAAGCCATAGGCTCACTTTAAATGAAATTGAGCAAAAAATAAAACTGCTTTTCACAAAAAGAGAGATATGATTTGATATAATAATATGTTCAAGCATGATAATCACATACTGACAACAGATGCAGACTATTTGATTGGTTTCCATGGTTACTTACGTCGGTCACTGAAATCATCCAGTAAGATAACTTCGTGCAGATATTCGGGCGGAGATCGGTTTATCACGCTGTGCACTGTCCTCAGTAACGGCGTCCAGGCCTCGTTGTGGTAGATTATCACAACACTTGCACTTGGGAGGATTTTAGGGTAGACAATATCCTTACACCTGGAAGTAAAACCATAAATCATTAAGTGTTGATTAAAATAAACTATGATGGCTCCATTATGTAGGACTGATAGAATATTCCAGCCATATCAAAGCGACACAGGCAGCTTGGGTTGTGTACTCCCCAGGGAGCTGAGAATGAAAATTGACTGCACTATGATCTATTGACCGGGATAATAATGCAGCGCTTTCAAATCTTTGAGTATCCTTTGGGGTGTGGATTTGGTGCGTTATAAATTCATGTATGCACATTATTAATATTATTATTTTGAACCAGGTCTTACAAGTGACCAGCCGTAATAGCTTTGACTTCTTTAAATAAAAGGTATTTTTGATTTCTTATTTTCATGTCATTTAAGACAACACCAATACATTTTTTCTCGTATAACACCACACTCAGCAACATTCCAGCTTCAAAATGGTAGCCTGTAAATAATCAAGTCTGAACCTAGCAGAGAGCTGTGATGGGGTCCTACAGTCAAGACGTGTCACAGGGTCACATCTTGACTGTAAGACCCCATCGCGGCTCTCGGCTAGTCTGGACCAGACAAACTAGGGGTTGATATTATGAGCAACAAACCACGCCATCAGGGTTTGATGACACACAATCAACCAAGTCACCGAGTCTGAACACACATTCTATTTAGTTGCCTCTTATGACAAGAAAACGTTGCTTGGGAACAATTCTAACCCGGAATTGCCATAGTGTACACCTGGTTAATACATGATTCATGAGTCGTCCAAGGTAAAACCAATATGTTTGTCAGTGTGTGTGCCATGTGATGTCACAGAGTGAGCAGAAGGGCAGTGGATCGATGCTCATGATGTCAATCACTGGATTGTCTTTTCCAGACTTGATTATTTACAGGCCGCCATCATATAGCTGGAATATTGCTGAGTGTGGCGTTAAACAACAAACAAAGGAGAGCCAGTGTTGTATTGAGCTTAACACCCTGCTGCACTAGTCAATAAATAAATGGCTAGGGATTCTGTGGCATTTAATTATTCAGATATATCAGGCATTGCAGCTAGATGGAGGAAGATAGCACAAAGTGATGCCGGTCTAATACATTTACACTTTCATGATAGTTTTATAACATAGGGAGGATTGAGAGTAATATGGAAAGAAAAAAACATGTATTCAATGTTTTAATCAGGACTTCTGCATGTGATAAGAATCGGTTCAGATTCACTAAATGTGACATAAACACAATATATCAATATGAAAAATCCCCACACTATACAAACACATACATTAAACAGATACAAACTGATAAAAACATTATTTTTTTTTTATTCAAGAGAGTGGGCGTGGTGTTTTGACCTCATTCGTGCATCTATAAATAGCACGTTGCCTGACTAAGACAATGCGATACTGTTAGATCTCCTTCAAGTAGCTGAACACGCGTAGAAGGAAAGGGCGGCCACTGAATAATAAATTGTTGTCATTCGGCCAAATGCCTGACGTGGAATCAAATGTTGTTATATGTACATATACACAAACCACACATCTCGAACCAATAGCAATCAATAAATCTGTTTATCAGTTTATCGATCTTACCTTCGATCACGAACATCCTTCACGGATCGCTCCAGGGATATTTTTTCACTTGCAACTATATTAAACGCTTCTTTATGCATAAGTTTTTCTCCTAAAAGTTTTTCTTCTCCTTCTAAATGCACCGGT
This sequence comes from Haliotis cracherodii, assembly GCF_022045235.1. Classification (NCBI taxonomy): domain Eukaryota; kingdom Metazoa; phylum Mollusca; class Gastropoda; order Lepetellida; family Haliotidae; genus Haliotis; species Haliotis cracherodii. The sequence goes on from NW_027266272.1 coordinate 8,877,049, forward strand.
AATCCTTTCTCTCCGGGTCCTGTTCGAAGTGACTCGCTAGCTTGGTAGGCATCAAACCGCTTCTTTCGAATAAACAGAACATGGCTGGGTACCTTTTCCGAAGACAGCCATTGTCCGTCGAAGTTTATGTACAAAATCGCTGCACTCACACAAAATAATGCAATAAACGCTATGTGCTTAATTTTAAACCTTTTAAACCGTACGACCCTCATCCTGTGTCGTTCACAGACTATTCCAAAAGTGACATGACAACTTGGTTTGCAGGAATGTTAGTGTGTCGTTTATCAAGGGCGGATAACTCTAAATCGTCTAGCAGACGATGCGACAAGGCACATATAGCCACAGGCACGGACACGTAGCATTGTATTTATTAAACAGCCTGTAGGTAAATAGATAAATGTTTTGATTATCGTTGTACACATGCCGCCGGTTACATTGATCCGTATCATGCATACTTGAACAAAAGGAAAAGACAATGTCAACTCGCATTGGCCAAATAATTATTTGGGATTGTTATCTCGGTCATTCGAACAATGCCGATGTTCTCTGAGTGAAATAATAATATTCACTTCTACGTAAGACAGACAACATAAATGTATTCGTGTGGGTTATATGTATTTCCACAGACTGTGAAAAACAGTTATTGACTTTCTGAGACACTGGCGCTGCAAGAATGATTTTCACATTTATATTAGGGATGGGATGGTAACGCGGGTACTCGGGTCGGGTGGGTACTGAGAAGGACCAGGATACCCACAGGACTACCCGGACGCATTGTTAGTCATGTGATATATTGTTTAATGACAAAAATGATCTAGAACTATATCGTTACACTACAAGACTTTGTAATAGAGAAAAACGTCAGTCAGCTTCAGTGTATGCATGACTAGATCGTTTTATACGTGCATCTCAATACATTTTGTCCAGGGCTACGGTCAAACTATTCCCAATAGGACATTTTGTACCTATATCTCTTGAGACCTACAGCGGGTACCCGGGTAGGGACGGGTAATAGAGGGGTGGGTATCCGGGTAGTAAATTTGGACTCGTCTCAGCCCTAATTTATATGCACTTATGTGACGCTATGTGGCGGAATATGAACCCCAACAGCTTACCTGTGAATTATTAGTTTGAGATAAGCATTTTTACGCGTAGGAGCTCAGTTACCTTTTTGCAACATAACCAGGTGCTAAGTTATTATTATTTTAAAATAAATAAGAATAATGAACTGTATTCTTTGGACATTAAATTGTCTTCAAGAAAAGGGCACACTAATTATTATTCCTACAATCAATGCGAGGCACATGAACTTTGTTTTCAGTAAAACAGTGGTTTCGTTATGTTTTCAGATAAAAATGTTAAAAATGGTTTCCTATAAGTTTTAATGAATAAAACAATTCAATGTGATACCAGAGATAATAAAAATATGTAATTTGTATAACTGAAGTTGTGCGCGTGATGACGTTGCACGTGCTGTTAAGACGACTCCGATAACTAAATCAGTTAGTCGACTTGAAAGTTCTCTTTTGACTGTTGTGATTCCCTCTCGTTGTGTTAAAACGGAATCGACTCAAATACAGAATATTTCATCTATTTCTACTTCATACACGATCCATTTCAGAAATAACACGGAACAAAATGACGCTTACTGGTCAGTAACCAGAGTGCATAAACACAAAACAGCACCTGACATCACAAAATAACATCGTTAAAATGGTGACAAAAAAGAACAATTGCCCCCAGTGGTTTGTGCCCCGACGACGTGGATGAAGCTAAGACTCGCTTATGTGTAGGTAACCGTAAAACAGCCGGGCAAAGTAAAGAATGCACTTGATGATTCACACTCCACTCTGCTCATAACTGGGGGTCTATGCTTGTCGTAAAAAGCGACTATGCTTGTCGTAAAAGGTGACATTGCTTGCCGTAAAAGGCGACTATGCTTGTCGTAAGAGGCGACTATGCTTGTCGTAAGAGGCGACTATGCTTGTCCTAAGAGGCGACTAACAGGACCGGCTGGTCAGCCTCGCTGACTTTGTTAATGCATGTCATCGTATCCCAATTGCGTGGATCGATGCTCATGATGACAATCACTGTATTGTCTGGTCCAGACTCGATTATTTACAGACCGCCATCATATAGCTGGACTATTGCTGAGCGCGGCGTTAAACAACAAACAAACAAACAAAACATTACTATGTACAGTGAAATTGCGACCCCATGTTCCTGGTGACGTCACGTTGGTTCATCTGTTGTTAGATACTCATTGATATGGGGCATGTAATATTGCCTACGACGCCCGTATCAAATACATCATCATCGAATAATCATTTTTTTGTTTCATTCGTAGCCACCATAAAACATGGGTTTACACTTTATTTTGCCCGGAAGTATAGCTTGAATGGGGCGCTTTCCATTCGTGATCAACTCTTGTTATTCCGGGACAAGCCAAAAATTAGTTACGGAAAGGGGCGAGTGGTGACGAACGAATAGGGCGTATATTGCGGCGTAAAGCTACATATATCCTCACCACGTAAAAACTCCCTGTGACAAACACAGTCAGCTGTAGGGAATGACTTAAACAACTCTTTATTATTGAACACTCGACGCCTCTAAACAAACATAAAAGAAACACCGATCCACTGAACAATTGAATGACGTAATCCCATTGTGATCTCTTGCTGGGGAAATATATCACGTATTACCACTGGTACTACATACTGAGATAAGGCCGGGAGGTGACACGTTAAACACATTACCCCGGGGGTGAGGGCTAGGGGCCTGGACCCAGGGGGTAGATAGATTTAGTGAGTGATACTATAATAAAAAAATCAATTAAAAGGTTACCCCCCTTTAGGGCCGCTGTAAAGACTGGATCAAACTTTCTCTTTTAAAAACACGCACAATAAGATGTCTTGTTTCAATCAAGTAAAAACATGTACATAAGTCATAATTTCCTCGGTACCTTTTTCAAAAAATTTTTTTTCCTTTTTCAACAATATATTTGTTGTTTGATGGGCATTTCTTAGAAGTTGATGGATGACAAATTAGATACAATTTATGGATAACAACTTCTTTATAATACTGTAATGCTATATTTGTTGAGGTGATAATAGGTATTTGTTATTATTAACAGTACTAAGAGATACGACTCTACGCAAGGACAAGGTTATATAACTCCTAAGATGTGTAATCTATTGTGTGACCTTTCAAGTGATCAGTTAGATATTATAAATAGTCAATATAAGAGATGTGTTATCATATGTTAGCTTTGATATCTAGTGGTTATCTTTATGGCTTCACGTACTTCAGATTTCTAGTGTGTTGCACGTGTATTTCATGGGTTTTACACACAGGGCAGCGTGATCCATGTGAAATTAAAACTTTCCTCCATAGGATAGTATTTGCACGTGCATTTAAGTGTGCGTAAACTGTAAGACCCTATCCATATAACAGTGTACTGCACGTGCATTTAAGGCTTTTTAGAAAAATATAAGACAACGTGATGCACGAGAAGTTAAGTATTTTATTTACAGGGTAATGTGTTGCCCGTCCTTTAACGGGTTTCATGTATTGGATAGTGTGATGCACGTGCGTAAAGGGTTATTCCACAGGGTAATGAACTGCACGTGCGCGTGACTGTTTTATCCATTGCGTCGTGTGCAGCCTTTGCGCTTCGGGATTCAGGATATGACGCAATCAGCCACCGCATGCGTTTCAAGTAGAACGTGTTATTAGCTTTTTGGAATAAACAGCTCACTTGTGGTAGGACATTGGAGCCCCCGTGGGATAGAATAGGTCCCCAACTTGTGCTGGTCCAGACTCGATTTGTTGCGCAGTGGAACTGAATATTTGAGCGTGGTTTAACTTAAAATGAAAACTAATCTTAAATTTGAATGACTTACCTTTTTTGAATGAAACAAGGAACTAAACGTGATACCCTATTATAAAACTATGAAGATCTATAAGGAACGAAACGTGATTACCTGTTATTATGTGAAGGAAAGATGAATAAACCTCAAATGAAAGAAACTAATGCTAATTCTAACAGTTACTCCTAAGGGAGTCTTAGCACTGTCTAGCACTGTCTAACACTGTCTAACGCCATGTCTAACACTATCTAACTAACCAGCTCTCTAACGAACATTGTCATGATGTCAATCACACTTGATTATTAACAGGCCGCCGTCATATAGCTGGAATATTGCTGAGTGTGGTTAAATAGTAAACAATCAGTATCGGAGCAGGGCGCTCTCTGCTTCACGAGGGATCTCGATGTGTCCAATTATATCGGTGCATGGTAACAGGTTATGTCGTCATAGATTTCAGCAAGACTCTAACAGTCAGGTTCTACCTGTCGGTGTACATTAAGTCATGTCAACATTAACGGCCTATTGAGCGACACCTGGTTATGTGTGCAGAGTCATTCTGGAAATGGAAATGCATTCAAATCAATTGGTTACAGGATGTCAAGTTATTGATAATTCTGAATGAGATTTGTGAAACACCTGTTTCTCTATCGACCCAACTTATGCATCTTGTAGGTATGGTTAAATAGAGGGTGAGGGACTATATGTATGCGTATTATAGAAACGCGCTTATGCAGGCATAGACTTTGAAGGAGTGAGTATGGTTTTATGCCGCTTTTAGAAATGATACAGCAATATTACGGCGGGGGATACCAGAAATGGGCTTCATACATTGTACCCATGTCGGGAATCGAACCCGGGTCTTTGACGTGACGAGCGAACGCTTAACCACTAGGCTATCCGACCGCCCCTGGGTTCTCAAGGAAGTGCATGAATGAGTTAGATATAAAACCGCTTTTAACTCTATTTCACTATAGACAATATTTTAGTTATTTGTAAAGAAGACCAACTTAAGGTATGCCCAGATTTTGTTGTTGTTGATTTTTGCTGTGTGGTTTGTTTTTTTGTTAGAGGCACTGCTTCAGAACATGCATTTTTTCTGCTAAAGGTGATCCATATGACCACATTTCTGTCAGGACATCCAGCATATATTAAGCTTACTATTTTATTATATATTATTTGTTACCACTTTATTTTTGAACAAATAATAATGATAAAAAATAATATAATCTCAAATTGTATCTTGTGAAGCACTGACAGAAAAAGTATTCTGTTTCAAACAAAAATCCCGGGAACAGCCTCATTTTCACTCCTGGCACTGAATATACATCATGGAGGCCAATAGTGAGTGAGTTTGGTTTGACGCCCCTTTGAACATTATTCCAGATATACCACGGCGTGTCAGCTTAATGTCGGGGGAAAGCCCGACGTGATGCAGATCTTAGACGTTACCACTTTGGTGAAACCCAGCTCAAACGACAAACGAATAACATAGTCTGGGCAAATCATAGGTTCCTGGAGTGCCCAAGGGACGTAACTCTGCACAGCCACTCAGAAAGCGACTGAACGTGCTCACTGTTTGGAGTGAGTGAGTTGGGTTTAACGTCACTTTTAATAGTATTCCAGTTATATCGCGGCGTGTCAGCTTAATGTGGGAGGAAAGCCCGAAGTGATTCAGGTCTCAGACGTTTACCACTTCGCTGAAACCCAAGAGCACGGGTATGGTGCTGACAAACCAAGAAACATAATCGGGCGAACCGGGATTCGTACCCACAATCATAGGTTTCTGGCGTGCCCAAGGGACGCAACTCTGCACAGCGAATCGCGGCGCCTTAGACGACTGGGCCACCCGTGCCCCCTCACTGTTTGGAAATGAATGGGTTTAAGGTTAAATTAGTTCCAGTTTATATCAATGTCATCAATATCAGATCTTTCACTCCGATACAATACCTCTCTGCGTTTGAGATCTGAGAACAGGTCGCGTCAGAGGAACCATGAGTGAATTGCGACCGCCTATCTAATTGAAGGCTGCGCAGCGTGGATTCTTGAGCCAATCAGATGTCAGCTTTCCAAAAAGATTCAACTTCATTTCCTTACAACCTCTACTTCGATTTGTACAGATAGAACCCACACAGAAATATTCGGTACTCCCTTTTGTATGAAAATGGCATGGCGTTCAGAAACGACAGGGTCTACAACATTACCACAACAAGAATGGCAGTGTCAGTCGGACGTCCCCGATTATAACCGTTTTCGAGATACAAACTAAGATATTCTTGTCTAAATGCTTCGCTCTCACGTATAAAGAAAGTAAATGTCAACGCTGATTGCCTGATTAGCAAGTTCACCAGACGCGACCTGCTATTGAAGCGCCCTCAGATCGTATCCCGGAGAGGTCGGATATCGGAGAAACGAATCTGAGTTTAATGAGGTTAAGTATATTTATTTTTTACGTTTTGCTACTCGCTGATTGGTTGGTTCATTCGAGCTGTTCTTTCGTAAGGACTGTTTGCAAAGCGGCTATTGCAAAGGGGCGTCTTGTAAAGACAATATCACAAGGACGTCCTTCATGACGTCACAGATGATTTCATCTCACCTCGTTCCCACAATAAGAATTTCGTAGAAAAAATACCATATGTATTTTAGAATAACCTACGAGTAAGAAAAAAACATCTGTCTCGTATGAACTATATATATATATATATATATATATATATATATATATATATATATATATATATATATATATATATATATCTACGTTTCGAGCTTATGTGGTCAGCATGTATAGGCATGTCTCGTTATAACGCTATTATTTACACATTTCATGTCAATTATATTCGGATTCTTTTTGTGTCGTGATCGCCCTTCTCGCTTCAGTGCCTGGTACAACTATGGCGGTATAACGAAGCGTCGTGCAGCCTATTAGAGAACATGCAGTTTGCTGATAGAGGATCTTCGTTGTACTGCGTGGCTAACATTGGCACCATGAACCCGTGTCCATGGCAACACAATATGGTAAATACATAAAACTAAGTAAACTCAATGAACCCGTCTCCATGGCAACACAATATGGTAAATACATAAAACTAAGTAAACACAGTCAACCCGTGTCCATGACAACACAATATGGTAAATACATAAAACTAAGTAAATACAGTATACCCGTGTCCATGGCAACACAATATGGTAAATACATAAAACTAAGTAAATACAGTCAACCCGTGTCCATGACAACACAATATGGTAAATACATAAAACTAAGTAAATACAGTATACCCGTGTCCATGGCAACACAATATGGTAAATACATAAAACTAAGTAAATACAGTCAACCCGTGTCCATGACAACACAATATGGTAAATACATAAAACTCTTAGTTGACACAATGAACCCGTGTCCATGACAACACAATATGGTAAATATATAAAACTAAGTAAACTCAATGAGCCCGTGTCCATGACAACACAATATGTTAAATACATAACACTAAGTAAACTCAATGTGCCCGTGTCCATGACAACACAATATGTTAAATATATAAAACTAAGTAAACTCAGTGAGCCCTTGTCCATGACAACACAATATGGTAAATACATAAAACTAAGTAAACTCAGTCAACCCGTGTCCGCGACAACACAATATGGTAAACACATAAAACTAAGTAAACTCAATGAGCCCGTGTCCGTGACAACACATAAAATCAATATAGAGAATTTTATCCCAAGGCAGAGATTTATATCCAAGCCAAGAGACGTGTGAGTGAGGTCGAGGTGTACCTTGATGCCTTTGGCACAAACTGCAGTTGAAGATAAAAGTAGTTGATGCAAATGTGATACATAACTTCTTGACTGGGTTCTGTTGTGTGTGTTTGTTGTTTAACGCCGCACTCAGCAACATTCCAGCTATGTTGACCGCGGTCTGTCAATAATTGAGTCTGGACCAGACAATGCAGTGATTGATAGCATTAGCATCGATCTATGCAATTGGGATGCGATGACATGCATCAACCAAGACAGCGAGCCTGACCACACGATCCCCTTAGTCGCCTCTTCCGACAGGTATTGGTGCCTGAAGACTAATTCTTACCCGGATCATCACGGGTCGACTGGGTTCCGTCTATGCATCACAGAGATGATTAAGTGAAATATGTGGTTTTAAGGAAATATTTGTTTTGTTTGTTTGTTTGTTTGTTGTTTAACGCCGCACTCAGCAATATTTCAGCTATATGACGGCGGTCTGTAAAATAATCGAGTCTGGACCAGACAATCCAGTGATTGACATAATGAGCATCGATCCACGCAATTGGAATCGATGACATGCATCAACCAAGTCAGCGAGTCTGACCACCTGATCCCGTTAGTCGCCTTTTACGACAAGCATAGTCATCTTTTACGGCAAGTATGGGTTGCTGAAGACCTATTCGACCCCGGAATCTTCACGTGTCTTTGTAAAAAAAAGTATTAAATATATGTTATAGATTACAGAGTGCTTTGTTAGATGAAAAAATCCTACCTTAACAAATGTGTGCAGTTAACAATAAAGCAATCTCATTAAAATCAGATCTTTGTTCTCGCTATCGCTAAGATTTGTTTTGGGGAAGCGAGAACTTAGATCTGATTTTAATTGAGATTGAAGATAAAGAAACCAATTGTACTTTTGCTAAATATTTACTCTGTATATTCCAACTTAGAGGTGACATGTAACGTCACGTGTGTTATATTTATTTATACATTTTCATTTAATATGGGTCATATGGCCTTGAAATCAATACACATCTTGATAAATATGTTTGATAATGAATGAACACAGAATAATGTTGAACGTTGTCTAACGCTGCTCCTTAAGTCGCAGGCAGTGAGTTTGGTTTAAGGCGCTTTAAACAGTATTTCAGTTCTATCATTATGTGTCAGCTTCATGTAGAAGGAAAGCCCGAAGTGAAGCAGTTCTGATTCGTTTGCCACGATTTTTAAAAAATAATAAAGAATGTGTTATTACAGTGAAGCTGGTAATGAAACTTGGCGCCACAAATCGTGTACCAAATCCTCACACGTCTATATCAGTATGTCATCTCTGTAATCAAGACTTGGTTGACATGCTTGGCGTGGGTTTCCACTGTCGCGTCAAAGTTCTAGCCTCCATTCTTTTCTACTAGAGACCATTACTGAGCGTACCAACATGAGACATTGGCGGTTTTTAGAAACCGTATATCCACCAATAGACGCACGTGTGTTTAGTATGTATTTCTTGGACATTTTAACATGGGCCTCTCTTCATGACTCAATTAACAAAATATTCAACGCATACGGTTTCTAAATGTGAAACCCCTCATGATGACCTCACACTATCTGAGCCAGGAAATCACTGGCCATTAAGGACGTGCAGCATGACGGTTAGACTAACATTAGTCCCAGAAATGAAGCTATTTTATTTAAAAATATACCAAATAAAAATAATAAAATCCAAATGGAGCCTACAACAGTGCTTTATTTCGGGGATTAACCAAATCTGCAAGGTTCTAGTTTGTTGGAATTTCTGTAATGTTGTCAATGTCAACCTTCATTTCTGTTTACATGCCAGTGCTAATCAGTAGCCTATTTAAGACCACTACCTGCCACCCCCCTGGTCTGGTTCATTCTCAGGACGACGACCCCTTGTGTCGTATGAAAACAAACTAGCAAAAAGTGAGGTCGTCGTCCTGCGAATATTTTAATCCGCCAATCTAGTTAAACAATGGGTATCAGTGTTATTTTAACAACTCGAGCAAGTAAAAAAGTGGATTGATTTGAAACGAACGAAATAAAGACAATAAGGGTGGAATATTGATTTAATTACAAATAATTAGAATGTATATGTACAAGATGACGTAAAAGTCATGGGCAATTAGGACAGTTTGAGAAGATGAGACACTGAGTCAGCAAAGAAAATTACACTGACTTCATTCAGTAACAAAGGTATCTACTGCCGCGTGCAGTTGGAAGAAACGTGTACTGTAACTGCGCGTTTGCCATATCGAGAATGATGACAGACTACCATGTTTCGGAGATTTATAAGAGAGTAACTGTTGAGTCAATCAGTTGAGTAAATGGTACTCATTAGATTATCAAAATCAGAGTTCACCAATCAGTGAACATATTTCAGTTTTTGACACTAACCAAGGAGTAAATCACCTCCTGAAACATTACCACACATCAAAGGCGTACCGGCGGTCGTCGTCCTGCGAATGGAAAAATTCGAGGGGTCGTCGTCCTGAGAATACCCCCCTGGTCTCCCCCTTTCTCCCCACACTACCAATCACTGCTGCTTTTCTTGTTGTTTTTTCCAGCGGAGGAAAACGAGACTTACCAAATCTTTCTAGAGCTGAGTTTGATTTCCTTGTTAATTCATTCTCAAGGGTAAGTGAGTGAGTGGTCTAAAGTGGAGACGTAACCCCAAATATTGTTGGAACGATGTAAAATTGTGGAAACTGTTCTCTATTCTTAAACAGTACAGAAACGTCTTAAAACGAAGAACTCTCCGTAATATCGACGGTAAAGGTAGTGGGACTAACACTAAACAGACTGACGCTCTGAGAATGTGTGGCTCCAATTCCGGCACGGAACATCTCTTTTCATAAATTTTCATATAAAACAGTGTCATAATTTATTGCAAATACAATGCCAGCAATTGATTGTTTCGGTTGGCAATACACGCCGCGTTGAATGGCTTGTGGGCGGAAGACGCTGTCACGTAGCCCCAGATGTAGCCGGCGATACATGCGGTATACATTCAATAACACCAGGTGACTAAGTGTTAATGTCCGTATCAATCACAGAATCGGAAACCGTTCAGCGGTGTTAACACGTGACACATAGCGGCGCCCCCTGGTGGATTAACAGCAGCGATGACAGGTGTTCGAGTCATGTGACATACACTGATAGATACATGTCCTTTAAAGCACATTGTGTAGCATGTCGTTAGACAATTGTTATTGTCGAGTTTTCTCAATTTCCGTTAAGGGTTAGAATTTCGTGATTACTATTCATGCAGGAGAACCGACAGCAAAATCAATACATTGGACAAATTGATTGTTGTATAAAAATATCAACCTACATTTATTTGGTATTGCTTTGCTTATTAAATATTATATAGTAGAGTAAATTTTGCGTAACGTTTTTATTGTCAAAAAAGTTCAATACAATTGTGTTGATTGTTTGTCGCTTAATGTCGCAGTCAGCAATGACGTCGGCCTGTAAATAATCGAATCTGGACCAGACAATCAAGTGATTGACATCACAAGTATTAATCTTCACAATATGGACACACGGACATACATCAACCAGATCAGCGAGCCTGACCACCCAATCCCGTGAGTCGCCTCTTACGACAAGCACGGGTTGCTAAAGACCCATTCTAACCTGGTGTTCCCGATGTCAATAATACTGCAGTTGCCTGACACAAATATAGGGTATTCTCCTGCCATTGTATCGGCTCAAATATACCGGAAGAAAGAAATAGGGGATTAAAACGATTTTGTTGTTGTGTTCATTCGGTAATACTTTATATCAACATCACTCAGTGAGGTAAACTGCCGGGCAAAAGAAAGTATACACCCATGTTTTGATGGTAAAAATGAAACAAAGAAGAATGGTTTTTCGATGGTGATGTTTGTGATAGTGTCATAGCGACTGATTTATGACTACCATTGTCTGCAGTACATTTGACTTCAAGGGCAATTTACCCTGTAGCCATGTCTCCATAACTTAATTGTCATTACGTTTTAGGCGCTAATCCCCGTTGTTAATCCTCACCAACATTTCATTGTATTTTGACTGTCAGTCAGCCTGGACTACCATATCACTTCCCTTTAACTACTGCTTTTTTATAGTATGGCATTTATTGCCCTAATTGATCATCCCATGAACTGTGTTTGTTAATCACGCCCATATGTCCAAAGCAACGTCGTTGTCTCTTTGTCTGTCCATTGTTGTTCATTACTATATATGTGCTACCATTACACAGTTACTAGGGTGTTAGTCAGGCTTGGTATTCCGAGTGCTGGCATAGGGACGACCTTGAGCAGGATATGCTGCTCGTGGGAAACTCCCTGAGGTCAGCTGGAGATCCGCTCACCTCTTGTACGCCTGAGCTGGAAAGTCTGCTCATTGCTGTGTTTGTGTTGTCAGAGCAGGTATTCCGCTCATTGTGCAATTGTTGTTTATTGTTTACATGTTGTGCATAAAGCGTTCCGGGACAGTGATGTCGATTTTGTCCTTTATTCCCCCAAGAGCTAATTCCCTGTCAACATGCGCGTTGACAACTGGTGTTAGAATCCGGCTGGAGTAACTTTTGAGCTTACTCCCGATCCCGTAACCTCTCTGTATGCCTACCACCCTGAAGAACAATCATCAACTCGAGCCATGAAGAAACAAGATTGAAGAAAACAACAGGAATCTCTCCGAATCTCTCAAGATTTCGTTCATACACAGGACCAAGGAAGTATAAACGCCTATCCTGCAGTGATCCTGACCACAGCCATCATGATGCAGATCATACAGAAACCGCCTCACGGGCACCTACAAGATGGACACTGTGTACAAGATGTCTCATTAGGACTTACTAATTTGTGTTTACTTACATGGACTCAATCAAGGATATATATTGTGTGACTGTTGAATAGTGCAACCAGGTATGTTTAATCAAAGCCAGTATATTAATGCCAAAATGTGTCTTTCCAAAATTCAGTTTTGTATGTGTGCAATATACTCCAAATTACATCTTTAGTCAGCTAGATCTTTGAAGTTATTGTGTAGGGAATCTTTGAAATGTCTCCAGGCCACGCCAGACATATAGTTGCAGCTAGGGCCCAGACAAACCTAAGCTGTAGGGTTATCGAGTCACACCTCTAAGCTCGACTCGTAATTTCAAAGATCTAAACGACAAAATTTGTCACTTGTTACAAGTAATTAATGTGCACAGTTTGGTACAAAATTGAATGTATTGTCTAGGACTTTGAATTCAGATTAGGGATATTCTTGTGTGAGCCACCCCTACACATATGTTTATTGTATGTCAGTATTAAGTAATTAACAGCACAGCAGTATTCAGCATTTCAGAATTTTGATGTCGGAATTAAGGATTTTATTTCTTGGGCATCGCACCCACAATATCTGGGCAAGCTCCGTCAAAGACACGGGAAGAGCACCCATTGTACTTAAAAGGGCAATAGTACCCACAAGTACCGTTTGAGTCACGCGGTAAAGCTAGACTCCTGGTTTCAAATTTCTTTATGCAAAATATTTGCTGAGATGTTTAATTTGTACTTTTTATGACATTACTCATTATCACTATTCGGTACTGAGTCGCACCGCCAAGCCAGACTCCTGAATTCAAAGAACCTTCAGTGGTATATTTATTGAATCTGTGAAAAGCAGTAATTACCTTGTAGTGAAATTGCACATTATAAAGATCACTTGGTTAGTTTTCAAACTGGCACTAATTCAAATTGGCTAGATGATCACTTTCATACCGTCATTGCATAGATATATTTGTTGCATAAGGATTTCATATAACTGATTTTAATCACAATTGCATGGTTGTTTTCCTCGGTGAAAAAGTTCACACATATCAATTTGGACTTGTCAAAGCTTGGGGTCCAAGCTTCACGGAACGGAGGGAAGTTGTCATAGCGACTGATTTATGACTACCATTGTCTGCAGTACATTTGACTTCAAGGGCAATTTACCCTGTAGCCATGTCTCCATAACTTAATTGTCATTACGTTTTAGGCGCTAATCCCCGTTGTTAATCCTCACCAACATTTCATTGTATTTTGACTGTCAGTCAGCCTGGACTACCATATCACTTCCCTTTAACTACTGCTTTTTTATAGTATGGCATTTATTGCCCTAATTGATCATCCCATGAACTGTGTTTGTTAATCACGCCCATATGTCCAAAGCAACGTCGTTGTCTCTTTGTCTGTCCATTGTTGTTCATTACTATATACACTGCAAACACGAAAACGTCGTTTTTTTCCGTATATGGTCATTGGACGGAAAAACGACTAAAAATTCATTAAAATTGATTAATTGGTCAGCGTCTAGAAAGTGTCCAGAAAAGGGTCGAGTTTTTCAAGCGTAAAATGGACGGAAAAACGATGCTTTTTGCTCCGCCTTGTACAACTGTTAACGGCCAATCAGATGGCGCTGGTCCCCCAACGCACGTGATGTCCAAGGCTTCCTTTCGGAAGCTTTAGGTTTCGAATTTCTGGCATGCCTTGCTCTAGTATCTGTCGCGCGCAGTGCAGCGAGATTTGCTGATAAGCTAGTTTTAGGATATGTAACATGTTAATGGAATTCAGACACGCGCCAAGAAGTCAAACCAAACAATGTTACTAAGTTTATTGTGGTAACGGCTATGTACAGTTACCCCTATCGGATAATGGGTTGTGTTTCATTTGGTTATAAAAATAACTAATTTTTTAATGTGAAGTTTACAAGATTTACGACTTGGACGCGAGGTCGGTCACATGACGTTCTTCACGTGACTGTATTCTTGAAAAGGCGTAAACACTGACTGCTTCCACATTCCTGGGGAAAACCCTTGGAATTCCCTGGTACGAATTCATACAGAAGCGTGGTTGCAAGCCCATTTAAGGTACCCTCGCTACAACCAATCCCAGAGAGAAAAAACACGAAAAAAAATCCAAACTGTCGCAGTGACAATTTGACATATCTTCACAATCACCTTTCAATGATCGGCCAATTGATCAGTGATGCCCAAGGCTTGAAATAGCCACAGGTTAATTAACAACTTCGAAAATATCTCCCGTCACGTTTATCGTGTCGGCCATTTTGACGTATTGTACGACGCTCTGTTATTGTAATTGACTTACTGGGGTAATTCTGTAAAAGATCTTCTCATCTAATGAGGATATTGTTTGGAATATATTTCTTGTAAACATATTAAAACATATGTTCCTCGCTTTGGGGGGAACTATTTTATTCCGGGGTGGCCCATTAAATCTAGTAGTAAGTCAAGGCACCATGCGTGATCTGTTATTTTATGTGTTTAAATTACGATTTGGGGCGTTAATAAAATACACTGACGCAAGTATATTCTTTTCAAATCAATTGGATAATTGAATATGCTTTCTTTTACATATTACATAACATCACTGCACAAAATTTGAACAGTTGCAGTAACACACTATGGTAATCGCATTAAACACCACTTTCAACTGTACAGTATTTCAGTATTTCAGTTATATCACGGTGTATCAGACTGATGTGGGATAAAAATCCGAAGTGGTTCAGGTCATCCAATGGGTGTTCGGGAAAAGGTGAGCGTATCCTGCCACACAAGTGGCACCCGTCACAAACACATGCAAGGACAAGTCAATTGTTCACCTGAACAAAGCACGGAAACACACAATGATGCCCGTCCTCAGTTTTACCGAGCATGTAAATTATTTTGTCCGTCAAAAACATGGACGAGTATAAACAATATGTTCATTCACGTAATACATGTCATACATTTGACAAAATGTATTGACTTGGAGCATTATTGTTAATCACAGCGTATGCAGTTGAACTCATCACCCATCCCATTATTGATAACCCTTCTTGAAGATCTATGAAATCAGAAGCTGCAACACTATCTTTTAACTGGCATGTCAGACTTCTATTTCATTACTCAGTTTTATTTGCACGGATTACTATAGAAGGGACATTGTCTCGTTGACGCATTGTCGCATTGACGCCTTTACAAATTTAAAACAAGCAAAACGTGTCAAAATTAACAAAAGCGCGACAATTGGCCATTTGTCGCATTGTCGCGTGTTCGCATTGTCGCTCTTTGATAATCCTTTTCTTCATTTTACAAAAGGGCGACGATGCCGTAACGCGACATTTTCAAGGTCAAAATATGTCTCGTTGTCGCATTGTCGCCCCATCACAAATGTGTATAAAAGGCGTAAAGTTCAGTTATTGTTACAGTTAGGAAGTTCAACCTGATAAATGTACGTCTTGAAATGAAAACACAAGTCCGTCCGCGAGTCCATAACGTTTTATTGTGAGCTCTTCTCTAAAAGTGCTTAGTGTTCAACTCCCAGTTCCAAACACGTAGTACCTCCTCAATGCAGTGGTCTTCCAGAAGATCTTACTCTTGACCGTATTAGACAACTGACGAGTGCACGCCTGACCTGTGACCTCGTTGCAACCCTCGTGATGTGTTTGCCGAAGGGAGAGGTGTAGGAAATGTGTGCGCCAGCCCAGCGCAGAGCTCGCGACACACTGTATACTGATGTATACAGTATATTGCAGTTGATAAACTGTATACTGCATGTGATACTTATTTGCGGAAATGTTACAACTTTCAAGATTCAAGATTCAATTTGCATTTATTTCATATACAACAGACCGCCGTCATATATCACTGGAATACTGCTGAGAGCGGCGTTAAAACAAACTGTTTTCATAATGGAGCGCTGCAGTCATTTAAAATAGAACCGTATACATATGTACATGTAGTACCAACTCACTCTATTTGTTTCGAATATTCAGCAGAAAATATATTATTAACCAGGTCTTTGGGAAAAGATATCAGATTTTTATAAGCAGCCACATAGGGATGATAAAGGACCCCTCGCTGATTAGGTTCTTGTTTACTTAAGAGCAGTGTTGACCATGTTAGATGATATAACCAAAATCCGGGAGCTCCGGCGGGGGGCAAGCTGGTCTTGTTAGTGTATGGTATGAGCTGTGACGTTGACCCAAGAGAATAATGTATAACATGAGACCAACTCAAGTCTATAATGATTGGGAAAGTCTAGATTTCCACAGCTCTAGCCTGAAATTAAGAATTGTTCTATGCTCCATTTTAATTGTATTATTTTCATTTTGTAGACATGGATGGACCAACCAGGAAAGAAATTGATGGAATATTAATATCACTTGTTACCACTGATCCACTTAAATTCATCACACAATAATAAATTAGTATTTGACATTACGGCATTTGATTATTAGGGCATGATCATGTACATGTTCACTGTAGTAATGTACACACCAGTCAACTTGATTATAATTTTTATCAAAGTGTAGCGCGGCATCAACGATTACTTTATGATATCCTCACTTGTCATCGATGTATTGACATCGAACAATGGACGGCAATTCGAAATTCTTATGGATAGCTTCAATAGGGACAGCGCCGGTGTCAGTACAATTTTCCTAGTTAAAATAAGTATCTACAAAATATAATCTGAAGCAGACAAGAACAATATTTTTTTATAATGCTTACTTTCATGGATAGAATTAAGGCAATCTAGGCTTGCCAAATCGTTCTAGACTTGAGCTGGATTCCTTTTAAATTTATTCTGTATGGTCTGGGAGACGAACGGGCGTCAGTATCGCATGGAGAACTGGGACAGCCTTAATCAGTGTAATCGGATATGTTGTGGAGTTTCGGTTTTGGGCTGTTTGCTGAATATATAGAATTGCGAGTTATGTATACTCTGTATTCTTTCGTCATGGTAGCATATATATTTTCTATGTTGCTTTTAGAATTATCCACAAATAATGAGAACTACAATGTAAACCTCTCTCTGGAGATATGCAAGAATACTACTGAAGGGCATATGTGAAAAATGGGACTTCTTGACAAATATTTCTTTCTTAAATACTACCCGTTACAGGCATTCTGATCATTATATCATACTTTGTACAGTTTAAAAGTCAAATAATGGCAAATTGTGTATCTTTCTACATTTTGAATTAATTATATTTTCTGAAATAAAACCTAAGCATCAGATAGTGATATACACGAATATGATCTATACTAATATAAATGAATTATCAATTTCGTATTATGAATTAGATAAACAGAAATATGATAGTAAAACAAATTATTTTAATCTATTCTTGTGAATAGGTAACGAGAGATCTAGGCAACGCACTAACGTAGCCATTTATGAAAAATGAAATATTAAAAGTTTAGCATGCACATTGAATGACAGGGAAGAGAGCAACGCAATAATTAAATTATGAATGAAATTATGTTATAAATATAACAGAATATTTAGAAAATATAAGTTTAATTTCTCATTGTTGGAAGGTGTTTAATAATTATATAGATTTTGTTTGATTGTTTGTTGTTTAACGCCGCACTCAGCAATATACCAGCTATATGACGGTGGTTCGTAAATAATCCAGTCTGGACCAAACAATTTAGTCATTATCATCAAGAGCACCGATCTATGCATTTGGGATACGATGACATGCATCAACCAAGTCAGCGAGCCAAGTCGCCTTCGTACAAGCATGGGTTGTTGAATGCCTATTCTAACCCGGATCTTCACGGGTATTTTTTAAAATAATAAGGTAGAATGAAATTCTGTATATGTCCATAATAAGTGTGTATAAGTAGATGGATAACATGTCCATACACGCCAAGTAAATGGTATATGCATTAATTTAAATGCAAATGATTCAATGATGAGTTCTTTCACAAGTCCATATTTCAAGGCATGTTTTTGATATTCATAACTCCACAAAAGCCACACAATGGCAACAAAACGGTACCAGCATCACAGATACCAATAATACATGAGATACATATAATTACTTTAAAGTTAAAACATGTATCTAAATAGAAAATTAGAAGGATACACTTCCGACATTTTTCGTATTTTGTTTTCGTTTGGAGAGAGAAGTTGTGATTGGTATCTGATGGGTGCAAACGGGTGTTCCCTTCCGCCCAGGCCTTGCGGCAATGCTATAGCCCAAAATGAAACAAGCCTTTTTCAACAGGTTCAGACTCAAATTTCTATCCCACTTGGGCTCCTTTTAAATTTAAATATAATTTCTCGTGTCGATATGTGTCAGAAGAAATGAAATATTACAGCACTGGTGAATAGGTTATATGCGCATGTCAGCGTCGATCCTATAATATCCTTTTATGCAAAATACATATATACTGATGAATTAAGGTAGTAATACTACGCAAATATATGTCCAGATGCATACATCAGTATCATCTCGTGATCTTAATTCGTGCTTTGAGCCCTTTTTCTACAGGAGATTATGGGGTGTTACATCACACCAGAAAGCCAGGTCCAAATTCAAGTCATAATTTCATGGTCCGTCTTGTATGTTGGAAACCAATATCGCAATATGGCTAAATATTGCTGAACGTGGTATTAACCCGATTACTCACATAATTATTCCATTTTCTAAAGTCATCTACGAACACTATCTTCAAGGAGGTATATCTGTATCATCCAAATGTCCATACATATATGTCCACATTTATATGTATAAAGCAAGTCGTCCTGCACTCTTCCTTAAAAGATAAATGTTAAGCATTTCCTCTGTATGGATTTATATAATGTAATATCGTTTTAATGTAATGCTGATGCAGTAAACGTACCACAGACCTAATGCTTGAATAACATCTAATTTCTGAAATGAACATATTTTACAGAAAAAAAACAGTTGTTTAAACAATACTTATAAAATATAAGAACAAGGAGCCAAGAGCCAAATATTGGGCTGTGTTGGACATATTTGTTTTTGGGGTCTTATGACAGACAAACCTGATGCCTTTAAGTATAAAGATAAGTAAGTATAGATGTTGTACATATTCAAATATGTTCGTGATTAACCCAACCTTGAAAAATATTGAAAGATGAGTGGTAACTATTTATGCCATTATTTCAAATTAGAATGAGAGCACATCAGGAAAGCATGGTACTTTAATATACGTATCTTGTTAACCCAATATTCTTTTTTAAGTAAGAGCAGCATGTATATCGAGAGTATAGGTTTGGTGCGTGACTTATCATACAGTACTTTCAGAAAGTGTGCATATTCTGTTTATCGGCAATAAATAACATAAGACGATTCATACGGGTATATACGATTTACTTCAGAACTAGTATAGATTATTTAAGGTTAGGGAGAAATGTATGTAATTAACAGAACTTTGGCCGGGTTTGAAGGGTTTGGGTCCTGGCATGGGCTTTGTGTTGAACGTGTAGACGGCATTTCCAGGTTTGACGTATCAATGACAAAAATGATGTCAGATGCAATTCTCTGCCTTTTCGGGTGAACAATTGGCTTGCCTTTGGATGTGTTTGTGGCGGGTGCCACTAGTGGATCGGAATGAGCTCGCGTTTTTGCGAGCATTCAGTGTCATCATTTATTATGATGAATCATGAAACATGCTCCTGATGTTGTCGCAATGGTGCAGTTGGCGCTACTTTTGGCAAGGGTTTCTCATGATAATGGAAATGCTTATGTCGCTTTTGTTGACCGATAAACATGAAAAGATATAATGTTAGTGTATATGGTCATGCAATTAAGAAACAAACGACGAGTGGGAGTTGTTTATTGTACGATAAACAACGACCGAGGCTCGTTTATTTCTATATGAGATATCAACATTACGTACAGCCTCTTTTAGGGTGTTAAATTAGGAAAAAATACACGCTTTACAATATTTACCCGTACTTAAATAATGATGATTCCTTGAATAGAATCCGACAGCGGCCATGCTAGATAAATCCATTTTAGGATTTGAGTTTGGTCCCGCATATTCTCACAATTTTCTCGTCAATCATCTGTACCTTTTCTCCCAATACCGATTGTCATATCACTCTCACTTTCGGATTCTCCAGCAACATTTATTGGACACAACTCACTAGACACAAACCTCTCAAAAATAAGGTCAAATTCACAAATTTTACTTTTCAAGTTGCGAGTGCATGTTCGAATCTCAATAAATGACGTTATGATAGAACAATGTTTTATCGTGAAATAAATATCGCTTCCTTCTTTGTTCTTTGTGATTTATCGCGTAGCTATCTTATATCATCAAATGCCAATTTCTAAATGCTTTATCATGACGTATCCGTGTCATGTAGCAATAACATACACAAATATAGTTGACTTCGACGTTGAATAGTGTCATGAAATATGATTATCCTCTTGTGTGCACTATTTCTGGTTGATAAATCTAACATATTCTTACTTTAAGAATAGCGACTATACATTATTATACATCCCTTATCAGGTCTCTTTAACATTTGCAAAATGATACAAATATAAAAATACAACTGAACCTAAATGTAATGTTTTAATATCCTTACGTTGCTGAGTGCAGCATTTAACAACAAACAAACAAAACATAATATCTTTAAGAATTATGTTTACAATTCCGATGCTAAAAATAATCTCACAATCTCCATACCTCTTTCTCTCTATGAAAACATAATAATTTTTTTTTTAATAATCTGAAGGAATAATAATGGCAATACTATCATAATTATCATCATTATTTATGTTACTTATCCTCAAGTGAAGTAGTCCTCCACACTTTACATTCAGTGAAGAAGCCCATGAACATATGAACTATGTAACATTCATTCATGGAAATTAGATGAACAGTTGAAGTTAGCAAATGATATAATTCGGTCGAACGTCTATCAGCCATCTATTCTATTCATGAAGAACCCTATTACGTGGGACCAACAGAGGGAATTATGACTATCGACTTGCTAATTATTTTTTATATTCATGCCAGCTCAAACGATCTATTGGTTTGATTTATTGTTATGGTATCCACAAAATAAGTAGGATCCGATTTTTTCCGTTTTTGTTGAAATAAAACTGAATAATATTTGCTGTTTACATATCAAAGTTTGCCAAATTGTTACAAAATGTTTGCCCACAGCAAGGCTACGTATCCCCAACATATTGTGCTAGGCAGAGTATCACTGGACTGAGGGAGGGCGGTATTCCTCCTTGTGGGTCACCTGCTTGGCAATATGGGACGGGAAAACTGCAGGGGGTGAGGGCAGTTAAGTTGATGGTACAGACAGATAAGAGAGATAATTTTACAAATGTGAAACCTCAGCCCACAAAGGAAGAGGCGAAAGCTGAAACTTGGTGAGGTTTACAGAACAAAGGCAGTTATTTCTAGTTTCTTACTGACTCTCGAAGATACATTTAATAAAACAATTAATGCGTGTGTGTGTGTGTGTGTGTGTGTGTGTGTGTGTGTGTGTGTGTGTGTGTGTGCGCGCGCGCGAGGTAGAAGAAGAATTGTACACCATAAAAATGGCTACGTATGTAGTTGGGGTAGATATGTTGAATGCCCGGCCAGTATGACCTTTGAGTCACTACAGTTTCAGTCATTAAAATGCGTAAAACAGTATTTGAGTAAAAGAAAACACTATAAGTGAGTGAAACTAAAAGACCTCAGTACAGGCACACCAGTCCCCCAACCCCAAGTCTGCATGTATCAATACTCATACCTGCCACATCCTCAACCACTTAACTTACTCACACAATCATCTGACAACATGTTCGCCAACCCTCGTATCACAACGCATGCACGCATGCACGCACGCACGCACGCACGCACACACACACACACATACACACAGACATCACATTCTTCTTTCCCCACCATTATGTCTACGTCAGCCATCATGGATCCATGCGCATTCTTTCATACATAATCCATCCTCCCACCATTTCCCAACATCCATCGAACTATAACTATTTATCATCCAAAACTGGCTCCCACAGGAGATATCCTTGGATGAGATCAAGCGATATCTACACTGTAGATATCGCTGTAATGAAATTACATCACAATGCTTTGCAGACCATTGTGACGTCACTGGTTACCATGACGTCACAATCAAATGTTAACTATATGATCTTCTTTAGGCAGAGAATGCCGCGCATGAATGTATTGATGAAATTCCTAGGTACATGGGGCATTCTCGTCCCCAGGAATACCCACAGTGGAGACTTCAATGGGGATAGGGTGTACACAATGTGCTACCTGGTAGATTGTGTGTCATCAGACCGGACAACGTTGGTCTTTGACTGATTGTGGCGTAAAACACACTTATTCATTTACTTATGTCGGAAATTAAGTTCATCTTAATTGTTATTGTTGAACATGTAATATATTTTTAAAGAAATAAAACAGTGACATAATAACTACAACTTTATGTGAGCGCGAGTAGCTTTTTTGGAATGAGAGGAATAAGTGTTATAAAGTTGTAAGCTTCTTCACAACCGTGTTACTATGACTTGACTTTATTGGGTAATCAAAAAAGAGATAGGACCTAAAATAGCCAAATTTCATACGATTTCACTTGTCCACCATCTTGGATGCAAGGCGAAAACAGTTTGAAGCCACTGAGAATGCCCCCTGCAGAGTTGGACGAACATTCTGCGGTGGCGCGGCTGAGTTGCGGCTAGAGGCTATCAGCAGTATTTCCTGTCCAGGTTATTTAGGTCAGTTGTTTGTGTGTGTGTGTGTGTGTGTGTGTGTGTGTGTGTGTGTGTGTGTGTGTGTGTGTGTGCGTGTGTGCGTGCGTGCGTGCGTGCGTGTGGGTGTGGGGGTGTGGGGGGAGGGGGGGGGGGCGTGGGGGGTGAGATTTGGGGGATAGATGATAGATTTAGCAACAAGTAAGGTCATCTTGAGTGGGAGGGTATTCGCAGATGGATTAGCATATGAACTATGATTCTCTTTAGGCAGAAAATGAGGATCCACGATGTTCGACCTGGTAGAAGTGTGTTATCAAACCTCACAGCATTGGTTTTTTGACTGACTGTAGCGTCAAAACAAACTCATTCATTTACTTGAACTGAATGTTCATCTTAATTGTTATGGATAGTCACGGAGCCATGATCCAGAGAACAGGGTGTTATTAGATAGAAATAAACTAAGTAATAATAGGATTACCAGAAAAACGGGGTTTTACACACGAGCCAATAAACTTCGCTCATTAACACCAGAGTAAGTCAGTACAAGATTGAAAACTGCCCCATAATTATGTATGCCATGCTTGTCGGGTATTGCTACATATATATGTGAAAACAAAGTTATTAAAATGAAGAGCAAAACTGATGAAAGTTAACAATAAACGTGGATACGTGTTATATCGTCACTGCAAAAATAATGATGTTTGTCTTTAGTATTAACATTCAAATACGTTATATCTGTATTAGCGATATTGTCTTTGTTCCACCGGTGAGTCAGCGTTAGCCGTACTATCTCGTAGTATAATTGTATTTCTGAAGACATCACGATACAGTTTTTACGATGCATCACGTCTGCACTAGCGCTTGATAACAGCCTTGTTTTTGGGTGTTTCAGTGGTTTAAATCGCTGCTCTTGATATTGTTGATTAAACTTTGATACTATGAACAATATAATGTTATGTGAGAGGTTGACTGTAGAACGGTAACATACTAATAGTATATAGGATGACATAAACAGAACAATGAGAAGTTCGTCCAGATTAGTGTATAGGCAACATTTAATAATTAAAATAATTACATTCAACAACTCCCCTTTTAAGTCCATTTTCCTGACTTATAAGTAAATGCAAGAACAATCGGCCGGAATACAATGTATAGTTCTTGTCCACTTCCATATGACTATATAGCATACAATAAGCTATCGGGTCCCGTTTAGATCGGTTTGGGTGGCAGCCTAGATAGCCATAGAATAGTTTCATCTTGGAATCTCCCATATGACTGGGGATCCTCTTCAATTTAAATGGAGTTACTCGTTACGATTCCGAACCTTCACGTGACTGTGTTTATGAACCATTGTCAAATAGTGGTGACATTAAATCTAGGAAACAATACGCGAAATAGCGCATGCACAGAACGGAAAATTTGGTCAAGGCATTAAGTAATCCGCATGCGCAGAACGATTGATTTCAGTACTTCCGCTAAGCGCTTCGAGTGTAGCGTCAAACGCGGGCCTGTAATCTAACACGCGGGGACTAACCAATGAAATCTGAGAAGTAGAAATACCGGTAGACGCTGTTGCTTGATTGACAATGTCAATCAAGAAAGGGAGGAGCTTAACGCTATCGTTCTCTCCCAGTAAATTCCGATGTCAAATAACGACGTTATTTGGATGGAAAAACGATGGTTTGAAAACGTCCAAATAACGTCGTTTTTCCGTCCAATGACCATATACGGAAAAAAACGACGTTTTCGTGTTTGCAGTGATATGTGCTACCATTACACAGTTACTAGGGTGTTAGTCAGGCTTGGTATTCCGAGTGCTGGCATAGGGACGACCTTGAGCAGGATATGCTGCTCGTGGGAAACTCCCTGAGGTGAGCTGGAGATCCGCTCACCTCTTGTACGCCTGAGCTGGAAAGTCTGCTCATTGCTGTGTTTGTGTTGTCAGAGCAGGTATTCCGCTCATTGTGCAATTGTTGTTTATTGTTTACATGTTGTGCATAAAGCGTTCCGGGACAGTGATGTCGATTTTGTCCTTTATTCCCCCAAGAGCTAATTCCCTGTCAACATGCGCGTTGACAATAGTTACGAATGTCACAGTTGTGTTTTGGGTCTTAAGTGTGTCGTGTTTGCCACTGTTTTCAGCCTAGTAACGGTTACATAACAAAGTCACGTTTTGGTCAAATCCAGTTTTCAAGCGTATGCTTTCTTTTGCCCAGCAGTATACGTGCTTCCCCAGATAACCGTTCCTTTATTTATTTCCGCCAGTATAGAAACGCTCTCCGCACTCTGTAGGTATTAGTCTGTTTAGTTTGGATTTCCGAGTGCACACGAATCTGATGACTTGATAAAACATCAAATTGGCCTATCCATCCCTCAAATACCGACAGCTTCAAACTTCCACTTCTGCGTGTCTCCTCCATTGCATGGGTTTACGATGACGGTCCCGCCAGAGCTGAGATTAGCTCTGTCTAAACACTTGCCAGACTTGTCCTGGATAATTGTGCCTTGGTCCTGAAATACAACGCTACACGTATCAAAACCATGTACGGTGACTAGACTGAACCCTTCCATCACGACTGACCCCTGGGGATTCCGGGGCAGAATTGGACCCCCATGCTAGCCTCTAACGTAAGTGTCTCCTGTACAAGCAGTCACTGGATTGTCTGGACCTCGGGTTATTTCAAGGCCGCTGTCATATAGCTGGAATATTGCTGAGTGCTGCGTTAAATAGAAACCACGCGTAATGCAAACAAAGGTATTGTGCCGGGCATTGTTTATTAGGGTTGTGTGGGTTTTGACCCGACGACCAGCAAATTCTATAGGGTACATTACGAAGGGACGCAATTATGAAAGTTTGATTTTGGGAGATTTGTCGTTACATCGAAACCTACCTCGTCATGTTTCCACTTCATCCCCGGCGTCTTTTTAGAACACAGCATCATCCTGGCGACTCCGCCGTCGACCCCTTGCGAGTCGAGACACAGATCCTCCCGCCGTAGCTCTTCAGCCTGACTTAAAGAAAACATCTGGAAACGGGAAGCGTTAAACTCACATGAATAAACTTTTAAGTTTAACATAAATGATATGAAGATGATTAGTATTGTTTTTTACTCAAAGGCAAAATGTATCTGTAATCATGTTTTTTGTTATGATATTATGATATGAAACTCAAAACTTCATCTCTTTGAGGGGCGGTCGGATAGCCTGGTGGTTAACCCGTTAGCTCGTCACGCCGATGACCCGGGTTCGATTCCCCACATGGGTACAATGTGTGAAGCCCATTTCAGGTATTCCTGGAATATTACTAAAAGCGCCTGGTATTGTCACACCTTGATTGTGATTTATTAACACTTGTTCATGATAAAAACGGAATCGTAAAATGGATATCTTTTGATTATTGCAATGGTTTTTGACGCTTTCATTTATTACTGTTGACCTGTGTGCGATAGAGTCACTTGTTTGTTTGTTTGTTTTTTGTTTTACGCCGCACTCAACAATATTCTAGCCACATGACGGCGGTCTGCAAATAATCGAGTCTGGACCAGAAAATCCACTGATTCACATCATTAGCACCAATCCATGCAATTGGGATTCGATGACATGCATAAAACCAAGTCAGCGAGCCTGACCACCCAATCCCGTTAGTCGCCTCTTACGACAAGCATAGTCGCCTGTCGTAAATGCAGAGGCTCGACTAAACACAATACGTTCTTCTGAATCCCCACACAACGCTGACACTGTGTATCGATATACGTCTTTGATCGAACTAATCTCAAATAGAATTCTTCCAGTTTTTCTTTGCACTGCATAAGCTTTACAAATATTAGGGATTCATTTCTCAATTAATCCGATGAATTTTTTAGGTTTAACATTCCTGTCAGTTCAGACCAATGCTGTCCTGTTTTGTGACTTCCCATAAACAGAACTCGGATAAAACAAATGCGTCTATGATCTAACAACTTTCACCTGGTTAGTACTGGCTCCCGACTGACAATAATACACGCCCAGGTCGTATTCCATCCTGTCATTTCCGCCCAGAGTGTCCAGGCAGAGTGAACTACCTACAGCCTTCACCTGGAAACAAAACCCAGCATAAATATACGGAAACAGGTGCCTTGCAAAGGTAATTCACATTCCGCCTCGTTAGTCACCATTTTGAAATCTGTGTCTTCTGATTGGCTAATGTCGACTTCCTTTGAGCCATTTCATTGGTCAGTTATAGTTCGCGAAAGGTTGTTCTGACGTGACATGTTATGGGATATAGCGAGTACTAAGATCTGATTTTGATGAGATTGACATCACGCTGTCACAATTCTCAATCTGTCTGAGGCCCTTTGGAAGAACAAATTTACCGATTCTTGCTCTCCACATCTCAACTTAGACTGCCATCTTGTCGTCTGTACACGATTCATTTTGGCTACCTTCAAATGTTTTGACTGACTCATTTTTGTTTTCTCGGTGCGAGAAGTGAGCACATCTATTCCTAAAGGGAGGTAACCCGACACTTATCAAAATTCGAGTTGTTCAATATAACCACATCTTCCCGGGGCAAAGGAGTTAACTCACTGTAAGAATTATGGAGTTATATTTTGGCTGGACTAACGGGTCTTTGCATAGTCCAATCAAAATCTCGTAACAAAATCCACATCCGGTTCATGAACATGAATTTTAACGTGCAGATTTCCGTCCACTACGGCATGTGCAAAGGATGTATACCGTCGACTAGGCGTCGACAGATATTTTTTTCAAATCTTTTCATGTTTTTAATCAAGGTTCTCACGTGATTTGATGATCTTGATCATCGATCAGATCGTCTTGACTGGGCGCCGCCATTTTCTTTGAAAGAAATGCAAGTGAGATGAGGGGTGGAATCTGGTCAATTTGAGAGGCATAGAAGTGATATAACACCTAATAGCCACTGGTGGCGCTACGATCGAGCCCAGAAATTCAAGCTGAGTTCGGCAATTTAGAGTCGGTTAACTCCCTGCCCTCGGTAAGATGTTTAACCAGGGAAACATCTTAGCGATAGTTAATTCCCATACTTTAACATAGACTTACGACAGTCGTAACGCCACAATAGCCATGTGAAACGGGGCGTAAGATCCCACCTACATGCATATGTCTCCACCAAACTTCGAGTTGTCTCAAGTGAATGCCCTAACGATATGAAATAGTCTGTGCTGTATATCATGTATATTGAAGCACATGTGCGTGACCTGCAACTCACCATCCCCCAGGCCTTGACACCCTCATCCAGGACAAACTTCTCGGGGTACACGTTGTCCAGATACCACTTGAAGCTCTTGCACTGAAGCTTGTCCCGGAGACCAACTCGAGCAGATATGTCCCCGAAGTCTTTACCCTACAACAATATACACAGTGTCAGGTCAGACAGGTGAACCTAACGCTTGTCCCGGAGACCAACTCGAGCAGATATGTCCCCGAAGTCTTTACCCTACAACAATATACACAGTGTCAGGTCACACAGGCGAACGTTACGCTTGTCCCGGAGACCAACTCGGGCAGATATGTCCCCGAAGTCTTAACCCTACAACAATATACACAGTGCAGGTTAGACAAGTGAACGTAAAGCTTGACCCAGAGACTAACTCGGGCAGATATGTCCCCGAAGTTTTTACCCTACAACAATATACACAGTGCCATGTTAGACAGGCGAACGTAAAGCTTGTCCCAGAGACCAACTCGGGCAGATATGTCCCCGATGTCTTTACCCTACAACAATATACACAGTGCCATGTTAGACAGGCGAACGTAACGCTTGTCCCGGAGACCAACTCGGGCAGATATATCCCCGAAGTCTTTACCCTACAACAATATACACAGTGACATGTTAGACAGGCGAACGTAACGCTTGTCCCGGAGACAATCCTGTGCTAAATATGATTGTACCATCGCACATATCGATAGTCCAATCAAAGAAAATCAACATCGACTGTACACCTTCGTATGAAAGTGATTTACCACTGCCTGTCTTTGTTGACACGAATATGTCTGTTGGGTTCTCAGGGAGGATCGACATACATGGGAGTAGGGAGACGTGCCTGCCACTTGACCGGCCGTTTATTCAAGACTGTCGCATGTTACAGCACGTGATTGCGCTTACCTGGAACTAATCACATTATAAAAACGGACATTTGTTTGCCTATCATAATATTATACACTAGCTAGTTTAAAACTGGGGCGGTCGGGTAGCCTAGTGGTTAAAGCGTTCGCTCGTCATGTCAAAGACCCGGGTTCGATTCCCAACATGGGTACAATGTGTGAAGCCCATTTCTGGTGTCCCCCGCCGTGATATTGCTGGAATATTGCTAAAAGCGGCGTAAAACCATACTCACTCACTCACTAGTTTAAAACTACTGTGTTTCAGTTACAGATATTACAAAATCCTTTTCATCTTTTAAACACCCCCAACGATTGCCAATGTTTGTGTGTCAGGAGTCAAATCGCGAATTCTTTCGTTATCTGATCGACGAGGTCGTCGCATATGGTACTCGCCATCTTTTCGAAGCTATACGAGATAAGTACAGCGATCTGATTGGATATCGCGTTTTCATTACAAGGGGCACAACTCGTGGTCTACGCGAGGTGGCGCCAGGTCGAGCGAAGAAAAGTGGCCTTGGTGTGGCAAGGGTAGACTAGGCTTTGATATAGGCTAGTGGACACGCTTGCCTCGGGAAGATGTCATCAGCCATGCTTTGATATCTGTCGATATATAAAATCAGTTGCTCGAGATTGTTGACAATCATTCCGCAAATGATTTATAGACAAAGAAACCATGTGACCCACCCGAAACTGTCGTCTGCTCCCGAATCTCGTGTGCCACTGTACAGACTTGTCACGTTTAATATTATTGACTGCATTCATTTCAAGTCAATATTACAATACAACAAGGACACTTCCAAGTGACACCATACCTTCAAGTCATGTCTGTGCATATAGAACAGTCTTTTGTAATCATCCATCCAGACCTCAGCCACCCTCGCTGAGTTTATACCGTGCGTGTCCTTGCCACCTGAATTATCACAGACAATGTGTTCAGTATTACGTCATTGGCTCAAAATACAAACCTTCAGAAGTGTACTTCCGCGGCATTAATACAATACCTCACATCCAAACTATAAACAAATGTCACACTTCCTCATTTAGACCATGTATAGATACAAAGTTACCTTGTTAATAATGTCAATTTATGTTTTTACTATATTAAGTGACCGCCTCCGTGATCTAGTGGTAGAGCGTTTGTCCAAAGAGCGGAAGGTCCGGGGTTCTGTCCCCGGCCGCGTCATTGCAAAAGACGTTAAAAGATGGTACTTGTTGTTACCCTGTCTGGCGTTCGGCATAAAGGGCTAAAACAAGGACTGGTCGTCTCGGAGTCAGTATACTGTGTCTGGATGGGGTATTCATGTTAAACTGCGGCATGGTATTTCAGTGTGCTAGCACTATATATCGGCATCAGTCCGGACTAGTACAAGCAGCCACACACACACACACACACACACACACACACACACACACACACACACACACACACACACACACACGTGCATACACGTCGCTATATAAGTGCAATAATTTTAAACCCCTTTTCACATCACCTCACCTATTATTAAGTTTGAAAAAGTGTGATGGGGGCGCTATCAGTAGATGATCATGTGTTTCTTTCTTACAGCAGATGTAGGTTTCATAAAGAAGTAAAACATGAGTGAGTGATTTGTGTTTAACGCCGCTTTTAACAGTATTCCAGTTATATCACGGAGTGTCAGCTTAATGTGGGAGGAATGCCATAATCAAATTATGACTATGATGATTTTTGGTGATGATGATGATTATTATTATTACTACAGTCAACTACGGTTATAACGAACACGCTTATAACGAACTGACGGATATAACGAACTTACTTTTTGGTCCCGACTATTTGCTGTAGTTATGCTGTATATACATGTGTATGCTTATAACGAACTACGGTTATAACGAACTAAAATTAGTAGTCCCTTTGAGTTCGTTATAACCGTACTTTACTGTATTGTAATCATTATTGCGTAGATCGATGCTCAGTATGCCAATCACTGGATTGTCTGGTCCAGACTCGATTATTTACAGAAAACAAAACATGTGCTGACAAACCCACCGGACGAGTCAGAACAATTTCCCAGTCCCCATTTAGATGACTGTTTCGAGCTCGGGACGGAAACATCTTGGTTTTTTTGTGGATGACGAGCGAACAAAGAAGCTTTACCCTACCAGTGATTGATATCACGAGCATCGAACCATGCAATTGGAATACGATGACATGCGTCAATCAAGTCAGCGAGCCTGACCACCCGATCCCGTGTGTCGCCTCCTACGACAAGCATGGGTTGCTGAAGACCAATTATAACCCGGATATTCACGATCGTCTCACTTATCAATTCTGCACCCACAACTGTTCTCACACAAGTGGGTCACAATCACACTCAACGCTGCATTCGGAATCATACAAGGGATTTTAGCAGATACTTGTTATTGATGTGGAAAGGGTTTTGTCGCTTCTATTTACCTGGGAAGGTATAGGGATGACTGGAGCGGAAGATATGTCCGACACGGGAACAAGGCAGAAACTCCAGCCGGCCGCCACACATCCACGTCTGAAGCAGAACATGTCACAGTGGAATATCTCTCCCATCTCGGCACCATGCTGATAATGCTGCATGATGCTGCTCAGAAGGCTTTCAGATACACCTTTACCTTGTCGAAAAGTCATATGAATAATATTTTTCAGATAAACTTTGCCTATCTGACTAGAAATAAGTTCGTTGTGGCCATTTTTATTTGATGAGAGATGAACGGAAGACTCTGTACTTACTCTGAAGGAGATATTAAGGCTCTCCCTACACGTCCATTCCGTCACCTACAGAGAGCCGTGATGAGTGAGGTGAACGGAAGTCTCTGTACTTACTCTGAAGGAGATCTCGAGGTTCTCCCTACACGTCCATTCCGTCACCTACAGAGAGCCGTGATGAGTGAGGTAAACGGAAGTCTCTGTACTTAGTACTCTGAAGGAGATCTCGAGGTTCTCCCTACACGTTCATTCCGTTACCTACAGAGGGCCGTGATGAATGAGGTGAACGGAAGCCTCACTACTTACTCTGAAGGAGATCTCGAGATTCTCCCCTCCCCACACGTCCATTCCGTCATCATAGGCTCCGATCTCCCAGAAGAACTTTCTGTCCAGCGCCAGCAAGCCTCCGGCCATTGTTGGAGAGCTGAAATGACAACCTAGGGCCTTTTAACCATTGCAGTGCAAGAGAGGGCGAGTGCAAGAATGCAAGAAAGAGTGGGTTGCTCGCATAGTGGATTATGTAAAGGTTACTGCAAGGGAGCATTTGCTGCGAATAAAACGGCAATGCATTAGAATACAAAAGAGCAAATGTCACCAGGAACCGCATCCAATCGAAAACGAAGGGCACTAATTTAACGAACGACGGTAACTGATATGAAATCTCAGCAATTTGACCTGATAGGGTCCGTGTTTTTCCGGTGAACTTTCTCCCTCTCAGGGATGTCTCTCCAGGTGAAGTGCATGCTCCAGGAAAACCCACCCACATTGTAGCCCCCCTGACCGGAATATTCCAGCGTGTTGTCGTTGATGGCGTCAATGATCGGGCACACTACCGTCTTCCGGTTTTCTTGTATTCGAGCAAGGATCGGTTCCAACCTTTGCAACAGAAAACTTGAACATCACATCTTTTGCTCAACAGGTCGTAATGCATTCACTAATTCAGTGAGTAAGACGACCCATCTTTTCAACAATTACAGGTTTTCCGGGAAAATATCTATATGTTGTCCACAGTGGCAGTAAAATAATTAAAGTTAAAAAACAAACGATTTAATGATGAACAACTGTTTCAACGTTACACACATGTTCAGGATTAAACTTTTTCTTGTTCATTTTAGCAGTCACTAAATCAGCTATGACATAACATTAATTCAAAACGTTTCCACTCACCACTGTGTTCCCGCCTCACAGTGAGAATCCAGGAACACGATGACGTCACCCGTGGCGGCCTTGGCACCTTCAATACGGGCTCGTATCAAGCCACTCCTCTGCTGGGTCCTCACCATCTTCACAACACCATCAGGCCAGGTCTTCTCCACGTAGGTCTTCAACTTGTCCCCCAACTCAGCTGCAACAGCAACACGAGGGTCGGTGTAATATATAGCTGATGTAACATAGATGGGTCTGATATATAGCTGTTACAGCACAGATGGTCTGATATAGCTGATATAGCAAAGATGGGCTGATATAGCTGATATAGCATAGATGGGTCTGATATATAGCTGTTACAGCACAGATGGTCTGATATAGCTGATATAGCATAGATGGGTCTGATATATAGCTGTTACAGAATAGATGGGCTGATATAGCTGATATAGCGTAGATGGGTCTGATATATAGCTGTTACAGCACAGATGGGCTGATATAGCTGATATAGCATAGATGGGTCTGATATATAGCTGTTACAGAATAGATGGGCTGATATAGCTGATATATCATAGATGGGTCTAATATATGACTGATATAGCTTAGTTGGGTCTGATATAGCTGCTATAGAATAGATGGTCTATGTAAGTGATATAGCATTGATGGGTCTGATATATAACTGATATAGCATAGATGGGTCTGATATAGATGACATAGCATAGTTTGGTTTGATATAGCTAATAATAGGTCTTATATAAAGCTGAATTGCATAGACTGGTCTAATATATAGCTGATATGCCATATCTAGGTCTGAAATAGCAGATATAGCATAGATGGGTCAGATATATAAATGATACAGCATCGATGGGTCTGATACTATAGTTGTTACAGCATAGATGGGTCAGATGTAGCTGATATAGCATAGGTAAGTCTGATATATAGCTGACATAGCATCGTTGGATCTGATATAACGTGTTTGGATCTGATATAGTTTTTTTAGCATAGATGGGTGTGGTATATAGCTGATATAGCATGGATGGGTCTGACAAACAGTTGCTGTAACAGAGATGGGTCTGATGCAGGATAGAAGGGTCTGACGTAACTGATATAGCATACATTCGTCTGATATAGCTGATACAGCATAGTTGGGTCTGACAGATAGCATAGACTGGTGTGTGGATGCGTCTTGGGTTGTCATAGAAACATAATCCTTATGTTGAAAGTATAACATAAACACAATTTATAGTTTGATACTTGTATGTCGTTAAAGCCCCAACTAGTATTCCTTTCCTTGGCAACACCATGTGATGTTCATTCTGTCAATCACCGGTTTGCCTTGATGTTTCAGGCATGCCTCAAATGCATTAACAACTAGGTGAATGTCAAAAGGCTTTTACTTCAAAAGTGTAAATAACACCCAAAAACGAATCATAAGTTGGTCCGCATACCACACACTTCCTGATTCCATGTCATGATAAATATAGGAGAAATGACTGAGTATTGGTGAGAAACAACTATAATTAATCAACATGGCTGCCATTGACCATGTGCTTCAAATCTGAGTCATGGGAGCAGACAGCATCACTGGCATCATCCATTGACAGTTTCAACTCCATAATCCTGTTGCTTCAGATGAGATGGACTATAAACAACAGACAATGCACCAAGCCATAGGCTAACTTTAAATGAAATTGGGCGAAATATCAATCGTCCATGTCTTCCACAAACAGATAAGTGAGATTTTTAAGTATAATAATATCAGCGCACTATAACCAAATACTGCCAATAGATCCATACTGTTTGATTGGTTACAAGCCTTCCAGATCTCTCCGTTCTCAGAATAACCACCTGTTACAAGCCCCGGAAACCCGTCTCAAAACCTTTGGTCAGAGATCTTTCCAGTTCTGCGCTTCTTCTCTACGGAACAAACTACCATCTGATCTTAAGCTGTCGCCATCGCTTTCATCCTTTAAGGCTCGTCTGAAAACACCTTTTCACACAACACTATCAACTCTACTCCCCCTTACATTAGCATTACTTGCTAAAACTATGTGGCGCCATGAGCATTAACTTGGTGAATGGAATCTGGCGCAGTATAAATGGACTTATTATTTATTTATTTATCATTATTTACCATGGTTACTTACGTCGGTCACTGAAATCATCCAGTAAGACAACTTCGTGCAGATATTCGGGCGGAGATCGGTTTATCACGCTGTGCACCGTCCTCAGTAACGGCGTCCAGGCCTCGTTGTGGTAGATTATCACAACACTTGCACTTGGGAGGATCCTAGGGTAGACAATGTCCTTACACCTGGAAGTAAAACCATTAATCATTAAGTGTTGATTAAAATAAACTATGATGGACTGGTAGAATATTCCAGCCATAATAAAGCGACACAGGCAGCTTGGGTTGTGTACTCCCCAGGGAGCTGAGAATGAAAATCGAGTGCACACTGATTCATTGACCTGGTAATAGTGAAGTATTTGGGACATGTTTTAGGGTGTAGGTTTGGATCATAATTATTCATTTTCTCTTTCGGCCCAAACAGCAGTTTTGAGTCAACACATCTTTTATCGTATTCAGTTGTGTATGCCAATCCACAACTATTAGTCCGGCAGAGAGGACAAAAACCAAGAATTGGGAGATAAAGTTGTTTTTATTGCTGGATTTGTTTAAGTACACATTCTAGGTTATGAAATTGACTGATGACACTCTGTCATCTTTGGGCATTTTAAAATATTCAAGATGGCCGCCAAAATGGCCGCTGAAACATGAAAATATCTCTTCCGTGCTAATTGTATGGAATATGGGACTACTTTTGGTGCATGTCACTATTGTTTTGCCTTCAACATATTAGAATATGTTATTCTTAATGAAATAGTTCCATTTTGAAATGTAATTAATCAAAATAATAGGCAATATTGTCTAAAAAAAACCAAATCAGTATATATCGTTATATATACATTTGTTATTATATTATTCAGTGTCAACTAGGATGCTTGGTGATTTTCTAACGATTATTAATGTTCTATAGCTACAAAATAAGATATATTCCCACTGCATTTTGAAATCAAATTATAAAAACAATAATACTATGTATATGCTATGTACATCATGTTGGCAATGAAACAAGGAGGACATCCCAACAAGTAAATAAAGCGAGCTTTGCAAGGTTTAGCATTAAACCCACGCCATGAATATGGCGTCACGAAGTTCGACAGCCACAGGTCCAAGGTTAATGTCACGTGGTCATTGATCTCGTCAGAACTGATTGTCGATTTTGACCATTCTTTACAATGGCTTGACAATAATTCAATATGTTTAAATCTATAGAGATTGTTCAAATAATCACCTGTGTCAGACCGGTTTCAGCAATTGTATCTGACCTTTAACTTCGTAACATTAATATGGGTGAATAAATTTGTCTGTTAAATAATTTAATCAAATTAAAAAAATTGATATTGCAAACAAAAACAACAGAATGCATTGTTATTAGCTAATATAATTGCTTTATAAGAAATGGAAGCACCTGACTTCTACTCTCGGGCCAATGCCATGAAGCGTTCATAAAATATTTTATCCATGCATAATCACCGTTAAACAATGAATACTGGCCTTCTAAGAAACGTTTCTTATCGTGTCTTCTACCTTGAGCGTACATGTACTTGCCCACTCTATATATTTGTTAATATGTACATGGAAATGGAAGAAAAATTATTTTTTTTAAAATAATTAATCAAATTGTAAGTTATTTCTGGATGTCTGTCACACGCTTGACCAAAACTGTGACACTTGACCTAATTAATACTGAACACTATGAATAAGTATCTGACTTAATCTGTCTTTTATGTGGATTGCTAAAAATACAATTTCCTTTGTAAAGCATACAGATTGGTCGATTTTATCCAACAGTTTACAAGACCATGGACACCGAAGACGACTATTTGTAAAAACGTTTCTCGTTTACGCGCATAATAAATAATAGATAATTAATTCAAAGAACAAGAAATCCACACGTGGGCATTTCTGGTGTCCCCGCCGTGACAAAACATAGCTAAAGGCGGCTCACTGACTCTAACGGTTTTGCAAACATATAAATATATCAAAATATTGCCTTTCAGTGCACATGGGGATCGAACCTTGGCAGTCGGCGTGACGAGCGAACGCTTAACTAGACAACCCCACCACCCCTAAATGTTGTCACGATGATGCTAATGTAAACATTCCAAACCAGGAAAGATCAGCGTCGCCTCCCTCAATATGTTTACATTATCAGAATCCTCTACTCAACTGGCATCCTAAGTACCCGTACATTGAAGGTCCCTGAAGGCAACCCACATATTACTGACATAGCATCCAATATTGCCATGTATCAACGGTCAAAGTACCAACTATTCAAATGCACACAAAATATATACTTCTTGCATACCGCATTTCACAACATGGCACTCCAAAAAGGGTTAGAAATGGGAGAAAATTACACATTAAATATAGCCGCTGTTCAGCCATGTTTTAATCGGATCGGAATAATGCGAGTTGGATCAAGACACGACACTATGTTATGTTTCATAGAAGATATCGATATTGTCAATAGTTAATATTTAGTATCATGAGCTCACGTGACTGTTCAATGAAAAATAAAATATCTGTTTATCAGTTTAAAGATCTTACCTTCGATCACGAACATCCTTCACGGATCGCTCCAGCGATATTTTTTCACTTGCAACTATATTAAACGCTTCTTTATGCATAAGTTTTTCTCCTAAAAGTTTTTCTTCCCCTTCTAAATGCACCGGCAATCCTTTTTCGCCGGGTCCTGTTCGAAGTGACTCGCTAGCTTGGTAGGCATCAAACCGCTTCTTTCGAATAAACAGAACATGGCTGGGTACCTTTTCCGAAGACATCCCGATGACATTTGTGTAGAAAATCACGACAGTCAGACAAAATAATGCAATGAAAACTATCTGCCTAATTTTTAACTTTCTAAACCGTATGACCCTCATGCCGCCGATACAGACATACACTGACAATGGCGGACGTGTCTAGCCGATGCGATATGGCTCATAGCGCCTAGACATGCATAGACACGTGGCAATGGATTTATGACACAGCTTGAGGGAACATAGATAAAAGGTGTGATTAGTATTGAAGAAATGTCAACAGATTACGTTGATCGAACAAAAGGATTAATGAATACGATTCTCGTCATCAAACAACCTGCATCGCCCTGCCTCTTACGAGGGTGGGAGTTACAGGTAAACTTTCATGGGCCGCCTTCGTGGTGTAGTGGATAGAGCGTCTGCCCGGAGAGCGGATGGTCGGTGGTTCGATCCCCTGGCCATGGCATGCCAAAAGACGTCAAATGATGGTACTTATTGTTCCCCTGCCTGTAGCATGAGACGAGGGGGCTTAAACAAGAATTGGTGGGGTCGGAGTGCGCGCGCACGCACACACACACACACACACACACACACACACACACTCACACACGCACACACACGCGCACGCACGCACACACACACACACACACACACACACACCAAGTCAGTGAGCCTGGCCACCCGATCCCGTTAGTCGCCTCCAACGACAAGCAAAGTCGCATCTTACAGCAAGCATGGGTTGCTGAAGACCTATTCTATCCCGGATCTTCACGGGTCTATTTCACGTCTAAACCCCATTTCACTTCACATCATATCAGTTTGTAACCAGTGGATATGCGTGTCTTTATCTTCTTTTGTTCAATCTAAAAAAAATATATTCAACATAATAAGGTCCATTTTGTTTCAATGGTTACGATGAAGTCAGTTGCCAAGCTACGGGGAGTACAAAAATATTCAGGTGTTATTTTTTTTAATCTGGTGATGCCTGTAGCTGAAACAATATCTTCCCACCAGAATATCAAATGTTCGGTCCCGACATGCCTGGGTTATAGAACGTGTGTTTAGTGGGGTCGTCGTCAGCAGCGTGGGAACCTCTGCATCTGTACTACCTCGAACACGGTGACCAGTTGGAGTGGCGCGTGATAACAGGTGTTGTCTTCATAGGCTTCAGCAAGACTCTGAACAATCAAATCCACTGCCCGTATCATAAACTGGTGATGTCAACATTATTTTCCTATCGAGCGACATCTGGTTACGTGTACATAGACGTCCTATAATGTTTAATGCGTTCAAATCAATCGTTTAAAGTGTGTTTATAGATTTCTCGAAACAAACTTAAGTTTAAAAGCTCAGTTTTTGCTGAGTTTGATTCGAGAAATGCAGTTGAGTTAAAAACTCAGCTGATTTTTATTTCAAACTCAATTTGTGATTTGAGTAAAAGCTTAAGTTTGTTTCGAGAAATCGGGGCCTCATCTGTAGGCACATGCGTATTGTACTTTTTGAAAGTTGAGGTCATCCCTCTTGTCATATTGTTTCTGGATATTCTTTTTTTAAGATAATATTTTCTCTCCTTTTTTACAAATTGTGGCTTTTCCCCTGATGATGATAATGATGATGATGATGATGATGATGATGACGATGCAACCATATCTATTATCATGACGTTGAGTGACAAATACCCCCTGGATGAAGGAACACAGCTGTCACAAACACATTCAACTTACTAAAACAATATACCATTAACACAACACACATTTTATTATTGCACACAATTGTCTGGTGGTTTTAAGAAAATCCAATGAATGTATAGAGTGAATCACATGTGTAGAGATAGTCTAACAAAATCAGTGAGTGCGCTCAACGTCGCTATGACCGTACGTCGGTTGTATCACGCGTGTCAGCTTAACTGCAAGTGCAGGCGTTGTATGTCTACTTGCGGCGCCCGTGAGGAAGTCGTAGTTGTTGATGCTACAAATTGTCGTAGGCGCGTTTGGAGACGACCTTGTGCAGACACATCTGGTAGGCATACATGATCACGACGGCCACCATCAGAAGCAGGATGAACACAAGGATGACCCTGAAAAACAAAATAATACCACTGGTATATATATAAAGAGATAGACTGGAGCAGTGCCTGTGTCCAATATGATTGGCCCAGTCGTCTATTGCGCCGCGATTCGCTGTGCAGAGTTGCGTCCCTTGGGCACGCCAGAAACCTATGATTGTGGATTCGATTATGTTTCTAGGTTTGTCAGCACCATACCCGTGCTCGTGGGTTTCACCGAAGTGGTAAACGTCTGAGACCTGCATCACTTCGGTCTTCGTGATATAACTGGAATACTGTTAAAAACGGCGTTAAACCTAACTCACTCACTCACTCACTCTGAGGGAAGGGTAGAGATTTTTAGGTAACATTTGAGACATTATCATAATGTTATCATAATGAATCGAGAACAAACTGTGAACGTATTGTGACAAAGATTGAGAGCAAGATTTGCCTTATTTACCCAATTATTTTACAGGAAGGAGAGAAAAAAGTCTAGTGCCTTGTGTCGAGCTGAAACATTGTCCAAATAGTTGCCTCTTACGATGCTCAATTCTAACCCAGAATCCCTTCGTCTTCCCAATGTGTTCCTATCTTACGAATAGTAATGTTTGTTTGTTGTTTAACGCCGCACCCTGCAATATTCCAGCTATATCACGGCGGTCTGTAAATAATCCAGTCTGCAACCAGACAATCCAGTGATTGAGATCATGAACATCGATCCACGTAATTGGAATCGATGACATGCATCAACCATGTCAGCGAGCCTGACCACAGTTAGTCGCCTTTAACGGCAAGCATGGGTTGCTGAAGACCTATTCCACCCCGGGTCTTCACGATATACATGTATGTGAACTTTGGGGATAAGACATGGGGCACGAAATGTGCTCCCCTTCAGCTGATCTGTTTCTTTGTAAACATGAATTAGAATTTGAATTATTCAAAGCGCTGCACTAATGTGACTTTTTAAATTTTCTTAAAGGTTTTCCTGCGTACAAAACAATTATTGAATTACCATAAGTTGCTGTTTTGTTTGCAAACACAACTACAGGCACATGTTGTTAATGCTTATGCAAAGAAATGTCAACAATGCCCATATTTGTACATATATCAATATTCATGCGCAACCAGATTTTGCAACCGGTTTCAGTTTGGTTTGTTAACGAACCAAAGTTGTTATGTATTTACACTTAAATATACATTTAACGGGGGTAATAAATAAAATACGACACTCATTCTCGTTAGTTACCATTTTTACGAAACTCGTGAACATTCAATGATACCAAAGAAAGTCCACTCGTTTCGTAAAAGTGGTATCTAACGAGAATGAGTGTAGTATTCTCTACATATGCTATCGACACGACACATCAGACGACCATTCGTGACCAACTCGTGTTATTCCGGGACAAGCAGGTTACGGAAAGGGGCGAGTGGTGACGAATGATCAGACGATATTGTTCAGATACGTACACCTGACCCACGAGGAGGGACTGGAAGCCGCTGAGATCCAGTTGCTCTATCGGCGGAATGATGTGGGCAGGGATGCCGCCACCCGTCGATGTGATCCTTCTGGCTGTCGGTCCTATGGTGACTGGTTTCTGGGTGATAGTTTGGATGCTGACAAGCTTTGGGGTGATGGTTTGGATGCTGACAAGCTTTGGGGTGATGGTTTGGATGGTGATCGGCGTTGGGCCGCCAGTTGCTCTTAGATTCGACTTCATTGCACAGGCAGCCACACTCCTCAGCGTCATTAGCTGGAAAGGAAACACACATAAGGTCGTCGCAGCAGTATCCCCGTAATAATTCAACCGGAAGTGACAACCTAGAACAGTTCATTCGTCACCTCTCGCCCCTTTCCGTAACCTGCAAGAAGACTCGTCCCCCTATCGATGAATGTTATGTGCGAAAATACGACAAACCAATCAGAATGCGCGTATGATTTCAAGTTCTTTGTCAAAGAATCCCTCAGAAATAATATTTGATTTTACATGTGTCTTGCATCTAAAACTATACCAAAGACACAGTTAAATGTGTTCAAACATACTGTATAAGTCACCATGTCCAGATTTGCTTTATATTGTATCTAATATATATATATATATATATATATATATATATATATATATATGATATACGGGGAAAAATGCCAAAAAATGGCTACGAGAGGGGCACGAGTCGCTATTCGGCTTGTCCCGGAATAACACGAGTTGGTCACGAATGAGAACAGTTTGGAGGGAGCCGCCATCTTGGTTTCGACTCAATCGTGCTATGATTATGGGTAGCTTTTATTAACTTGTTAAGAATACAATATATCACGACTACCTGTAAATCATCGAATCTGGACAAGACAAACCAATGGATGAAAGCATGAACAAATATACGACGTCTAATCAGAATACACTGACACGGCTATCAACCATGTCGATCTAGCGTGTCGTGAGTCGTTCTTAGCAGTGGGAGGAGAGCCTAACGAGAGCGTTTAACAATTGAAAGCCGCGAGCTAGGCTTTGAACTTCATAAAGTGACCCGTGAAGATCCGGGTTAGAATAGGTCTTCAGCACCCCATGCTTGTCGTAAAAGGCGACTAGGAAGATACTTGTCGTAAGAGGCGACTGGCGGGATCGGATGGCCTCTTATAGAATATGCGTTAGAATTCTCGGACAATTGTACTGTAGAAATCAGCGATTAACTTTAAATGAACCAATTGAGAGCAGCAAGAATGGTCTCAGGTTTACCAAAATGTGCTCCTAAATCTAACTTACATAATGAAACTTGCTGGATGACTTTAAAGTTCTACCCACGAATATCCGGGTCTTCAGCAACCCATGCTTGCCGTAAAAGGCGACTATGCTTGTCGTAAAAGGCGGGATCGGGTGGTCAGGCTCGCTGTCTTGGCTGATGCATGTCATTGTGTCCCAATTGCGTGGATCAATGCTGATGATGTCAATCACTTGATCGTGTGGTCCAGACGATGATTTACAGATCGCGGCATTAGGTTGGAATATTGCGGCTTTTTACAACATTCAAATATTCTCTTTTCTCCGAGGACAAGTTGCTGGTTGTGTCCTGGGTTCACAAGGCAGTGTGGGGGCACCTGAGGGTAGGAGGGGCTGTGCTGGTATCAACCTGAACGTTACTTACAAACCGCCCACTGCCAAGTGGGACCTCGCCCTTCGATGTGAGGATGCCGGGGTTCTGAGTCTTGTCACATATGAGTGTGATGTTGCTGGACCTACAACAGCAATCAGACACAGTTACATACTTGCCTGGTTTCTGCCTTGTCGGAGGTAAGGAACTGAATGCAGAGAAGTAATACACTGTATTGGTAATATTGTTCTGTTTATCTTCGTCAGCAGCACTGATGAAACTAGAAACTAGGTGGAGAGTGGGTAGCGGTTGATGGTGGGTAGCGGTGGGTGGTGGGTAGCGGTGGGTGGTGAGTAGCGGTTGATGGTGGGTAGCGGTGGGTGGTGGGTAGTGGTGGGTAGCGGATTGTGGTGGGTAGCGGTGGATAGTGGGTAGCGGATTGGTGGGTAGCGGTGGGCGGTGGAGGATGGGTAGGAGGGGACCAGAGTGGGTGATGTTCCCCTCCTACCAATCCTCCATCACCCTCTCTGTTCCCCTCCTACCCATCCTCCATCACCCACTCTGTTCCCCTCCTACCCATCCTCCATCACCCACTCTGTTCCCCTCCTACCCATCCTCCATCACCCACTCTGTTCCCCTCCTACCCATCCTCCATCACCCGCTCTGTTCCCCTCCTACCCATCCTCCATCACCCTCTCTGTTCCCCCTAACCATCCTCCATCATCCACTCTGTTCCCCCTACCCATCCTCCATCACCCGCACTGTTCCCCTCCTACCCATCCTCCATCACCCACTCTGTTCCCCTCCTACCCATCCTCCATCATCCACTCTGTTCCCCCTACCCATCCTCCATCACCCGCTCTGTTCCCCTCCTACCCATCCTCCATCATCCACTCTGTTCCCCCTACCCATCCTCCATCACCCGCTCTGTTCCCCTCCTACCCATCCTCCATCACCTCTCTGTTCCCCTCCTACCCATCCTCCATCATCCACTCTGTTCCTCCTACCCATCCTCCATCACCCGCTCTGTTCCCCTCCTACCCATCCTCCATCATCCACTCTGTTCCCCCTACCCATCCTCCATCACCCGCTCTGTTCCCCTCCTACCCATCCTCCATCACCCACTCTGTTCCCCTCCTACCCATCCTCCATCACCCTCTCTGTTCCCCTCCTACCCATCCTCCATCACCCTCTCTGTTCCCCTCCTACCCATCCCCCATCACCCTCTGTTCCCCCTACCCATCCTCCATCACCCACTCTGTTCCCCTCCTACCCATCCTTTATCACCCACTCTGTTCCCCTCCTACCCATCCTCCATCATCCTCTCTGTTCCCCTCCTACCCATCCTCCATCATCCTCTCTGTTCCCCCTACCTATCCTCCATCATCCTCTCTGTTCCCCTCCTACCCATCCTCCATCACCCACTCTGTTCCCCTCCTACCCATCCTCCATCACCCTCTCTGTTCCCCCTACCCATCCTCCATCACCCTCTCTGTTCCCCTCCTACCCATCCTTTATCACCCACTCTGTTCCCCTCCTACCCATCCTCCATCACCCTCTCTGTTCCCCTCCTAC
The DNA here is from genome assembly GCF_022045235.1 of Haliotis cracherodii. Taxonomy (NCBI): domain Eukaryota; kingdom Metazoa; phylum Mollusca; class Gastropoda; order Lepetellida; family Haliotidae; genus Haliotis; species Haliotis cracherodii. The sequence continues at coordinate 8,921,762 of NW_027266272.1, forward strand.
CCATCCTCCATCACCCTCTCTGTTCCCCTCCTACCCATCCTCCATCACCCGCTCTGTTCCCCTCCTACCCATCCTCCATCACCCACTCTGTTCCCCTCCTACCCATCCTCCATCACCCTCTCTGTTCCCCTCCTACCCATCCTCCATCACCCTCTCTGTTCCCCTCCTACCCATCCTCCATCACCCGCTCTGTTCCCCTCCTACCCATCCTCCATCACCCACTCTGTTCCCCTCCTACCCATCCTCCATCACCCACTCTGTTCCCCCTACCCATCCTCCATCACCCTCTCTGTTCCCCCCCTACCCATCCTCCATCACCCTCTCTGTTCCCCTCCTACCCATCCTCCATCACCCTCTCTGTTCCCCCTACCCATCCTCCATCACCCACTCTGTTCCCCCTACCCATCCTCCATCACCCACTCTGTTCCCCCTACCCATCCTCCATCACCCTCTCTGTTCCCCTCCTACCCATCCTCCATCACCCACTCTGTTCCCCCTACCCATCCTCCATCACCCTCTCTGTTCCCCCTACCCATCCTCCATCACCCACTCTGTTCCCCCTACCCATCCTCCATCACCCTCTCTGTTCCCCTCCTACCCATCCTCCATCACCCGCTCTGTTCCCCTCCTACCCATCCTCCATCACCCACTCTGTTCCCCTCCTACCCATCCTCCATCATCCACTCTGTTCCCTTCCTACCCATCCTCCATCACCCTCTCTGTTCCCCTTCTACCCATCCTCCATCACCCACTCTGTTCCCCTCCTACCCATCCTCCATCACCCTTTCTGTTCCCCTCCTACTCATCCTCCATCACCCTCTCTGTTCCCCTCCTACCCATCCTCCATCATCCACTCTGTTCCCCCTACCCATCCTCATCTGGGAGAACAGAGGTCACGATAGAGTGGGGGGACCAGGATGGACCTACCTGAGAGTGTTCTCCCCCTTTGGATTCAGTGTGTCGGCGGAGTAGCTGAGGTGCAGACTGCCGTTCACGACCCTGAAGGTGGCGCTCTCCTGATTCCCGAGGTTGTAGAATTCTGGGAGGTGTATGTTCCGGACCTGGCACACCTGGAAGCACGGCAAAGCTACACGTGTAGGGAATCATATCTACACACAAGCACATTAATATAATTACATACATTAGTATTATCAGTAGCAGGAGAACTTTGAGTCTCATCGTCATTACCATCACCATCATCATAACGATGATATGTTGATGAAGACATTGATGCTACTGATAATGACGATAACATAATTGTTTGATTCTATTTTTCGAAGCTGGTGATTAAATCTGATAATGATGATGATTACAACGATGGTGTTGGTGATGATAACATTTATGCTGATGGTGTGATTACGACAATGACAAAGATGACGATGATGATGATGATGATGATTAAATCTATTATGATGATCAAATCTATTATGATGATAAGGTTTGGTATGTTTGTTGTTTAACGTCGCACTCAGCAATATTCCAGCTATATGACGGCGGTCTGTAAAAAAAATCGAGCCTGGACCAGACAATCCAGTGATTGATATCATGAGCATCGATCCACGCAATTGGAATCGATGACATGCATCAACCAAGTCAGCGAGCCTGACCACTCGATCCCGTTAGTCGCCTCTTACGACAAGCATAATCGCCTTTTACAGCAAGCATGGGTTGCTGAAGACCTATTTTACCCCGGAATCATCACGGGTCTATGATTATGATTAAATCTATGATGATGTTGATGGTTTTGATGTTGATGTTAATACCGGCGGTAGCGGGAACTGACTTACAGCGACGTCTTTACAGTCCCCTTCCGTGAATGGCAGACATGGATTCCATGACACCTTGTCCGAAGTTTCGCTCTGCACATCCATAAACCTGGGAGTAATCAGTGGGTGAGTTTCCTGAACAATAGTCGAGTAATATCACGTGTCAGCTTATTGTTGAGTGCGTGTGCGTGTGCGTGTGCTTGTCCGGACCTACGCCTGTTTTATAGTGCTAGCCCACTGAGACGCCATGCCGCAGTTTAACATGAATACCCCACTCAGACAAAGTATACTGACTCCGAGCCGACCAGTCCTTGTTTTAGCCCCTTAATGCCGAGCACCAGACAGGGTAACGAGTGCAAGTGGATCGAACCACCAGCCTTCCGCTCTCTTGGCAGAGTGAGTGAGTGAGTTGGGTTTAACGCCGCTTTGAACATCATTCCAGTTATATCACGGCGTGTCAGCTTAATGTAGGAGGAAAGCCCGAAGTGATGCAGGCCTCAGACGTTTACCACTTCGGTGAAACCAACGAGCACGGGTATGGTGCTGACAAACCTAGAAACATAATCGGGGCGTATCGGGATTCGAACCCACAATCATAGGTTTCTGGCGTGCACAAGGGACGCAACTCTGCAGCAGTCGTAGTAGTAGTACTATTAGTAGATGTATCAGTAGTAGTCGTAGTAGTAGTAATAGTAGTAACAGCAGTAGTAGTCGGAGTACTAGTGGAAGAAGTAATGGTAGTAGAAAAAGTAGGAGCAGCAGGAGCAACAGAAGTACAAGTAGTAGTAGTAGTAGTAGTAGTAGTAGTAGTAGTAGTAGTAGTAGCAGCAGCAGCAGCAGCAGCAGCAGTAGTTGTAGTAGAATTTGCATTAGTTTTTGCATATGCGATGGTTAGAATATATATTGTATCAATGCATTAAGTTTGTCGTAGAAGTGTCGTCATGGTGTCGTCGTAGCGTCGTGTCGTTGTAGTGTCGTCGTAGTGTTGTGATATTGTCGTTGTTTCGTGTCATCGCTGTCAACAAATGAAGCAACAACTTACTGTATAAAATCAAACACGTTATAATACACACCTAGGCTTCCCTCTTTCTGCCAATGCCGATAGGTCAACGATCCCATCTTCCGACTTACACGAACATGCCGAGATCTTTTCACAGGATGTAATTTCACCAAAACAATAAAAACATAAACTAAATATACAAAATACAATTAAATAGACGTCCCCCATCGTGATCGGGCGTTTCTGATACCTGCGATGAGCACGAGATCTTGAAACTGAACTGCAGCTTGTCACTGATAGCGAGTATCGTATTACAAATTCCCACACGTGATAAACGATGAAATAAGCTTAAAAATGGCGGACTGGTTTCATCACTCGGGCGGATATCAAGTTTCAAGACATCGGGTGTATACTAATAACTACTATGGGACTGGTCATTTATTATTAAGGGTGGGCAGGTCAGAGGTTTTGGTGCACCTGTGTACTGAAAATAATTACCCTCCCCTATTTTTTGTCATATTTTTTATGACCCTCCTCGTGTCCTTGTACATTTTTTTTTCATGACACTCCCCTAAAACAGAAAATGCAAAGTCACTTTATATATTTTATTATAAAATGTAATATCTTTCATTACCCTCCCCAATATGTGTTTTATTTTTAATGAGCCTCCCCTAGGGACTGTCCTATTTTGTGTTGACCCTCCTGATTCCCTTGCTACAATGACCTTTCCGGTAGTATCATACACTGACGAGCAAAGGAAACTATACCAAATTCGAATTTATTAGAATTTGGATTCGAACACGAAATAATGATTCCAAATTATGTAAAACCGATCGTAGAAATGCAACAGACAAAGGGGCAACTGTCACCTTGCTTTAGTTTACTGAGTTCCGTATAAAATTACTTCATTCGCTTTACTGGAAATGCACGCGCAGCATCATCACTGACTGACAGATCCAGTACAAGCCGGCCACGTCATTTCACCCTTCGAAAGTCGTTATTTGCGTACTCTTCATTTGAGGAACCGCTTCTGGACTGTGACGTCATCAGCATAAATTACCCTGGGGCATGTTGTCAAATTCATTTCTGATTTATTTACTCAAAACTACCCTCGGCGGTACAAGAGTACAATAATATTATGTAATTAATATTAGGTAAAAATAAATAAAACAATTTCAGAAATTACACAGTACATTCAATACATGTTTTATTTAACTTCAAGATGAAGAACTCATTCATTAATATTTTGGCATAATTACATACATTTCTCAAGTGTTAAGTGCTGTTGTCGTGAAATAGTCTTGCCAAGTTATGGGTATTTAGGGACTTGTAACATTCAGTGATGTATAGAGATGTAAAGGGCACATGATGGCGTTATTCATAGTATTCAGGCCGTATATACCTTCCAGGATGGCGTTATTCATAGTATTCAGGCCGTATATTCCTTCCAGGATGGCGTTATTCATAGTATTCAGGCCGTATATACCTTCCAGGATGGCGTTATTCATAGTATTCAGTCCGTATATACTTTCTAGGATGGCGTTATTCGTAGTATTTAGTCTGTATATACTTTTCCAGGATGGCGTTGACAATCAGTACCGATGGCATACAGACGCGACTTATACAGGCTCTGAGAGATGAATCGCCCCGAACACCGAATGACGAAACCTGACGTTTTACGTGTAACAGGCGGGTCTTATACAGGCACTGGGAGATGAATGGCTCCGAATACCGAATGACGAAACCTGACGTTTACGTGTAACAGGCGTGTATTGGAGCCAATATGGGTAAAGCACGACATTGATGTGATTAATTCAATTTCATCTATGCACAGCGACTTTAATTTGAACCACATTGTGTACATGAATCAAGCCTTATTTGTTATGGGATTGAGAAAATTACATGGGGACATGGGGATGAGTAATCGTTGGAAAGATGAAACATTTAAACATTCAAAAACATTTTGTCTCACATACACTCTTCAAAAACAAGAAACGCACAGGTAGTATGTAATTCATTGAACCTGACTACACAAAAAATCCGGTATATGAATTTGATATATGTTATTGGAAAATGTTGGTGGCCTGATGTTCGACAAACGGTGCGTCAAAACGCAGCCATTGTCGATTTGCAATGTGTTAAACGGCATTGTTTTCGCACTTGTTCAAAAATGTCATGGAGGAAAACAGTAAAGCAAAATGGACGTGCAAGTTATGACATTCGTAACTCGTGGTAGTGGCTATAAAAAGGCAAGCATAAGCCAATAATTTGTCTTTCTATTGTCAACATTTTTCAAGTTCGAAAATACCGAGACTCAGCGCTGCCGATCGGAACATCGCCATAGGACGTATCCAAAGAGGGGAACTAGTCTTCTGTTGTACGCCACTTCAACGTCCATCACAGCACCATTTGCCGCCTTTGTGACCGATACACACAGTTCAATTCCACTGCAGACCATCCGAGAACCGGCCAACCAAGAGTTACCACCCCTGCACAGGATCGCTACATTCGACTGTTCCACCTACGTCATTGCAATGCCACAGCTACGGAGACTGCGGGACGCATCCCTGGTTTGAGGGGGATATCGGACCAGACTGTCAGGAACCATCTTCGCGAGGCTGGAATCCGACCCAGAAGACCAGTTATCGTCCCTGTTCTGCAACAGATCCATCGACAGCGACGCTTGCGCTGGTGCCATACCTAACAGCCTTGGAATTTGAGAAACTGGAGACGAGTGTGGTTCAGCGATGTATCACGATTTCTTCTTCACCGGCAAGATGGAAGACAACGTGTTTATTGTCGTCGAAATGAGCGTTTGGCCCCACACTGTGTACGTGAATTCGACAAATTCGGTGGCGGTAGTGTCATGGTGTGGGACCATATCCTACACCACGAGATCTGACTTGGTTGTGGTTCAGGGAAAATGAACAGCAAATCGCTACATGAATCAAATTCTTCAACATCACCTTCTTCCAATCGTTGACCGCCAGAGGGAGCTGTTTCAACAGGACAACGCTCCACCGCATACAGCTCACGTCAAGGTATACTACCTTCATGATGCCAACATCAACGGCTCGCCCTGGCCGTCAATATCTCCAGATCTCGACCCAATCGAACACCTCTGGGATGAACTCGATCGACGTTTACGTCAACGTCAACACGCCGCAGCCAGTCCCACAACTGGCAAACGCGTTACAAGCAGAATGGCGCAGAATTCCGCAGGACAGAATTCGTACACTTATCCAGTCAGTGCCGAGGAGATGCAGAGCCGTGATTGCTGCCCGGGGCGGTCACACGAAAGTTCAGTGCAACCTTGTGGCCTTATGTGACATGACAATGAACAGTTTTCAATGCCTTTCTACAACGACAGTATGTGTCTATCGAGCTCCAAAGTCTCATATTTGTATCTATGATATTAAATTAAATATATCGACTTTTAAATTTACTAACAAACGTTGTGGGTTTCAATTTTAACAATATCTGCATATCGCCACAGATCTACTTCATTATAAAATACTATTACAACAATGAAGCTATTACTTTGAAAAGATTAATTATTAAAAAAGATTAATAACTTTACTACTGTAGATATATCAATGTCAACAGTATCATGTATACCACAAGGATTGTGTCAACTTAATTCCCAATGTTCCTTCAAAACAATAACAAATGTTTCAGGGCGTCATTGTTTTCGCAAAGATCTGAGGACATCCCATTGCAGGTTACGTTAGAACAAACTTTGACCGACCAATGAAATGTTAACAAGAAATCGACATTAGCCAATCAGAAAACAGAGTTCTCGAGCTCTACGGCACTAGTTTCAAACTGAAGACAACGCTTTGAAAAGTATTTTGACAAATTATCGATTCTCCACTTTTAAAACTGAACAAAAGAACATTCTGGAATATGTCATAGTGGTCTAGATTGTATGGCACTACTTCCAAAGAGCAATGAAAAGTCTTTTCCATTCAAATGTTAATCCCATTGAAGCAAAGGTGTTCTTGTGATTTTGAAGGATTCAGTTTTTCGGAATAACCTGATTTAAGTGTTTCGAGGTTGCATGATTGGTCGGATAAAAGGTCGGTCTGACCCGTAATGGGATGTCCTCACAGCAAACTGAACACACACACACGAACACATACGCACGCACGCACGCACGCACGCACACACATACGCACACACATACGCACACACACACGTACGCAGGCACGCACGCACACACACAGATGTCCTTGTATTTTCGCTGACAGTGCATTACAACTTTATAATAATATCATCGCTGTCTCCTCTTCGCATCTTCGCTTTTTTCACGATTAGAAACGCTTTATTTGTCTTTTTGTCAAGTATGGTATATTGTTTGGTATGGTTTCTTGTGCTCGTGACTGTATATCCATTCTTTTACGACAAAAACCCTGGACCCATTTGCTGCATATTTATATTTTATGTATTTGGATATCACGTGGGAAGTTACTGACCGAACATTGCAACCATGTAATTTTTGTGGCAGACAATTCTTTTTTTCAACAATCTGAAGCATAACTACTTTTTTCGAGCATTTTCTGAAGCAATTTGTTTCCGGGCAGCTACTATGAGGCGCTGGTCTCGCACCAAGGCTCTGTTTTTAATCCCACTTGTGAGCTGGGCATGCGATTTGTACTTGAAATGTTGGTGTCGGCTGCATGTTAAGAAGAGGAATCAGGTTACTAAGTACTCTAGTTTGGTATGCCGCATGTGTTGCGTTCATAACTACACGACACATACGTCATATGATACCGCTACCAGCCATGTCGGTGTATCAGTAGTGTACATGTATATAAACCCAAAGCCTTTGGATGAGCACAATATAAACAATATTTTTAACCCTTGATTAAGCTTTCCCCTTTTTTCCCTCGTGAACACATCACCGCCCCCTTCCCACATTCACCCGTACCCGCCATTCACCCGTACCCGCCATTCACCCGTACCCCACCTTCACCCCTCCCCCATCTTCACCCTCCCCCATCTTCAACCCTCCCCCATCTTCAAACCTCTCCCACCTTCACCCGACCCCCACCTCACAAGCCACACTTCAACCCCCACCTACCACAACTTCAGCCACACCCACACCTTCCCCTCCTCTACCTTCCACCCCCCCCCCCCCACCACACCTTCCCAATCTTATCTCTCACTCCCACCCATAACACTTCCACCCCTACCCACCGCACCTTCCCCCTCCCCCCCACCACACCTTCCCCTCCTCTACCTTCCACCCCCACCCACCACACCTTCCCAATCTTATCTCTCACTCCCACCCATAACACTTCCACTCCTACCCACCGCACCTTCCCCCTCCCCCCCCCAACCACACCTTCCCCTCCTCTGCCTTCCACCCCCACCCACCACACCTTCCCAATCTTATCTCTCACTCCCACCCATAACACTTCCACCCCTACCCACCGCACCTTCCCCCTTCTCCCCCCCAACCACACCTTCCCCTCCTCTACCTTCCACCCCCACCCACCACACCTTCCCAATCTTATCTCTCACTCCCACCCATAAAACTTCCACCCCTACCCACCGCACCTTCCCCCTCCTCCCCCCAACCACACCTTCCCCTCTACCTTCCACCCCAACCCACCACACTTCCCCCCACCCACCACACTTCCACCCTCAGCCACCACAATTTCACCCCCTCACTACCTTCGACTCCTCCCAACTTTACCTTCACCCCACACCACCCCACCCCTTCCCCCACCCCAATATCTTCAGTAAAGTATGCGAGGTCACGGCTGGGACAATGGCGGAGATTGTCGGTGAAGGTGTAACTCAGTTCCCCAATAGCAACGACTTTATTAGCAGAAAGGCGATCGTGCTGTCCTTTTGTGTTTAGCCGTGTGTGACTGTATGGAGTTGAAAGCGAAACCAGATCGAAGGGTTGATTGACTTTAACCCTTACAGCCCCAGCCAATGGCGTAGTCCAGTGTCACCACTCCTGTCTTCTCGTGAAACCAAGTCGTCGTCTCCACTTAACATCGTTTATTGTCCATTCTCAACTCACTAACTCTCGGGTAATCACACACGTTTAGAGAATTTCAGGCAATCCACTGAACCGTGTTGCATTGTGGGACGAGTGTCTGTGTATTTGTGAGACGGCCAGTACCAAGTTAACTGTTTGGTATTACCACTTGGAGGGTTAACCAACTGTTCAGGGAAGCAGTCAGTGTAGAGCATGTGTGATGTTCGGTGATAGTGGTTGTTGTGGGGAATCTCTGTTGGGGACAGAGCCAGGCACAGCACGGCCATGTAAATATCACCGCCATGCTCAGCGTCAACATGTCTCCGTAGCCGGTAGGTGATTTTTTTACAACTTATAAACTGTTGAACGTACCTCGTTATGAGTTATAATATAACGATGTAATGGTTTTTTTCTAGTTTTGAATAAAATGGTTATCGTGTGTACACACTGTTGCTAGCCATGGTGACATAAACAAATATATCCACGGTATATGACGTGACGCAGTACCGCCAGTCATGTGGGTGAGGTGAAATGAGATTTAACGTTCAAGATTATTACACTTATAAAGCGATAGACGTGCATGTGGACATGATATCATGCCGCGGTTGTAAGATTGATACCCCACTCTAACACAGTACATTCACAGTTTACTCACACGTATATGTTCATCTCCTGAATGTCAAGCTCCAAACATCAGGCAAGGAAACAGCAAGTACCATTTTTTTCACGCCAAGTAAGCATATATGGCTCAATCAGTTTGTTTGTTTGTTTGTTTATTGTAGAGACAGCGATGATATTATTATAGAGTTATAATGCACTGTCAGCGAAAATACAAGGACATCTATGTGTGTGTGTGTGTGTGTGTGTGTGTGTGTGTGAGAGAGAGAGAGAGATAGTCGGACTCATGCCGATTTATAGTGCTAGCCCACTGAGATGCCATGTCGCAGTTTAACATGAATATCCCACTCAGACACAGTATACTGACTCCGAGCCGACCAGTCCTTGTTTTAGCCCCTTAGTGCCGAGCGCCAGACAGGGTGACAACGAGTACCATCTTTTGACGTCTTTTGGTAGGACGCAGCCTCTGCTTGTTGAAGAGGCGACTAACGTGATCGGGTGGTCAGGCTTGCTGACTTGGTTGATGCATGTCATCGATCCCGAATGCGTGGATCGATATGCATGACGTTAATCACTGGATTGTCTGGTCCAGACTCGATTATTTACAGGCCGCCGTCATATAGCTTGAATATTGCTGAGTGCGGCGGTAAACCACAAACAAACAAACAAAACAAACACTCCGTGTTTCAGGGCCGTCATGTTCAACTGCACGGAGACGGACGTGTGGGGGAACCCCTACACCTTCCAGTGTACATACGGGTGCTGCGGCTCCAGCAGCTTCCGGTACTGTTGCTCTAGCAACGGAAACAGCTACATCCCAACTCCATGGCAACCAGAGTAAGCACATGTTTCAGTATCATAACATCAATACAGGCTTTCTGACTTGTCGGAACGAGACCGAATTTGTGGGCCAGTGGTGATACTTAAATGTTCATATTAAGTTTCCAACACATCCTTACCCGTGAAGATCCGGGGTAGAATAGGTCTTCAGCAACCCATGCTTGTCGTAAAAGGCGACTATGCTTGTCCTAAGAGACGACTAACGGGATCGGGTGGTCAAGCTCGCTGATTTGGTTGATGCATGTCATCGTATCCCAATTGCGCAAATCGATGCTCATGATGTTAATCACTGGATTGTCTGGTCCAGACACGATTATTTTACAGACCACAGTCATATAGCTGGCATATTGCTGGGTACAACAACAAACAACCACACAAATCAAGTACATCCGAGGGGGCACGGTGGCCCAGTCGTCTAAGGCGCCGCGATTCGCTTTGCAGAGTTGCGTCCCTTGGGCACGCCAGAAACCTATGATTGTGGGTTCGAATCCCGGTTCACCCCAATTATGTTTCTAGGTTTGTCAGCACCATACCCGTGCTCGTGGGTTTCACCGAAGTGGTAAACGTCTGAGACCTGCATCACTTCGGGCTTTCCTCCCCCATTAAGCTGACACGCCGTGATGTAGCTGGAATACTGTTAAAAGCGGCGTTAAACATAACTCACTCACTCACTCAAGTACATCCGATCTGATGATCGCGGGTTCGAATCCCAGAATCACCTTCAGCGTGACCATACCCGTTCCGGTGGGGGTTAAACGTGGTAAACATGAACGGCCAGATCACTTCAGACTTTCCTCCGACGCGCTGACATGCCGTCATGAAACTGAAATAGTTACTGTAGCAGCGTTATACCAAACAAACTCACTCGCATGTAGCCAGACATCCTTATTAATTGTGAATTCAGGTTAATTGTTATACTTTATCATATTAAATTAAATGGGGAATACCAAAAGTAGACATCTTCCCGAGGCAAGGGAGCTAACTGACTTTTACAGTCAGTTAACTCCCTTGCCTCGGGAAGATTATGGTAGAATGATCAAAACTCAAAGATGTTGTTTATCGCTAATAAAATGGACAATTCTTGAAAAGCGCACTTTGCAGTTTTTGTCATTGCTTTGACTGTATACGTATCAGCAGCTATCTTCGTTAATTAATCATCATGATATTTCGCAGTCTCATTAAAATCAGATCTTAGTTCTCGCTAGCGATAAACAAAGATCTGAGGACATCCCATTACGGGTCACGTTAGAACGACCTTTCATCCGACCAATCAGAGCGTCGCTTACCAGATCCTGAACGTGACAGTCGGAATGTGTTTTCTAATCATGCAACCTCGAAATATTTAACAGAGAGTATTCCGAACAACAGTTACGGGTTTTATGACTACATCCATACAATCTAGGCCATCTATAAGCTATTCCAGAATGTTGTTTGGGTCAGTTTTAATTTGTTTAATCGAGAATACGTCAAAATATGTTTCGAAGCGTTGTCGCCAGTTTGAAACTAGTGCCGTAAAGCTCGAGATAGCTGCCTTCTGATTGGCAAATGTCGATTTCTTGTCAGTCATTTCATTGGTAGGTCAATGTTCGCGAAAGGTCGTTCTGACGTGACCCGTAATGGGATGTCCTGAGATCTTTGGTTAGCGGTAGCGAAAACTAAGATCTGATTTTAATGAGATTGGATATTCCGTAATGTTATTTCAAGCGGCTAGGACTATAGTTTTCAAAGTCTTACTGCAACATACATACATACATACATACATACATACATACATACATACATACATACATACATATACACACATATGTTCAAATTAAAGAAATATTCGGCGAGGTGAAATACACATTAATACAAACTGAAATCAGTCTCACTTGATGCGGTGTTTCAGTATTCCTGACTCTGTCATTGCTGGGGTGACGGCGGGGTGTGTCTTGGGGCTGGTCGTCATAGTGGGCGTGGTCTACGCCCTGTGTAAACACGCCAAGAAGAGGGACCGTTTCATGGATGAGGCCATCACCAGACTCCGCATCCCGCCAGGGAAAGCAACACGTGGGTATTCCTGCCATTTTATATGTTGTTAAATATTGTAGCACAAGTTTTCCCCTCCCACATCAAGCTGAAACGCCGTGATATAAGTGAAGTATTGTTCAAAGCTGCGTTAAACCTATTATTGCAGTGGATTTACGGCGTTTAAAATTCACTAAGAGCAAATTGAAAAATCAGAATATTTTTATTTATCAGCTTCTTGTCTGGTGGTTGTGGTACACGTGTACAGATTGCATCGAAGTTTCTGCAACAGCAGTGTGTATCTGTCTGTGTCTGTATGTGGGCGTGCGTGTGTCTGTGAGACTGTGTGTCAATGTCTCTCTGTGTGTATATGTATGTGTATGTCTGTGTGTAACTAAGGGGTAACTAATCGAGTGTAGACAACAGCGCTAAATTCTAAATCCAACGCACGCACGCACACACACACACACACACACACACACACACACACACACACACACAGACAAAGGTCTGGCCAGTGTAACACTGACCAGTCCCCATGTTACAGGCAAGGTCAATGTAACACTGACCAGTCTCCCATGTTACAGGCCCGGTCAATGTAACACTGACCAGTGTCCCATGTTACAGGCCAGGTCAATGTAACACTGACCAGTCCCCATGTTACAGGCCCGGTCAATGTAACACTGACCAGTGTCCCATGTTACAGGCCAGGTCAATGTAACACTGACTAGTCCCCATGTTACATGCCAGGTCAATGTCACACTGACAACTCCCCCATGTTACAGGCCAGGTCAATGTAACAATGACCAGTCCCCTTGTTACAGGCCAGGTCAATGTAACACTGACCAGTCCCCATATTACAGGCCAGGTCAATGTAACACTGACCAGTCTCCCATGTTACAGGCCCGGTCAATGTAACACTGACCAGTGTCCCTCATGTTACAGGCCAGGTCAATGTAACACTGACCAGTCCCTCATGTTACAGGCCAGGTCAATGTAACACTGACTAGTCCCCATGTTACAGGCCAGGCCAATGTAACACTGACCAGTCCCTCATGTTACAGGCCAGGTCAATGTAACACTGACTAGTCCCCATATTACAGGCCAGGTCAATGTAACACTGACCACTCCCCCATGTTACAGGCCAGGTCAATGTAACAATGACCAGTCCCCTTGTTACAGGCCAGGTCAATGTAACACTGACCAGTCCCCATATTACAGGCCAGGTCAATGTAACACTGACCAGTCTCCCGTGTTACAGGCCAGGCCAATGTAACACTGACCAGTCCCCCATGTTACAGGCCAGGTCAATGTAACACTGATCAGTCTCCCGTGTTACAGGCCAGGCCAATGTAACACTGATCAGTGCCCATATTACAGGCCAGGTCAATGTAACACTGACCAGTCCCCATGTTACAGGCCAGGCCAATGTAACACTGACCACTCCCCCTTGTTACAGGCCAGGCCAATGTAACACTGACCAGTTTCCCATGTTACAGGCCAGGTCAATGTAACACTGACCACTCCCCCTTGTTACAGGCCAGGTCAATGTAACACTGACCAGTCTCCCATGTTACAGGCCAGGTCAATGTAACACTGACCAGTCCCTCATGTTACAGGCCAGACCAATGTAACATTGACCAGTCCCCCATGTTACAGGCCAGGCCAATGTAACACTGACCAGTCTCCCATATTACAGGCCAGGTCAATGTAACACTGACCAGTCTCCCATGTTACAGGCCCGGTCAATGTAACACTGACCAGTCCCTCATGTTACAGGCCAGGCCAATGTAACACTGACCAGTCCCCCATGTTACAGGCCAGGTCAATGTAACACTGACCAGTCTCCCATATTACAGGCCAGGTGAACGTGACGACCAGGATGTACCCCGGGCCCAGGAGTGGGGTCAAGTTGCTGACAACCTACATCCCCAGGGAATCGCCACAATTAGCCTCCACCCCAGTCGGAGACGCCCCTGCGCCTCTCAAGCCACAAAAACAACTTAAATTGAAAAGGAAAGGGACAAAATCGACTGGTAATATAAAACCCCAGACGCATAAAACGCAGAACCGCATTGCAAAAATAACTACTTCCGGTAAGAACCGGAAGTCTCACGCGGAGGCGACACCAGGCCAACCTGGTGATGAGAAGGTGAAAGGCAAAGCAAGAGGTCCGACCGACGGTAAGAGAAATGTGAAAATGCCAAATACAAAAGACACAAAACTGCCTACGAACTTAAAAACATCACCTACCCTGAAGAGGAAAAACAAAATAAGCCAGTGAACTTTGTTATGTTTTGGATATAAACTTTGATGAACTTTGTGTTGAAAGTGTCGCTACCCCGAATGTATAGACTAAAACAGACGGTAATGTATTTCCGTATTACAGAATTTCTGCCATTACATTTAGTATTCCTTATTGATATCAAAACTACATTAGTCCACGATTAAACTAGTTCCCGGACCTCTCAGCGCCGTCAGCTCAAGTAAAGAGCCGCGTTTGGCCGTCAGTTTAAAAGCTCAGCTCGTTATTCTTACTTCACATCCGGTTGGACGAAACGCGGCTTGAGCCCGGAACTAGCTGTGATGCAAATGTATGTAAAATGCACACTTATTGTATCATATTCTGTTTCGATGAACTTACGTAATATCTATTTCATTTCTGTACGGGCATTGGCTTGAAGTATGTTCACAGAAGATTGTAACAAAATATTTTCAAGATTAATTTCCGATTGATTATTACCCATTGATATTCACTGTGTTTGACAAGTAGTCAACTGTTTGTGCCATAACATTTTTTACTCCTTCTTTTATTTTAAAAATTAACATTTTAGCCACAGACTTGTCGTGGGAAACATTTTAACGTGCGTTTGTTCTGCTCTTGTCCCAGTGGTCACGTGAAGTTTGTTTTTATATATTTGTGTGTGCGACACTTAATTTTCTAGCTGTGTTATTGACAATAAACTATGTATACTATATATTTTGTTTGTTTTTGTAGCAAAAGGAAACGGTTTCACTAACGTGGAGTTTAATAACGATTCCATCTGACATGCTTGGTTTTTGTTGTTGATGTTGTTGTTGTAGTTTGTTATTGTTGTTGTTGTTGCAAAATTCCAGTTATATGACGGTAGCCTGCAAATAGACAATCCAGGTATCAATATCATGAACAACGATCAACAACATCTTACAAATTTGTCTACATGCACAAAAACGCGTGCATCATTGCCTTCCCCGTGAAATTAAGAATTGAATGGTAAAAAAGTTGACGTATGTAAACTGTGCAAAATTTACTTAGTCTCTAATCAGGCCTTCTCAATAACTCTTTTCAATAGGATGAATGCCACGTCTGTATAGATTTCTTTGTTATTTAATTGGAGGGAAACAAAATAATACGAACAATATTATCTAGATAGAATATTGTGGCAAGACATAAACACGCATGATATCATGAGCATCGATCCACGCAATTTGAATACGATGACATGCTTCAACCAAGTCAGCAAGCCTGACCAGCATGGGTTGCTGAAGATCAACTCTACGCCGGATCTTCACGGGTCAGATAATTAGTAATTACATACTCTCATGTCTCACGTGAATTACTGTCATATTGTAGACAACAATATACGCCATCCTGATTTAATACCATATCAAACTGAGAGGCAAAAGACAGTTTAGCAAGTTTGTTTTTTTATGTCATTGAAAATTGAAATAACTGGTGTTAAATTTAATGATGTCTATTTTACCATCACTTTTTCCTACTACAGTTAGTAAAATGAAATCTGTGCCTGTAATTTTGTACAACTGGTTTGTTTGTTTGTTGATTAACGCCGCACTCGGCAATATTTCAGCTATATGACGGCGGTCTGTAAATAATCGAGTCTGGAGCAGACAATCCAGTGATTAATATCATGAGCATCGATCCACGCAATTGGGATCAATGACATGCATCAACCAAGTCAGCGAGCCTGACCACCCGATCCCGTTAGTCGCCTTTTACGACAAGCATAGTCACCTTTTAAGGGAAGCATGGGTTGTTGAAGACCTTTTCTACCTCGGATTCTCACGGGTATCTGCATATGTATACGCATGTGAAAGCATATGACGTACAATTCTACCCCGGAATCTTCACGGGTCCAATGTTGTACAAAAATACATTGGTTCAAAATGTATTTGCAACCACATGACCCCTACCATGTTTGAAATGTAAATTTGTGCAGAAAAAAAGCAAATTTATTAATTTTGACAGATAAGATTCCTGAGATACCCGTCACCAGTTGTGTATTATGTGGGGCTTTTTCTTTTAATTTATGAATACAACCATGTAGAAGGATTCTTTGAGTTTTGGCTGAGCACCAGTACAGTTAATTGTTTGGGGGACGGTCGGGTAGCCTAGTGGTTAAAGCGTTCGCTCGTCACGCCGAAGACCCGGGTTCGACTCCCGACATGGGTACAATGTGTGAAGCCCATTTCTGGTGTCCCCCACCGTGATTTTGCTGGAATATTGCTAAAAGCGGCGTAAAACCATGCTCACTCACTCACTCATTGTTTGGATTTAACATCGCTAGCTTAAGATGATTTCATTTGAAGATCAAGCATATGATAAAATCAACTGACTGGTATAGTTTCTTTGGCTCCTCGGAATATAGTGTCAAAATGTTGTCAGAAAGTTAAAATTTGAAAATTACCTACGTTACACCATTCTGAGAGATTCATCGTCTACTGGTAGCCTATGTAGCTGGTAAAAGCACCTTGGTGACTCTGCAGAAAGAACAGTAGATAGGAATATTCAACACTTCTGCTGTCTTTGATATTCACAAGACGACTGGAGTGACGTCAAAACCACGTGACGGCACTCCTCTACAATATATTAAATTAAATATTTTATTAGACGTCAAGATCAGGTGAATGGGTACAATATCATTCATTGTCTAGCCTTTTGTGTTTGAAAATATGTCGTTATAAAAGACGTAAAACATAAGAAAATAGTTGGCTTGCATTCGCCGCTTAATCCCTGCAGCCGAGCTACGTCCATTTTGACGTCAAAGAAGAAGGTTTTACAGGAATATTTTAAAAGCGATATTCATATTGTATGCATTGCAATACTACGGTGGCCAATAAGGGACATGGAGTCTTTTCAATATTTTTTTTCAATATTTGGATATTTCACTTACTGTTATCGTAACCTTTGGGTAAATTACCACGATTTGTCATACAAATATGTGATAAATCATGTATAAAGAAGATATTGAATCGCTGAAAAGTGAACCGAAAATGTCAAAAACTAAAATGAAAATGTCAAAAACAAAAACGAAAAGGTCAAAAACTAAAATGAAAATGTCAAGTTTTCTATGTTTTCATTTTAGTGTTTGACATTTTCATTTTAGTTTTTGACATTTCCGTTTTTGTTTTTGACATTTTCATTTTTGTTTTTGACATTTTCATTTTAGTTTTTGACATTTTCGCTTCACATTTCAGCGATTCAATAGCTACTTGAAAGTACATTTTCCATGATTTCGGTTGTTTTTATACATGATTTATCACATATTTGTATGACAAATTGTGTTAATTTGCAAAAGGTTACGATAAAAGTGAAACATCAAAATATTGAAAAACAGACACCATGTCCCTTATGGGCCACCTTACAATACACATAGCTACGCATATGAATTTATGTAATAAAAGTTAAACATGTGTTTATCTATTGACTACGTATTGACTATTCAAAAATGAAACATGCCAGGTAAAAGAAAGTACATACTTAAAAATGGATTTGACCAATGCATTACAAACGTTATCTAAACGTAACTAGACTGAAAGTAGTCGCCGAAACACGCAAACTTACGTCCAAAACGCAGCTGTGATACCCTTATCAAATACATCACCATCGAATAACCATTTCTGGTTTGTTTCAGTTTTAGCCACTACCAAATATGGGTGTATACTTTTCCCCCGACAGTTTAGATGATAAACATGATGGATTTTGTTGATTAGATTGTGTAGGATGTGGCGTATCGTTCACGAGGTTGGCCGCACTTAATTCTGGGTGAGGTGAGGTGAAATTGGGTCGCTCTCCGGGCGGACGCTCTACCTCTAGACCACGGAGGCGGTACTTAATTCTGGGAAAGAGATCATGACAGAGTTACCGATGCGCGGAAATTTAAACATTTGAAAAAATATATCCTGGCACTGGACTTATAATACCAGTAGGATAGACGTGAGCCGAATATTCTGTAGCGCAAATCTTAAAACAAACAATGTACAGGGACCGACCATTTGATATTCTGGGGATTGTTTTAAAAAAAAGAAGAGATTGTCAGCCACAAAAAATACATTATTTTTTCAAAATATATTTGGTCTCTTAGTTCTAACTAAAATCATATCTGGTTTTCCAGTTGTAACTGAAAAAATAGCTAGTTTCCATACAAAATCACACCACCAACTAACTCAAACCCCTACACCACTTAATCCCGTACAGAATACCAAATGGTCGGTCACCTACCCCATGTGCAGTTACGAATGCGTACCCGAACCCCTATTTGTATTATGCCACCGTTACACTATCAAAATCATTTATCAAAAACTTTGTAAAAAACACTTTGACTAGGTTATTCTGGTCAAAGTTGGGCGGTTTACACAGATCAAAGTCTTTGACAGGCCATCAAATGCGGGAATCTTTCTTGCCAAGATAAAGAAAGTTTAGCTGTTATATGTATTTTGTGTTTTGTCACGTCGGGAAGACAGCGTCGGGGTCGGCAATGGAATACTTGGTCCCGGGATTGGCTGCAGAGGAGGCATCAGCTTAGTGCCTACAATACTCTTCCCCATGTCAACTATCTATTACGTTTCCAGGTTTCTTCTTGGAAACAGTGAGGTCGTACATTCGAAAGCAGGACACACGACTGGGGATTTCAATTTCTTGATGTTTCTTGCAGTCTGATTACATTAAAGTGCATCAAAGTTTGACAAAGCTTTTGACGGCATGTTACATTATCAAAAAACCTGGTCAAAATGGACTTTAAAGTTTCTGACAGTGTAACAGGGATACTGTAACATTTATTCGAGGATATTGTGACGACATCGCATTATGACGTCATTTGTTATGCATGACGTCACTGGGTTTCACTCCGTCATATGCAACGTTTTGTCGATGAAGAATGTCGATACTCACCATAAACATTAATCGTAATAAACTCAGAGTAACGTGAGCGTGATGGATGTTGCGGTAGGCCACAGCCATGATTCCGAATGCAGTAACTTATCATTCCATGACGCTACAGATGTCATATCACAGTCGTCAGTGAGAGACGGCGGTGGCCACAACGACTACGATGAAAGCTGGTAAGGAACTAGGGAGGAACTATTTTAAAAATTCAAACTTCATTTGCTTTTTTTGCGTTTATGGAGGTATGAACATTAAAACTGGTGTGCATAGTGTGCAAGCTTGTAAATCAATGAATGCAAAATAATATAAATCGATTTTTATAAATAAATACGTCAATATTAACAATTTCAGAGAGTGTTTATTTAATCATTAACATAAAAAAGTGGAGACAACAACCGATAACCTCAAGAATGTAACAAACCTCCGCATACTCTGTTATCAGCCAACCAGGAAACAGTGGGTGTGGCCTAATATTCTTTTTAGGTTTTATTCATTTTGTAAATACATTTTCAATTAATATGTTTACGATGATAGTTACAAATTATGTATTTCTGGAGAGGATCCACTGAACAGGATGTGCTGTTTCCCAATCTTGACTGTCATGTCAAACAGCACAGGGATCTGGAAAGTTAATGCTTTCTAAATAGACAGGCGTGGTGGGGTAGCCTAGTGGTTAAAGCGTTCCCTCTTCACGTCAAAGGGCCGGGTTCGAATCCACACATGTTTACAGTGTGTCAAGCCTTTCTTATCGTCACAAATCTAACGCTATGAATTTGAAGCTGTCGGACGAGACTAGAATTATTAATGTTGATTTTATGTTTTGTATATGTTATGATAAGAAAACACGTTAACAAAATATATTAAAGAAAGTTGAGGTGAAATGGAGTTTAACGTCGCGTCCAAGATTATTGCACTTATATAGCGACGTGCATGTACGTGTGTGTTTGTGTGTGGCTGCATGTACTAGTCTGGACTGATGCCGATTTATAGTGCTAGCTTACTGAGATACCATGATGCAGTTTAACATGGATACCCCACTCAGACACAGTATACTGACTCCGAGCCGACCAGTCCTTGGTTTAGCCCCTTAATGCCGAGCGACAGACAGGGTAACAACAAGTACCATCTTTTAACGTCTTTTGGTATGACGCGGCAGGGGTAGAACCACGGACCTTCCGCTTTTCGGGCGGACACTCTACCACTAGGCCACGGTGGCTGTCCTAAATTAAAGAAAACACTGACAGTGTGACGTATCATGTACACCTGCTTCACTGCACCGAATAACACAAGCCGCTGCACTGTTTTACCAAACTGGAGTATTGCCATATAAGTCTATTTCAGCTCATCCCACGACACACGAAGTACATCAATCACCAAACCTGTCACTTTCGTCCCCCCACATCATCAACATGACAAATTAACCAAGAAGTAAAATTTTAAGACTAAAAAATTAAAATCAAACATTCAGAACGGATACAAAGATCAAGACACCTTGTTTGACGAGGCTTTGTGGTGTTTACACTGAATATTGATTTACGCCTCTTTTACCAGCAATATCACGGCGGGGAAAGAAAAGGACTTCGCCACATTATACCCATTGGAATCGAACCCGGTATGACGAGCGAACGCTTTAACCACTAGGCTACCCAACCTTATAGGGGTTTCCCCTCCACATTCGTTTCATCCCATATACATGTTTGAGAAGAGGAAGCGCCCATGTACCGGGTCAACAAGCCTTACCCGTGAAGATCCGGGGTAGAATAGGTCTTCAGCAACCCATGCTTACCGTAAAAGGCGACTATGCTTGTAGTAAGAGGCGATTAACGGGATCGGGTGGTCAGGCTCGCTGACTTGGTTGATGCACGTCATCGATCCCAATTGCATGGATCGCTGCTCATGATATCAATCACTGGATTGTCTGGTCCAGACTCGATTATTTATAGACCGCTGTCATATAGCTGGAATATTGCTGAGTGGGGCGTTAAACAACGAACCAACCAACCAGCGTCCTACCTGAACTGCGCGTATTTAATCCCCTCGTTATTTCGCCCATGTGGCTAAGAACGGAAAAAACGATTTAAGCCCATGGGGTTAAATTATATTGAATGATTTGATTGATCTCTCATACCGAATACTAGAATTCTTTAACATGTGTTTTAGCACGCTTTAACACGCTATATTTGGTCAATTTGCACCAATATTGCACCTTAAGGCATGTTAGATGTTTCCACGTTTACAAGGCACACTGGACCCTTAACGCAGGTGATATTCTACATATTCAGTGTGACATTATAAATACATATGGAAAACATGCATGACTGTGATATCGTTATTTTTAACAGGTGTCAATTCAATTTTGAACTTGTTTTTGATTTTTGTTAAAGTGTTGCTCTCTCATTCCATTTGTGAGTATTTTTTCATTCCACGTGGGATATTCATTCTTCCTGTCATATTTTCGTTTTTTAAGCCCTGGGCGTAAATTTTGATATAATGGTACTCAACTTAAAGAGAACAGTAATGAAGCCAAGGGATGAAAAAGTCCCTGTTAAGTGTATCAGAAAGTGCACACACATGTAACAATACCATGTGACGTAATTTAGAAATTATTTCACGACTTAATATTGAATATCACATTGTTCCAGGGGCGATTACTCTGACGATTCAAACGGCCAACCCGTCCGACCTCTCTCCAGGCCCAACCCGGTGGTGTTGTTGGCGCTACTGATGGTGCCGTACATGGTGTTGTTCTGTCACGCCCTGCACGTTGGGGTAGATGTCAACCACGTGCTGCAGGTACGAACAGTCAAACACCGTTGGGTCGAATTTTGCTGTGTCGAACTTATAGTTATCTCTAAGTAAAAGCTTGGTCCCTGCGTATTCCATATTTGTTTATCATTTTCGGTTGTCTCGAACCTCGGATAACTCGAAGTGTTTATGTCGTCACAACGGTGTTTAACTGAATATGACATGTATATTGCAATGTCCAGTCAGCTATCCTAGCTCTAATGCCATCGTAACTCCCATACCTTAACTCTATTACTTTATACTAGTCTTGACCGCCTCCGTGGTCTAGTGGTAGAGCGTCCACCCGGAGAGCGGAAGGTCCGTGTTTCGATCCCCGGCCGCGTCATACCAAAAGACGTTAAAAGATGGTACTTGTTGTTACCCTGTCTGGCGCTCGGCATTAAGGGGCTAAAGCAAGGACTGGTCGGCTCGGAGTCAATACACTGTGTCTGAGTGGGGTATTCATGTTAAACTGCGGCATGGTATCTCGGTGAGCTAGCACTATAAATCGGCATCAGTCCAGACTAGTACAAGCAGCCACACACACACACACACACACACACACACACACACACACACACACACACACACACACACACACATGTGCATGCACGTCGCTATATAAGTGCAATAATCTTGGACGCGACTCTAAGCCCCATTTCACCTCACCTTATATTAGCCTTAGCGTTCAAGTGGGCCCGAAGCGGCTTAGTATTATTATTGTCTTCTTTTTTTAACCAGCGAGCTTGCATGACATCTCCGATATAGTAGCACCGCGGCGTTTACTTAAAGTTAGTAGAGTTATGTTAAAATTGCATTCGACCTGTGTAGTTTTTGGAAAACCAGGTTAGAGTTACCTACCCTTGGTTAAAAACCCAGGTAGGTACCATAGAAACAATTCTCACTTTTTTACCAAACAGTGCAGATATAAAATTGAATGTGTCGAGTTGTTCATTTTCTCCATTGAATCTTGACGTTTACTCTAATGTCCACACATCGTGATTGCAGGATGTCGCCGTGAACGCCTTCTACATGACGACATTTGTCCTCTGTCTCCTGGGAGCTGCCAAATGTGAGGAACTATTGTCCCTCGAGTTATACACTAAATAGCGCTGTATGATTACTTGTTACATATATGTTGTTGCTATATATCGAGTTTTACACTGAACAACGCTATATATGGTTACTTGTTACTCAACGGGCGCTATATATCGACTTATACACTGAACATCGCTCTATGGTTACTTGTCACTCAACGGGCCCTATATATCAAGTTTTAGACTGAACAACGCTAGATGGTTACTTGTTACTCAACGGGCGCTATATAACGAGTTTTACACTGAACACCGCTCTATTTACCGTGTATTTACTACTGACCGGAGCCCGCTTGCACAGGGCCCCGTTTTCTCAAAGCGACCAATCTCATTAAAATCAGATCTAAGTTCTCGCTGCCGCGCTAAACAAAGATCTGAGGTCATCCCATTACGGGTCACGTCAGAACGACCTTTCACGAACTGACCGACCACTGAAATGACTAACAAGAAGTCGACATCAGCCAATTGGAAAGCAGCTTTCTCGAGCTTTACGGCACTCGTTTCAACCTTGCGACTTCCATTTCAGACTAGGCTTGAAAAATATGTTGACACAGTTCTCGATTAAAATTTTGAAAACTGAACACATGAACATTCCGGAAGGTCTAATATATGGTTGTGATTGTACGGCAGTGCTTCCCATGTACTGTGCAACACATCTTCCGTTCAAATGTTTATCCTACGGAAACGAGAGATAGACGATAATTTTTTTACGGAATCAGTCGTACAGGCCGTAACTGTCGTTCGGAATACACCCTGTTAACGTTTTCTAGTTTGCATGATGAGAAAACACATTCCGACTGTCACTTTCATGATCTGGTAAGCGACGCTTTGACTGGTCGGATGAAAGTTCGTTCTGACGTGACCCGTAATGGGATGTCCTCAGACCTTTGTTTAGAGATAGCGAGAACTAAGATCTGGTTTTAATGAGATTGCAAAGCGACCATAGCGCTAGGAATGCCGTAACTCCCATACTTTAACATAGACTTAAGACAATCGTAGCGCTAAGATGACTTTGTGGAACGGGGCCCTTAGCACTAAGAAAGTCATACTGGTAACTCCCATACTTTAACAAAGTCCTGCCGATATTTAGGATTACGATACAAATTTTCAGTCGACTATGAAAGAAATTTGATTGTTGAGTATCCGTTCCTTGTTTTAGTGAGTTGCTTCAAAGTTTACGTCGCATCGGCAATGTTTCTGTTATACAGCGACCATCTAGTCACAGTAACGTGTTGCGTGTGTAAATGACCCTCCTCGCTATACCGCCAGTGTACTACCACCGTCAACGCCTGCTGGAATGGACGGTGCGTCTACTGTACTACGCCAACGACGGCCCGTTGCCTGGGGTGCCCCTCGACAACACGAAGCGCTGCATCGGCGTCCAGACCCACGACACCGACTTCAACCGCCAGGCAGACACCGTCAGGAACTACCACGCCACCGAGACGAGGAGGGCGCGACGACACATTCTCCAGATGAGAAAGAAGTATAGTTCAAGAGGTAAGTTGTCTTATCGAGGATTAGAGTGTCTGTTTGTATGATGTGTTGCTTAACGCCGGACTCTATATGACGGCGACCTGAAAATAAACGACTCTGCACCAGTGAATCCAGTGATTGATATCATGAGCAATGATCCAAGGCGTCGGGGTACGATGACACACCAAGACAACCAAGTCACGTAGCCCGGCCATCCGATCCATTTGGTCGCCGCTAAAAACCAGCATTGGTTTTTGAGAAACATCTCTTACCCGTTGTGTTTGTTTCGAATTCACGGGGGAACATAATGTATGAATGGAGGGACGGAGGGTGAAAAGCTGAAAAACGAATGAATGCATGAGGGAAGAAGGAATATCAAAAGAAAATCTAATCGAAATGGAGAATTCAGTTCACCTGACAAACCTCTTTTCTACAGGTGGGAGGGTCGATTCTGTGAGAACAGCTTTTCGTAATACATTAGAAATCCCTACCAATCTTTGACAATGTATTTATATTACGCAACACGAAACATGCCTGGTGCCGTGATAAGACATCTTCCCGAGGCAAGAGAGTTAACTGACTTTAAAAAGTCCAGTTTCCACCCTTGCCGAACTCGGCTGGAATTACTGGGCTCGATCGTAGCGCCACTAGTGGCTATTACCAGTTATGTCCTTTCTATGTCTCTCCTATGGACCAATCAGGTTCAGCCTCTCGTATCACTTGCGTTTGCTTCACACAAAATGGTGGCGCCGAGTGAGGACGATCTGATCGATAAACAAGATCTATATTGTGATAAAACGGGTCTTACATCGCAAAGTGCATCAATTCACGTGAGCACCTTGATTAAAAACATGAAAAGATTTGGAAAATATCTGCTGACAACGAGTTAGCGGTGCACATGCTTTGCAAATCCTGCAATCGACCGAAATCTGCATGACAGTTTACGAACCGGATTTCAATTTCGTTAGTCCAGCCAAAATGTAACTCCATAATACCAGCCTAGTTCGGCAAGGGTGGAAACTGGACTTTTATAGTCTCAGGAAGATGTTATAAGACAATTTCGGCGATAAGGATTCGGCGGAAAGACTAGGGGGTACAGATGGCACAGTCGTGTAAACAGCGATTCACTGTTCAGAGTATAGCATTCTTCATGGGTACCAGAACACCTATATGTTCGTGGGTTTGAGTCCTGGTGCGACCTGATTATGACTCTAGGTCTGTCAACACCATATACCGGTGCTCGTGGGTTTCACCACAGGGGTAAACGCCTTAGACCTGCATTCCTCAAGACAGGCTGACGCCGTGATATAACTGAAATACTGTCCTAAGCGACGGTAAACCCACACACAGACACGTGAGACCCTTCCACCGTCACTTACTGTAAAAACAGGCACAAAGCAACAGCACTTCTTTGTGACAACATAAAATAGTTTAATGAAAACAAGATTGCACTATCCACTGTGTTTCTACCAACTAATATAAATATAAATATATATGAATGCTCTCAATGAGGATCGTGACCACTGGTCTTCCGGAACTCTAACGACACTATTGTCTTTCCGTGACTAACAAAATGGCCACTTGTGTCTTTCCGTGACTAACAAAATGGCCACTTGTGTCTTTCCGTGACTTACAATCACGAATGGCTGACACGCCGTGATATGACTGAAATAATGTCTAAAGCGGCGTTAAATCAAACTCACTCACTTTTAAACGCCTTTTCGACATATAAAGAACCCTTTACAAGAAGACATATTTCTTTGTTAAATACATTCAAAGTATACTTTGTTATATGTGTTGGTTTCTAGTGAAGAAGCTGAAGGATTTGGCCAAGGAGCGGAACATGATCTTGTCGCGACTGCAGCTGAAGTTCCCGGAAGTGGAGCACGAGAAGGAGACTCTGGTCGCTGAGAGGGACGCCATTGAGAAACAGCTGGAAGAGGAGAAACGACGGAACAAGGAGCTGATTGGTCGGTTCCAAAGAATCAACCAACAGTTCGGCAGACTCGGACATGCGCAGTACCCACCTCCGCTGATGGCGCTGGACCTTTACAAATAAATAGTACTTTTAGTATTACTGTGATGTCCATAAAACAAATAACAATGTCACGAAAACCAAGGGGGACAGTTATTCAATCGGAGTTTACAATCACCAGACTTATACTGATGTTCTTAACAGGTAATGAACAGTGATCTCCTGTGTTCGTATCCCCTGTTTGAATCCTATCACGGGAATCTGTCTGCTATTCGTTTGACAATAAATAAGCTGAATCGTGAGTGAATCATCATTACTGTGCCGTCTACCGTTTGAGCTAACCTCACTGTTTTCAAAGTAACGTGTTTTGCCTACTTGCAGGGAGTGTAAACAATTGTCTGAACACACTGCTCCACAATTATCAATTGTTAAACATAATAATAAGAGACAACACTTCCTAATAAGGAATGACTTGGATGTAGGGCATTGTTTTCATCAGGTTCGTTGCTATACATGCAAGGTCTATGTGAGGGATAGCAAACTTGATGTGAAACAAAATATAGCCATTTAGACGCAATGACATGTGTGATATATGTATATATTTTGTACATAGTTTATGAAATTTTTTAACATTTTATCAGTTTTGTTGGAAAAGAAATTGAATAAATCAAATGATTCCTTTAGGATATGTAAATCATAATGTACTCCTCAGGAAGAATTGAACAACTGACATTATTAGTGGATAACTTATTTAAGAACTCCAGATTGCACTTCCCAATTGATGCAACAACATGACTGAACCGTTGTCCTTTAACCAATAAACGCCTGTAAAATTAACTTAAGAATTTATTTTCACTTTCTGTGAGCTCATTTAAGAATTGACTTTCACTTTGTGTGAGTTCATTGGAATATGGGGGACACGGGGGGCCCAGTCGTCCAAGGCGCCGCGATTCGCTGTGCAGAGTTGCGTCCCATGGGCACGCCAAAATCCTATGATTGTGGGTTTGAATCCCGGTTCGCCCCAATTATGTTTCTAGGTTTGTCAGCACCATACCCGTGCTCATGGGTTTCACCAAAGTGGTAAACGTCTGAGACCTGCATAACTTCGGGTTTTCCTCCCACATTAAGCTGACACGCCGTGATATGACTGGAATACTGTTAAAAGCGGCGTTAAACCCAACTCACTCACTCATTGGAGTATGAACCTTCACAGATTGATGGACAAGCTGTATCGCGGAATAAAATAGTTCTTCAAAAAGAGAGGTGACGTGACGTGAGCGTATGTTTGCTCAACATGTCCTAATGGAACATCTGTTTTAAAGTGTTATAGTTTACAACATATGTATTTAAATATTATCATCAATGGGTCGGAAAGGTGTGTTTAAGAACTCCCTCAGTAAGTCAGTCACAGTGACATTTGTGACATACATTTACATCACGTACAAGACGTCAAAATGGCCGACACGATAAACGTGACGGAAGAGATTTCCGAAGTTGTTAATGAACCTGTGGAGTTTACATGTGTTGGTCATAATTGATCAATTGGCCGATCATTGAAAAGTGATTTTAGATATGTGTCAAATATATACGACGGCATATCCATAGATTGCTGTAGATCAGTCTAGACAAAGATCGAGTCGACACTACGATAGTATGGATGTGCAATTCTTCGTTTTGTTCATTAGGATGGGTCGTAGCGAGGATATTCGTGAACGATCATGCAGTCAAACTCTCTGACGTTTCTCAATGTATGCTCAAATGATGAGTTGAAGACAAAAGGCTCTAAACAATCAGAAACAACGCTTCTATGTGTATTCGTGTTAGGGACTTCCCAGGAGTGTGGAAGTAGTCCGTCAGTGTTTACGTCTTTTCAAGTACACGATTACGTCTATTTTGTGTCATGTGACCGACCTCTTTACCAATGGACGTGTAAACTTCACATTACAAAAATCTATATATTATACAATATGAGGGCGAGACTGAAAATATCACACACGCCTTCCATTGTTCTGACGTCACATATTTATAAAATTACGTCATCTGAACAATAGACTGACTTTAATGAAGGTACACAGAGAGAAGGGACTCATACTTTCTTCTTCATTTTCTTTCGCGAGATGACAATAAATAATATATAGAATAAGAATATTCACTCAACATTCAGTGAGCAATGTTATCGAGGTAAAACATTACGAGTGATTTTGATGAAATTGGGAGTAAATATTCAATTATTATCCGTTGTTGACTTTGTTATACGTATGTCTATGTCTAGTGGAACCAGCTCGAGTCCAGTCTAAAAACGCTGAAAAAACGCCGCTCAACAAATTTGATTGTGGTCCATTTTTCTTCTTGTTTTTCGGCCTTTATAATAAACATTTACTTTTTATTTTACGCCAAGCAGAATTCCATCGTCGTGTTGTGCTAATTTTTAACAATATAATAAAGTATATTTTGTGACGCAGTTTTGTTCAGCTGGGAGATATGAACATATACCAGTCATGTGATGTGTGACAGATCACCAGGGCAACGTGAGCTGGGCAGGAGTTGCAGAGTGTTAAAGGGGAAGTGTACACGCAAAAATCACTTTCTTTCTTTTTCTAAACAAAACGCAATTTTAGAATTAGTTTGTATCTGTGTTTGAAAATAAACACTCATTTTTTTTCACAGTGAAAGTAGGAAGCTCACAATAGTGTGAAAGTGATATGCCGTTATGAGGCCTTCGTTTTACGAGCGAAATAGGCCTGAGTTATCCCCCTTAGATTATGACGTAATTGGTGCCAATTCAACTGGGTCCCTGTCTATTCTCAACGCAAAAGATATCAAGGACCAGTTTGCGGTAAAACAACATGGTCTACGACACACTCCGGCGCAGTGGTGTCTCAGCATAACACAATTCTGGCTGGCATCTGAGAAGCTAGAATCACAAAACTGTACCTACACCACGTGAAGCGGCTCTAACAAAGCATGATGACGTCATAATGTTTATCAATTGGCACCAATGACGTCATATTGCAAGGGGCATAAGCCATGGTGTTTTTGTTATGGAAATAGAACACTTGGTAAATGTGAAAAATATGAATCGTTTTAGTGCAAAAAATATGTTAATTAAATATGATGTTTTTATATTTTTGTCTATGACACTTCTATGTTAACACTTTTAATGTGGAAAAAGTACAAGAAAAAATGGTTCCTTTCCGTGTGAACTTGCCCTTTAACGTCAGGCTTTCGGCAGATGGTTTTGTTATGACACCAGTTATAAATATGTGTGTCGGCATGACTCACGGAGGTCTTTGTTTCCCGAGAGCTACGTCAAATGCATTAAACTTCGTCAAGAAAAAGCGTCATTAATTTTCAGAAACCTTCCAGGAAATGTTAAATTAACACATGCGTCAGTTGTGTTTTTCTTGTTATTCATTTATCAAATATTTGTTTTTTTTAGGAAGTGTCACAAGGCTCGCGGTGTGCCCTACATCAAACAGATTGGCTGGGACCCACCATTGTATCTTGAAGATACGATCATTTTATGATCTTATACCGATTATTGTATCATCGAAGACCGATCATTGAATCATCGGAGACCAGTCATTATGTCAGTGAAGCCCAGTAATTATGTCATTGGAGACCGGTCATTATATCATCGGAGAGTGGTCATTATGGCATTGTATACCGGTCATTTTATCATTGGAGAGCGGTCATTATGTCATCGGAGACCATCATTATCTCAGTTGAGCCCAGTCATTACGTCATCATAGAGCGGGCATTGTGTCATCAGAGACCGTCATTATGTCATCGTAGACCGTCATTAAGTCATCGGAGACCGGTCATTTTGACATCGGAGCGCTGTCATTATGTCATTGGAGACCATCTTTTTGTCAGTGGAGCCTGGTCATTATGTCAGCGGAGACGGTCATTATGGCATCGGAGAGCGGTCATTGTGGCATCAGTGACGGTAATTATGTCATCGGAGACCATCATTATGTCATTGGAGAGCGGTCATTATGTCATCGGAGACCATCATTATGTCAGTGGAGCCAGGTCATTATGTCAGTGGAGACAGTCATTATGTCATTGGAGAGCGGTCATTATGTCATTTGAGAGCCATCATTATGTCATCGGAGACCGTCATTATGTCAAATTGCCTAAGCGGGACCCCCTTTTTTAAATCCTGGCTCCGCCCCTGGGAGTGTACTTGTTTCACCGAGTTTGGAATGGGGGATAGCCCAGAGGTCAGGCTGAAGACCGGAATTCGATTTCCCCGATGGGCTCGAATCATGCAGCTAATTCTTTAATCCTAGTCGTGATATGGCTGGAATACTGCATAGAGGCGTAGAACCATAATCAGTCATTTCGCTGATGCAATGTTTAATACAAAGTGGCCATCTCCCCGAGACAAGGGAGATAACTGACTGTAAAAGTCCCGTTTCCACACTAGAGTCACATATATTTTTCAAATCTTTTCATGTTTTTAATCAAGATGATCACATGATTTGATGCACTTCGCAATATACATCTTGATTATCGATCACATCGTCATGACATGGGCGCCGCCATTTTGTTTGAAGAAAATGCAAGTGATATGAGAGGTGGAATCTGATTTGTCAATAGGAGGGACATAGAAGGGACATAACTCGTAATAGCCACTGGGGACACTACGATCGAGCCCAGAAGTTCCATCCTAGTTTGGCAAGGGTGGAGACTAAACTTTTATAATCAGTTAACTCCCTTGCCTCGCGAAGATGAAAGTGCCCGGAAATATTACAATTGGCTCAAACTATAAAATCGACCTTTTATGTCGGGAAAAAAGTCATTCTGGGCACTCTGGTCAGTTAGAGTGAGTGAGTATGGTTTTACGCCGCTTTTAGCAATATTCCAGCAATATCACGGCAGAGGGACACCAGAAATGAGCTTCACACATTGTACCCATGTCGGAAATCGAGCCCGGGTCTTCGTCGTGACGAGCGAACGCTTTAACCACGAGGCTACCTGAGCCCCCCTGGTCAGTTAGAGCATACACTATAGAAAGAACATTTGTCTTTTCGTATCACATAACATATTCATCTCATCTTGTGACTTAAAAAGGTTTGTCAGGTCGCAAGATGAGACAAACATGTCATTTTATACGTAAAACCTAATCAAAGTCCTGGTTTTATTCACCTTCGCTTGGGAAGTGCAATATTTTTTCAGTTTCATTTCAACCTCTCAATCACTTTCATGCGTCACTGACTGACAGGTCTAGAGTCCCCTGCGGATGGCAATATGGATACTCTTATTACAAACACATATTTCTCATGTTTTTCCACAAAACATGATCCGACATGGCTTCTGGGCAGTAGTTATTTTCGAAGAACCTTTTAGCAACCACTATTAATTTATTCATGAATGTTGAACTTGTCACATAACGCTTGCCAAAAAAGTGTGAATCATTTCGACAGAGCAGGAAACGTGTTCACTCCATGACGGTTCCGGCATATCTGAAGCCTGGGGGCATGCCGCGACTACATATATATGTACGTCCTCCTTGTAACGACAAAGCTGCTGTCAGGCTCCCACCAGTAAGACTAGGAAAGATATCCAAATGGCTCATTATAAACTTTTGGCAGTTGGATGTTTATATTTTTTCATTTGTCAGTGTTTTGCAGCGATTGTGGATTCCGGTGCGCATCCTCACTTTAGTTACAACTCCTTCCGCCGTTACGGTAAGTAACAGTGAATGTTATCAATATGTGTGGACGTTTCTTTCTTTTAGTCAGGGGGCACGGGTGGCCCAGTCGTCTTAGGCGCCGCGATTCGCTGTGCAGAGTTGCGTCCCTTGGGCACGCCAGAAACATATGATTGTGGGTTTGAAACCCGGTTCGCCCCGATTATGTTTCTAGGTGTGTCAGCACCATTCCCGCAATCGTGGGTTTCACCAAAGTGGTAAACGTCTGAGACCTGCATCACTTCGGGCTTTCCTCCCACATTAAGCTGACACGCCGTGATATGACTGGAATACTGTTGAAAGCGGCGTTAAACCCAACTCAACTCAACTCTTTTCGTGAACACCTGGTGCCCCCAGTGATCCATCAAATAATAGTCGCCGCAAGATTGATTTTTACGCCCAGCGGAATCTGTTTCGGTGGATAGTTGAGACTGGCGTTGACATGTTATTTTAACACACATGTGAGGTAGAAACCCATTTGAGATAACTGGTACTACCCCAAGTTGTACGTTACTCTGTTTCGGTCGAATTCACCTACCTCTGTGTCGACACGCCATGGTTTTAGAGCGTTATAGATGTTCTTAGATCTTGTTTAGTTTGCATTATCATTATTGCCTTGATAATCCACGGATGTGGCGGAACTATTTTGTGAAGGGTCACACTGCGTATGAGTAGTCAACAGTAAGACGGTTGAAGTCACTCATTACCGTTGTGCTATGTATTAATGCGCCATTGCGACCATGACAATAGATAAAATATGCATTGATTCGATGCTTAAATTCGGGTGTGAGAAATTGAGATATTGTTTCTGTGAAAGTGAATCCTGAGCGAACTTTAACCAATCAAAACGAAAGATGCGTAGATTCCTACGAATCAAATGTCAACTTTCAAAAAGGTTTTGACTTCGTTTCTTTACCACCTGGGTTAGTAAAGTTCATTTTTTAACACACAAAAAACAAGTAAGAACACAAATATTACTTCGATGGTGCTCCCATTTGGGCCTAAATACCATGGCGCTCAGAAACGACAGCGTGTATAACGTATCTACCACAATTTAAAAGCGCGGCTTTATGTTTTTGCACACGAACTGCCCGATAGCATTCGTTTTCGAGGTACAGAAATCCGATATGCGTGTTCAACTGCTTCACTCACTTGTACGCAGATAATTAGAAAGTTAAATTGTGCGCAATCCGTGTTTTCATTTTAGAATGGCAATCAGAAACTCGGTTACATGATCATTATTTACAGGACCCATCAACTGGTTTCGGATCTGGTCTTCGTGTGCGGGAGATCGACAGTCCCCAATAAACATCGACACCGCAAGTACCTCCATCAATGAAACCATGCACATACATTACGACCACTTAAGCAGGACGATTCCTGGGAAACTCACCAACAATGGTAAGGCGATATTTTTTTCATCCTCGTGACTCAGGGGTATATTTATAACACGTTTCATAATCGCTTTGCATTATTCTTTTTGTGCTTACATTTTGTATTATGTCTGTGTGTATTGGGTGTCCGGACTAATGTCGGTTATAATGTGCTAGCCCCGTGAGATAACATGCGGCAGTTTTAACATGGACACAGTATAGTGACTCAGTACTGAATCAGTCCTTGTTTTATCCCCTTAATGCCATGCGTCGGTCAGGGCAACAAAAAGTACCATCTTTTAACGTCTTTTGGTATGACATAGCCGGGAGCGAACTACCGAGGCGGTTTAACATGAATTCGGCCTGGTTCAGGTTGAAAAAATAAGGCTAAAGTAGAAGTAACAGATATCTTTTTAAATTACCTTTTTCAGTTGCATTAGTCGGTACAGTTGACCAGAACCCTATTGCTGGTCACAACTGACGAGTGACGTGGATCATTGGTCGGGTGGTCAGGTTCGGTAACTTTTGTGTGACTGTACCCCGACGGTGTGTATCAGTGCTCATGCTATCAATCACTGATTGTCTTGTTCAGATTCGAATATTTACGGGCCGCCGTCGTATAGCTGGAATATTGCTGACTATGGCGTTAACAAATAAGCACAGACATCTTTATTTCGCAAAAACGGTGAGTGGAAGAGTACTTCATTGTTGGAAACATTCTCATTCAGGTCACGTGCCAGTGTTTTCGTTTGCGGATCAGCAGAGGCCGGTACTGACGGGGGTCCCTCATCATGAACATGACAGGTACCTGCTGGAACAAATACATCTTCACTTCCAGAAGGACAGCCGGACAGGATCAGAGCATACGGTGGACAAACAGTTCTACTCTGGAGAGGTAAGTGTCAGACTGCGCATCCATGTGCGCATATCACGTTACTTCCGCCCAAGTCAATAAAAACTAACTTCAACGCTAGAGAATAATCAATCACGAAATGTTTATTTCATCGAAAGTGAACCTCAACTTACGATATTAGATCGAAAACTAGAAGAGGTCCCATGAAATAACTTTTGTATTTAGCGGTGATAAAAGAAGAGATCATTGCATAAATATTTCAGATATTTTATCAGTCCTACAGGGCACATTGGCAGGTGTTTCTTCAGGGACGATCCGTAGCCATGGCAACAGTATTGACCCATAGAAAAAATGATATTAACGAGGACCGGATGAGGGTATTCCGTCACCGCAGCTATATTTTCCCTTAAGTTTATCAGCTCTGGATATATCCCCATAATACATTGAGAAATTACATGAGAATGTTTATTTAATATTATATAATTTCAGTTCCACCTTGTCCACTACAACAGTAAATACGGCAACTTCAGCGCAGCGGTGAAGCAGCCGGATGGCCTCGCTGTCATCGCTGTTTTCCTCAAGGTACGGTGCTACCAAAGCATGCGCAAATTTTAATCTGATGCAGTAACCTTTTTTGTAACGCATACTCTTAAAAGGATTAACCTATTGCTAAAGTAATTCTGACTCGCTAAATTATGCATACTAAGTCTGATATTTCTGCTACCCTGGGCGAAAGCACATTTACGTAACACGTACTTCTTTTTAAAAACAATAAAAGAAAAAAGGCCTGATATGATTTAGAACAGTGGTAGGTCTCACTCTCTGGCAGATCGTCGAAATATTCATGTCAGTTGTCACGACGTTTACGTTAGGAATACAGATATGACATACAGGCACTGTGTGATAAGTATTTAAGTAAGTCTGTATTTGCAGGACCTGGGTCGACCTGCCCCAATGCATGTCGAGGAGCTGTTGGTGGAGACGGAAGAGACGCACTCTGCCCGTAAGTGCAAAACGTGATCAGATTGGCGGCCATCTTGGTTTTCATTATCAGGATACGAAGGGCCACTGTTTGATGTTCTGGGGTGTATCATTCCAGTTTAGGTTTTCGCCATGCTTGCAATACAATTTTCCTGGGCCCATTGACCCGTGAAAATCCGGGGTAGAATAGGTCTTCAGCAACCCATGCTTGCCGTAAAAGGCGACTATGCTTGTCGAAACAGGCGACTAACGGGATCGGGTGGTCAGGCTCGCTGACTTGGTTGATGCATGTCATCAATTCCTATCGCGTGGATCGATGCTCATTATGTCAATCACTAGATTGTCTGGTCCTGGCTCAACCAGCTTCGTTTGGAGTCTGATCCGACTTACAAGGAGCTAAAAGTTGACGTCCAGTCAAATCTCCCATTGATGGATAGAGATGGATATGGATATGTGAGGCCATTTCTCCCAATGAAACTATGGTTGCGATGAGCCAGGGTATTTACCATAATAGAATTGACATATAAATGCCTGGATAAACGAAGATGATCAGCCATATTACGTCGGCCTGAGATAATCTGTAAGGCCAAGAAAAACCTCGTTCCAATTTCAAAAAAAGGTATTTCCATATGTCACTGCTGGTGGCTACGGGAAAATCTGCTTAGGTGATGTG
Organism: Haliotis cracherodii; assembly: GCF_022045235.1. NCBI lineage: Eukaryota > Metazoa > Mollusca > Gastropoda > Lepetellida > Haliotidae > Haliotis > Haliotis cracherodii. The sequence continues at coordinate 8,958,057 of NW_027266272.1, forward strand.
TGGGCTTTAAAGCGCTACAAATCGTTTTGTTTTTTTTAAATCTATATAGATCTACCAATCTCTTCCTTAAACACGCATACTTTATTTCATCAAAGTGAACTTCGAATTCAAAATCGAAAACAAAAACGGATGTTAATTTCGATGGAGCCGCCATTTTGTTTTATTTTATTTTTTTTACGTTCTGGATATTTAGCTACATTGCACAAGGGCATGCTTTTCTTACAGGACGACCCGTAGCTTCGAGCGCTGACACATAAGAATACCTATATTAAACGAACATGACTGAATATGGTAAACGTAGCTACGGAGTATGGTGACCGCCATTCATTACGGTCAAGGGGCGGTCGGGTAGCCTAGTGGTTAAAGCGTTCGCTCATCACGCCGAAGACCCGGGTTCGATTCCCGACATGTGTACAATGTGTGAAGCCCATTTCTGGTGTCCCCCGTAGTGGAATTGCTGGAATATTGCTAAAAGCGTCGTAAAACCATACTCACTCACTCATTACGGTCATACGTTGTATCTTCCATCGTCAGCTTGCGACAGTCATGGGCTAGTGGGGATCTAGGTTTTGAATGACGGAAGGACACGGGCGTCGGTGTCGCATAACGTTATGGTTCCATATTTTGTTAATTGATGTGCGTTTATTCCGTATGTTCCAGATGCCTCGCTCGCTTTGACCATCAACCCGAGCGAATTCCTGCCAGAACGATGCGAATTCTACACCTATCCAGGTTCCCTGACCACGCCAGGTTGCGAAGAGTCGGTCACGTGGATCGTCATGGCAACACCGATGTCCATTCCGGATGTCGACGTGAGTTGATATTAAGACCATTTCTTTTCATTTTCACATACAATGACTTCAAGGTTAAATTATTTAATAAAACAATCATAGGCATTCTTGATTGGAAGAGTGGTTTAAAATCTGAGTGGTTTTAATACGTTACAAAATACATCTCTGTGGACACCTCCATATATAGAAGTATCGGAGTGCCCTGTGAAGATCCGGGCTAGAATTGATCTTCAGCAACCCAAGATTGTCAGTCATCAAAGTCGACTAACGGGATCGGGCGGTCAAGCTCGTTGACTTTGTTGATGCATGCAATCGTATCCTAAATGCGTAGATCGATTTTCATGATATCAATCACTGGATTGTCTGGTTCAGACTTGATTATTTACAGACCGCCATATTGTTGATTGCGGCATTAAAAAAACAAACATATATAGTACAAGTTCTGATCATAATGAGTGAGGATGGTTTTACGCCGCTTCTAGCAATATTCAAGCAATATCACGGCGAGAGGGATGTTATGGGATTTATCTGTGCCTGTTCAGAGGCTGATATTCGGACCCACGCCTGCAGCAAATGTCAGTAAAAATTCCCAAATTGGAATTAAAGACCTTCCAAATTTATGATGATGTAGCAATAATTGATGTTATGGCCTTGAAGAAACCAACAAACATGAAACGGAGGAAGAGTCCATTTTGCTTCGTTCTACATTGTGACATTGAATGCAATGCCACGAATACAACCGTTACATTAAAACACCGCTGAATATCAGAAATTAAGAAAAACATAATGTTGTTCAAAATATATTTTTTCTCCAATTTGTCTTACAGTGCTATAGATAAGCTGTTTGGGTATTTTGACCCGGGGTTAATTTTGATTGGATAATTATCCAAATGTATTGGAGGGGATTGTAACATTTCTACCCACCTTTTTCTTGACATTTGGGTATTGCACTTATAACCTGTGTAACCATCCCTGTAAATCATTTAAAACTATGTGAATAGTAGTGTACCCATTTGTGTCTGCCTGCGGCTCCCTCCCCGTCAAGACCCGTGAAGATCCGGGGTAGAATAGGTCTTCAGCAACCCATGCTTGCCGTAAAAGGTGACCATGCTTGTCGTAAGAGGCGACTAACGGGATCGGGTGGTCAGGCTCGCTGACTTGGTTGATGCATGTCATCGTATCCCAATTGCGTGGATCGATGCTCATGATATCAATCACTGGATTGTCTGGTCCAGACTTGATTATTTACAGACCGCCGTCATATAGCTGGAATATTGCTGAGTGCGGCGTTAAACAACAAACCAACCAACCAACCACCTCCGTCAGTTTATTGCATATAGCGACGTTTCGTTGAAGGTTCTGACGCCGTTATCCACCTACAACTCCAGCTTGATAGGGTAAAAGAATCAACATCGAAACGTGGTTATATATATGCAATAAATCAGAAGTTGTTATCCATTAAGTTGTTCGTTTTCGTATTCACTAACCAACTTCTAGAATGCCAATCCAACAGTCAGTCCCAGATAACTCTACAATCAATACCTGTAATCAGTACATGCAATCAATATCTATCATCAATACTGTTTCATGTATACATCATGCTGGTCTACAGATGAACAGGTTACGGGAGATGAAGGATATTCACGGGAACCCCATCGCCCAGGACGGCAACTGTAGGCCCCGACAACCTCACGGAACCAGGATTGTGGAGGCCAACTTTGCCGCCAAAACTGGTCGAAAAAAGCTGGCGTTCACCACTACGTCGTTGTCAGGGAAGAACAGTAATAGTTTGCCAGAGAAGGAAGGACACTAGTGACCGCTTGGTTTGTCACGGAAGGACAAGTTATAGTTGGGGTTATTCTCGAGTGGATATTTTGTAAGTCACGGAAAGACAATAGTGTCGTTAAATTCACGGAAGGGCCAGTGGTCACGATCCTCATTGAAAGCATTCATGTATATTTATATTTATATCACTTTGTAGAAAAACAGTGGATAGTGCAATCTTGTTTTCAATAAACTATTTTATGTTGCCACGAAGAAGTGTTGTTGCTTTCAAGTTTATACAGCGAGTGACGGTGGAAGGTTTTCACTTATCTGTGAATGAGTTGTCGATTGGGACAGTATTTCAGTTATATCACTGCGTCGACCGCCCCCGGAGATAGCTAGGGATGAGTATTCGAGTCACATGTGACTGGGAAAAACAACCCGTTTTTTTGTGAGAATCCGTGCATTCGGTCAAGTTGTCATTCTTTCTTCAATAGTCACAGAAGCGTACGTACAATTTCATGTGTGCGTTGAATGTCATGAAAGAACGATGACCATGTTATTGACAGCTGATGAACATGTTGTTTATGCCAGCGTCACACTAATTTGGTGATTTTATGAAACTGGAAAAATGGACATCGAGGATTAAATACAACGAAGAGTGGAAACGCCCAAAAGACACGCCTGAACGCAACCAGTGGTTTAGGTCATGCACGTGCACTATATGGTACATTCGGGGCGCACCTGAACTGTACTCTTGAAATGCGACGTCTTTTGAACTAGTACCTCTTATTATCTGCGTGACCCCTTAAAAATGACGCTGAGTATAGTTCAAATTTACTCACAAGTCGAACATTATCATCGCCAAAGACTGGCCGCTTCCAGCGACTAGATCATGAATCCACGCGAGGCATTAACAAAGCACCAGACGCTCTCTGTGGGGTATCAGTACAAGGTTAGGTCAACTTAGGAGTGAGTGAGTTTGGTTTTACGTCGCTTTTAGCAATATTCCAGCAATATCACTGCGGGGGACACCAGAAATGGGCTTCACACATTGTACCCATGTCGGGAATCGAACCCGGGTCATCGGCGTGACGAGCGAACGTTTTAACCACTAGGCTACCCGACCGCCCCCAACTTAGGAGATATATCTTGAAACGTAAAAGACTGCCTACTTGGGGAGGGGCTTCGATTCCCCACATGGGTACAATGTGTGAAGCCCATTTCTGGTGTCCCCCGTGTTGATATTGCTGGAATATTGCTACAAGCGGCGTAAAACCATACTCACTTTATTGCAGCAAAATGACTCGTGTAAACACTATGTATAAATGAGTGAGTGGGTGAATATGGTTTTACGCCGCCTTTGGCAATATTCCAGCAATATCACTGCGGGAGACACCAATGGGCTTCACACATTGTACCCATGTCGGGAATCGAACCCGGGTCTTCGGCGTGACGAGCGAACGCTTTAACCACTAGGCTACCCGACCGCCCCCAAAATGTATAAAACGCATACTACATGGAATGAATAAATTTATTTTCCATTCATTATTAATAATCAACACAGTCCGAAATACCATCGCCATAGACTGTAGCCCTTCCGGTGAGATGGGTGTGAAGCCCATTTCTGGTGTCCCCCGCCGTGATATTGCTGGAATATTGCTAAAAGCGGCGTAAAACAATACTCACTCACTCCGTTGAGATGGCACCAGAGTGCTCCCAAATTATCTCCAGCCAGTGTCGCTGGGAGACATTTAACAATATGTACAGTGTCAGAAGTGTGTAAGTGAAAAAATACATGTGACAGAAAATGATCTTTTTTATAGTCATTTCTCAGGAGAAGACCTTTGACAAAGTAGACAGAGGTTTATGGATAACAACCTTAGAATACTGTAATGATCTGTAATAGCGACGTTTCGGTATAGATCATTATACCTTGTAAAGCAAGTCATATTTTGTCAATGCATAAGACGTTCTTTTTATGTCATAACATTTATTTTGAAATGTAAAAAGATAAAAAGTCACAAATATCCAACTTCTATGCAATTATGATGCAGGAAGTTATTCTCCAAGCTCATCGTGACGGCGGGCGGTTAAAAACAATGTAAATCCGTACTCACTCACTCACTCACTCATCGCGACAGAGGCACAAACATTCAGAAGTCCGAGACACACAACTAGAACTGGGGTGCAGAACATAGATGTATCCAGACTAAGTGGTGACATTGTGCCCAGATTATCTTTCACGATACACCGGCTCGGGCTTCAACAGGTACACAAACTGTTTACATTTCAACAAAGTTCGTCACCATTAGTCCCATCACTATTGAAGTGATGATTACTTCACCATCCAAAATGACAAGACAAATTAAATTTTACACCTTTAATGAACCCGCAAGTATATACAAATTTATCTACAAACGTCTCCCAAACAGTGGAGACATGTTTTTAGGCTTTGCTAACAGTTGGTTCTGTTAAATATAAAGTTCAATGTCCCTTACTGGGACTAGTTTCCCCTGTTGCCCATTTGACAACAGTCTGACCTACTCAAGATCAGCTTTGAGCCGAGCCCAACAACATCCCTTACCGGGAATAATGTACATGTTGTCCCTTTGACAACCCAGGCTCGACTGTTTGTAGTGCATGGATTTGGAAGCCCCAGCAGGCTTTGGTATTACGGATTTCACGTGCGTTTTTCCACGAAGCACTTTACGTTTTGGAGTCTTGTTTCTACTTCAGAAACGGGTGTTCTCCAACCCAACTCTCGTACGAATCAAAACTATCATCCTGTTGCGCGTTGAGTCGTAACATTCCAGAAGTCTCGCATTCGTCTCAGTGACAGTAGGCTCTGATGCAGATTTACATGGCTTAGGGGCTTGTTTTCTTTTTTTAGTGCCGATGTGTCCGTCTGATTGGGAAATAATGTTATTCAGAATATTTTCGGTGATAGCCTTGTCCCAAGTCTGTCCTACAGACACTGATACAAATATATCAAATACAGCCCATACAAGTCTATAATGTTTGGAAAGTCTCGTCTCTGGGCTCCGTTGTATTAATTCTTTTTTAAGATCATTTAACAACTTTTTTTCTGTACAATATGTTCATTTCAGAGACTAGATGTTAGTCTACCTTGTCCCCGACAACAGCGCCAGGAACTTTCCTTTTCTTACTTGGGACAGGATGCTCGTGCAGTACAGTCGCCTTGTCTTTAACGTGGCCTGCTTCATCACCGACATCGTCGGCTTCAGTAGGTGAAGTGACATCCTTGTCTACAACTGTCACGCTTGAATCAGTTTCCTCAGTATCAGGATGCAGCGAACGTTCATTCGACTCTAAAACTGTAGATGGTGCAAGGTTCTTATTCGCGTTGGTAGATTTGTCAAATGGGTAGACTCCACATTTTCTGAAACAGGACTGCAAATTTGTTGGTGTCAGCGACAGGTTGTAAGCTTCACAGCCTAGTCTACAAACCGAATATGTATCAACCAAACTTTGGGCATTTCCCTGCATATACTCGTCACGGAGTTTGTTGTATATTTTCGCAAAAGGTCCAAAGCAACCAACATCCACTCCCTGTAAAGCATGAGACGCACGTGCAGGTAGTACAAACAAAATAATGTGATGCTGACGTGCCCATTCGATCAGTGGGATAGATACGTGGGATCTATGACCATCGTACAGGACAAGAAGAGGACTATCGGCAGACGCGGCGACAGCATGCTTCAGGAAATGCTCTGTCAGATAGTGTTGAAAAGTCTCGGTGTTTGACCAGCCAGAGTCGCTTACAGTGCCTGCCGCTCCTGGGGTACTTCCTGTAAGGAGTTTATCGCTCATACTTTTACCTTGAAATACGAAAAATGGTGGTATACAACAACCAGTTGCACTGCCGCAGGCTATTACAGTTGTTGTGCTACATCTGGACGTGGTCACTGCAGCGGGAGTACTCTCACTCGATGTGACTACTGATGGTGGGGTATGATTCTCCACGAGTCCCTTTTCATCAACATTATATATACGATGAGGGCATGTCCTCAGGTTGAACTTGTCCATGATGTGGCCAAGCTCATTAAAATAATGAGTGACGGTTTCCTCCGAGGTTGCGTTAGCTCTCTGTATCTCTAGAGATCGTGGCTTTTTCACTGACAGATCAGGCCATCGTTTCAAAAATCCGTAAAACCACTGTAGTGATAGGGGCTTTTCATCCCTTGATTTCTTTCCAAGATGAACTGCTAGATCTGTGGCTGTAGCGGTTACGTCAGCCCTCGTATAGGCGTATCCAAACTTTGCCATGGCGTCAATATGTGATACCAGTTCCTGCTCTTCTTCTCTGGATAACAGCGTTTCTCTACCCGTGGTAACACATTCAGTTGAGATTTTCCCACTAATTCTATCGTGAAGCGTAGCAAACGGAACAGCAAAGGTGGTGGCAGCCTTCCTAATTGACATCCCCTCCAAAACAGCAGTATATGCCTTGTCTAGGGCTGCGGTCAAGTATTGCCTATATTGGCCTCTTCTAGGTGGTTCACCATTGGTCAGAACCTGTACAAATAAATTCATCTTTCATAACAACGATAGATACAAATTTCTTAACATGCATTGAGTTAGTGTGTGTGTATGTGTGTGTGTGTGTGTGTGGGGGGGGGGGGGGGGGGGGGGGGGGGGTTTAAATATAATAAATAAAATGGCCCTTTCTGCTTTCCATAGTCTAAAGTCTAACTTTTGACGAGGACATCAAGTACCAAGCTCCACACAGCGATAGCCCGTCTCTCCCATCGCAGAGAGTAAAACAAAGGTGTCTCGCGCTGGGAAGGAGCTTGATCACGTACCTGTCAGGCCACGTGCGACACTCGGATTTGTAAACAGACGACACCTCAGCTGCTCAGTCCCAGTTACAAGTTACAACGTATGATTTTATTACCATTTATATTGCATTTGAGCTGATACGTTGTATTTAGTGTTCTATGGTTTGTATACGGCTCCGTTGTTTCAGGGCCTATCCTGCTTCAGGGGCTTGAGGGTTAAAACGAGCTTTTGCTGAAAGAGCTGCAGCCTTACTTACGTTTGGTACCTTGTCACGAGGCATTTTTCTGTCCGGGAACAAAAGCAGTGTCGGCAAAAGATCAAATCTGCAGTTATCGTAATTTCTCGTTAGAAATGTCAGTCAAAATGGCCGATCGAAGTTACATGTCGATCGAAGTTGTGTGATACGACGTCTGGGCACACGCCTCACAGCTCCGTCCTCATCACGAACTTATATTCGTGATCTTGTGAAACAAGGGACAAACTTTGCACAACTGTCAGGTAAGCCTTCATGTAGGTTACGGAAATTAAGATGCGAGCGTTAACGAGACGAGTGTGACCAACATATTCAAGCTCCTCACAGCGATAGAGGGAAAGACGGTGTCACGCGGCGTACGAGCTTGTAACAGATATAAAAACAAACAAACAGGACAGTCCGTTTACAGTGTGTTTGGGTGCACTATCTTATGATGTAAAGACAAAAAGAAAATATTTTTTCCAAAGTTTTGAAAGTATTTTCATAAGATCATTGGCGGATCGAAGGGGGCCTAGGGGGTCAGCCCCCTTTTTTTTCATAAAAACAAATGTAGTATTTTGAAGGCTGTAAAATTATCTGAGAGAGCATATTGATATTTTGGATCCTTCCCTTTTACAAATGCTGGATCCGCCCTTGAAGATCATTATTTACAATGAAGGTTTTGATTATGAATTTTTTTTTTTTTTTTGATTTTAAAAAAATAATTTTCATTGCACTTGGAATATAGAGTAATCAGTTAAATAATGTTATCCATGCAAAACCCAATTTGATGAACTTTGAGGTCACGATCCAATAAATTTTTCATAAGAGGCCACAGGTCTAGGGAGACTTCTTTTATGCTCCATACATCCAATCAATGTCTGCTTGCCCTATAAAGAATTCTCTTATGTTCCCAATAAGTTTAAATGGAGGTTTTCTCATGTGTGGGTGATTCTGTAGATAAATTCAAAAATCATTTGGCACTATAAGGGTAACGCCATTTTTCAGGGCATTATTATTTGCAGGAACCCGAGGTCTTCCATTAACTGCCCGACGAAGGAGGGTTGGCTTCAAAAGTTACTTCCCTGAGTGATGTTACATAGAATATTTTAAGAATGACATACATGCAACGGTGGAAACTAACATTTTTAGTCCACTACTCCTTATAATGTAACACATAGCAAAACCTTAAAAAATGGCAAATTTCGAATAGTCCGTGCGATACCTAAACTAGTGGGCAGTTTGGCAAGGACCAAAGACCAATTTCTAATGCTAATATAATCAAGTGATTATTACCATCGTGTGTTTCAGTGTGATAAATATCATGTATAAGGAATAAAACATGTATTGTGCTCACCATTGGGTCACTTTATACAATTCTTGTTCCTAATACATGATATAGTTTATATTGAATCTCTCAGCGAATAAACTCTTTAACTATATGTCAACTATCATTGTCAAAATGTTTATGCTCGAAGCAACCCAATATATTGTAAGGTGTCATTCTAGCATTTAATTGGTTGACTTTGAAGGTCAAGGTTGCTACTTACAACCACAATAACTTAACATGTTATGGTATGATATTCACCTAACTAGGCACCGCTGACCACCCTGACAAGGTCAACAGTTGCATATGACAGAAAGAACAATCATCATAGAAATAAAACTCATTTTTTGAACATGAGGGTAAAACAATGATTTATAACTTGGGTCAAATGTTATAAAGAAAGGCATTCTTTTTTTCTTTTTAGAAATCTCAGATATTTGAAGCAAAATTCAGTGAGCATCCACAAGATGAAGACCAGCAGTTTGTGCACCTGGACCGTCTTGCTGATCTTCCTGGGTCTTCTGGAAGGTAAATGTCATTGCAGCATGCAGCAAACAACAGATTTATGTATTGTAAGAAGTGAAACATTGGATTGTAGTCTGAAGTGACGAGTTTAGAATCACCAGTGCTGGATGTGGCGGGGCTAGGGAGTCAGGTGTCCTGATGAAATGTTTGTGATGATGGCTCGGGATTCGTCATGTTCTATTTCACTTTTATTGCAACATCAGTCCTTATGATATCCTTTATTCATACCCAACATGTAAAACCAAATTTTAGTTATTTTTTTGTATGCTTTTTTTTTATCCAACATGTAAAACCAAATTTTAGTTAATTTTTTGTATGCTTTTTAAAATTAAATATTACCCCTAAATACTGAATATTAATCCCAATATTGATATGCAATAGTGTTAAAGGGGGACTCGGCTTGAGCAAATTGGCAATGCTAGCAAGTTTGTTTCAAGTTTTAAACACCACTTCGGTTTATATCTACTAACTCAAAATGATGTATAATATCTGTACTGAACTGGATTCCAGACCGTAGAAAGTCAAAGTCCTTATTTAATATTATATCTTTATTTCATTTACAGGTGCTGTCACCATGCTAAGCATTTCTCGGCAATATGTACTTGAAAGACCTCAGGAAGAGGGGGATAACTCTAATCACCAAGAAAGGACAGATAACTCTACTTTCAAACTTGTCTGCTATTATTCTATTGGTCAATCCTATGTAGGGCTTCTCCCTCCTAATATGAATGTTTCATTCTGTTCACATGTAATATTTCTCGGAACAATTATCCAAAACTCTCAGGTGACAGCGGCGAATGAGATAGACGTTGAACTGTACTTTAAGAAAGTTGTGGTTTTGAAGAAACTGAAACCATCATTGAAGGTCCTGCTGTCCAATGGAGGAAACTTTTCCCAGGTTTTAAATACACAAGAAAACAGAACCAGGTAGGCAAGTTACCTTATTTTGTGAAAAGTCTTTCATTCTTCTAAATGCTATCTATTTCTTTCATTATTTTTCAACTTGATTGGTTTTTTTTTATATTATATATTGACATAGAGATGTAAGTCGTTATTTATATATATTAATATTAACATAGAGATGAAAGTCATTTTTATATATGTTACTATTAATATATATATATATATATATATATATATATATATATATATATATATATATATATATATATTAATAGTAACATAGAGATGTAAGTGGTTATTTATGTGCATTAATATTAACATAGAGATGTGAGTTGTTGTTTTATTTATTAATATCAACTAGTTTTTTATATATTTTTTATATATTGATATAAACATGGAGATGTAAGTCGTTACCGGGGTATTTTTATATGTTAATATTAACAGAGAGATGTAAGTTGTTTTTTTTACCCCAAGTCGCTGGTTGTTTTGTAAGTGTTGTCTCCAGAGCTCCAGTTGAGAGCCTAACCCCAGACTCAGACCATCTTGTCATAGCAATACCACAGTTCTTTCCGTGCTGCATTGAGGACTTTCTAATTTCATGGGTTCATGGAAAGTTTATTCAGTTTGCGGCTCTATAACTATAAGCCATTCACCTACCTCACATTATTTATTTTTTCTACATTTGCCAGTCACACCAAAGGCCTGAGTTCGATTCCCCAATCAGTACAATGTATGAAGCCTGTTTCTCGTGTCCCCTGCAGTGATTTTGCTAGAATATGGTCATACGTGGTGTAAAACCCAACTCACTCAGTTGGTTGCCTGTTCAAGGAGGATGGAGAAACCTGTTTGATACAACGATAGAAACTAACAGTTTTAGTCCACTAGTCCCTCGAATGATAACATATAGCAAAACCCTTAAAAATGGCATATTTCTACTAGTCCTTATGATACCTTAACTATTTTGCAGTTTGGCAAGGACTATAGGACTAGTGCCAATTTCTAACGCTGTTGATGGCTGGCCTCATCTCCACAACATGGTATTACATGGTATTTTAGGGTTAGAAATACACTCTAAAGATAACATGCCCTTGTAATGTTAAAACAATAGGGAAATTTGGAAATTTGTACGAGCCCGCTGGCATTTGTTTTGGCCCCGGACATTTGTTTTGGCCCCCGGCTAGCAGGCTAGTGTTGAGGGGCAACCCTGCCTTTGATTTTAGACTTTTGGATTAGCTTGCATGGAATGGGATTTCATGTCAAGGTATCACATATAATTTGATGCAGATTTGCTGAAACTGCAGTGCCATTGTTGAGGAAATATGGTTTTGATGGCCTTGACCTTGACTGGGAGTTTCCGGCATGGAACGGTCTTCCGGCGGAACAGAAACACAACTTGACCTTGGTTTCACAGGTATGTGTGTTACACAAAGATTTTGTTTCTGAGAACTCGCTCAACCAATGTAAGACATTGACCTAGTACCCATCCTTGATAATCCAGGATATTATTTCTTCATTCTATTAATATTATGATAAATACCCTGGATCAATTTGTCACCATAGTTTCCTTGGATACGTAACCATCTGTCTTATCAGAAACTTCCTGCATATTTCTATCGCTCTTGAAAGGAATTTGATTTGATTGCTAATTTTAGTGTCACATCGGACTCAAAATGAAGCTGTGTTAGCGATTGGGTCCGGGGTATTTATCCTAGCTAAATGGAGATACAGTACACTGGATTGATTGTTGAGGACATACTTATACATGTAACAAGAGAAACATAACAAGCCCTTTGGTTTGGACTAACCACAACAAACTGAACTTATTTTTGTCCCCTATATTTGAGCTGAAGCATTCACAGTTGACATGTTTTGTTTGTTTGTTGTTTAACGATGCACTCAGCAATATTCTAGCTGTATTATGGCGGTCTATAAATAATTAAGTCTGGACCAGACAATCCAATGATTGACATCATGAGCATCGATTCATGCAATTGGGATACAATGACATGCATCAACTAAGTCAGCAAGCCTGACCATCCGTTCCCGTTAGTGTCGTCTTACGACAAGCATAGTTGCCTTTTACGGCATGTATGGGTTGCTGAAGACTATTCTACCCCGGAATCTTCATGGGTAGATGATTAGTGATATTAATCACTGGATTGTCTGGTCCAGACTCGATTATTTACAGACTGCCGTCATATAGCTGGAATGTTTCTGAGTGCGGCGTTAAACAACAAACCAACCAACCAACACTAATCATCTGGCAATATCCAACATGGCTCATTTCAGAGTTATCTGTTCATTTCATTAGATTCTGGTACAAAACAAGAAATCCTTCCAGATGTCACAAGTCTTTGACTAGCGGAGTGGAAGCAGTGTGTTATCAAATATCAATGCATTGTTTAATTTGCTTACAGACGATCAGAGCAACCTTTGAAGCTGACGCTAGACAACATGGTGGAGACCGCCTCCTGCTGACAATGGCTGTCAGTGCAGCCTATAACATGCTGGCGCCAATCTATGAGATAGCAGAGTTGGCCAAGTAGGTGGTATTATGTTTGCATTACAAGAATCAGGCCTTACAGGTGTCCAAGTCATCTGAGGCACCACAATTGGTGGTGCAGGGTTATGTCAAATAGGTGTGCCAGAAACCTATGATCTTGGAATCAAACCTTCGATTCTTTATGGTTTGTCAACACGGGTTTGACCTGTATTTGATTTAACATGCTTAATAAGAGTCTCAGGTGCTTGGAAAATTTAAAGTGGGAGGGGGGGGGGGGGCGGCAGGAGGGGGGGGCACTAAGCCGTTAACAAGAAATAATGTTTATTGTACTAGCTAGCAGCCTGTCGTGTTTCACAACAAATCAAAATCGGTTACAGGGAACAGCACAGGATACAGCTACCACAGCAAACAGTGGGGATATGTATCGGAGTAAAAGATCTGGTTTTAATGAGATTGATAATGACTTTAATGAGATACTCACATAAGTGAGTGAGTGAGTTGGGTTTCCAGTCAGTATTCTAGTTATATCGCGGCGTGTCAGCTTAATGTGGGAGGAAAGACCGAAGTGATGCAGGTCTCTACCACCTCGGTGAAACCCACGAGCACGGGTATGGTGCTGACAAACCTAGAAACATAATCGGAGCGAACCGGGATTCGAAACCCACAATCATAGGTTTCTGGTGTGCCCAAGAGATGCAACTCTGCACAGCGAATCGCGGCGCCTTAGACGACTGGGCCACCCGTGCCCCCCTCACATAAGTCAATTTTAGCATGTGAAAAGAGCTAGATTGGACATGATAATGCTATGGTTAATGACTGACCATTTCAGAATTAAATGGGATTTTCCATGTTTTGATTTAAATGATAACTTTTTATTTCCGAAAATCGTGATAGGTGTCTTCTGCAAAAGCAAAGACTTTGCTAGTCCATCATTATCACAAGTCTTTTGCAGGTGTTTGGACTTTGTAAACGTGATGACCTATGACCTTCACAGCTACAACAAACTCATCCCCCTCACAGGCCACAACAGCCCACTGTTCCACGGGGATGAAATCTTGGATGAAACCGTGTTCAAAGATAAGACCTTTGTAAGTGATAGGCCAGTCAATGTACAGATTGTTGAACCAGGTCAGGATTGTTCTTCATCAGCCCGTGCATGTCGTAAGAGGTGACAACCAGGATCAGATGGTCAGACTAACTGACTTGTACAATGCAAGTCATTGTATACAAATTTCATGGATCGATGCTTATAATGTCATGAATCATGAATCTAATTTTATTTGGACCATAGATATGATATGTATGCCATCATCATGATAGTGACAGTGTTCATGATATAGACCTGGACCCACTTGCACAAAGCTATCTTAGCGCTAAGACTATCGTAAGCTTATGTTAAAGAATGGGAGTTACGATCATCTTAGCGCTAAGATCGCTTTGTGCAAGTGAATCCAGGTGCACAATACCATATTCAACGTAATAAGCGCCCCGCTCAAATAAGCACCCACCGCGATATTTGCTAATATGTTTGCAAGTGAACAATCCCAATTATCACCCCTTGTGATTGATCATTGTACACAAGACTTATTTATTTGTGTATGATACGCTCTTGTGTGTTATATATGGACCCTTAATTATGGGCAATTAAATTCTGGAAAATATATCTGTCGTGTATAATATGCACCGACTTTTCTTTTGTATCATTTCAGGTTGTCAGCATAAACCACGAAATTTACAATCTTTCAACTCTGTTTTTTCTCTCACCAAAATTATATTCTAATAAGAGCCTCCTATTTCTAATTTTAAGAGTGCCCTGGGTGCTTATTATGTTTAATATGGTATACATGATTCATAGACCAGATGTAGATATACATGATATTGACCATATACATGATGTTGACCATATACATGATGTTGACCAGAAACACAAAATAGATAATATACACAACATATTTCTACTAGTCCTTATGATACCTTAACTATTGGGCAGTTTGGTAATGACTACAGGATTAGTGCCAATTTCTAGCACTGCCAGATAAACATGATATTGGCAGTAGTCATTATATAAATGAGAAAAGGATATAATCGATATACATGATATACTATATCAATAGTAGAATCTTTTACTATAAAGCCACTAAATAATTAACTGGTCAGGTAACCAGACCAACCTATTGCTTCACTTGCGACCCAAATTTTTATTTTACAGCCGTCAATAAGATCAAGAAATCCATATTTATCATTTTGAAAAAATTGGATGTTTCCAAATATTATCTTTTCCTTGTTGAATATGACTATTTTGACCTACAAATATGAGAAACACTGCGTCTAACAGTTGTAACAAGCCGTATATAAAGTAACAAAACAACCCTACCTGAAACACATGTTTTTTGGTTTGGTCTGAACACAATATAACTACAAAGTAAGTGATGTAAACAGCAGAGTTGTTGTGTGTGTTTCAGTCCTGGGCGGCCTCGGCGTGGGTGAGCGGGGGGATGAGGAAGGACCAAGTGATGACCGGCATCCCAACATATGCTCATACATTTAACCTCCTGTTTGAAGAGTGGCACGGTGTTTATGCACTTGCCACAGGAATCGGAACGATTGGTGATTTCCTGAATTATCCTGATGTAAGTTTTTTTTTGTACAGAGTAGGGTGGGCCTTGGAAATAAGCTTACATAGCTGAAGGAGCCAGCACTCCAAGTGACTGTTGGTGCTTGTAGGTGGCTGGGGACCAATCTAATCCGGAATCCCCACAGGCCTGTCATCTCAGGACTCAGGACTCTCTGTGTAGACCTGCATCCTTCAGACAGGGACCCGTGAAGATTCCGGGGTAGAATAGGTCTTCAGCAACCCATGCTTGCCATAAAAGGTGACTATGCTTGTCGTAAAAGGCGACTAACGGGATCGGGTGGTCAGGCTCGCTGACTTGGTTGATGCATGTCATTGATCCCAATTGCTTTGATTGATTCTCATGATGTCAATCACTGGATTGTCTGGTCCAGACTCGATTATTTACAGACCGCCGTCATATAGCTTGAATATTGCTGAGTGCGGCGTTAAACAACAAACCAACAACAACCTTCAGGCAGGCTTGTGAACCCTGTGTCAGTCATTTTGGGTTTCTCCAGTGCCATATCAAATTGCTTATTCTGACATGGTTATTGGTACCTTGTAAGATGAGATGGTGGCTGTTGACCTTCTAACGTCTCATAGGCAACTTGGGTTGTATACTCCCCAGGGAGCTGAGAATGAAACTTGCGTGCACCCTGGCCTTTTGACCGGGTCAGAATTAAGGCTTTGCAATATATGTTGTTGTTTGTTGTTGTTGGCATTTCCAGAGGGGATGCTGATTGGATACAATCAAGAGATTGATCCTTTTCACCATCAAAGCATTTGGGTACTCATCATCAAGTGCTCATATCACTTGGTGGCACTTGCTTTTTACCATTTCATCACCGTGTAAATAAATTATGTCAGAAAATGCTGGATAACGTTGCCGTTAAAATCAGTTTTTATTTTCTATCGCACTAACCTGTGTCAAGACCTGTCTTGGCTTCGAAGCCGTATCCCTTTGTGTTGAGCCTACGTACCTCTCTTTACTGAATATGGCTTTATGCTAAAATACCAGACCTGTCAACCCCTCATCATGACAAGGTGGGAGATTTGACTTCAAAATGGGAAGATTTGACTTCCGTAGGGTAGTTAAGGGGAGGTTTTAAAAAAAGTGAAGGTAAGATATAATTTCCAACTTTAATCTTTATTAATGTTATAGTGAAAACCAAATATTTTAAGACAATAAATAATTAATAAGTTTCTTATATGAACAGCTTGCTCAATTTCTGTTTGCATTTTCCTCCTCCAAGAATAAACCTAGCACAATCTACCTATTTCACTTTCATTCAAAGATAATCTCAGATAAACGCAAACAGTTGTCAGGCTTAGTTATGATGCAGGTTTTCTGAGTATTTGGCACGATTTTGGTTACAAAATACACCAAAGAAATATCAAGTGCATTTATCCTGACGCAACATGATCGCCCCTAATTTCAATAAGATATATTGGGGGTTTTTTTGGCCTGCGTAGCCTGTTGATAGTCCCATTACTTCGCTTGTTAAATTTCGAAGAAATGTTCACGTTATTCATATGCCATAAATGTATGCCATATTTGGAAGTACTATTACGTTTTACTTCAATTTATGAATGAAATGAGTCTCATTGTTGACATTTCTGACCTTGTGATGTATTAATCTCATTGGTTGACTAGTACTTTTGTATGCAAATTAGATTGCTGATCTGGGACGCTAGCAAACTATAAATAATCACAGGATACATTCTCGCGAAATTTGATACAGTTCTGTGTTGATATTTCTGTGCACACAAGTCACGATGACTTCAAATTTCAAAAGGAAATTTATAAGTTTCACTTCAGACTTTGACTTTGAAACCCTAGCTATGAGGAAGCCTGATCGTGTAACTCATTGTTATTTCGACTACCGAATCAACCAATCACGCATAGTGTTGTTTCTGAAGATGGCTCTTGCAGGACATATTTTGTTTTCATTTTCGAGAGTTTAATGACGTGACTTTGAGGTATGTTGGTGTTTTAACAAAGTTTCTGACCAATCTGATAACCAATAAAGTCATGTATAACTGGGCCGGCCATATGTATCTACATTCTTATATTATGGAGGAATAAACACGCTAAGAACATGAAGACTACAGTTCATTTCAGGAAGTGATGAATACTCGGCTTCAGTTTTCCTTACAGTTTACATTGTTAAATCATTCACCTTTAATATGGATTTAATTACCCGTTGATTAGTAGACAAAGGCCCATCTGGGTCCCTGTGATAAGGGTCATTAATCCGTGAGCCTACCGGACAGATCGGGACGTAAACTTCCTGTTCTTTGTTTTTACTCACGGGACAATGGAGGCAAATTTTTGAAATAATTCTGTTTTGCAGGAGAAATGGTCCATCATGCGGGAGACTGGGAGATTTCATCAAAATGCAGGAGACTTGACAGGTCTGAAATACATGTACTTTGTCTGTCCTTAACCTGGAAATGTTTGAATTTTCAGGTTTGTCAACTCATAAAGAACAACAGCACAACGGTAGTGTGGGATGACAAGAGTAAGGTCCCCTACCTGTACCAGGGGCCGCTGTGGGTTTCTTATGACAATGTTCGCAGCGTCACACTCAAGGTAGGCAATGTGCTAGTTCAGTGTTGTGTGGGACAAAATGGGAGGGCCAGTCCCCAGAGACACAGGAATTTGTTGTAAAAAGTTGTCTCCCTCAGCAAGCCTCGGAATTTTCCACTTTTATGAACTCTTGTTGATATATTTGATATCAAAAGACACTCTGGTGAGATTCTCTATATATTGACCCTATACTCACTGTGGGTTATACTATCATATATATGTGTTACCCATGAAGATCTGGTTTACAATAGGTCTTTAGCAACCCGTGCTTGTCGACAGAGGCGACTAACGAAATCAGGTGGTTCAGCTCGCTGACTTGGGTGATGTATGTCATTGTATCCCAAATGCGTGGATTGAGGTTCATGATATCACTGGATTGTCTGGACCAAACTTGATTATTTACAGGCCACCGTCATATAGCTGGTATATTGTTGATTGTGGCATTAAACAACGAAAACACTATATATATATATATATATATGTATATATATATATTCACTTCAATGGTTACACTGATTGTCAGGATACATTTGTGGGTATATTCTCTATACCGTTTATCCCAACCATAAAGCTATACGTGTGTGTGTGGGTGTGTGTGTTGGGGGTATTATCAGTACATGTATGTGGGATCCTACAGTCCCCGACTCTATTCCAGACACAGTACCTTCTCCAGCAGGGCTTCGGAGGGGCCATGGTCTACTCACTCAACTGTGATGATTACAAAGGAACGTGTGATGGGAAAACAAAATGGCCGCTGTTCGAAGCTATCACTGCTGCTGTGAAAGACCACCAGACTATCAGGAAATGAAGATGAAAATAAGAACACTGTAATGATTCTATGTGTGTCATAATTAACTATGGGCAGTATATATGAGGCAATCCATGCACAGACATCTGGAGACAATGTGCAGGTTAGCTGAAGATGCTGGTAAAAGTGGTGCTGTATCCTTACAGTGATAGTTCTATAATTAGGGGTTGTGATGTGGCTCACAATATAGTCCATATGTTACATCCTCCTTGTTTTGTGACAAAGTAGATGGCATAGGCAATAAACAAGCTTTTGATTATGGGTGGACATAGTGATTAATAATGAAAATTAATATATGAGAAAGTTCCTGTGTTTAATTATGGACATCTGGATATGTATAGGAACGGAGTCCATTCCCTATCTACTGACCAGCCTACTTTTGGCACACACATTATACTGCATTCACCTGTACAGTCACACCTACAGTCACTCTTTGAAATATCTGGTCGTTGAATCTATCCACTGGATTTGGTCCTGTAGGTTGTCGAATCATATCCCTTGTCACTTGTTGTAAAGTTTGGGACTTCTGTGACCTGTCTACTTGATGAAATAAAAAAGTGAAAAGACTAATAATCAATAAGATGAATATGAAAATGCGTCTTTGTTCAGTGTTGGTAGTCTCTTCAACGCTATTTCTTCCATCCTTTTACTGGCCTGTTTTGCAACCTGAAAGCGTTTATGGTCATTGATCCACACCTTTTCTTATGTTTATGCAATCTGATTGTCAATGACAAGATCCATGGGTAGCTTTAGTATGGCGACAGAGTTCATGGACAGTCTTGCTTTCGAAATATTTGCCTTGGTCACTGTGCAGATGGTCAATGACCCTGAATTTGATAAACCATTCTTTCACCAGTATCTTGGCTATGGACTTGGCAGATTGATCTCTGGTTGGAAAAGCTAGGGTGAAGTTGGTGAAGTCAGAACAAGTACATCTTCCTATACGTTTGACCCCTTTCCAATGCTGTGAAATCCATAGTAAGTACCTCCAATTGTCGCTTTGCAATTACTGGGCCAAAAGTTGGTGTGACATTGGTTCTATGCTTTCCTACTATGCATCGTTCACATTTCTGGCAGTAGCTTTCGACTTACTGGCCATATAAGGCCCATAGCATCTGGTTCAAAGGATAGAAAATGTTGCTTCTGGGCTCTGGTGTCCATTTTCATCATGACTTGATCTCAGTACTCTAGTCAGCAGCTTCTTTGGAACAGTGACTCGATTGATGGTCCTGATATTCTGAAAGGATTGTTATACAGCACTCTATTCTGCATAATCATGTGCTTCCAACATATCAAGAGTTTCCTTTCTGGATCTTGTTTTCTCATCATTCACAAAGTTGACGATGTACTTTGATCTCAGTAGTGAAGGAAATTGGCAATGACAGGATGTTCTTGCTGCAATTTCTTCATCAAGACTCTGATGGTATGTGGATGCTTGGAAGTGGTTCATCCGGTGCTTGAATGGCTTCTACATGTTCAACTGGCCTGTCCTGTTTGATTTGTAACTTAAGGTCTGAAGTCGATGCAGTCATCTTGTGCTTTATAGTTGCCCCACAGTCCACGAGTAGAGTACTCAAGTTTTGTCAACTATTTCCGGCTGAGTGAATGAGTTTTCTTGTTTTTCTTCCCAACCCAATTTGAACTGGGCTAGTTTGCCAGTCCATCTTGTCTCGATGGCACTAAGCTTAGCTGATGTTTGAACGTAACTCAGTGGGTCATTATCCATATAACAGTACACTGAGCACCAAGCAAGAAATCTATGTACTTCTCTGGTACGGCCCTTATCAGCGCAACCAGTTTCAGTGTCATGCTGCTGTCATTTTCCTCTCAGCAGGTTGCAGTGTCCAACTAGCGTAGCTCAGCACAGTCTCCAAGTTCCTTGGTCCTGTCAGACCCAAACCATTGAAACTGGTCAGGATATATGACCTTTGAGAAATCTGGGTGTCCACATGACCAAGTTTCTCCATTCTGAACTGACACTTGTCCGGGTTCAGAGTTAGACCTTTCTCTCTTATGACAGTCAAGACTTTGGCCATTCTTCTGTCATGCTCCTCATCACTAGTTCCATGAACAATAACATCATCCATGATATTATGAACACCTTCACACTCGTGAAGTATCTGCTGGAGAATCTTTTGGTACATTTCCGGAGCACAACAAATACCAAACATAAGTCTCTTGTATCTGTAAAGGCCCTTGTGTGTACTGAAAGTAGTAATATGTCGTGATTCGGGGGAAAGTTCAATCTGATGATAAGCCCACTTCACGTCCAACTTACTGAACACAGTACTGTGATTAAGGTCCTGTAATACATCATCAATGGTGGGAATCGGATGACGTTCACGGCGAACTGCCCTATTAGCTATTCTCATGTCCACGCATACACGAATGTCTATGCCTCCTGGTTTAGGTATGATAACTAACGGCGATACCCATTCGCTAGGACCATGGACCTTCTCAATAATATCAAGTTGTTTTTCAAAGGCTTTATCATTCAAGCTGTCCCAAGCAGAAACACCTTGGCCATTGCTAACTTTATGCTTGCCTTTTTTCTTGAGGGGTATCCCATGTAACAAAGTGTGTACGGAGGCTGCTATACTTGCAAAGGATGGAACAAACTTCCTACAGTATCCAGATAAACCTAGGAATCCATGTAGTTCTGTCTCGGTCTTCGGGACTGACCATTCCACCTCTGCCTTGATCTTCCCTTGGTCTGGTGAGACACTTGATATGTTGTGCCCAAGTAGGTGGAGAGAGGCACGGAGGGAGAGAACAACAACGGCCCTCACAATGGAGGTTAATAATGCGGCAATGGTGATCAGGGGGGTTATAAGTGGCAGACTGATGAGTAGAAGATGGAGAAAGGGAACGAAGAGGGGTTGTCTTAGTATCTGCCTGTTTAGGTTTACGGCGGATCCTCGTAAGAAAACTAGGCTTACTGGAGGGCGTTTCATCATCATAGCATGTAATTTTGAATGAAAACAGAGGCATTGTTACTTTAAAGACAAGAATGACCAAATTGTATAAACACTTACCCAGTGGAAAGATTAACTAAAAATTACAGAACAATCACTACAGTTACTGAAATATCACAAAGTCACTGACACAAGGTGAAACATAGATGAATTCTTTGCCTTGATGGAGTCCTTGGTTTTTATTTGTTTCCGCACAAAGGATTCACAGATAGATATTCTTTTCTTTAGGGGCTGTTGTACGTGCATTCGTTGCTTGCAGTCATGGATGGTGAGGAACTCGCGGAATTCTTGCTGTTGTTCCCACTTGCCGTAAAAACACATCACTGTTGTAAGATGTGACGGAAACCTTTTCACAAAGCTGCAAAGCGTCCAAATTGTGGATTCCGTGGCACAGTTGAAAGGCTGTGTGGTCAACTGTTCTCCGAATTCACGATATTAGTGGCTGTTTTGACTTTAGTTGTGATGTGGACCCAGGATGGATGGATATCACCAGACTTGTGGGGAGCTTTCCCACACGAACGTTGTTGCAGAGAGGTTCCGAGATCTTGGATTCCACCATGTATCCCGGGCTGTTACGTTTGGGATATCTGTTCTTCAAACACAGGAGTCCATCCGTGGGTCCACAACACTTTATTTGTGATATAACAGTTACCGCATGTGCATAATCACGATTGTGGTAATGGGACAGACATGGCCAGGCAGCATATCAGAGGCGTCAGAGAGCCAACCTGCCTAGCCCCTGTCCGAGGGTCAAGTCCCAAGTAACAGAAAGTATTCTAATTTTACCTCGTTAAATCACTGACCAGCTGCCACGTATCGAATACGATACCTCTCTGGTCAGCCTGCAGCATCCCGCACCTCATCCACCATGTCAAGCTTCAGTGGCCAACCAGCCATTCTCTAACGCTAATTAGGTGCCACTGACCTGCACATGACTCCGTGCTGTTGGCCATAGTAATAATAGCCCAGCTGCTGTTATAATTTGTATTAGCCAGCGCTGTGAATATTTATCTATGTATATATTTAACTCAGGGAATATATAAGACCTATATATATTCCCACATAAAACCTATACTCTGCCAAACTGCCTACGATACTAGGCTGGAATTCTGGAGTTACATTTTGGCTGGACTACAAGTCTATGCATAGTACAATCAGAATTGTGCAACGAACTTGTCTGATTCATGAACAACTTGGATTTCAATTTGCAGATTTCAATCAACCGTAGGATTTGCAAAGCATGTGTACTGTCAAGTAGGCGTCGACATATTTGTGAAAGTGAAGTTTACATAGTTATTTGGGGCACTACAAACTGTCTGCACTCTTGCCTCCTCAAAAAACTCATCTACTAAACTCTTTTATTTCACACTGATTTAAATAGTATGAGAGAGGTGTGTCAGTGTGTGTATATGCACGCATTGGTGCATGCATGCGTGTGTCAGTGTGGTTGAGAACGCCAGGTAACAAGTACCATCTTTTAGCATCTTTGGTGTGACGCCAAACTAAGCTTCACTTTCCGTCCAGATGCTCTCTTCACTAGACCATAGAGACCATCATATTGATGGCATTACCGTAACTTCATTCCTATGAATATCAATAGAAAATTAGAAACTTAACATGGATTAATTTTGTCTTAAAGATGAAATGAAAAACTGTTATGAAAATGTGTTTTACTGATGCGTTTATTAAGGACCAAGAATACTTTTTTGCCTTGATATTGAAATGTATTTTTTGCTTATTTTAAAATATTGTACAGTTACATTCCTTAATGATATTTGTTATTGGGAAGAAAGAAAATGTTGGGCTTTCATTAGATATATGTATATGTTCTTATGGTACCTGTTGTTTTTGTTCAAAGATTTTATGAATGTTTTGCTGTTAGATCTGTCAGTAAAAAATATTATCTGACAACTGAATCTGTTTGTTGTTGTTCCGTTCTTGACTCCCCGGGGTAGTATGTCTCCATTCTGTCATGGACCCATGAAGATCCATGTTAGAATATGTCTTTAGCAACCCATGCTTGCCGTAAAAGGCAACTATGCTTGTCGTAAGAGGCGACTAACGGGATCAGGTGGTCAGGCTCGCTGACTTGGTGGATGCATGTCATTGATCCCAATTGCATGGATCGATGCTCATGATATTAATCACTGAATTGTCTGGTCCAGACTCAATTATTTACAGACCACCTTGATATAGCTGGAATATTGCTGAGAGCGGCGTTAAACAACCAATCAACTATTCTGTCTTGGTGTCCGCTGTGGGTTTCCGGGTTAGAATTGGTCCCGAAGACAGCCTATGGTATGAGGAACAACAATCACCTTGAGGGCTGGCACCTTAAGCTACACCTGGAGGGCTGGCACCTTAAGCTACACCTGGAGGGCTGGCACCTTCAGCTACACCTGGAGGACTGGCACCTTGGGCTACACTTAGAGAGCTGGCACCTTGGGCTACACTTAGAGAGCTGGCACCTTCAGCTACACTTGAAGGCTGGCACCTTCGGCTACACTTGGAGAGCTGGCACCTTGGGCTACACTTAGAGAGCTGGCACCTTCGGCTACACTTGGAGGGCTTGCACCTTCAGCTACACTTGGAGGGCTGGCACCTTCGGCTACACTTGAAGGCTGGCACCTTCGGCTACACTTGAAGGCTGGCACCTTCGGCTACACTTGAAGGCTGGCACCTTCGGCTACACTTGGAGGGCTGGCACCTTCGGCTACACTTGGAGGGCTTGCACCTTCAGCTACACTTGGAGGGCTGGCACCTTCGGCTGGACTTGGAGGGCTTGCACCTTCAGCTACACTTGGAGGGCTGGCACCTTCGGCTGGACTTGGAGGGCTTGCACCTACGGCTACACTTGGAGGGCTCGCACCTACGGCTACACTTGGAGGGCTTGCACCTTCGGCTGGACTTGGAGGGCTGACACCTTCAGCTACACTTGGAGGGCTGGCACCTTCGGCTACACTTGAAGGCTGGCACCTTCGGCTACACTTGGAGGGCTTGCACCTACGGCTACACTTGGAGGGCTGGCACCTTCAGCTACACTTGGAGGGCTGGCACCTTCAGCTACACTTGAAGGCTGGCACCTTCGGCTACACTTGGAGGGCTCGCACCTACGGCTACACTTGGAGGGCTGGCACCTTCGGCTACACCTGGAAGGCTGGCACCTTCAGCTACACTTGGAGGGCTGGCACCTTCAGCTACACTTGAAGGCTGGCACCTTCGGCTACACTTGGAGGGCTCGCACCTACGGCTACACTTGGAGGGTTGGCACCTTCAGCTACACTTGGAGGGCTGGCACCTACGGCTACACTTGGAGGGCTTGCACCTTCGGCTACACTTGGAGGGCTTGCACCTTCGGCTACACTTGGAGGGCTCGCACCTACGGCTACACTTGGAGGGCTTGCACCTTCGGCTGGACTTGGAGGGCTGGCACCTTCAGCTACACTTGGAGGGCTGGCACCTTCAGCTACACTTGAAGGCTGGCACCTTCGGCTACACTTGGAGGGCTTGCACCTACGGCTACACTTGGAGGGCTGGCACCTTCGGCTACACTTGGAGGGCTGGCACCTTCAGCTACACTTGGAGGGCTGGCACCTTCAGCTACACTTGAAGGCTGGCACCTTCGGCTACACTTGGAGGGCTCGCACCTACGGCTACACTTGGAGGGCTGGCACCTTCGGCTACACCTGGAAGGCTGGCACCTTCAGCTACACTTGGAGGGCTGGCACCTTCAGCTACACTTGAAGGCTGGCACCTTCGGCTACACTTGGAGGGCTTGCACCTACGGCTACACCTGGAGGGTTGGCACCTTCAGCTACACCTGGAGGGCTGGCACCTACGGCTACACTTGGAGGGCTTGCACCTTCGGCTACACTTGGAGGGCTGGCACCTACGGCTACACTTGGAGGGCTTGCACCTACGGCTACACTTGGAGGGCTTGCACCTTCAGCTACACCTGGAGGGCTTGCACCTTCAGCTACTCCTGGAGGGCTGGCACCTTCGGCTACACCTGGAGGGCTTGCACCTTCGGCTACACTTGGAGGGCTGGCACCTTCGGCTACACTTGGAGGGCTTGCACCTACGGCTACACTTGAAGGCTGGCACCTTCAGCTACACTTGGAGGGCTGGCACCTTCAGCTACACTTGGAGGGCTTGCACCTACGGCTACACTTGAAGGCTGGCACCTTCAGCTACACTTGGAGGGCTGGCACCTTCGGCTACACTTGGAGGGCTTGCACCTACGGCTACACTTGAAGGCTGGCACCTTCAGCTACACTTGGAGGGCTTGCACCTACAGCTACACTTGAAGGCTGGCACCTTCGGCTACACTTGGAGGGCTTGCACCTTCGGTTACATTTGAAGGCTGGCACCTTCGGCTACACCTGGAGGGCTTGCACCTTCGGTTACATTTGGAGGGCTTGCACCTACGGCTACACTTGGAGGGCTGGCACCTTCAGCTACACTTGGAGGGCTGGCACCTTCAGCTACACTTGGAGGGCTGGCACCTTCAGCTACACTTGGAGGGCTGGCACCTTCGGCTACACTTGGAGGGCTGGCACCTACGGCTACACTTGGAGGGCTGGCACCTTCGGCTACACTTGGAGGGCTTGCACCTTCGGCTACACTTGGAGGGCTTGCACCTACGGCTACACTTGGAGAGCTGGCACCTTCGGCTTCACTTGGAGAGCTGGCACCTTAAGCTACACCTGGAGGGCTGGCACCTTCGGCTACACTTGGAGGGCTGGCACCTTCAGCTACACTTGGAGGGCTGGCACCTTAAGCTACACTTGGAGAGCTTGCACCTTCAGCTACACTTGGAGAGCTGGCACCTTCGGCTACACCTGGAGGGCTTGCACCTTCGGCTACACCTGGAGGACTGGCACCTTCAGCTTCACCTGGAGGGCTGGCACCTTCAGCTACACCTGGAGGACTGGCACCTTCGGCTACATCTGGAGGGCTGGCACCTTCGGCTACACCTGGAGGACTGGCACCTTCGGCTACACCTGGAGGGATGGCACTACACCTGGAGGGCTGGCACCAGCTACACCTGGAGGGCTGGCACCTTCGGCTACACCTGGAGGACTGGCACCTTCGGCTACACCTGGAGGGATGGCACCTTCAGATACACCTGGAGGGATGGCACCTTCAGATACACCTGGAGCGCTTGCACCTTCGGCTACACCTGGAGGACTGGCACCTTCAGCTACACCTGGAGGGCTGGCACCTTCAGCTACACCTGGAGGACTGGCACCTTCAGCTACACCTGGAGGGCTGGCACCTTCGGCTACATCTGGAGGACTGGCACCTTAAGCTACACCTGGAGGACTGGCACCTTCAGCTACACCTGGAGGACTGGCACCTTCAGCTACACCTGGAGGGCTGGCACCTTCGGCTACATCTGGAGGACTGGCACCTTCAGCTACACCTGGAGGGCTGGCACCTTTGGCTACATCTGGAGGACTGGCACCTTAAGCTACACCTGGAGGACTGGCACCTTCAGCTACACCTGGAGGGCTGGCACCTTCAGCTACACCTGGAGGACTGGCACCTTAAGCTACACCTGGAGGACTGGCACCTTCAGCTACACCTGGAGGGCTGGCACCTTCGGCTACACCTGGAGGGCTGGCACCTTCGGCTACACCTGGAGGACTGGCACCTTCAGCTACACCTGGAGGGCTTGCACCTTCGGCTACACCTGGAGGGCTGGCACCTTCGGCTACACCTGGAGGGCTTGCACCTTCGGCTACACCTGGAGGGCTGGCACCTTATTTCCAAGGCCAACCCTAGCCCATACCAGTTTCTACACTTCATTCAGGAAGAGCAGCACATCAGTGAGACTCGGCATGTCCAGTACCAAGTCGGTGGGGGACAACCAGCCAAACAACACAAGTACAAGAACATGGATAACAGACCTCAAGTGCCAAAAGGCAGACCGGAAGTAGGAACCATCTCCCAGATGGTGTATGCTGACCAGGTGTTCAATGAGAAAAAACCAGGACACTGCCTGCCCATACTATACTACTCAAAAGAAGTTAAGGATCACCTGATTCTTTCATATTACAATAGTTAATTTCTCATGCCATGACAGATTAACATTACCAATATGAAATAATCGGGTGATCCTTAACTTCTTTTGAGTAGTATATATTTTCAGAAAACATTGCCTGAGGACCAATTCTTTTATCTTTTAAGGCCTTTCTCATTATACGTGTTCTGACATACAACAAAATTATATAGTAATCAGGATTGGCATAATTTATTCACAACTGTATAACAAAGTGTATTTCTAAAATATACATGAAGGTATGACGTTAAAATTACCACATGAACTTGCAGATATTGCCTGAGGTAATTGCATATACCATATTCGAATTAATAAGGGCCCAGGGCATACTCAAAATTAGAAATAGGGGGCTCAAATTAGAATATTATTTTGGTGAAAAAAACAGAGTTGAAAGTAAATTTTGTGGTTTATGCTGACAGTCTGAAATGTATGACAGATATATTTTTCCTGGATTTTAATTGCCCATAATTAAGGGTGCATATAACACATGGGTGTGCACTCACCAATATTCCAGCTATATGACGGCGTTCTGTAAATAATCATGTCTGGACTAGACAATCCAGTGATTGACATAATGAGCACTGATTCACACAATTGGGATATGATGGTATGCATCAACCAAGTCAGCAAGCCTGAACTCCTGATCCCGTTTGTCGCCTCTTAGGATAATTAGTCACCTTTCATGGCAAGCATGGGTTGCTGAAGACTTAACGTAACCTGGATCTTCATGGATAGTATTCCATGGATGTACCGTATTTGACGTAATAAGCGCCCAGGGCACTCTCAAAATTATAAATAGGGGGCTCTTATTAGAATATTATTTTGGTGAATTGAAAGATAAATTATTTTGGTGACTGCCTGAAATGTTTATGTATGACAGATATATTTTCCCAGAATTTAATTGCCCATAATTAAGGGTGCATATAACACACGAGTGTGTATTATACACAAATAAATAAGTCTTGTGTACATTGATCAATCGAAAGGGGTGCTAATTGGGATTGTTCACTAGCCAATATATTAGCAAATATCGCCGTGGGCGCTTATTTTAGCGGGGCGCTTATTATGTCGAATACGGTATACGTGGTTAGTGGGATTCCACAAATTGAGACGATGACCATAGGGAACTGACCTTGGGGGAGGGGGGCTGGGATTTGTTACGAAATTTGAATTGTTTTCAGCAACAGCTACAGAACCGGATAATTTTTTTGAATATCATAAGCCTGAATTTCTCTAAAGAAAAACCAAATGGAATTTTTGTGGCAGGCAATTTTACTTTTCTTCAACAGTCTGATACATAATTAGTTTTTTCAAGAGTTTTGAGGAACAAGTTTTTGTTGTTGATAAAATCTCCCCCCACCCACCCCAAATTTCAAATAGTCAGTCCCTAGCCGTAAACAGTTGTTAACGTCTTGCAAGTGTTCTCTATCTGACCAAGACAACAAGAGACACTGGCCCTGAACTATGTCCAAGTCACGTTATCAGTTTGACCCATGGCTTGTTTACGATATTGGAACGTAGTCCATCAGTTTGTAACATTCCCTAATTTCACAGTTTATATAATTTCTCACCACACACAATTCCTAAAATAATGCATGTGTCATAATGAAACATATGTAAAGCTGTAAAGAAATATATGCTTCATGAAAAAGATTACCAGAGGATCAAATTTTGTTTTACATGGAAATTTCATTTCAGGTGTCCAGGTGAATATTTTCATAAACCAAACAGCTTGAATTCTCTCTCTCCAGACCACTGACTGGGGAGACAGCCTTTCAAGAATGATGTACAATGTTGTATAATGTTCAACTAAAGACATTATAAATTGCATAATTTTATTCGGACCAAATTGATAAATTCCAAAATTCATGAATCAGTTTGTTATGTTGATTATATTAAATTACATCTTTAGTTGACAATAAGTTATATCTTAACTCTCAGTGAAGAACAATGATATGCAGTCATGTGTATTTCAGATTGAAAATGGTTTTGGTTTTTTTGTGGTATCAAATCCTGCAATATTTGGAGTTACCCCCCTTTGTAAACAAAAGCTATGACATGTGACTAAAGTTCAATGTTCTATTGTCAACAGATCAAGTCTGTGGCAGGGAGCTTTTCGGGTCGTTGTCACTACAATAGGAGATAGCAACAGACACGTGAGCTCGCAGGTTGGTGTATATCAATATGACAATGAAGCTTAATTAGACTGCAAAGATTAAGCTAGCTTTGAATACATTTGTGATTGAAAGAATAATCTGCATAGTAACAGGCTTGACTGTGTTATGTCTGACCAGGGTATAATTTATGATAGGGTATATCTAACACCGATCTTACATGTGGGCTATTCATTTTGTATTGTTCTTCAAAGAGGGATATATATTTTGTACTGATTTTTAATGAGTGGTATATGTTTTGCATTGATTTTTAATGAGGGATATATATTTTGTACTGATTTTCAATGAGAGGTATATGTTTTGTATTGATTTTCAATGAGGGATATATTTTTGTGCTGATTTTCAATGATGGGGTATATGTTTTGTATTGATTTTTGCTGTGAGATGTATAGTCTGTACTGCTCATCAATTTGGGTATAAGTTTAGTTCTTTTATTCTTCAAAGAGGGGTATATGTGTCTTACTGTTCTTCAATGAATAGTATACATATTTGTACTGATCATCAGTTTGAGGTATATATCTCAACTGATATACTGAAAATGGTGTATATTTATACAGTTCTTCAGTAAGGGGTATATATTTTGACTCTGACACTGTATAGTGGGGTATATATTTTGACGATGACACCGTATAGTGGGGTATATATTTTGACTCTGACACTGTATAGTGGGGTATATATTTTGACGATGACACTGTATAGTGGGGTATATATTTTGACGATGACACTGTATAGTGGGGTATATATTTTGACGATGACACTGTATAGTGGGGTATATATTTTGACGATGACACTGTATAGTGGGGTATATATTTTGACGATGACACTGTATAGTGGGGTATATATTTTGACGATGACACTGTATAGAGGGGTATATATTTTGACGATGACACTGTATAGTGGGGTATATATTTTGACGATGACACTGTATAGTGGGGTATATATTTTGACGAAGACACTGTATAGTGGGGTATATATTTTGACGATGACACTGTATAGTGGGGTATATATTTTGACGAAGACACTGTATAGTCGGGTATATATTTTGATGATGACACTCTATAGTGGGGTATATAATTTGACTATGACACTGTATAGTGGGGTATATATTTTGACTATGACACTGTATAGTGGGGTATATATTTTGACTATGACACTGTATAGTCGGGTGAATCTACAAAGTTTCTCATATGAAGCACAGAAATGAGTCACCACAACTGAAATGCAAATATGGACAAATACTTCCTCACATGAAATATTTGTGTTAAATACTGAAAGAGGAACTATGTGTCTTGTTCTCATTCCTGTTGAAGCTTGAGATGACCTCGTGTGGAACTGAGACATTGTCTGTTTTTAGGGTTTCAGTTTTTGAAATGAAGAAGGGGGTCTCTATGATATCAGGGTTTACGTATTAAATGACCACAGTTTCCATCAAATAAAGGACAACATAAAAGATTGGGTTGTTATCTGTAATACAGCTGGAAATACATCTTCCCGAGGCAAGGGAGTTAACTGACTATAAAAGTCCAGTTTCCACCCTTGCCGAACTAGGCTGGAATTCCTGGGCTCAATCGTAGCGCCACCAGTGGTTATTTTGAGTTATGTCCCTTCTAAACCTCTCCTATGTACCAATCCGATTTCATCACTTGCATTTGTTTCAAACAAAATGGTGGCACCCAGTCAAGACGATCTGATCGATAATCAAGATCTATATTGTGATAAAACGGGTCTTACATTGCGAAGTGCATCAGATCATGTGAGCACATGAAAAGTCGACCGAAATCTGTACGACAGTTTACGAACCGGATTTCGATTTCATTGCATAGACTCGTCAGTCCAGCCAAACTGTAACCCCATAATACCAGCCTAGTTCGGCAAGGGTGGAAACTGGACTTTTAAAGTCAGTTAATTTGTTTGCCTCGGGGAGATGGCTGGAATATTGAAGTACTGCTGACTGCAACGAAGAACAAGGAACTAATAAGTCAATCTATATTCCATATCTTCGGGAAAATGTTGTTGTAGGCCTGTATCGTATGTACTTTCTTTTGGATATATGACCATGAAACACCACAGCAACACATCAAAAGAATTTCTACACGTATTATGACTATATTTACAAGATAACTTTGATCCAGAGGATCAACACGGCTCGAAAACATTTGTAGCATACCTATCTATTGATGCTGTCAAAATGCCACACATATTTTACTTTTCATTTCACAGGCCTGCCATCCCTACTGAAAAGCAGCCGGTCTAAGGAATAGATAAAACATAAAAATATTTATTTTTGTTATATGTCCAGCAGGTATTATAGACCCTCTTATACAATACCAACTGTTACATACAAATTCCATGTCCACATCACTATCAGTGATTCAAGATCACACCTGCAGTTTTAACTCCACAGTAAAATGACTTTCATATAAATACATGATTGACATTTATTTTTACTTTTATTTCAACTGACCTTGTGTGGAAAAGCTGGAATAGATCTGTGAAACATTAAAATGAAAACAATGTGGCCTAAAGCACACATATGTAGCCTGAAACTTAGTGAAAGGTGAAACAATTGTAATTTGCATGTGGTACCTTCAGGAGCAGGAATGAGAATCTGACACATTTGAGTTTACCGTATTCGACGTAATAAGCGCCTCGGTCTAATAAGCGCCCACGGCGATGTTTGCTAATGTATTGGCCAGTGAACAATCCCAATTAGCACCCTCTCCGATTGATCAATGTACAGAAGACTTATTTATTCACGTCTAATACGCATTCATGTGTTATATGCACCATTAATTATGGGGAATTAAATTCTGAAAAAATATATCTGTCGTACATTAACATTTCAGGCTGTCAGCATAAACCAAGAAATTCATCTTTGAACTCTGTTTTTTTCACCAAATAATATTTTAATAAGAGCCCCTATTTCTATTACGTCGAATACGGTAATACATATGTAATATAAAAATAGAAAACAGACTTATCATGAAATAAGTAAAATGTTTTTACAACAATGACTTCTGAAACATTTGTTATAATTTTCAAGGAACAAGAGATATTTAGTTGACACAGTTATAGTGGTATACATGATAAATGTTTAAAATTTTAACTGAATGGCATAGCAACTCTTTTGTTGGCACGTCATATCAGTGTGCAAGCTCAGCCTATGTAACCGCTTATAGATGAAAACCAAGCCTCGCTTTCACACAGGTTATAAATAGATTCAATGTTAAAAGCCCCATAGTAATGTAACCTTAGGTTCCGGGTACTTTACCCTTCTACCTATGGTCACTTCTACTTATCAACTACTCCTTGGTTCTAGGGATGATGTAGCTCTCTTTCAAAATCACAAGTCCGATGGTTTGCTCCAGTCCTTTTTATTTATGATAGAGTTAATCATAAATACACACACATGGTCCTCAGATATATTCTTGTTGTTGCCTGATATAAATACAACACATACCTAGATGATGGTTGAAGAGCCTGATGGTTTTTCTGATGAACGTTAACTCTACTTCTTTTCTGACTCGGGATCCCAAAACCTACAGAGAACCGTTCTGTTCAGCTGTATGCTCCCAACTCCCCGCACCACTCTCGGACAACTCACTAAATACTATTCATGATAATTTTTGCTCCTCCCACCGAAATAGTATTTGACGTCATGTGAAATGAGTCCTAACGCTCACCTCCATATGAACCCCAATTTCCGTTCCAATCAGTTTTCTATCAAGCCCTTCTTAACCAAACCTTCAGCTAATTTCCTAACTCATTGGTCAACCGATATACTCATAATAACATACTCATAATTCAACCTCTTTATGACAAAAACCCAACACTCTGTCAAACTGGAAGGCGCCTAAAAGATACTTAATCATGTTAATCAGACATTCCAATCAAGCAGTAGTAGTGAGAACAACCCCTGTCACAGGAAGTGAAAAATCCTGGTTTATAATGAACTTGATCAGTGGAGACATGCAGGTATTGTTAAAATTGAAACCCACAACGATGTGAGTCCATAGCTTTTATATAACCCTGAATCACACTTCTCTATGAGAGTGAACTCCCTAATGCTTAACATACAGTATGTTTACTCCGCATACTGATACGTCAGTTATTCACGCTGTATAAAAGTGCTCATACCTCTCTACACAGTAACTGGGTCAACGTTTCCCGCCTGTCTCCATGACAAAGTTTGTGCCCCTTTGATCGCTGAGCCTGACCAACACAAACATGTTCAATGTATGAATTTACAATTAGGAATGTCTTATAAGATATTATCATAATGATATGGTTTCTTTTAAAAATGTGTTTACATCTATCTAACAATTACTCATATGATTAGTGTTAAATTCTTCCTTTGAACTCCTTGTCCGACTGACACAAACATGTTTAGTGTAATAATTTGCAGTTGGGAATGTTTTAAAAATTATTCATAATTACTTATCTATTTTGAATGTACACATATCATTAAACATTGGAAGATAGAGATAAAGTTTCTTTTAAAAGTTTGTAACATCTTTCCAACTATTACTCATCCCAAAGTAGACACAATTTATGGCTAACAACTTCTTTAATACTGTAAGAAGCAACGTTTCAGTATAGATCCTTATACCTTTGTCAAGCAAGTCTTGCTTGACAACGGTATAAGGATCTATAAAGAAACTTCTAAGTAATGCCTATCAAGCTATTTATTTCTCATCCCCACGTAACTTTCTCAAACCAAAAACAATTGGGAGCATGGCACATGGCACTGTGCACTGATTAATCCATATCAAAATAAATTATGCTTACGGTAAGTTTCAAGTTTGCGGTGATGTTTGTATGCATGTTTAATCTTGTTTTTGTAGATTAGAAGACTGAGAAGTCCCCCGCAGTTCAGGACGAGGACGAGGATGAGGACCATACTTACGCTGGCTGCAGTTGCCGCCTGTGTCCTGACAGGTGCTCAAGGTGACAGGGATGACTTGTACAGGAACACCTCATTAACACAGGACCTCCTGACAGACTCGCACACTTCAATATTAGCAGGGTGCAGACAGTAGATCATAGTGCCAAAGGTCCCCTGTCCGCATCAAACCAAAAGATGTTAAATGTTGTTGTTACCCTGCCTGGTTCTCGTGAACCATTAAGGAGATAAGACAGGACTGGTCAGATCGGAGTCAGTATACTGTGTCTGAGTGGGGTATCCATGTTAGACTGTGGCATGGTATCTGGGTCGGCTTGTACTAGAAAGCCGGCCAATATATCTGGAACAGTAAAAGCAGCCACACATTGCTATGCAAGTACCATCTTCTCATGTCTTTTGATGTGATGCACACAGCCAGGTGATTACACCAAATGCTGCATCCAATAGACTGTGGAGGTGGTCGTGTTCACCTTGTGGGGGAGTGGTCAACCACTTGACACTACCTAATGGGTTGAGAAAGACATACAGGGAAAGCACCACTTTCAGATATTACCGTAATCGATGTAATTACTCCCTGGTGAGTGAGTGAGTATGGTTTTATGCTGCTTCTATCAATGTTCCAGCAATATCACAGCAGGGGACAGCAGAAATAGGCTTCACACATTGTACCCATGTGGAAACCTAACTGGGTCCTCGGCATGGCGAGCAAATGCTTCAACTACCTGGCTCTCCCACAGCCCAGTTACAAAGTAACCAAGTTACAGAGCTCCAGATAAGCTGCTTATCTGCATAAAATACGCATCAGGAATGCAGAAATATGCAGTAAAATAAAATCCAAGCGTATCAAATACGCAAAGAACATTACAGATAAGCTACAAAAATAAAACTTGAGCGTATCATCAAAATATTGTGAAGGAACCCTGCGTATTCGATTAGCAAATCAGCAACTTATTTTGAAATTATAAACGGGCATTCCGTCAACCTTGCCAAACATCATGATCATTTGCCATAACACTTTCTTGTGAAAGCATCGTGGTACTTTTGAGTCCTAAAAAACCTCTGGAACCCACACGACACCAGTTTGCAGGGACTAGATGAATAGTGTTTTTAAATATTTAACTTAAATACCCACATGTGTAAAAACTAGTGGGGAACAGAAATTTGAATACCCAGGTAGAATTACTGATACCCAATGATTTTAAAATGCATGGGTAAAATACCAACAACACCAAAAGCTTATCTGGAGCTCTGAGTTCTAGTCTTGGTTGAACCATGGATGGTCATCAGGGGCTTATATCCACTCCATGCATGTCATCTTGAAATCAAACTCCATTTTCCTCACCTCACCTGGAGCCAATGAATTGAGTTCATGCTAGCAGGTCATATGCTGATGGCAGTAGAAGAGAGTGGCTGGCCAGATATTGTTTGGTAATTTTACTGAACAGGCTAGCTGCTGTCATTCTTCAGTCTGTAGAAATGATTAATTTTTATTGAATACCGATTTTCTTTTAGATATCCCCGGCATTGTAGGGGAAAAAATAGTCTGCCTTTTTCTATTAGACAATTGTTAACAGAATATAGTTTATTTATTTAGGAAAAATAATTGAGCTCCTAAACATTAAAAAAGATGCTCAAAATAAAAGATTCTGGCCCTGCTGCCACCCCTGAAAATCAAATAGTTGCTCCCTTGATAGACAACATCAGTGAATTGAGTTTAAAATGTGTGATCCTGATTAATATCTACCTCCATTTGTCAGTTGGACCAAAGTATTTTTCTTATGCTGATTGAACATGGACTCTCCATTCACAGATGCTGGCGGCTCACCAAGTATTTCAAGGCAGTACTCATTTAGTGCTTACCAATCAATGGGAGGTAACTCTAAACAACAAACCAGGGGAGATAACTCTACATTCAATGTTGTGTGTTACTTTGATATGAATCAGGAACCATTCACAACTCCACTTCCTCCAGCAATGAATGTGTCTCTCTGTTCACACATCATCTTTATGATAACAACCATCGAAAATGCACAAATGACACCTCGAAATGTATCGGATGCAGAGACCTACTACTCAAAAATTGCGACCATGAAGAAACTCAAACCATCCTTGAAAGTGTTGCTTTGCAATGGAGGCAACTTCAGCCAGGTTTTGAATACTGAAGAAAATAGGACAAGGTAAGACTCCATCTTGAAGATTCCAGATCACACTTAAGTCCAAAAGCATCTAAATATAGTAACCTCCTCATCGCTGCTTACATAAGAAAGTACTACATTCCTGACAACCAAACATTGTCAAAACACAAGCTATGAACTTCCATTGAATCTCAACAGAAACAATGCAACACAATTACAACATTGCTCAACAATAAATTACACTGACATATAACATTGTATCTCATAATTTTTATTGACACGTAAGCAATGTGCAGCTTTTTGATTCATAGTGGGGTATAAGGGATATATTCTCCTACTCTGAAATTTATTTTCCTCCCTGGCAGGATACATACTATTTTATCAAGATCATGTGAACCAATCAGATATGAACATTCTGACATGGAGATAAGATGAATAGTTTTGTAATCATATTGTCCCTGTGTCCAGGTTTGCCAGGAGCACAGTTCCCTGGATGAGGAAGTATGGATTCGATGGACTGGACATGGACTGGGAATTTCCCACATTCGGCCACCCTCCTGCACGGAGACGTAATCTCACCCTGGTAGTGAAGGTCAGTCAATTTGAGCATGGTTGAGGGGTCTTTGGATATAGTTTCTGAGGTTTTTGTTTTAGACAGTCAACTATTCAAAATATAAAAGTAAATTCTCGGAAAGGAGGAACTAAACTCCCATCCAAGCGGATGATTTATTTACTTCATCAAAACCTGAGGACAAACGCGAAAGCGTTAGATATGGTGAAACACACATATACTTGAAGAGAGCCGATGTGCCGATGGCCGACTGTAGACGATGAAACAAAGGAGAGATTAGATGATGAAACAAAGGAGAGATGACGCTTATGCCCATCCCAGTCATGGCGGAGAATGCAGACCTGGGGATGATTTAGTTACAGGGGTGATTGAGTAGTAGTTAGCAGTAATAAGCCTATGGTTTGGATACTCACGATAAAGCCATTCAGTAATTTAATTTTAAATGCAATTTTTTTCGAGTATTTTCAGAAACAGGTTTAAGTATGAATACCAATTTGCACTCAGTGCTCTCCTTCCTGATGAATTTGAACATTTTATTTTCTTACAGACTATAAGAGAGATGTTTGACGCGGACGAGGCGCAGAATGGCGGCAGTCATCTCTTGCTGACCATGGCCGTCAGTGCTGGGGAGGGAATGATCAGCTCCTGTTACGAGGTGGCCGAACTAGCCAAGTATGTATTGTTACGAGTGAGTGAGTGAGGTTTTAGTTTTAGTAACTTTCCAGCAATATCATTGCTGGGGACGTCAGAATTGGGCTTTACACATTGTGCCCATGTTGGTAACTGAACCCAGGCTTTAGTGTGACAAGCAAGGGCTTTCACCATTTGACCACCCCATCGCCCACTTGTTGCCAGTAAGCAGTATTGGACACTAGCACTGCTCCATTGGCCCAGTCTGGGGGGTGCCTGGGTTTGTGTGTCGAGATTAGATATGTTTTCAGCTGCAGTTACAAACCCAGATATTGTATCTGGAACAAAAACACCTTGCAACAA
The DNA here is from genome assembly GCF_022045235.1 of Haliotis cracherodii. NCBI lineage: Eukaryota > Metazoa > Mollusca > Gastropoda > Lepetellida > Haliotidae > Haliotis > Haliotis cracherodii. The sequence continues at coordinate 8,996,732 of NW_027266272.1, forward strand.
TATCATTTTGTGGCAGGCAATATTGTTTTCAAGAATATGAAATAGTCAGTACCTAAATAAGTTGAAAGTTGCCTGTTGAAGGTTGGATCTGTTTCAGAACTTTGATGGTTCAGTCTGTTTAGGAATCTTAGTTTATGGTTCAGTCTGTTTAGGAATCTTAGTTGATAGTTCAGTCTGTTCAGGAATCTTAGTTGATAGTTCAGTCTGTTTAGGAATCTTAGTTGATGGTTCAGTCTGTTTAGGAATCTTAGTTGATAGTTCAGTCGGTTTAGGAATCTTAGTTGATGGTTCAGTCGGTTTAGGAATCTTAGTTGATGGTTCAGTCGGTTTAGGAATCATAGTTGATAGTTAAGTCTGTTTAGGAATCTTAGTTGATGGTTCAGTCTGTTTAGGAATCTTAGTTGATGGTTCAGTCTGTTTAGGAATCTTAGTTGATGGTTCAGTCTGTTTAGGAATCTTAGTTGAAGTCTGTTCTCTGCCCTGATTCAGTGGTGTGTGTGTCATGCAATGTTTGTTTGCTGCTAGGTACGTGGACTTTGTGAACGTGATGACCTATGACATGCATCTGTACCTGGAGGTATTCCCGTTTACTGGCCTCAACAGCCCCCTCTACCCCGGGGACGATGTGCTGGACAAGACCATCTTCAAAAACAGATACTTTGTACGTTTGAACCCGTGAGGACCTGAGTTAAAATAGGCCCCCAGAACTAATTGTCTTGAGCGGCGATCATAAGGCCTGATAAAAAAGAAACACTTTTCTTGCAAGAAAGGCACAACTAAAGTCAGAGAATAAGATTTCTCTAAATGCCTATCAAAGAAGATTTCTCTTCTTCCTCCAGTGATACGGAATGATAAAAACTGACATTCTCTGTATCTCAAGGCTAAAACAATCTGTTCCAAAATGAAATAATGAAAGATTTATGATGTTCATGTCCCGATGGGATTTTAATATTTCTCACATTGGGGACTAGAGAGAACTCTTTTCAAGAAAAATATTCATGCTGTGTGAAAAATCAACAAAATGATTTTTGACAAATATTGGCAGGTTCATAATTCTTTCAACCATGTTTTAAAGCCGACAGATCGTGACACAAACTGACTTGTCTTTTCCAGTAGTGATTATGATAAAACTAATGATAAAACAATGATGTGATGCTCTTTAGGTTTGGTCGCCCAATGAATGGGTGCGGCAGGGGATGAAGAAGAGTCAGGTGATGACAGGAATTCCCACGTACGCTCACTCATACACGCTGCTCGATGAAAAGTCACATGGAATCTACTCTTTGGCTAAAGGGGTCGGACGTATGGGGGACTTCCCTGGCTATGATACCGTAAGTATGTAGGGGTCTGTTGGGATGTTGCCTAGAGGTGAACAAAAACACTGACCTCCTTTTGGCCTTTAATGCGTTTTGTTTGCATGGCAAAGTTTCTTTTTACAGTTCTTAATAATTTCAGTGTTATTCTCATCATGATGGTGTTAATGGTTACACACAGATTAGGTCAGTGGGTCAGCCCTGTGATCAAAGCGTTGAAGGTCACATTGAAGGTCACATTCAACTTTCCACATGGGTACATTGTGAAGTCTATTTCTGTTGCCTACGCCATGATGCTGCTGGAATATTGCTAAAAGCAGCATGAGATCCTTGAAGATCCAGGGTAGAATAGGTCTTCAGCAACTGCAAAAGGCAACTATGCTTGCAGGGTTAATTCTAGGGTGGGGCCTTGAAACTTTTAGCCCCTAAACTTGAAAAAAGGTCCACATTTTCAAAGACAATGGGGCATTTTAGCATTATGCTGTATGGGCAAGTGTGTATGTACCTCTTGAATATTTATAACTTTCAGATAAAAGGCCCATGTCAGAAAATTCCTGGAATGAGCCCTGTTCTTGTCTTAAGAGGCAACTAACGGGATCGGGTGGTCAGGCTCGCTGACTTGGTTGATGCAAGTCATAGTATCCCAATTGCATGGATCGATGCTCATGTTATCAATCACTGGATTGTCTGGTCCAAACTTGATTATTTACAGACTGATGTCATATAGCTGGAATATTGCTGAGTGCAGTGTTAAACAAACAAACAAACAAACAAACAAACTAAAAGCAGCATGAAACCTTACTTACCATAGGCAGTCCGACTGGGGGTCCAGGGGGTCTGGATCCCCCCTCCCCTTTAGAAAACCAAATGTATGTTGTTGGCTGTAAAAGTATCTGAGAGAGGATTTTGATATTTTGGACCCCTCCCTTTTAAGAATGTTGGATCCACCCTTGCTCACTCACTTCATCTACACACAGATACATCAACTGATGTGTTCTTACATTTCAGACATGTGAGCTGGCTAAGAACAACAGTACAACGGTAGTGTGGGATGACAAGAGTAAGGTCCCCTACCTGTACCAGGGAGACTTGTGGATCTCCTACGACAACGTTCGCAGCGTCACACTCAAGGTAAACATCATCATGGCCATGTAGCGATCTGTGTCACAACTTGGAACATGTTAAACTTGCCCTGATGAGACTTCCAACCAGGCCAGGGCGGTCGGGTAGCACAGTGGTTAAAGCGTTCGCTCATCAGGCTGAAGACCCGGGTTCAATTCCCGACATTGGTACAATGTGTGAAGCCCATTTCTGGTGTCCCCCGCCGTGATGTTGCTGGAATATTGCATAAAGCGGCGTAAAACCACTCACTCACTCCAACCAGGACACGCACACATGCACAGAGGTATTTATCTCCTAAATGATATATATCTCCCAAGTGGTATATATCTCCTAACTGGTAATATTTCAAACTGGTATATATTTCCCAAGTGGTATTTATCTCCTAACTGGTAATATTTCAAACTGGTATATATCTCCCAAGTGGTATATATCTCCTAACTGGTAATATTTCAAACTGGTATATATCTCAGAAGAGGTATATCTGCCCACTGATATTTAGCTCCCAAATGGTTATATTTCCTAACTGCTAATACCTCCAACTGGTATATATACTGATGGAAATGAATAAGGGAACACCTAGTTTTAGACACAGTAAAATGAAATGTTATCATGGGTTTCCAGCCTTGTCTACCAAATACAGGTTGGAAACAATGCACACAAGCACATTTCAACATTTAATTCTGACATGTTGAATTTGTATGCTTGCTATTTAAAATGTACTGACAGTAAAGTTTATGTTCCTATATTTTTCGTTTTCGTTTCCATCAGTATATCTCCCTAGTGGTTTATATCTCTTCCCTGGTATTTATACCTTTACAGGTATTATCACCTAGCTCGTATTCTCCTCTAACACTGGGTGACATCTCCCCTGACCTTGTCTTCCAGGCCCAGTATCTGCTGCAGCAGGGGTTTGGAGGAGCCATGGTCTTCATGCTCAACGCCGACGACTACAAGGGATCGTGTGATGGGAAAACAAAATGGCCGCTGTTTAAAGCGATCAATGCTGCAGTGTCGGATTATAAGACTTCTAAAAATGTAGAGGTTGAATATGATGTTAGAGAATATGTTGAGATTGATGTTAATGTTTAATTTTTATTCGATCTTTGATTCGATTTGTAGTCGATCAGAATATGTTTTGTAAATTTGTTTTGTATGCTAAGAAAATAAATCCAAATGTGCAGCATGTATTGCTGTACCCAGTACATCAAAAGGAACTCTCTCCTACTGACTACTAACACCAAATCTCTGAAAGAGGGGCTTATCTGTTATTGGATTTGTATGAGTGAGTGAGTGTGTTAGGTTCAACACTGGTTAGAACAGTATTTCAGTTATGTTAGGGTTCATACAGTATTTCGTTAATAACAGTTTTTTGTAAGAAGAGTGAGTGAGTGTGTTGGGTGTAACACCGCTTTGAACAGTATTCCAGTTATATCACGGCGTGTCAGCTTGATGTGGGGGGAAAGCCCGAAGTGATGCAGGTCTCAGATGTTTACCACTTTGTTGAAAACCATGAGCGCGGGTATGGTGCTGACACACTTAGAAACATAATCAGGTAGCATCGGGATTCGAACAGACAATCATGGGTTCCTGGCATGCCCAAGGTACGCAATCCAGTACAGTGAGGTGTCTTAGATGACTGGGCCACCGGTGGCCCCAGTAAAGGAAAAGTAGGTTACTGGAATATTGACTGGTACTTCCATAGCGTTTGTTGGAAAAGCTCCTCTTCATACATTTGATGCACATTCCGAAATGTTTGTTGTTTCATCTACGGTCATGATTATATATTTTTACTTATCAATTGCTCTTTTCTTTACCACATTCAAACAGGAGAATTTCATTGAATCAAATATTTCCATGACAATAGTTTATGCTCCCAAAATACAAAAAGGGAAAAGACCTGATATACCTATTGTATGCTGCATTTTATGTATGAACAAATACAGTACTACCGGTAATATTGTGTTATTTACAGTAAACAGTGGGTACAAATATTGTGTTATCTACCACCAACAGTGGGTACAAATATTGTGTTATCTACCATCAGCAATGGGTACAAATATTGTGTTATCTACCACCAACAGTGGGTACAAATATTGTGTTATCTACCATCAGCAATGGGTACAAATATTGTGTTATCTACCACCAACAATGGGCACAAATATTGTGTGTGTTATCTACCAACAGTAGGTAAAAATATTGTGTTATCTACCTCCAAAAGTGGGTACAAATATTGTGTTATCCACCACCAACAGTGGGTTCAAATATTGTGTGTTTTATCTACCAACAGTGGGTACAAATATTGTGTGTTTTATCTACCAACAGTGGGTACAAATATTGTGTTATCTTCCACCAACAGTGGGTACAAATATTGTGTTATCTACCACCAACAGTTGGTACAAATATTGTGTTATCTACCACCAACAGTGTTATCAGGGACAGACTTTACAAATACTGAGTTAATGAACCACTAACACACATACGAAACAATTGTGTCAGTCTTGATTAGGATGCAAATCCTCTACCATAGGCCACAACCTCATATAACCATATACTCGCACAGCTATTTGTGCTACTTTCAGATGAACACTATATTTTTTCACTCTATCTTTTTAAATAAAAAATACCCTTAATAATTTTGTGCTTATTCTTGTTTTCTTTACATTCCTTTACGTCAGAAACATCACAGTCTTAACATTGCCCCCATTGGGATTCCGGGTTAGAAAGAGCCCTCAGCAACCTATGCTGGTAGTAAGAGGCAACCAATTGGATGGGTGGTCAGACTCGATGACTTGGTTCATTGCGTGTCCTCGAACCCCAAAGGGCGTGGATTGTTGCTCACAATGTGTCACTGAAGTGTCTCGTCCAGACTCGATTATATAGAGACTAATGTCATATAGCTGGAACATTGCTAGGTGTGGCATTAAATTACAAACAATTGATATTACTTGGTGTCAGCCTTGCTTGACAAGGGTATAAGTATCTATACTCAAACGTCTTTAAAGTGAATAAATATGTTGTTGAACATAAATTGTGTCTACTTTACATGGTTGCAGCCAATTCTCGAATTAGGAATAAATGTGGTTGATAGCATGAGTAACAAGCCACGTCATTGGGGTATAATGTCACACAATCAGCCAGGTTATTGTTACCAGGTGATCTCAATTTCAGAGAGGTAGTATGTAGTCTCAGACAAAGCCAGTTTGATTCAAGTGACATTTATTTGTCTGCTACCTCCCACTTTGTGAAGTGTAACAATGGAACAGTTATACCACTACCCTATTTAGAGCGTAAGTGAGTGAGTTAGGTTTAACGGCACTTTGAACAGTATTCCAGGTATATCATGTACACCTGTCAGCTTAATGTGGGAGGAAAGCAGGTGATGCAGGTCTCAAGACGTTTACCACTTCGGTGAAACCCACGAACGCTTGTATGGTGCTGACAAACCGAGAAACATAATTGGGGCGAACCGGGATTTGAACCCACAATCATAGGTTTCTGGTGTGCCCAAGGGACGCAACTCTGCACAGCGACTCGCGGTCCCAAGACTACTGGGCCACTCGTGCCCCCTATTTAGAGAGAAACAAGTCCTTATTTCACACATGGCACTAATTACAACACTTGACCCAACAAGGGGTGACTGAAAAGTTCTGAGTCTAACTATGATGGACTTCTAATATTTGTTTTTTCAACATAATTCCCTCGGAGACCCAAGCACTTCTGACAACGATCCTCGGATGCCTGGCAGTGTAAATAGTCCTCCACATCAGAAATAACGTCATCGTTTGCATAATTCTTGCCAGACAGTTCTTGCTTCAAGTTTAGGAAGAAGGTGGAAATCCGACGGTGCCAAATGTGGTGAATACGGAGGTTGTTCAACAAGTTGAAAGCCCCAGTCATGCATTACAGCCATAGCTTACCATGACGACAATAGACATGTACACAGGTGCTTGTCCTGCTTGGACAACACATCTTTAGTGAGTTGTCCACGAGTTTTAGCCCTGCTTCTCTTACACAGTTGCCTCTGCAGATCAGAATAATATTGGCCATTAATGGTCTGACCTTTTCAGAGGCTGGCCACGATGAGGATCCCTTTGGAATCCCAGAAAAACCCAAGCCATAGTCTTGGCAGCTGATGGAACAGACTTTGCCTTCATCTCCGGAGACACGAGATGTTCCACTGAATTGACTGATTATGTTCAAACGCAGCCTGAAAGTATGGGAAGAATTGTCCTTAATACGGGAAACTTGTTAAGTGTGCACTACACATCCATCGTAGTTTGGTAACGTTTCAGCCACCGCCCTAACACAGCAAACGGGCACCTGTCTGTGGAGCCGTCACCCTCATGGGGATATTGATGGTTGTAGGTAAATTCGTAACCAAACCAATTCGTACCACTCCCAACTCGTAGACAAAACTCACGGTGTATTCGTTGACAAAGCAAATACAATTGAGAAAAAGAACTGAACAATGATTTATTAGTGATGACATATAAGTATTGAATTATTACGTGGCAAATATATTTCAAATCCTAAATTTTAATTGGTAATAAATATCTGTTGCCTTATGACCTGGTGTGATGTGATATGCAAGTTCTACCAGTCATCCTTTATAGAAACAATTGCGGAAACTCTAATTAGTATCCTTCTCAGCTTGGATCTATGGGTAATCCCATAACCCACTCTCATACCAATTATCCTTCTCGGCTTCGATGTACTTACCTGATGTTGTTTGTTGTTGGTTTTTTTATAATAGTAGTTTTGTTTGTTTGTTTGTTTGCTGTTTAACGCTGCACTCAGCAATATTCCAGCTATATGGCGGAGGTCTGTAAATAATCAAGTATGAACCAGACAATGCAGTGATTGATATTATGAGCATCGATCTATGCAATTGGGAAACGATGACATGCAACAACCAAGTCAGCGAGCATGACCTACCAATCCTGTTAGTCGCCTCAAGCATAGGTTGACCCGGATCTCCGCGGGTCCTATAATAGTAGTAACAAAGTATCCTGCAAATCCAACCAAAACAAAATTATAATAAAGAAATTAGTAACTATTACCGTTCAATTCCAATACATTAAAAGTCTCCACGAATTCACAGTTTCCCGATATTGATCATACTCAGGGGAGGGTTTTTTTCAATGGAGACTATATAATATTTTAGTTTCAGCTGCAAAACCAAATATTTTTGTTATATTTAAAACTATGAGCCAAATTAAAAAATATAATCTACTTTTTTTTTTGTGGTAGACAATTCCTTCTTCTTGCAACAGTCTGATTAATTATTGTTTTCAAGCATTTTCTGTGACAATTTGTTTCTTTTAATAAAACCCCAGCCAGGGATTATATTTTTGTAAATAAATCAAGACAGCGCATGCTGGCGGAAGTTTTACCATTTGTACTGTGGAGTGTTTTAAAAAGAGTGTGATAAAATAGAAATGTATAGGAAGTCGAATCGTTTTGCTCCCATAAAATAGTTGGACCAAAAAGGTTAAACCCCGTCACTTTGACGAGATGCCGTTTTTGTTAATTTTTGTCATGTACATTCCCAATTTAAACCAAATTCAGCGATATCACAACAAGTCAATTTACCAGTAATCAGCTGGTAATGTAAATACGCTGTTCTCATTTTAACGCCCTATTAATAAACTATTCTTTCTGGTTCTGATCGAAACAATGTTAGCGTGGTGTGCACATATGTACTAACATTAGAGTTATCTCCCTTAGTAAACAAATCCACATGTCTTCTGGAGTTGCACTTCAGTTCTGTTTAGCTGCAGATGGCAATGACTTCATCGATACATTCACGAATGACGTAACTCGTCGTCAGGTGACCAACGCAGATGGCAGCATCTCCAGAGAAGTCAGAAAAGGGATGTAAGATATTGATAATCGAAGCTTTTTATGGCGGATCTCACAAGCAGTTAGTTGATCTGTTGTTTGACAAACTGACGGGGTGTGTTCGATACACTTTGCCAGCCAAGAAGTGGCACTGGAGAGCCAGGACGTCTGCCCTCTATTTCAGTCAAAGGGTGCCACAGTGTGCAGAGTTTCGGTACGTTACTTACGATTTCCAGTGTTAGAAATCAAATATTTACGTCATTTCGCTAAATTAAGCTGATTCCGATGTTGTAAAGTCCCTTTAGTATATAGCCACTTCTCAATTCAATTCTGTGGATATGCTACCTGTTGTGTCACTAGTTATTAGTATTACCAAACAATGTGAATTTTATGTCTGTTTTATAACTATTGTTATTACACTGACCAATTATATTTCGAGTTACATATGGCCCTTAATGAAATTGCAGGTAAGAATGGGTCGACCTACACTGTATGCTGGTCATAATTAAGAGACTACTAAATGGATCCGATGGTATGACTCCATGATGTGGTTGATTGCATGTCATTGTTCGCTGAAAGGGTGATTCTTTGCTCATAATATCAATCACTGGTTTGTCTGGTCCAGATTCAATTATTTAGAGGCTGTCATCACATAACAGGTATGTTGCTGAGTGCATGCAAGGTTAAACAAAAAATACATTCACAAGGTGAACAATCATTACATGAAATGGTTGGTGTAAGAAGTCAAGAGGGATTAAATATTGTTTTTGATTTTGATAAATAACATTCATTAATTTCTCCTATCCATACAGAGTATTATTCACCAGCTCAGTCCTGAATTTGGCAGAGTTATCTGCCCTTAGACCTGACCTTGGGCGACTTAGAAAGGTCCTGTACTTCCATGAGAACCAGCTGGTCTACCCCGTCCGGAAACAGCAGAACAGGGACTTCCAGTATGGATATAATCAAATATTGTCAAGGTTCGTTCACTCTGTAGTATGCTATATCTTCATCTAACAACTTTAGGAAGGGTTCAGAGGTCTAATTTTATGGGCTTTTAGAATCAAACACTCTTCTACTTTGAGTAAACTTTAAAAGTAAAAACACATAAAATTACCTTATTTAAATCAGAAATCAGATTCCTGTTGCCAATGCAATTACAACACAGAATTGTGTCCTTTTGTTGTGCTAGGATTGGCTGTTTGTAGTTTTCAAATATCATCTTCACCTTGGTTATGATCCTTGATTTGCCAGGACCATACCACCGTACTCAAACCAGTAAGTTCACCAAACCAGCAGTGTGAATCTGCAGTCACTGTTGGCTTTCATTCCACATTTATTTGATCAGACGCTCTAATTTATGATTAAAATATGTCTTCCACAGGAGTAATCACTTGGGTGAGATTACCCAATATCACTACAATGAAATTACATAACAATGTTTTGACCATTACGACTCCATCTGATACCATGTAATCACAATCAAATGACATCACGGATCTCTCTGCTATTGCATCTTCCCGAGGCAAGTGAGTTAACTGACTTTAAAAGTCCAGTTTCCACCCTTGCCGAACTAGGCTGGTATTATGGAGTTATATTTTGGCTGGATTAACAAGTCAATGTATAGTCAAATCAACATCATGTAGCAAAATCGAAATCTGTCTGAAAACTGTCATGCAGATTTCGGTCTGATGCAGGATTTGCAAATGATGTGCACCGCCAACTCGGCGTCAGCAGATGTTTTCCAAAGCTTTTCATGTTTTTAATCAAGGTGCTCATGTGAATTGATGAACTTTGAGATGTAAGACCCATTTTATTACAATATAGATCTTGATTATTGATCACATCGTCTTGACTGGGCACCGCCATTTTGTTTGAAGCAAATGCAAGTGATACATGAGGTGGAATCTGATTGGTCAATAGGAGAGGCAAGAAGGGACACAACTCGTAAAAAAAAACACTGGTAGCGCTACGATCTAGCCCAGAAATTCCGTTTTAGTTAGGCAAGGGTGGAAACTGGACTTTTATAGTCAGTTTATCTCGGGAAGATGCTGCCATTGAAGCTGGTTAGCTGTACTTTTTCACACTCAGGACACTGTTTAGGTAAATACCTGTATGTTGTAATATGACTGAAACAATTTACAAAGCAGCATTAAACCCAGTTTACTCTTTAGGCTGATGCTAAATTACTATTCATATGAGCATTTGACAAAACTCACTCAGAACATTTAAGCTGTTTATCTTATTTTGTTCTTATGCAGCCTGGTCGCAGACATTGTTCTATTCAACTCCACATACAACAGAGATTCCTTTCTGGATAACATATCATCCTTCCTCAAGCTGATGCCAGACCACAGACCCAAGGGTCTAGCAGAACAGATCAGACCAAAATGTCAGGTTCTGTACTTTCCCCTGGCCTTCATGTGCCCAGGTTATGGTAGGACACAGAACACAGATGCCTCATTGATGAAGGGAACACCTCACAGCGCTGACCCTCACACAGAAACAGACAGTCGTTATAGTTACCCTCAGACAGAGGCAGACCGCCCATATACTGATCCTCACACAGAAACAGACAGTCGTTATAGTTACCCTCAGACAGAAGCAGAGAGGCCACATGGTGATCCTCACACAGAAACAGACAGCCGTTATAGTGACCCTCACACAGAAACAGACAGCCCATATAGTGACCCTCAGACAGAAGTGAATCCAATTCCACCAAGACAGGGGGGACCTGATGTGCCAAATGTTGACCCTATGTCGGTGAATGATGACAAAGGAATGTGTAAACCTGCACTGGAACTGTGTAGTGACTCACAGCAGAGCATCCAAGGTAAAACAGGCAGTGATGTTTGTGATGCAGTGAAGATGCATGGCGACCTGGAGATACGCGGCGACCTGGTGATGCATGGCAACCAGGAGATACGTGGTGACCAGGAGATACGTGGCGACCAGGAGATATGTGGCGACCAGGAGATACGTGGCGACCAGGAGATACGTGGTGACCAGGAGATACGTGGCGACCAGGAGAAACTTGGCGACCAGGAGATGCATAAAGCAACTGAAGCTGGTGATGGACTGTGTTGTGTGTCAAAGAGCTCTTTCAGTGTTAGAGGACAGACATTGCAGATAAAGAGTCAGTGTGGTACCGGTGACAGGCCACTTCATATTGTGTGGGCACACAGATGGTGAGTCAGTGTGGTACAGGTGACAGGCCACTTCATATTGTGTGGGCACACAGATGGTGAGTCAGTGTGGTACAGGTGACAGGCCACTTCATATTGTGTGGGCACACAGATGGTGAGTCAGTGTGGTACAAGTGACAGGCCACTTCATATTGTGTGGGCACACAGATGGTGAGTCAGTGTGGTACAAGTGACAGGCCACTTCATATTGTGTGGGCACACAGATGGTGAGTCAGTGTGGTACAGGTGACAGGCCACTTCATATTGTGTGGGCACACAGATGGTGAGTCAGTGTGGTACAAGTGACAGGCCACTTCATATTGTGTGGGCACACAGATGGTGAGTCAGTGTAGTACAGGTGACAGGCCACTTCATATTGTGTGGGCACACAGATGGTGAGTCAGTGTGGTACAGATGACAGGCCACTTCATATTGTGTGGGCACACAGATGGTGAGTCAGTGTGGTGCTGGTGACAGGCCACTTCATATTGTGTGGGCACACAGATGGTGAGTCAGTGTGGTACAGGTGACAGGCCACTTCATATTGTGTGGGCACACAGATGGTGAGTCAGTGTGGTGCCTGGACAGGCCACTTCATATTGTGTGGGCACACAGATGGTGAGTCAGTGTAGTACCGGTGACAGGCCACTTCATATTGTGTGGGCACACAGATGGTGAGTCAGTGTGATGCTGGTGACAGGCTACTTCATATTGTGTGGGCACACAGATGGTGAGTCAGTGTAGTACAGGTGACAGGCCACTTCATATTGTGTGGGCACACAGATGGTGAGTCAGTGTGGTACAAGTGACAGGCCACTTCATATTGTGTGGGCACACAGATGGTGAGTCAGTGTGGTACAGGTGACAGGCCACTTCATATTGTGTGGGCACACAGATGGTGAGTCAGTGTAGTACCGGTGACAGGCCACTTCATATTGTGTGGGCACACAGATGGTGAGTCAGTGTGATGCCGGTGACAGGCCACTTCATATTGTGTGGGCACACAGATGGTGAGTCAGTGTGGTACAGGTGACAGGCCACTTCATATTGTGTGGGCACACAGATGGTGAGTCAGTGTGGTACACTGGACAGGCCACTTCATATTGTGTGGGCACACAGATGGTGAGTCAGTGTGGTACAGGTGACAGGCCACTTCATATTGTGTGGGCACACAGATGGTGAGTCAGTGTGGTACAAGTGACAGGCCACTTCATATTGTGTGGGCACACAGATGGTGAGTCAGTGTGGTACAGGTGACAGGCCACTTCATATTGTGTGGGCACACAGATGGTGAGTCAGTGTGGTACAAGTGACAGGCCACTTCATATTGTGTGGGCACACAGATGGTGAGTCAGTGTGGTACAGGTGACAGGCCACTTCATATTGTGTGGGCACACAGATGGTGAGTCAGTGTGGTACAAGTGACAGGCCACTTCATATTGTGTGGGCACACAGATGGTGAGTCAGTGTAGTACAGGTGACAGGCCACTTCATATTGTGTGGGCACACAGATGGTGAGTCAGTGTGGCACAGGTGACAGGCCACTTCATATTGTGTGGGCACACAGATGGTGAGTCAGTGTGGCACAGGTGACAGGCCACTTCATATTGTGTGGGCACACAGATGGTTAGTCAGTGTAGTACAGGTGACAGGCCACTTCATATTGTGTGGGCACACAGATGGTGAGTCAGTGTAGTACCGGTGACAGGCCACTTCATATTGTGTGGGCACACAGATGGTGAGTCAGTGTGATGCCGGTGACAGGCCACTTCATATTGTGTGGGCACACAGATGGTGAGTCAGTGTAGTACCGGTGACAGGCCACTTCATATTGTGTGGGCACACAGATGGTGAGTCAGTGTAGTACCGGTGACAGGCCACTTCATATAGTGTGGGCACACAGATGTTGAGTCAGTGTTGTACCAGTGACAGGCCACTTCATATTGTGTGGGCACACAGATGGTGAGTCAGTGTGGTACCGGTGACAGGCCACTTCATATAGTGTGGGCACACAGATGGTGAGTCAGTGTTGTACTGGTGACAGGCCACTTCATATTGTGTGGGCACACAGATGGTGAGTCAGTGTTGTACCGGTGACAGGCCACTTCATATTGTGTGGGCACACAGATGGTGAGTCAGTGTAGTACCGGTGACAGGCCACTTCATATAGTGTGGGCACACAGATGGTGAGTCAGTGTAGTACCGGTGACAGGCCACTTCATATAGTGTGGGCACACAGATGGTGAGTCAGTGTGGTACAGGTGACAGGCTACTTCATATTGTGTGGGCACACAGATGGTGAGTCAGTGTGTTGCAGGTGACAGGCCACTTCATATTGTGTGGGCAGAACCATCTCTGTAAGAAAATATTGCGAATATACAGATTTCCTTCCTTGTTGAAAAAGCTGTGAGACAAACAAATATGCTGGTCCATCGGACCTATAGTAGTGCAATAACCTCATCTCACTTCACCTCATCTCACTTCACTTCACCTCACCTCACCTCACCTCACTTCACCTCACCTCATCTCACTTCACCTCATCTCACTTCACCTCACCTCATCTCACTTCACCTCACCTCATCTCACTTCACCTCACCTCACCTAATCTCACTTCACCTCACCTCATCTCACTTCACCTCATCTCACTTCACCTCACCTCACCTAATCTCACTTCACCTCACCTCATCTCACTTCACCTCACCTCACTTCACCTCATCTCACCTCACCTCACTTCACCTCACCTCACTTCACCTCACCTCACTTCAACTCACCTCACCTCACTTCACCTCATCTCACTTCACCTCACCTCACCTCACCTAATCTCACTTCACCTCACCTCATCTCACTTCACCTCATCTCACTTCACCTCACCTCACCTAATCTCACTTCACTTCAACTCACTTCACCTCACCTCATCTCAATTCAATTCACTTCACCTCATCTCACCTCACCTCACCTAATCTCACTTCACCTCACCTCACCTCACCTCACCTCATCTCATCTCACTTCACCTCACCTCACCTCACCTCACCATCTCACTTCACTTCACCTCATCTCACTTCACTTCACCTCACCTCATCTCATCTCACTTCACCTCACCTCACCTCACCTCACCTCACCTGTACATGGTATATGGAGAGAGTGAGTGAGTGAGTCCGGGGATGTTTGTTTGCAGGGAACATGATAAAGATCCAGACACATTCTTCCAAGCACTGTTCCGTCTCCATGACGAAGGATATCGGTTCCAGGTTTCGGTGATGGGAGAGACGTATACAGATGTACCAGGTAAGTGCGTCTGTTGTGGGTTGCAGTGATTATTCCTTCTCCATGACAACAGACATCACTTCAGGCATCTCGGATGCGGAAGATGTATCAGGTATGTGTGTACGTTGTGTGCAGTCTGCAGTGTGCCCAAAACCTTCAGTGTAGGTTCTAACACCCTTATCAAGCAAGTGATATCTTGCTTCATAACGGTGTTAGATGGTGTCGCTATGATTGTATTTAAGAAGTTGTTCATCCATATATCTTATCCTTACTTAACTTGCATAAACGTTCATTCAACAGAGTTTTATTCCATCTTCCAGTCTGATGGGGCTGGGTGTTGTAACAGTGAATTTTGGATAATAACGTCTTTTTTCTTTCGTACGTTTCTGGGTTACTTCTTGCTTCTTCATCAAGAAGTGAATACTGGTTGAGGGCATTAAGTAAATATATGTAATATGATATGTTTACACAAGGTATGATTAATCGTTACTGTACCAAGATAACAACATAACGAGGCAGTTAATTGGATTAATAGAAGAGAAGTCAGTTAAGTACAATGGAAACAGAACAGAACAGCACTTTGTTTCTTTGGGCTGAGGTACAAACAGTATTTCACATTGCAGAGGACAGAGGTTAATCAGATTTTTTGGCAATTTTCATTATACAGTGTAATGTCATGAAGTGTCACCTTTGTTTTATTTGGAGTTTCATTTGAAACTATTTCAATCTGCAGAAATCTTTTCTGAAGCAAAGTTCAAGTTAGGTGATCACATCATCACATGGGGTTACCAGGGCAACAAGAGGGACTACTACTCCACCCTACAGTCAGCTGATGTTGCCGTGTCAACCGCCCTGCATGAATTCTTTGGTGTTGCTATGTACGTATTTCTCTTCAAGTGAAGAGGGGTATAAAAGTTAAAGATGAATTCTTGAGTGGGTGTGTCTATAATAAACAGCATAAAACAAGAAACATTACAATAATTCACATGAAAAGCAAGTGTCTTTCACTTTCATGACAAGTAACACAACTACCAAATAAAACAAATTCTGGATGATTTGCATGAAGCGATTTGGTCCCTGTTACCCAAAGAAACATTAACCCACTGAGGCCCCATGCCCCCTCAGAAAGATGAACCCATTGAGGCTCCATGCCCCCTAGAAACATGAACCCACTGAGGCCCCATGTCCCCAGGAAACATGAACCCACTGGAGCCCCATGTCCCCAGGAAACATGAACCCACTGAAGCCCCATGTCCCCAGGAAACATGAACCCACTGAAGCCCCATGTCCCCAGGAAACATGAACCCACTGGAGCCCCATGTCCCCAGGAAACATGAACCCACTGAAGCCCCATGTCCCCGAGAAACATGAACCCACTGAGGCCCCATGTCCCCAGGATACATGAACCCACTGAAGCCCCATGCCCCCTAGAAACATGAACCCACTAAGGACCCATGCCCCCTGGAAACATGAACCCACTGAGGCCCAATGCCCCCAGGAAACATGAACCCACTGGAACCCCATGCCCCCTAGAAACATGAACCCACTGAGGCCCTGAGGAGAGCTTCAACGAATGAGATTCAAATATGTGAAAACACTTTTAGTTTTCAGTGTGGCAAAGATACTAGTGTACTGGTGGTGTACTGGTAGTGTATCGATGGTGTACTGGTGGTGTACTGGTGGTGTACTGGTGGTGTACTGATGGTGTACTGTGGTGTACTGATGGTGTACTGGTGGTGTATCGATGGTGTACTGGTGGTGTACTGGTGGTGTATTGTTGGGGAATTGATGGTGAACTGGTGGTGTACTGATGGTGTACTGGTGGTGTATCGATGGTGTACCGGTGGTGTACTGATGGTGTACTGGTGGTGTACTGGTGGTGTACTGATGGTGTACTGGTGGTGTATCGATGGTGTACTGGTGGTGTATTGTTGGAGAAATGATGGTGAACTGGTGGTGTACTGGTGGTGTACTGATGGTGTACTGGTGGTGTATCGATGGTGTACTGGTGGTGTATTGATGGTGTACTGGTGGTGTATTGATGGTGTACTGGTGGTGTACTGGTGGTGTACTGGTGGTGTATTGATGGTGTACTGGTGGTGTACTGGTGGTGAACTGGTGGTGTACTGATGGTGTACTGGTGGTGTACTGGTGGTGTACTGATGGTGTACTGATGGTGTATTGATGGTGTACTGGTGGTGTACTGGTGGTGAACTGGTGGTGTACTGGTGGTGTATTGATGGTGTACTGGTGGTGTATTGATGGTGTATTGATGGTGTACTGGTGGTGCATTGATGGTGTACTGGTGGTGTATTGATGGTGTACTGGTGGTGTATTGATGGTGTACTGATGGTGTACTGGTGGTGTACTGATGGTGTACTGGTGGTGTATTGATGGTGTACTGGTGGTGAACTGGTGGTGTACTGATGGTGTACTGGTGGTGTACTGGTGGTGTATTGATGGTGTACTGATGGTGTATTGATGGTGTACTGGTGGTGTACTGGTGGTGAACTGGTGGTGTACTGGTGGTGAACTGGTGGTGTACTGGTGGTGAACTGGTGGTGTACTGGTGGTGTATTGATGGTGTACTGGTGGTGTACTGGTGGTGCATTGAGGGTGTACTGGTGGTGTATTGATGGTGTATTGATGGTGTACTGGTGGTGTATTGATGGTGTACTGGTGGTGTATTGATGGTGTACTGGTGGTGTATTGATGGTGTACTGGTGGTGTATTGATCATGTACTGGTGGTGTATTGATGGTGTATTGGTGGTGTATTGGTGGTGTACTGGTGGTGTACTGATGGTGTACTGGTTGTGTACTGGTGGTGTATTGATGGTGTACTGGTGGTGTACTGTTGGTGTACTGGTGGTGTACTGGTGGCGTCTGATGTTGCAGGCTGGAGGCTGTACACTGTGGCTGCTATCCTCTGTGTCCTGACAACTTGGTGTATCCAGAAATATTCCCAGGTAGGACTGTTATCATGAACTTCTGCCATTAGTCGTCCGTCGGTCCATCCATCCACATAATTAAGTCCTCCAATTAAGAGCAAGGTCCAATCTTCGGATTGTCGGTCTGGTCCAGATAATCCAGCGATTGATACTATGAGCAATGAGCCACGCAATTTGGATATGATGACATGCAGTAGACCAAGTTTCTGAGTATGACCACCCAATCTATTTGGTCGCCTCTTATGACCAGCATAGGTTGCCATTGGTACCAATTCTAACTCTAATCCCCACAGGGAACACTTTTCAAAGCAGCACACGTGTGTATTTCGTGTTAGAATATGTCCTCAGCAACCCATACTCTGATGGAGTGCATCATTGTTCACAATATCAATCACTGAATTGTCTGGTCAAGACTTGATTATTAACAGGCCACTGTTATATAACTAGAATATTACAGATTGGGACATTAAACAACAAACAATCATTAACATTCAGCAGCAATTGTTACTTGATACAATTATTTAAACCTTTCCCACAATAATAAGCATTATCAGCATCAGCAAGGGAGATCACTCTAACATGACTGTTCTGTGTTTCAGCCCAGTGTCTTTACAGAACC
This sequence comes from Haliotis cracherodii, assembly GCF_022045235.1. Taxonomy (NCBI): domain Eukaryota; kingdom Metazoa; phylum Mollusca; class Gastropoda; order Lepetellida; family Haliotidae; genus Haliotis; species Haliotis cracherodii. The sequence continues at coordinate 9,015,025 of NW_027266272.1, forward strand.
CCAACACAGTTGTACAAGAGACTTCGGGAATATTGCCGAAAACCTCACCTTGCCCGAACTCAGAGACCACAGGTATCCCCAGTACAAATCTGTATTATATTTTAAAAGGGGACCAAATATATATTTTGCAATGTGTATGTGTTAATTTCTTGGGGACACCACGTGTTTTGAGGCTTGTGTTTCGGAGCCTTGAAGATCCGGGGTAGACCAGGTCTTCAGCAACCCATGCTTGCCGTAAAGGGTGACTATGCTTGTCGTAAGAGGCGACTAACGGGATCGGGTGTTCATGTTCGCAGACATGGTTGATGCACGTCATTGTATCCCAATTGCGTAGATTGATGCTCATGTATAAATCACTAGTTTGTCTGGCCCAGACTCAATTATACCTTGTCATCTGTCATCGGATGAGTATTTTTTTTTAGGGTTGTATGTACTGTACACTAGGTGTTGTGACACCACTTTAAAGACCTGTAAACACTGTTGGTCCATAGGCTCAATACACCTGGTCGAGATGCGATCTCAGCACCTGGCACTTGAGATTGTCCGCTGGCACTTGAGATTTGAGATTGTCCCATTCTAGCCGGGACGCGTGAAGATTTCGGGGTAGAATAGGTCTTCAGCAACCCATGCTTGCCGTAAAAGGTGACAATGCTTGTCGTAAAAGGCGACTAACGGGATCGGGTGGTCAGGCTCGTTGACTTGGTTGATGCATGTCATCGATCCCAATTGCGTGGATCGATGATCATGATATCAATCACTGGATTGTCTGGTCCAGACTTGATTATTTACAGACCGCCATCATATAGCTGGAATATTGCTGAGTCGGGCGTTAAACAACAAACCAACCAACCAACCCATTCTAGCTGGATGACCTAATCGCATGGTCTCGATTGGTTCCCAACAACCTATGCACTGGTGACATGGCATGTTCTCGTTCGCCCACGACATGGATCGTTGCTCACAATATAGATCACTGGATTGTTTAGTCCAAGTTTGAATATTTACAGGCAGTAACATTGCTGATTTTCTTCATTAAACAACAAACACACCTAATTAAAGGGAGACATGGTATTACGACCTCCAGAGAGACATAAGCCCACTTGCCATTATATTCCTCACAAGATTCATTCAGTCAATTATTTTATGGCATAATCACTGCCTTTACCTTTTTCAGATTGACCTCAACAGATTTAGATGGGAAACACTACAAGAAAAGTTTGAACAAGTTTTGTATGTTGACTAGAAAATAAACGTGAAGTGATATGTTTGTGTTTGTGTGTTTTAACACACATTCTCATTCCCTCATCTGTGGCATGGCTGACGTCATCATTGCTGAAACTGATCCTTCTTTGGTTTGTCTGATCCCGACAGGTCCTCGATAGTGTGCTGGTGTGTTGTGTGTGCTTGGTGATAGATGTGAAGATTCCGCTCACTCACTCACTCACTCACCCACTCACTCACTCAAAGCGCTGATAACATAACATCAGATTCAATACATGCGCATAACAGATAATAGCGCTGGTGAAGACGTCCCTCAAATTCGGCCTTTCAAACAGCACAGCCTTGGGAGAGTCAGTGTGTACACCCTCATCACTCTGCTTATCTTATTAAAGCTTGGCAATAAACTCAACTCACTCACTCATTATATTGTGTACATGTGGTAGAAAAGTGTAAATTTATGAAAAACAGTATAACTTAAAACAAATAAACGACCAACAAACGAAACTTAAAGTTGTCTCGATGTATTTGCTTCATCTAGAGCACGATCGTTTGGTAAATGCAAACCTTCTTTTCCAAGAAGCTCAGCTGTATCTGCCTGTGCCCTCTCTGGTTGTTGTTGCTCTCCCGAAGTAAGCTTATCTGCTTAATACACAAACAACGAAATATTTCTGTTGAAGCTATAGTACTCCACTCTCGGGGTTTGGCCTGTGCAAACAAGGGACATAACTCTGTTCGGATAAACATTTAAGGGAGCATATTACAGCAGCCTCACTTAATTTCGAGGCCTGTCGTATGGTCCCTGAACCATATTATTCTCCCCTTCATCCATCCTTTACTGAAGCAAGTCTAGATTTTCAGATTATCCCATCTCACTGAGGCTCCTTTTCAATTTAAATTGAGTTGTTTGTTTCTGTCAAAAGTAAAATATGTTCAGCGACTGAGAGTTAGTCTATCAATTCCCAAGTATAGCCTAAACCATAGCCTTGCTCCCAGGCTGTACTGAAAGATAAGTCCATGGATGTGTAGTAATTCTATTCTCCTAATAGGAAAGTCTAGATAAGTAGACAGTAAAAGGACGACAGTCTCCTATTTGGACAACTTAATCTTATTACTTATAGAATAGGGACATTAGGATTTAAACTAATAATTATTGCCTTAGAGACTTGTGCAGGTCTTGCCAAACCTGTCCGACTGGTTTTGACATAAACTGTATATCAAAACTCTACCTGGCCTTATTTTATTTCATTTTTTACATATCAGTGTTGATTTTATTTATCCTTTAAGTCAATGGTGAAAAATGTATTTTATATGCGATCTTTGCCATTAGAGTTTTGTTATTTTGTTGTTTAACGCTGTACTCAGCAACATTCCAGCTATATGGCGGCGGTCTGTAAATAATCGAGTCTGGACCAGACAACCCAGGGATTTATATCATGAGCATCGATCCACGCAATTGGAATACGATGACATGCATCGAGCGAGCCTGACCATCCGATCCCGTAAGTCCCCTCTTTCGACAAGCATACTCGCCTTTAGCGGTAAGTATGGGTTGTTAAAGACCTATTCTAACCCGGATCTTCACGGGTTCCTTGCAGTTAGATTACGATGACAAAATATAATGTGGGAATATCAAATACGGGTTATACAGAAATGTCTAAACTGATTGTATTCATTCTTTCAATTAATATGTGAAGCCCATTTCTGGTGTCCCCCGCCGTGATATTGCTGGAATATTGCTAAAAGCGGCGTAAAACCATACTCACTCACTCACTCACTCTTTCAATTAATGAAGTGGACACAATGAAGGATATTTTAACACAATAGTCTCCACAGTATCCCTGGGTTCCCCAAGCCTTATTTTAATATTTAGGCCTTTACTTGAATGTCGCTGTGGAGAGTTGCGTCCCTTTAGTGCGCCAGGAACCTATAAATGTGAGTTCGAATCCCAGTTCGGCCCGATTATGTTCCTAGGTTCGTCAGGACCATACCCGTGCTCGTTGGTTTCACCAACGTGGTAAACGTCGGAGAGCTGTATCGCTTCGTGCTTTCCTCCCACGTTAAGCTCATACCCTGTGTTATAACTGGAATACTCTTTGACCCTCTGGCATCTCGGGGCTTAAAGCCGCACCAAACACAATTCACCCACTCACTCACTCACTCACCCACCCACTCACTCACTCACTCACTCACTCACTCACTCACGCACGCACGCACGCACGCACGCACTCACTCACTCACTCACTCGTGGCGTGGATCGTTGCTCATATTATCAATCACAGGTTTACCTGGTCCGGAATTAACCTGTTGTACATGTCGTGATATATCTAGAATATTGGTGCTTGCAGCCTTAAATAGCATGCACTAAACTACACGTGTAAGATGATACCCGAGAAAAAAACTCACATCCATTTGGCTTCTGATGCATGAAGGGCGGTCGGATAGCCGAGTGGTTCAAGCGTTCGCTCGTCACGCCGAAGACCCGGGTTCGATTCCCGACATGGGTACAATGTATGGAGCCGATTTCTGGTTTCCCCAGCCGTGATGTTGCTGGAATATTGCTAAAAGCGGCGTAAAGCCAAACTCACTCACTCATTCTGATGCATGTCGTTTTATATGTTAGATCGTATAGATTGCACATCACATTTCTATCAATCTTAAAGTTACATAAGGGCGATGTAACCTATTTAGGTTAAATAGTGAACATACAGTCTGATTGGTCCCTTCCGATTATCTCATATCTCGTTGGCCCGAACACAACGCCAGAACATGTAATGTGTCTAACTCTCCACATGCACGATTGGTAGATTGCTTCGGGCGAGTGGGCGAGTCCTGAGCATGTATTAAACTTGTCCATGGGCAAATCCTGCCGTAGCCTCTCCCACAGTCCATGAAACAAACTAATCCGAATACTACCAACAAGTCTACAATATTGTAGCAAGCTTAGATTTGTTCAGAAACTGAAGAAAAAATCTGGCTCCCTTTATTATATATTTAAAGACGATTTAGCACACACACACACACACACACACACACACACACACACACACACACAATCTTTTCATTTCAGATATTTGATATTAGTCAAGTCCTGTTGAAACGTATCTAATCCCCTATTGTAACACATGAACCAATTACACATTACCGCCGTCATTTAACTGGAATATTGCTGAGCGCGGCGCTAAAAAACAAGAAACAAACAAAATACACATTATCGTAGTCTCTTGTAAACATAAACTGTATGTAGAAAACTCATCTATACCTTCTTCTACTGTACAAGGGAATTTGTAAAAATTAAACAAAAAAGTCTGAATAAATTTTACAAACAAATATTTTTTTTACGAATACTAACAGTTCATATTCTTTTCCAAACAAATGACATGCAGTTTTCGTTTCATTTTTCAGTTTAGTTTAGAGGGAAGTGCAACAACGTAACAACACAATGTCATGCGTTATTACAATGATGTACGCATGTTGTGTGGTCAGTCAATGGTGACGTTCATATTTACCTATATATAGTTTTATGTGCAATGGAGTGGAACATAGAAATTACGAAATAAGAACACGTATACACGTCCTTTTCCCTTGCATTCGGAATACTTCGCTTATGCTTTTATGTTTATTGCGTATGTCATGTATGTTTTGTGTTATCGTTAATTTGTAACGAGATAAGCAAGGTCAAGTATGAAAGTTTCGATTGCCACAGGTGCCCTTCCGTCTGCGCACGCGCAGGAAAGTCCGCCATATTGTGACAAAATAAGGTTCCTCGTTTGGAAATCTAAACATCCCTTCCGGGTATAAGCTCATCGTGTTCCTGATAGTAAACGGCACCATGGAATCACTGTGGCACATCCCAGTCGAAACTATGTCATAACTGTCACGGGAGGATATTTTTTACAAGGTATAGTTCGTGTAAACCTGTCCCGTTGAGGTGGCAAGTCTCTCATTTGTACACCATCAGATCCTTGGGATACTCCCCATTTCGTGATATTACAAACATCGTGTGTATGAATTATTGAATTATTAATATTGACATTTATAACCTATATCAACGCAGTATCTGACAAGTGAAAATGCTGTATACTTGTATGATGCTGGTGAAAATATAGCTTTATTGCGAAACGTCAATATGAATCACTTCAATGTTGAAATGTGTCAGAACTCAATGACAGTCATAACAATCAACGTCTGACAGTCGCGGACCATGTTCTGACGTTCGTGTGTTCCTTGTATAGGTAGTGACAGCAAAATAGTCTTTGCAGATGTGCATTTTGTTGATATAAATCATAACTCTGTTTATATTTGTAAATATAGCCTGTATAGTATTATGCTAACCAGTTATCTAACTCTAGGCGTACTAAATCTATATGAAGCCGTTCCACTCTTTTGATAACTATGTAAGATGCAAATGTTCATGGAATGTGGTCCATTAAGTTCATTTCCATGGTCTGTATATGGTCAATCAGACAATAATTAAGAAAATGTATTGTTTCACAGAATCTAGCATGGCTGGTAACTATATTTGCATGATCTGTCAACAACTCCACCACATATCATTTATGATCATAATTATGTTGTATAATGAATGCATTGAGGTGTGCACATATATTATCATCCGATGTGCGTGTGTGAACTTTGATATTTGACTGGACATGCTGGCAGTTGAGTACATGATTCATATTTCTTGGATGCAGATAAGTGCATAGATACGATGGTTGTCATCTTCACCTCTCAGTGAACTATTCACAGTTACCGTATTCGACGTAATAAGTGCCCAGGGCGCTCTCAAAATTAGAAATAGGGGGTTCTTATTAGAACATCATTTTGGTCGAAAAAACCCAGTTGAAACATACATTTCGTGGTTTATGCTGACAGCCTGAAATGTTTATGTACGACAGATATATTTTTCCAGAATTTAATAGCCCATAATTAACGGTGCATATAACACACGAGTACGTATTATACGCGAATAAATAAGTCTTGTGTACGTTGATCAATCGGAAGAGGTGCTCATTGGGATTGTTCACTAGCCAATATATTAGCAAATATTGCTGTGGGCGCTTATTAGAATGGGGCTCTTATTACGTCGAATACAGTATTCGTAATTATGTAAATGGTACTGCATACAAGGACGCCAACTTAATTTCTGGAGTATTTTCTCCAATGATATATGTAGTCAAATGAAATTATCAAATGAGTTGTAATGGCAGTATCTGAGTTGCTATTTTTGCATAAAAGCAGTTGTGTTATAATTGTAATTGCGTCCACTGAAATGGCAATGCAATGTGAAGTATTATGAATGGTATCAACAAAGACTTTCGCTGTTTATATACTGGTTGTCAGGGGGGTCAGAAAAACACTGGTGACATGTCTCAAAAGTCAGTATCATATTGGCCCTAGCATGTTCACTCCATTCTCGGGTTTACGGGTGTCCCAGTCATCTAAGATGCCACAATTTCGCTGTGCACAGTTGCCTTATGTGTCTAGGTTTGTCAGCACCATACCCGTGCTCGTGGCTTTCACCAGTGTGGTTAACGTCTGAGACCTGCATCACTTCGGACTTTACTTAAGCTGACACGTTATGATATAAGTTTAACTGGAATACTGTTCAAAGCAGCATTGAAATAAACTCACTCACTCACCGACTCCATTCACTGATTATTTAATTACATCATATGATTAATTTAATTTTGGAGAAATGCCTTGGGTAATTCCATCGTAGGTAACTCCCCAACAGTTGCCATGGCAATACAAGTACACTCATGAGGTAAAGATTATCTGCAGCTAATTCAATGACAAACCCACCTGAAAAAGATAAGGATTTTTTTCTTTTCAATCCTGATAATGTTATTTAAACTACTGACCAGGAAAACTGCATATATTCTGATTGTCAACTATGGCATGCTTGTACACAGTAAAATATAAAAAATATTGTATGTGCATTTTACAACTTTACTTCGATCGGGATTTTTCAATTTGGGGATTTCCTTGAAATTTGACACTCTTCCAATGTCACCCATTATCATGGTTATCAGGACATTTGCATCACACCTGATACCAGTTTATTTTAGTGGGAATATGAATTGTGCATGGATATGAATGCACCTGGTCACTGATTTATTAGACATTCATATAGAAACTCATGAAATCAGAAATAATTGAACTTATGCAACATGCTAAATTATGTGTGAATTTTGTCGCAGTGACTATCATGACTTCCACAATTGTAGTTCGCATAGTATCATTGCATGGGTCAACATGACTCATATAAATTTAGAGGTGAGAGGCCGTTATGTAGAATGGATATCTTCTATCAAGGAAATTGTTAAATGAACTAGGTTTTGGGTATGTATGGCAAAGTCAAAACATAGAATATCCTTATCCATTTATTTAAATGTTCACTCAAAGACTGAAGGATACGTATATTCAGAAATGGAATGAGATACTTCTATTATCACCAAAATATAAATACTATATATAATGTTCAAGTCCCAATTTAAAACTGATGAATATCTTTGGAAATCACTTCTCCCTAAAGTTAGAAAATCCTTTTCATGAATTATAAATAAGATGTTTTTCTCTTAGCCTTCAGAATTGAGAGTATGTTAACTTGCCACACATACAAAATTGAAAATAATATAATTTTTTTCTTTCTGTCCAGAATTAGGACATTTGCGTAGTGACACTTGTGTACTTATATGTACAGAACACCAAATATATATAATAAATTTCTCAAATTGATGTCTACTGAAAATATTAATGTACTAAAACATGTTTATGGCATATGCGTGTCATTCAATGAATTATTGAAATACTCTTTTTATAGAAAAGTGTACATGTCACTATCCATACAAACTGTACTATAGGCCTGAGACCTTCAATATTTTTTCGTAAAGATTGATTCATTATAAAACAAATTTGAATGCCATAGTAAACTCTTTTAATTGTAAAAGGGCACATGACAAGTTTCATATAATTGATTCAACAGGCTTGTTTTGACCAGATTAGTGATTCCACATATATTTCATAAACTCAATAATATTGCATGTATTGTTATGTGGCAAGTCCAAATGAATTACTTGATTGATAGAACTGTAACCTCACCTCTCTTAATTACACTGTTAAGACCATTCAATTATATGGATCTGCAAATTGCGGTTATGTAATGGCTAGGCCAAGTAGCAGCTAACGAGTGTAAGTGTACTGCCAGTAGGGATGTTTATTGCAAGTATTACACCTGTAGATAGACACATCCAGGTGTGGAGTCAACACCTGTCTTCATGGAGGTTTGTTTTGGCTTATGAGCAGGATTAACTTTGTACCCCTTCAAATGCAAAGTGGGTGTATCCAGGTGACGTGTAAAAAAATGCAAGGTGGGTGTATCCAGGTGACGTGTAAAAAAATGTGAGGTGGGTGTATCCAGGTGATGTGTAAAAAAATGCAAGGTGGGTGTATCCAGGTGACGTGTAAAAAAATGCAAGGTGGGTGTATCCAGGTGACGTGTAAAAAAATGCAAGGTGGGTGTATCCAGGTGACGTGTAAAAAAATGCAAGGTGGGTGTATCCAGGTGACGTGTAAAAAAATGCGAGGTGGGTGTATCCAGGTGATGTGTAAAAAAATGCAAGGTGGGTGTATCCAGGTGACGTGTAAAAAAATGCAAGGTGGGTGTATCCAGGTGATGTGTAAAAAAATGCAAGGTGGGTGTATCCAGGTGATGTGTAAAAAATGCAAGGTGGGTGTATCCAGGTGATGTACTAAGCACTGGTAGAATTTCAACTTTTTAGGAGTGGGGGGTTATGTTATCACAATACAGGTAAGTTAAGTGTTTCAGAAAACAATTGCAAGATAATCACGGCAATGATTGACAGAGCTACAGATAAGCAGCGTATTTGTGTAAAATACCCCCCCCCCCCCCAAAAAAAAAAGAAGGTATTCAAAAACCCAATTACTTTCAATTAACTTGCCTACAGAAATGCATGCATTAAATGAAAAACTCAAATGTATAAAAACAGATCGCGTAAATTCCCAATGAAGCTTTTTTTAGGTGCATACAAAGGAGCTAGTTTCCGAAACACAATTACAAGCTAACAAAGCTGATTTACTTTCCGGGTCAAGCCTATTTATTTAGAACAGTTATATACATCTGAAACATTATTATATATTTTTTTAAATCGCAAAATGTTCACTAATTTGGGGAAATACTCAATAGATTGATGAATAGATGAGTGAAAACATATTGGTTACCCAATGAAAAATGTAATAACCCAATTAAAATATAAACCCTAGAGAAAAAACTCAATTACTCAAAAAGGTATCTGGAGCTCTGATTTGAGTCCATGTTTTTCTTCAAATTGTACATAATTATTATATTCCTGTGTTCAACAGCATCCCTTCTGGAATCCTTACTTTAGTTAGGATGTTAGGTATACTTTACTCAATGATTGTTTATTATCATGACAACTGAAGATAAGTCAGACTGACATTGACAAGAGATTGATTGAACATGATTTGATGATGATTTGCACATAAAGAAATTTGGCAAAATATGTAGCGAGCCCTGAGAACATTTTTTTGTAAAAGCTTAACAATATTTTTTGTTACCGGTATATATGTTAAAATCAAAACTAGGTAATTTTCAGAAACATTTACTCATCCTGTTTGATGTCATTGCTGACACTAAGTGACAGGAAGGCAGAATCTATTTCGAACACTGCCAAGTGGTTCATTACAAATTTTCCCCCAAAATGTCCTTAAAGTATTATTCAAATTTTCTAGAGATACACAGATGTCATCAAAAGTTGACAGTCATAATGTCCAAATCTTATTTATCTCAAGCACAGTCTCTGTCTTAGGTCAGAGAGATGCGGGTGAGAATTGTGATTAAAACTGTATTGTGGTTGTGACATGATATATTTACTATATTGCAGATATATAGGATACATACTAGAAACAGGATGTATAGGTCTATATCCTCTACCACAGTCATACTTGTTATACACCATGCAAGGAAACAGCTTGCTCGCTAATAATTCCCTGATGTGCAGGACGCCAGGTGTCCTCACGACACCACTAGGCTCAGCAGTTGACCTTGCAGACACTAGGAGTGAGTGATAGTGTTCACAACTAAACATGAAAACCATGTATTACTTGTCATTGTCTCACATACAACATTATTTACAGGGTCCTAGATTCCAATGCTGTAGGAGGAGGCACTGGTGGCCCAGTCGTCGCGATTTAATGTGCAGAGTTGCGTCACTTGGGCACACCGGAAACCTATGATTGTGGGTTAGAAACCTGATTATGTTTCTAGGTTTGTCAGCACCATACCCATGCTTGTGGGTTTCACCGAATTGGTAAACGTCTGAGACCTGCATCACATTGGGCTTTCCTCCCACATTAAGCTGACACACAGTGATATAACTGGAATACTGTTACAAGCAGCGTTAAACCCAACTCACTCACTCATCAATGCTATAGGAGCAAACCTCAAGGACCCCAGGGCCCAAGACCCCTTAATTTCCAACACTGGTGATCAATATTTTGTGGCATCAGCAGTTTGTCATCTACATAGCGACCATAACACTCAATAGGATTTACTCGTTTATTCTGTAAAACTATCGCTCATTTAAGTACATTAGTGTTGAAATTATTGTTTTGGAGAAGATATTTGTAATAACGTGATGCATATTATTTTGTTACAGTAACACGTGAATAATAGAACCAGAGTTTAATATATATATTTCTGTTATGTTTAATTGACATAATTAAATGTTTAATATTTCTTGAAATTGTATAATAATAATGATAGTCTGAAGATCAAGGTAGCTGTCGAAGGATGTAAGAAAGAGCAGAGAAGTATCAAAATTCCCAAACAAAGTGCCCATGGCAGGTTAATTGGGGAAAAGAATGTTTTTGTTCTTCAAAATTGAGATATTAGAAGAAAAAAAAAGTTCTTATTTCCTTAAACTAAGAGGTATAACAACAATGTATTTTAACCTTGCATAAGAGCAGAGCTAAATATTAAGGCTTCTTCGTCTTTGTTAAGGATGTTATCAGTGAAATACAAGTATTCCTTACAAAGCCATAGACTTTAACACCATGAATTCAGAAATTTGCAATGCCAATATTTGGAATTTGTACTGATATTTGCTTGGCTGTTGATCAGCCTCTGGGCATGTCTGCATAGTTCTTGTAGGGCTGGGGTTTGTGAATTCTGTCATGCCCCACCCTCCACCCCATACCCACACTTGCAAACAAGGTGACCCCCACTATGTGTCTCCTGGTCCTACCTGGCCAATGTTCACAGGCAATGTGGGGCGGTCGGGTAGCCTAGTGGTTAAAGCATTCGCTCATCACGCCGAAAATCCCGGGTTCGATTCCTGACATGGGTACAATGTGTGAAGCCCATTTCTGGTGTATTGCTGGAATATTGCTAAAAGCGGCGTAAAATCATACACACTCACTCACTCACTCACTCACTCACTCACTCACTCACTCACTCACTCACTCACTCACTCACTCACTCACTCACTCACTCACTCACTCACTCACTCACTCACAGGCAATGTGTCACTTGGACCTCAGATATTCAAATCAAATTTGAAGCCCTGTCAAAGGTCATCTAATTGTTTAAGGCAAAATTTTCATAGTTACACTCCAGTGTCAGATACCACATGCTGCTTGATCTTATTTATATGGTTGTTCAGTTTATGTGGCATTTTATTGATGTTTTCTGCTGTCAAGTATTGCACTGACAACCTACTTCAATTAACTACTAATTTAAACTTGCTCAGAGACTATGCATTGAGTAAAGGTGACTCTTGTGTATATTTACTAAGGAAATTGTTTGCAGGTCAAACATTAGATCAGGGCATTTACTAAGGTTGAGCAGAGGACTTTGACCTATATTAGCCTCTATATATCTGTCAAACCAACACTGTTGAGCCCTTGGTTAGAATAGGCCTCCAGCACTCTATACTTTGTGGTAAAACTTAGGCTAACTTTTAGTCCCGGAAATAAGTTATCTTATTTAAGAATATTAATCTACAAAACAAAAAGGAAAAATCCAAATGGAGCCCACAACAATGCTAAGAGCTGGGGCAATCTAGACTTGCCAAATCATTCTAGACTTAGTTGTGTTTTTTATTTTAGTTAATCTCTAGCTTCTAGGAGACAGACCAGAGGCAATCACATGTGTATCATGTGGTCAGGCCTGGTACATTGCATGTCAGTGTACCCTTAGAAGCAGCCTGAGAAATTCTATTTTCTTGTCTACTCTAGCCTCGATGACTCATGTAAACCTTATTTCAATCGTCCTCAGTTGTTAGGCTAGTTCTTTTTTACCACCACTAAAATGTTTCTGTCAGTTTTGTTCAGTTTCAATATGTAGTAAAATTGGAACCTTTGAAAACTTGTCCAGAAGTACAGCCCTCAAATGCTGCTAGTCCGTGAGCACTACCATCAAATGCAGTTTTACTTGTCACATGCGCAATTTGGTAGTCTAGCGACCTAGCATGAATATGGAGGCTTACCTGGGATGTTGCTCATCATATCAGCCCCTGGTTGTGTTATCTTCAGCCTGTCCTCATATTGCTGGAATATTGCTGAGTGAGGCGTAAAAACAGACACAATCAGTCATACGAAAGTCCGTTCAGAGTTGACAGTGGTGGAACCAGGTGAATGTCAATTGTAGTTTAAAGTTTCTTAATGTTCACATTATTTAACGACAATGCGAATCCGTGATCAGACTGAGTAACAGTCCTCATAAGTTGGTTGGTTTGTTGTTTTACACCGCACTCGGCGATATGCCAGCTATATGACGGCGGTCTGTAAATAATGGAGTCTGGACCAGACAATCCAGTGATTAATATCTTGAGCATCGATTCATGCAATTTGGATCGATGACATGCATCAACCAAGTCAGCGAGCCTGACCACCCAATCCTGTTTGCTGTCTCTTACGACAAACATAGTCGCCTTTTTACGACAAACTTGGACCTCATAGGTAATAATGTTGATCAGTACCAGAATGATTTTAAGGGTCTTTTCAGACTTTAAAAACTTTGAATTCATCTAAGCACAACAAAAGTCATCAGGCTATCATATGTTGATAAATTGGATTTGGAAACAGATCACATTGTCTATGTCAGACAAGACTTATATTTCTTGTCAAGTCAAATCCAACCAATTACATCAGATAATGATAAGACAAAAGTACACCAATTATCAGCATGATTAGTGTAAAGCTATTAGTGTTATTTCCAGCCAGGTATGTCATTGTCTAGCCCCACCAAAGTAAACAAACATGGTTTCTATAATAAGGCCCCTGTGGTGTCTCAGCACTCTGTCAGTGGGGCAAGCTAATCTGCCTACAGCAGCTGGTGATGGTCTTCTGTGAAATCCGATCTCTGCCCCAGTGCTGGAGGAGGTGGGGTTTATTCACAGAGATGTAATCACTGCACAGTCTCACTTCGCCTCCTGTGACCTCAGACCTTTGACCCTGACACAGGCTTTCCTGTGTTTCAGCTCCTTGGATTTGGACAGTTTTTATATGATTATAATTTTTTTCTGACAGTTGATGTTGTCTTCATAATTAGTTTCAGGAAAGCAGTATGGTGTCCTCATAAGTAGTTGTATATAAACGGTATAACTGGGATGGTGTACATTGTGAATATATTTCATCCTTGTGATGATGACTGCTTGTCAATTTTATGCATTTGCTCTTTGACCCTAGTCATGTGAATAGGAAACAGCTGTTTTCAGTGAACTCCGACATAATGTCTTGAGAATCATGTGAGTGTTTTTTAGATGTTGAGGGTGTCTAGCTGGAGAACTTCCACAATCCAGATGTGACTGTCGGATGCTGCTGCTGCCATTTCTCCTCTTGCACAACTTTTGTTCTAGGATGACATTTTAATGTCAAACAGTGAGTCATATTGGGTTTACATGTTTGACTCTGGAGAAATGTAATTGAACTGATATTTCTTTGCTTTCATTTTGGTTGGCATTCCTAAAGGTTGACCATGAATGTCGTGGAGAAAAACTTTGCTTTCTCCCTCCACCGACTGTTTTCAGTTCGGCTGTTTTCAGTTATTTTTCCTCGCCTTGTCCCCTTCATTCTGAGAGGGTCTCACTGTCTGTGTATGTCTGGCGCTGAGACCAATGGTTGTGGTAGGAGATGAGGGGTCGCATGGGGGCTGGATAGAGATGAAGAACTCAAGATGTCTTGCATCTTATTGTTTCTAAATAGGCATAAAAGAACACAATATAGGCATGTAGATAAAATCAATATGCATGAGAGAAGTATGCATCTGGTGACGTGATATATATTAACAACTGACTATTAAATGCTATTAAGAATGCCATATTGTATATTTTAAATTCATTCACATCGGGGGGCCACGGTTGGCCCATTCGTCTGAGGTGCCGCAATTCGCTGTGAGCGTCCCTTGGGCACGTGAGAAACCTATGATTGTGGGTTTGAATCCAAGGTTGACCGGATTATGTTTCTGGGTTTGTCAGCCCCATACCTGTGATCGTGGGTTTCACCGAAGTGGTAGACGTCTGAGACCTGCATCACTTCGTGCTTTCCTCCCACATTAAGCTGACACGCCATGATATAACTGGAATACTGTTAAAAGCGGCCTTAAACCCAACTCACTCACTCATTCACATCATCATCAGTTTCTTTTTGATGGTAGCATGAGCCAAGAATACAACCAGCAGTTGACACATTTAAGAAGTCCTGGGCCATGACTGTCAAAAATAAGTTTTACTAAAAGCCAAGGCATGTCTAGATCAAATTTAACCAAGTCTAGTTTCATTGTTTCTACAGAGGAGAAAAAGTACATTTGGAAAAAAATAGACAATTACTATTATTTTCAAGAAATGTTTTCATGGATGAAGGTTCGTGTATCTGTTATTGCATGACGCTGGTGGACTTGACAGGGTTATTTGGAAGATACTGACAAGAGGCTTCCTTCCTCATAAAACTGATAACATCAGCTGTGAAAGTAATATCATAAATAAGAGCTCCAGATAATGTTTTGAGTTATTGAGTATTTACTTCCTTGTTATCATTCACATTGGGTAGTGATACCTTTCTGTGGGTATTTAAAAGTAGTCTTACTCCACTGGACCAGCCTCTTGAATGATTTGCGCCAATGAGTAGTAGGCCTGGGACAGGTAACTCAGGTACCCAGGTCGGGTGGGTACTGAGGAGGACCCGGATACCCACAGAACTACCCGGACCCGTGGTTAGTCACATGATATATTGTTTAATGACAAAACTCTATGGTCACACTACAAGTCAATAATGTTCCCATTTCTTCCTGGGGGCGGTCGGGTAGCCTAGTGGTTAAAGTGTTCGCTCGTCACGCCTAAGACCTGGGTTCGATTCCCGACATGGGTACAATGTGTGAAGCCCATTTCTGGTGTCCCCGGCCGTGATATTGCTGAAATATTGCTATAAGTGGCGTAAAACCAAACTCACTCACTCACCATTTCTTCCTGACTATGCACGCATTCCTTCTGACTTTTACATGTTTGAAAAAAAGAGATAAAACTTTGTGCAGTTAACATCAGTGTATGTATGACCAGATCGTTTTATAAGTGTATCTAAATACATTTTGCTAGGGCTACGGTCAAACTTTTCCCAGTCGGACAGTTTGTACCTATCTCTTGAGACCTACAGCGGGTACCCGGGTAGGGTTGGGTAATAACTGGGTAGGTACCCGGGTAATAAATTTTGACTCGTCCCAGCCCCAATGAGTAGATATTTTTATGTTATATTTCAGCATACAATGTTGTTTCAGGTGACTTCTAATTAGTATTTTTGTTCAAGTGATTACCGGGGGCACGGGTGGCCCAGTCGTCTAAGGCGCCGCAATTCGCTGTGCAGAGTTGCGTCCCTTGGGCAAGCCACAAACCTATGATTGTAGGTTCGAATCCCGGTTCGCCCCGATTATGTTTCAAGGTTTGTCAGCACCATACCCGTGCTCGTGGGTTTCACCTAAGTGGTAAACGTCCGAGACCTGCATCACTTTCCTCCCACATTAAGCTGACACGCCGTGATATAACTGGAATACTGTTAAAAGCGGCGTTAAACCCAATTCACTCACTCACTCACTCAGTTCGCTATTAGGTGTTCGTTATAAACATTTACTGTATATGCCCTGAAACAAATATGTCCAATACAGCCCATGCAAGTCTATAATTATGATCATATAAGGTGGCAAGTCTAGTTTACTGCAGTTTCTGAAAGTGAAGACAGTCTCCGGGTTCTTTTTATTATGTTTTATCAAAATAATTTAACAACTGTTTTTTTTTCTGTAAGAAATTTTCATTTAAGAGACTAGATGATAGTTTGTGGCAATAACTTAGTTACATAAACATGATAAAATGTGTAACATATTTTATAAAGTCACACAGTTGAGATTCATGTCTTAATTAACAAGCACCTGTTTATGCATGCAGTATTTAGTGCAGTTGAGTTCATGTATGTTTGATGCCTGTATTTGATCAGTAAATAAGGGTGGTCGGGTAGCCTAGTGGTTAGAGCGTTAGCTAGTAACGCCGAAGGCCCGGGTTCAATTCCCACATGGGTTCAAAGTGTTAAGCCCATTTCTGGTGTCCTTCGCCATGGTATTGCTAGAATATTTCTACAATCGGCGTAAAACTATACTCACTCACTCATCAGTAAATAACAATCTTTCAAGAAATACAGGTACTCAAGTTGAAGAGTAGGGCAGAGGTGGCCCAGTCGTCTAAGGCGGCGTCATTCACTGTGCAGAGTTGCGTCCCTTGGGCACGCCAGATTGTGGGTACGAATCCCGGTTCGCCCCGATTATGTTTCTAGGTTTGTCAGCACCATACCCATGCTCGTGGGTTTCACAGAAGTGGTAAACGTTTGAGACCTGCACCTCCCACATTAAGCTGACACGTGATATGACTGGAATACTGTTAAAAGCGGCGTTAAACCCAACTCACTCAAGTTGAAAAGGTCATTGCGCAGTGATGTCGTACTACTGTTTGTACCTTGTTTCATTTGTATTTGTATGCCAGCAACTCAACCTTCATTGGGTTATGGTGATACATAGCTCACCTGGAGCGTTGATTAATTCAGGGAAAGGTGTGATATTTTAGATTGTCAAATTCTGTAATTTTAAAGCAAACAAATAACAGAATTTTAGTTTGTAAGCAGGTTCTCTTCAGGCTTGAGTACTTCATCACAAACTAGTTTCACTTCAATTCTATTGACTATTGTTGTTAATGTTTACGCCCTACATACATATGTACCACCAGCATGTCTTGGCTTTCCGCCAACAATAAACTCACATGCTGTAATATAACTAAAATTCTGTTCTAAATTATTTTAAGCCCTACCTACACTGAATATTTCATTATTTTCTCCGTGAAATTCCAGTGAAGAGATATTTGTTTACAAATTTGATTTTCCATTTCGACTGAGGGAACCCCACTAATTTCAAGTTGTGGTGACCATGGAAGATGCATGCAGAGCTCCAGATAAGCTTTTGGTGTTGCGGGTGTTTCACCCATGCATTTTAAAATCATTGGGTATCAGTAATTCTATCTGGATATTCAAATTTCTGTTACCCACCAGTTTTTACACGTGGGTATTCAAGTTGAATATTTAATAACCCTATTCATCTAGTCCCTGCAAACTGGTGTCGTGTGGGTTTGAGAGCTTTATAGGACTCAAAAATACCACGATTCTTGCACAAGAAAGTGTGATGGCAAATGATCATGATGTAACTGTCATCGTGGAGTGACGGAATGCCCATTTATAATTTAAAAAAAAATAACTTGCTGATTTGCTAATCATATACGCAGGGTTACTTCACAATATTTTGATGATGCACACAAATTTTATTTTTGTAGCTTATCTGTAATGTTCGTTGCGTATTTGATACGCTTTGATTTTATTTTACTGCATATTTCTGCATTCCTGATGCGTATTTTACGCAGATATGCAGCTTATCCGGAGCTCTATGCATGTTAATTTATTGAGGACAAACAGCGCAATATTAGACCATAAAGTCATATTATATAAAATAACGTTTTCCCAGCTAGTTATAAGCAAATTTTGTTTTCAGTGTAGAGCTAGGTTACCTGTCGATTAACAGCATTACTGGGTAAATTGATTTTGGAACTGAAAGTTCAGCATGACATTTCAAATGTTAAATTTGATGCAGTTAAATCTACAGGTAACCTATCTCAACATTGAAAACACAGTATGTTTATCTCAATTCTACAATGACTTACTTAGTTAAGCATTTACTCTTTGATGTTAGCTAAGAGAATGTTTTCACTGTCTTAAGCAATCTCATTAAAATCAGATCTTAGTTCTCGCTGTCGCTAAACAAAGATCTGAGGACATCCCATTACGAGTCTCGTCAGAACGACCTTACATCCGAACAATCAAAGCGTCGCTTACCAGATCATGAAAGTGACAGTTGGAATAAGTTTTCTAATCATGCAATCTCGAAAACGGGGTATTCCAAAAAAGACAGTTACGGCCCGTACGACTGATTCTGTCAAAATTATCATCTATCTCTCGCTCCCGTGGGATAAACATTTGAATGGTATAGATGTTGCACAGTACGTGGGAAGCACTGCAATACAATCACAACCATATATTAGACATTCCTGAATGTTCGTTTGTTCAGTTTTCAAAATTTTAATCGAGGACTGTGTCAACATACTTTTCAAGCATCGTCAAAATGGAAGTCGTCAGGTTGAAACAGGTACCGTAAAGCCCAAGAAAGCTGCTTTCTAATTGGCTGATGTTGACTTCTTGTTTATCGTTTCAGTGGTCGGTCAAAGTTCACGAAAGGTCATTCTGACGTGACCTGTAATGGGATGTCCTCAAATCTTTGTTTAGTTTAGCGAGAACTTAGATCTGATTTTAATGAGATTGTGTCTTAATTTAAGAAAAACCAAAAAGACCATCCATATTTTTTTATGTGTTTCTTATCTCCAGTCTCAACCAGCAAGAGAGTGGGCTGGCGGGCGGGCGGGCGGGCGATAATAAAATATACGAGGAATTTAGTTAATTCTACACAGTTAAAGCAACTAATGAATACAGTTAGGAACTAGTTCTCTGCTGTCATTGCTTGTACATGCTGATACTCAAATAGATTTGTTTCTAAATAATTGGACCATCATGCAACTTGTAGCTGGTTGCCATGGCATCTTGAACCATTCCTCCTCATCATTTCTTTCATGAGGAAAAGGGTAATCTGTCTTAAGTGTATGTCAATGACTGTTTTTTTGGATTTTGTAATGGTATTGAATGACCAATCAAAAGTGGATAAAATCACGATAATGTCCTGGTGGTTTTGTCTCGAGCAAAATATCAGCTATTTCCTTCTTGTATTCTTGGTTATCATTCTTGGTTGTCGTGATTCATGTTTCCCACATTTGATTTGACAACCTGGATGTGATTCAACATAGCTGTGTGTTTAGGAAATGAAAAAGACTAGTATTCAGGAATTAAGGAAGATCTAATGACATTTCCTTGTGGACTGCCACTTTTACCATTATGTAGTTGGCAACTCTGTAGCAGATCATTTTATGTATTTGGGATCTGAAACTGGAGTTCTAACCCCAAGTCTTTAAGCCAGTGACGTCAGTCAGTAAAGTCTGGTCCCAAACATGACTTCCACTTGACCTTGCATTTCAAGGTCATTACTTCATGCTTGTCGTAACTCAAAGGGGATTGATGAGTCAGGTTCTCTAACTTGAGTGATTGTGCATCTCTGTATCTTAAACTTTCGTGATGGCTTAGGATGTTGGTTTATTCATGATGTTTGAGGGGCGGTGAGTGGTTAAAGCATCTCTCGCGGAAGACCCAGGTGCCATTCCCAACATGAATACAATGTGTGAAGCCCATTTCTGGTGTCCTCCATCTTGATGTAGCTGGAATATTGCTAAAAGCAGCGTAAACCACAACTCACTCACTCATTCGTAACAGGAGCTGATCATTCCCTCCCCAGCACTGACAGACATGGTCAGCAAGAGATGACTGCCACCATTCTGCGCCTCGTCCACCTCAAACATCTCTCTTATAGTCTGAAAGAAAAGAAAATGTTCAAATTGATCAGGAAGGACAGCACTGAGTGCAAATTGGTATTGATACTTAAACCTGTACCTGAAAATACTCGAAAAAAAATTTGCATTTAAAAATAAAATTACTAAATGGCTTTATTATCCAAACCATAGGCTAATTACTGCTAACCACTACTCAGTCACCCCCGAGTCAGCACCCTGTGCCATGACCGAGGCACTAGTTCTTGCGCCATAAGCATCATCTCTCCTTTGTTTCATCGTCTACAGTCGGTCATACTTTTCAAGTATACATGTGTTTCACCATATCATCGTCACGACATGGCTGAAATATATGGACTCACTCACTCACTCACTCACTCACTCACTCACTCACTGAAAGACAGGTCAAGGTCTCTGGTCAACCAAACAGGTCAGTAATTGGTATGTCAGAGACCAAGCTGACAGGTACCCAAACTTGCCTGGTAAAGCCGGCACCTGATGATACTTGCTGGTGACTTAAATAGATATTGGTGGTAGATAGATTGCTTTTTGAAAATATGTATGAAATCAAAAAGGTCACGACTGTTTTGTAACAGGGCGGTAGGGCAGCCTAATGGCTAAAGTGTTCGCTCGTTGAGCCGAAGACCCGGGTTCAGTTCCCAATATGGGTGCATTGTGTGAAGCCCATTTACTTGTGTCCCCTGCAATGATATACCTGGAATATTGCTAAAAACAAACTCACTCACTCACTCACTCACTCACTCACTCACTGTATTGTTACAATATAAAATTAAAAATAGAAATTCCTTCATTCAGCAGCTAGGAACTCCCTTTATTTCAAACATTGGATACATGTTGAATTCAGCTTGACATGTCATGTAATCACAGGTCAAGTACGACAGCTAGTCCAATCAGTCAATATTATGAGGTCAAAGGTCACACAACAGTTATTGAACCTGGAGATCTTGAACTTGATGCCTGCAGTTTATAATGACTGTCCTGGTCAGGATTTATGTAGATTTGGACTGTCTTATGTACTGAAAGATCGAACTGAATGACAGCCAAATCAGCTCGTAAGTATTGACAAGGCCCAAATGTTTGAAGCAGCCTCTTCACTACACCGGCTTTGGACATGTGGCTTATCTTGGACAGGTGTCATGACAAAAACAGTAAGACATACTGATAAATTTAAACCAATTCCAGAGCTCAAATGTCAAGTTGAAGACAATTTACAGGCCAAATTTGTAAGCCAGTCGGAAAGGTTTCTTCTTTCAAAATTGAAATCTTGAACAAAATATTTTATAGAACCAAGCTATGAGCTAAGGTATTGCTGATTATGTAAGGGTGGTGAGGTAAAACCTCCCTAACTCACTCACTCGCTAGTCAAACAGCATGCGATTGTAGCACTACAACTGTCGCAAGTCTATGAGTCGCAAGTATGGGAGTTAAGATCACCTTACCGCTGCGATCATTATGTTGAATGGAGCCCATGGAGTTTTTGCTGGCAACAAAATATATCCTGTTATAAGGGAATGATGTATGCATAAATTTGTGCCAGTAAACAATCGCTGACACACTTTGACTTACCGTATTCGACGTAATAAGCGCCCCGCTCTAATAAGCGCCCACGGCAATATTTGCTAATATATTGGCTAGTGAACAATCCCAATCAGCACCCCTTCCGATTGATCAATGTACACAAGACTTATTTATTCGTGTATAATATGCACTCGTGTGTTATATTACCCTCAATTATGGGCAATTAAATTCTTGAAAAATATATCTGTCGTATGTAAACACTTCAGGCTGTTACCATAAACCACGAAATTTACGATCTTTCAACTCAAAATAATATTCTAATAAGCGCCCCCTATTTATAATTTTGAGAGCGCCCTGGGCGCTTATTACGTTTAATTCGGTAATTGAAAAAGTATGATCATTCCAGTGTTAGATTTTGTCTTCAGAGCTAAGTTTATATGTGGATTTCCATGTTTAAAAGGCTAATTTTGTGACCAAGGATATTTGGAAATTGTCGGTTCAAACTTTAGTTTGTAAGAACTGATAGCAGGTATGTGAAGGACACATACACACGACATAGAACGCAATATTTTGTGTTGACAACACCCAGCTGACACATAACCATTTTGATGGCGTAGTTGTTGATTTATGACACAGGCACACTGTTGTGTAATATTCATGAACTGGTGAATACCTCCCTCACTTCCTGATAGCGTATTCAATGCATGCCATGCACCCTTCTGCTGCTTCCCAAAGGTTGTCTTTGAACCGTGAAATCGGCTGTATACAGCCTGCTTTCAGATACTGTGTAAGGGCGTCCTGCCCCTGTATCAGTGTTAGAAACTAGCACTAGTCCTATAGTCCTTACCAAACTGCCCAACAGTTAAGGTATCATAAGGACTAGTAGAAATTTGCCATTTTTAAGGGTTTGGCTATATGTTATCATTATAAGGACTAGTGGACTAAGAATGTTAGTTTCTACAGCTGTTAATATAAGAAGAAATGTACAGGTTGAGGGAGTACATACTCAGTACTACGCAAAGTCCAGGCACAGAGGCGACTGTGTGTTGTAAGAGGCGACTAACATGATCAGGTGGTCAGGCTCGCTGACTTGGTTGATGCATATCATCGTATCCTAATTGCACAGATTGATGCTCATGATGTCAATCACAGAATTGTCTGGTCCAGATTTGATTATTTACAGACATTGTCATACATCTGGAATAGTGTGGCGTTAAACAACAAACAATTCATTCATTCATTCGTTCATCTTTTTCTGCCTGACGAGTCTGTTAATGCGTATAAGTCACAAGCTGGGGATCAGTAGAGAAGAGAAGGATGTGTATTGCCCAACATTCTGGAAAGAGATACGTCATTCATTGATTGGACCCGTGATGATCCAGGGTAGAATAGGTCTTCAGCAACCCATTCTTGCCGTGAATGCCGACTATGCTTGTCGTAAGAGGCGACTAATGGGATCGGGTGGTCAGGCTCGCTGACTTGGTTGATGCATGTCATCGTATCCCAATTGCATGCGTAGACAGCTCTTACGAAATATGGTATTAAATCCAACTTACTCACTCAGTATGTTTTCATTTTCGCAAGGCTGACATATTTCATCGATGGGAGAAATATGTTCTGAACAACAAAGAGAATCTCTGATATCAGTACTTAGTTTTAGGCTGTTGTTTTGAATAATGTAACACCTCTGAATGTAAGACAAAACATGTAATAACAAGTTTTGTGATAAAATAATGTTTTTACCCACAATGCCTGCCACAGGCACGTTAAAATAGTAGATAAATCACTTTCACAACTTTTGATGTGGGTTCCACGACTCAAAACAACTTGTGTTAAGAAACTATCATTAAACTAAAATTAATTTCCTGGTATGCTGAATATTTATAACAATCACATATTTCTGAACATTTCCTGATGAGGATGACAGACTGTTACATAAAGGATGTTGCCAAATTATAGTGATTCATCTGAACCGCTTTGAAGATCTTTGTCAAGTTCAGGCCGAAAGTGCATTATGTTAATTGTTTCGGCAGGTTGATATTCTTGACCACGCATGAGCAATGCACCAAGGTTACACGATTTGTTTCGGACGAGAGGGAAGCGAGCCTCAGCATGCTCAGTGCACGATTTTTCATTGTCTCACAAAGCAAAGCATGTTAATGGCCATTGTGGTACAAGTCAGTTAGGGTCTCCCTATTGGTGCAGTAAAAGTCCATATTGCACTTGAGGAAGGTCCTGGCCTGTTCTTGGCTTATATGGCTGTTGATCATGTTGATAGACAATATAGTTCATACTGCCTGAAATCATCACTTGTTATTATCATATTATTTGTTGCATTCTGCTAATGTTTGGTCCGTTGTGTTTCAGCGTTAGGATCCAGACTGTAAAGCAGGGGCAGGATGCCGCCCCCGCCACCCCCTCCCCCTCCTGCCCCCGCTGCCCCCCCTCCTCCTCCAGCTGGAAAGTTTGGAAAGGGTGGGGGAGGAGGAGGCGGCCGTGGAGCTCTGCTGGGACAGATCCATGGCGGAGCCAGGCTGAAGAAAGTACAGACCAATGACAGAAGCGCACCAACTGTAGGGGGTGAGTTCAACATTCCACTTTGCTTCTAGTTTTATGATTCACTACAGTGTTCAGGATCTTTTGATTATGATTTTGGTTTCAAATGCGTTAAATTCGCTTGTAGTTTTATGGAATATGAGATGGGGCAAGTGTGGCTGAGTGGTCTTCAAATTGCTTTAAAGTGCTGTGCAGAGTTGCGTCCCTTAAGTGTGCCAGAATCCTATGATCGTTTGCCCTGATTGTGGTCCAGGGTTTGTCAGTCATCACAGTGGTAGACATCATTTAGGGCCCACATCACTTGGTCATAGTCCCCAGGGCCCCGTTTGACAAAAAAATCATAGCGCTATGACTGTCGTAAGTCTTTGTTAAAGTATGGGAGTTACGATCGACTTAGCGCTATGACTGTTGTAAGTCTTTGTTAAAGTATGGGAGTTTCGATCGTCTTAGCGCTATGACTGTCGTAAATCTTTGTTAAAGTATGGGAGTTACGATCGTCTTAGCGCTATGACTGTCGTAAGCCTTTGTTAAAGTATGGGAGTTACGATCGTCTTAGCGCTATGACTGTCGTAAGTCTTTGTTAAAGTATGGGAGTTGCGATCGTCTTAGCGCTATGACTGTCGTAAGTCTTTGTTAAAGTATGGGAGTTACGATCGTCTTAGCGCTATGACTGTCGTAAGTCTTTGTTAAAGTATGGGAGTTACGATCGTCTTAGCGCTATGACTGTCGTAAGTCTTTGTTAAAGTATGGGAGTTACGGTCGTCTTTGCGCTACAATCGTTTTGTGAAACAAGGCCCTGGACTTACATTTAATTTTTGTGGGGAAAGGGCACATGTTCTGGATCAGTGCCAGTCACTCGGAAGTTCTTGGTTCTACAGTTCCTTGTGTATAATGAACATCAAAGCTTACATGTCACCCTTTCATAATCGTCATCATCAAAACAATACTGCCTCATTGTCATATCAATACTGCATTGGTTGCAGTTCCAGAGCACACATCATCTCATCCTTGGTTATCCAGTATATTGTACCTTATTCTTTACGATAAAGGGGTCACAGGTGGCCCAGGGGACCAAGGCACCATGATTCGCTGCGCAGTGTTGTGTCCCTTTGGCACGCCAGAAACCTTAAAATTGTAGGTTCGAATCCTGGTTCGCCCCAATTATGTTTCTAGGTTTGTCAGCACCATACCTGTGCTCGTGGGTTTCACCAAAGTGGTAAACGTCTGAGACCTGCATCACTTCGAGCTTTCCTCCCACATTAGGCTGACACGCCGCGATATAACTGGAATACTGTTAAAAGTGGCGTTAAACCCAAGCTCACTCACTCACTCACTCTTTACGATAAGTAACCTGGACCCGCTCACCAAGCTTCCTTTATGAAGTGACTTTATCATCTTCATTGCTTCTATTAGCAACTAACCATGGAATTGCTCTCCAGCGTTACAAATTGGCACTAGTCCTATAGCCCTTGCCAAGTAGAAATTTGCCCTTTTTAAGGGTTTTGCTATATGTTATCATTATAAGGACTAGTGGACGAAAACTGTTGGTTTCTAACCCTGCTCTCGCTCCTGACAGTTATTTGATTGGATGGCTATTTTAAGCATTGTGCCATTCAGATCAAGCTCAAAGTGAGGCTACTGTAGCAGATGGACAATCACTGGATTGTCTAGTCCAGACTCGATTATTTACAGATCGCTGTCATATCGCTGGAATATTGCTGAGTGCAACGTAAAACAACAAACCAAATCATGGTGCTTTGTCCAGCCTCTTGATGTTAGTTTAGTAAGGAAAAGTAAAGTAAACGTATGATCAGTTTCTTAATACCTTTATAACAACCGCAGACTTAGAGTGAAAACAATACATACGAAACTAAAAGGGGAAATAAAGCACAAATTTAACTCTATGAGGCTGCGTGACAGCCATGGTTATATGAAACCACAACTGTTATTAATCTTTTTTGTAAATGACGTCTTGGTTGAGAAGTTGCTGTATGTATGAAAAAAATGTTGTCACCTACATGGCCTGTAGAATCTTTTTCCAAGGGTTACCAGGGATAGAACATCTACTGGACCAAATAGTGACAACATAGCAATACCCCCTGAAAATTGAAATTCTACAAGCCCTGAAGATACGTTTAACATTAACTAAATTCAGCATCAAAGTAACAAAATACTGTGTTATCAGATTTAAAATACAGCCTGTAAATTGAAATAAATAAATAAATAAATAAGCAAATGAACATAAATGTGTTGCATGGAAATATCATGCAGTACATTCATAGTACATGAGTATTGTTAACTTTAGGCTTTGATATCCATCCATTTGAACTAGTCAGTAAGTTTGTACTGCACATTCATGCATTTTGTGCAGTTTGACTGTTGTAACCAGTACATTTGTAATGCACATGCTTAGATTTAATGCATGAGCTTAAAATTCAAATCAAACTCGGTCAATAAACTGTCAGTTTGTTGCAAATAATCTACAGCTAAAACAAGAGAGTGGTGTCATAGCCAGCTCTGTTTTACAAAATTGTAAGTTTAGTTATTTGTCATCGTGAAAGTGACACATGTATTACCAGTATATATATTAAGCATTGAAAGCACTTTACATTACTTTCACAGCCCTCCCCAAAGTGGTGTAATTTATTTCCATGACAACCCCCAATTCTGTCCCATAATAAAAGACCTAAGCTTGATAAAATATCATGCCTGGTCAAAGGGAGATAACCCCATTGCTACTGCTTAGGATTTCCTCGAGGACTACACGATTAAAAGTAACTTGTTTTTTTGTTTTTTTGTTTAATGTAGGACTATTCCAGCTATGTGACAGAACTCTAAGCACTCTAAATAATTCGGGATTTGACACATCCAAATCAACTTTATTACTGTCTAAACAAGTCCCCCAGCAGGGTTAGACATGGCCACTAGTGTGCGAAGTCAAGAATAATGTTACAAACTAGTTGGTTTTTGTCCAAAATGTACACTTAGACACTAAGCATACTTCTTACTCTTGGGACTACAAATTGAGTTTAAGACAACCCAAAATTCAACACATCCAGGTTAAAATGGTGTTCTGAAACTGGACTGTGGCCTGTAAATAATCGATTCTTGACCAGATCAGTGTACGGCGTCATTGGGGTATGATGACACACAGTCAACAGTCACTGAGCCTGACCGCCCAATCCAATAACTTGCTTCGTATGACAAGCATGGGTTGCTGTGAAGCCAGTGTCTGAAATAATGTTAGTCCCATCAAGCCATGTAAGAGTAGATCATAAACATATCATCATTTAGCTCATTTATGAGTGAGTGAGTGTGTTTTTACGCCGCTTTTAGCAATATTCCAGCAATATCACGGCGGGGGGACACCAGAAATGGGCTTCACACCTTGTACCCCCTAGTGATTAAAGTGAGTGAGTGAGTATGGTTTTACGCCGCTTTTAGCAATATTCCAGCAATATCACGGCGGGGGACACCAGAAATGGGCTTCACACATTGTACTCCCTAGTGGTTAATGCATTCGCTCATGACACCAAAGACCCACACAAAAAGACGGGGGTTCGATTCCCCTCTTGGGTACAATGTGTGACTGTCAAAAACAAATACTATAAGTGCTGAAATTTTCTACCTGACAGTCGGTCTGTCGGTAGGAGTATATTTCACCTAGCCTGACAGAAATGTTACCATGCCACTGGTAACTGTTTTAGGCAACGGGGGCACGGGTGGCCTAGTCGTCAAAGGCGCCGCGATTCGCTGTGCAGAGTTGCGTCCCTTGGGCTTGCCAGAAACCTATGATTGTGGGTTCGAATCACGTTTCGCCCTGATTATGTTTCTAGGTTTGTCAGCACCATACCCAGCATTAGAAATTGGCACTAGTCCTATAGTCCTTGCCAAACTGACCAATAGTTAAGGTATCCCAAGGACTAGTAGAAATTGGTCATTATTAAGGGTTTATGTTATGTTATCATCATAAGGACTAGTGGACTAAAACAGTTAGTTTCTAACCCTGATACCCGTGCTCGTGGGTTTTACCGAAGTGGTAAACGTCTATGACCTGCATCACTTCGGGCTTTCCTCCCACATTAAGCTGACACGCCGTGATATAACTGGAATACTGTTAAAAGCGGTGTTACAGTGGTAGAAACTAACATCCACTAGTCCTTATAATGATAACATATACATGATATAGCAGAACCACTAAAAGTGGCAAATATCTACTAGTCCTTATGATACCTTTACTATTGGGCAGTTTGGTAAGGACTACAGGACTAGTGCCAATTTCTAACGCTGTGTTAAACCCAACTCACTCACTCACTCTTTCTGGCAACACTTGTTGTCCCAAAAAGTAGGACAAATCTGTATCATATCTTTTTATATTGCGCATGTATAACATCCAGGGGGTTAGAATTACAAACACAAATAAACATGAAGACATGCCTTTACCTCAAGTTTGTTTTGAGCGATAATAATTACAGCAAAACTGCTCTACTAATGTTAATTTTGTCGAGAGACCCTTTTTTTTTTACAAACTTCATGCAGTCCACTATTTGTTTTTATTCGATACCAAGGATCTATCAGTGCCATGTTTAGTCTCGTCCAATCACAGCCCAGTCAAGAGGGACTGAGCTATTGTCCAAGGTCAGTTGTTGTCCAAGGTCTGTTGTTGGGCAAAGTCCGAGAGAACAGTAGTTTATGACTCCAATGTATTGAGACTGTAATCATGATGGCATTTACCAATCTGATCATTTCTTAAAATGTAAATTTTCTTTAAATAATCAGCATGATCAGTTAGAAATTGAACTGACGAATGATAAGCTAATCTAATGGATGAGCAGTTGACTCTGACAGTTTCCAGTGTACATATTTGGGTGGTTGGGTAAGTGTAAGTTCAAGTGTAAGTGTTGCAACTGAACATCTAGGTTTACTTCCCACCTGGCTGTAAGGTAGCCTGTCTCACAGTTCCTGAACCATATAAGGGGCGGTCGGGTAGCCTAGTGGTTAAAGCGTTCGCTCATCACGCCAAAGACCCGGGTTCGATTCCCAACATGGGTACAATGTGTGAAGCCCATTTCTGGTGTCCCCCGCTGTGATATTGCTGGAATATGGCTAAGAGCGGCGTAAAACCATACTCACTCACTCACTGAACCATATTATTTTCCCTTCAACCAGTCCCTTGTTATAATGCTGTAGCCCTAAATGAAGCAAGTCTAGATTTGCCACAGATCTCCCATCTCACTTGGACTCCTGTTCAATTTAAATATAATTCTTTGTTTCTACTAAAATTATATATTTTCAGAGAGTAGGCGTTAGCATCATGGGTATTACTGAAACCCAACTCACTCACTTGCCTGACTTACCGAACACTCGCCTACCCGCCCACTCACTCACTCACTTACACTCATTCGACAGTCACATATCTTATAAATAGCAGCAACAATATGACCTGACCCTGCTGTAGAGCCAGGGCAGAGGAAAGCTTGGTAGATACAACACTTCCTGGTTGCCCGATAGGGCAGCTATCTGTACCTACATACAGGCTGCACACCAGCATTGACATACCGTATGGCCCAGAATAGCATGCAGCTAGTGCTTCATCTATGACACTGACAGTACATGTTATCTCAGAGGTCTTCATGTTTGTCTAGTAGCAGCTGTAGAAATTAACCGAATTAATGCACTTGTCCTTATAATGCTAACATATAATAAAAACTCGTAAAAATGGAAATTTTCTGTTAGTCCTTATGATACCTTAACTATTGGGCTGTTTGGCAAGGAGTACAGGACTAGTGCCAATTTCTAACCCTGAATAGGAAGAAATGATATCAGAGATTTACCTTGACTAACAAAACTGAGGACGAGGTACCCCAGTAATTAATTTCAAGAGTCCTGTAGAGTAAGTAAGTGCTGTACTGTACTGTACTGTACTGTAAGATTTGATCATTATTGTAATTGTGGGACCTGTATATTTCTTGTCAAGGGTGTGGTACAATGAATATTATTGTGCGTCCCTTGTACGCACCATTTCTATTTCTGTGTCCATTCTGTACATTTGTGTGTACTGGGCCCACATTTCTGAGTCATATTACAATTGTATCATAACCCAGTTAAACAGTTGACATCAATACACTAGGTATTATAATGAGTTCAAAGATGTGATACATACCACGAATGTGAGGTCAAGATACGATACGTATCACTATTGTGAAGTCAAGATACGATACGTATCACTATTGTGAGGTCAAGATACGATACGTATCACTATTGTGAAGTCAAGATACGATACGTATCACTATTGTGAGGTCAAGATATGATACGTATCACTATTGTGAGGTCAAGATTCAATATGTTTCACCATTGTGAGGTCAAGATACGATATATATCACTATTGTGAGGTCAAGATACGATATATATCACTATTGTGAGGTCAAAATATGATACGTTTCACTATTGTGAGGTCAAGATACAATACATCTAATTATCATGAGGTCAAGATATGAAATGTAATACGTATCACTAATGTGAGGTCAAGATACGATACGTATCATGATACACTAAGAGTCACACGAGAGGAAACAAATATTTTTTAGACTATAATAAAGTCCATGTTTTTGGTGGATATGTCCCATTTGGACGTAATGTCACACTGAAAACACCCTGGATTGTTCTGTGCACAGCCTTGATACTTGCAACATACTGGTAACTATATAGCATATCATTACCATTGATTGTATCGACCTACAATAAGATACAGCATTGACACTTGATGAATTAAGAAACAGCTATATGTCAGTGAACCGTCCCAACTCTGACAGTATGTTTGTCAGGAAATCTGATTTTTGTATATTTTAAAAACTTTTAGAGCTACTCATGGTATTCATATGATTAATATCCTCAAATAGCAACAAAGATCATTTTTGTGCTTCAAAATAAAAAGTTAAGACAAATATGTCCTGCATTAAGGTAAAAATATCACTATTTTTCTTGAAGATTACTCTACTGTATTTTGTGGGTTCTTCAGTACTGAAGATCCATGTAGTCTAACCCCAAATCCACTTATAGCATTAAATAATCCCAGCCCACAAAACAAAAGCCTCATCATCCCAGCCCACAAGACCAAAGCCTGACATCATCCCAGCCCACAAGACCAAAGCCTGACATCCCAGCCCACATGACCAAAGCCTCATCATCCCAGCCCACAAAACAAAAGCCTCATCATCCCAGCCCACAAGACCAAAGCTTGACATCCCAGCCCACAAGACCAAAGCCTGACATCCCAGCCCACATGACCAAAGCCTCATCATCCCAGCCCACATGACCAAAGCCTTATCATCCCAGCCCACAAGACCAAAGCCTGACATCCCAGCCCACATGACCAAAGCCTTATCATCCCAGCCCACAAGAGCAAAGCCTGACATCCCAGCCCACATGACCAAAGCCTTATCATCCCAGCCCACATGACCAAAGCCTGACATCCCAGCCCACATGACCAAAGCCTTATCATCCTAGCCCACAAGAGCAAAGCCTGACATCCCAGCCCACATGACCAAAGCCTTATCATCCCAGCCCACATGACCAAAGCCTGACATCCCAGCTCACAAGACCAAAGCCTGACATCCCAGCCCACATGACCAAAGCCTTATCATCCTAGCCCACAAGACCAAAGCCTGACATCCCAGCCCACAAAACAAAAGCCTCATCATCCCAGCCCACAAAACAAAAGCCTCATCATCCCAGCCCACAAGACCAAAGCCTGACATCCCAGCCCACATGACCAAAGCCTCATCATCCCAGCCCACATGACCAAAGCCTTATCATCCCAGCCCACATGACCAAAGCCTGACATCCCAGCCCACAAGACCAAAGCCTTATCATCCCAGCCCACATGATCAAAGCCTGACATCCCAGCCCACAAGACCAAAGCCTCATCATCCAAGCCCACAAAACAAAAGCCTCATCATCCCAGCCCACAAGACCAAAGCGTCATCATCCCAGACCACAAGACCAAAGCCTGACATCATCCCAGCCCACAAGACCAAAGCCTTATCATCCCAGCCCACAAGACCAAAGCCTCATCATCCCAGCCCACAAGACCAAAGCCTGACATCATCCCAGCCCACAAGACCAAAGCCTGATCATCCCAGCCCACAAGACCAAAGCCTGACATCATCCCAGCCCACAAGACCAAAGCCTCATCATCCCAGCTCACAAGACCAAAGCCTGACATCATCCCAGCCCACAAGACCAAAGCCTCGTCATCCCAGCCCACATGACCAAAGCCTCATCATCCCAGCCCACAAGACCAAAGCCTTATCATCCCAGCCCACAAGACCAAAGCCTGACATCATCCCAGCCCACAAGACCAAAGCCTCATCATCCCAGCCCACAAGACCAAAGCCTGATCATCCCAGCCCACAAGACCAAAGCCTCATCATCCCAGCCCACAAGACCAAAGCCTGACATCATCCCATCCCACATGACCAAAGCCTGACATCATCCCAGCCCACAAGACCAAAGCCTGACATCATCCCAGCCCACAAGACCAAAGCCTGACATCATCCCAGCCCACAAGACCAAGCCCACATGACCAAAGCCTCATCATCCCAGCCCACATGACCAAAGCCTTATCATCCCAGCCCACAAGACCAAAGCCTTATCATCCCAGCCCACAAGACCAAAGCCTCGTCATCCCAGCCCACATGACCAAAGCCTCATCATCCCAGCCCACAAGACCAAAGCCTTATCATCCCAGCCCACAAGACCAAAGCCTGACATCATCCCAGCCCACAAGACCAAAGCCTCATCATCCCAGCCCACAAGACCAAAGCCTGATCATCCCAGCCCACAAGACCAAAGCCTCATCATCCCAGCCCACAAGACCAAAGCCTGACATCATCCCATCCCACAAGACCAAAGCCTGACATCATCCCAGCCCACATGACCAAAGCCTCATCATCCCAGCCCACATGGCCAAAGCCTGACATCCCAGCCCACATGACCAAAGCCTGACATCATCCCAGCCCACAAGACCAAAGCCTGACATCATCCCAGCCCACAAGACCAAGCCCACATGACCAAAGCCTCATCATCCCAGCCCACATGACCAAAGCCTTATCATCCCAGCCCACAAGACCAAAGCGTCATCATCCCATCCCACAAGACCAAAGCCTGACATCATCCCAGCCCACAAGACCAAAGCCTCATCATCCCAGCCCACATGACCAAAGCCTTATCATCCCAGCCCACAAGACCAAAGCCTTATCATCCCAGCTCACAAGACCAAAGCCTCGTCATCCCATCCCACAAGACCAAAGCCTCGTCATCCCAGCCCACAAGACCAAGCCCACATGACCAAAGCCTCATCATCCAAGCCCACATGACCAAAGCCTCCTCATCCAAGCCCACATGACCAAAGCCTCATCATCCAAGCCCACATGACCAAAGCCTTATCATCCCAGCCCACATGGCCAAAGCCTTATAATTCACTATGAGGAAAAAGTTGTCAGTGGTATGTGTTCCTTCTGTCATCGCAAGCTGGAGATAAATCCATGTGGTTCAGGAATGTTTTCCTGCTAATCTGTAACGTCATCAGGCGTAAACCCAGGATTGCTTTAGATAGGTCCCATGCACTTTATTGCTTGTAAGAGGCCCTGTATAACCCGGTCAGACTTTCTTGATTGTGTTACTATCATGGAGCCCTTACTTCGTGGGATGTGCTCATAATATCAGTCAACCCGTGATGATCCGGGTAGGTAATAGGTCTCCACCAACCCATGCTTGCAGTTAGAAACCTCTAACAGAATTGGGTGGTCAGGCTCACTGACTAGGTTGATGCATCTAATCTCACTTGAATTACGGACCCGTGAAGATCCGGGGTAGAATAGGTCTTCAGCAACCCATGCTTGCTGTAAAAGGCAACTATGCTTGTCATAAGACTAACGGGATCGGGTGGTCAGACTCGCTGTCTTGGTTGATGTGTCTCATCGTATCCCAATTGTGTGGATCGATGTTCATGATATTAATCACTGGATTGTCTATCCAGACTTGATTATTTACAGATCGCCATCATATAGCAGATGGCCAATCACTGGATTGTCTAGTCCAGACTCGATTATTTACAGACCGCTGTCATATCGCTGGAATATTGCTGAGTGCGGTGTAAAACAACAAACAAGCAAGCAAAAAAACAAACATAATATCAGTCACTTGCACGTCTGGCGAAAACTAAAGTATTAATTACATACTGCTTTGGTATAGCTAGAATATCATTAACCCGTAAAAGTCTGATCGTAGTAAATGATCTGTACCACATTCCACAAAGTGATCTTTAGTGCTAAGACAACGTAGCTCACATACATTAACTATGACTTACAACAGCAGTAGCTGAGATTGCCTTGTGGAACCGGCCCTGATCTTAAACCCTGCCATGGTCAAAATACAATCATCATAATACGTCTACGCATAAATGCAACATTAATCATAAAAGACGAATCTGAATGATGAATTGAGAAAAAAGGCACAAAGAAAGAAAATTACGTACAGTATGAATCTGCGCATGATGCCTCCATGGTTGTCAGCCTCTTGACATGACGAAAATACCAGTGTTGTTGTCTACTCAGAGTCACTTACAGAACAATGGCAAATACACACTGACCTGCTTGTTGATTGCCATCATTACAGAAACTCGTTAATAGCATCACTGCGATAATAGGCATAGAAATATGGTAATCGTCATTAACGATTCCGAGCTAGTATATATTGGGAGCAAGAATGTTGAAATTTGTTCAAGGTAATGTTTCGTATTCATTGATCAGTTGTTTCTCTGTTGCCCACTCTCGGCTTGTATTTCATGTCGTCTTCCTTCACCAGTCTGTCAAGTGCTTGTTTCAGTCTGTTTGCGATATTATGGGATGTAGTTGGACCTTGAGTGTAGATTTGTGATTCAGGGATATGTCGCCGCTTTCACAGGGCTTGTTTACTGTGTTGGTAGAACAATGTGTTCATTGTGTTTGTCACAACATATGTGATCATAGAAATTGACAAAGCCAGTGAGAGTTGTTTCTCGTTGCTTTGATATTTTGGATCAGTTTTCCCCGATGCAAATCCAGATTAGAATTGATCTGTAGCCACCCAAGCTTGTAGCAGGAGACTAACGGGATCGGGTGATCAGACTCGCTGACTTGGTTGACGCATGTCATCGTATCCCAATTGCGTGGATAGATGCTCATGATGTCAATCACTGGATTGTCTAGTCAAGACTTGATTATTTATAGACTGTTGTCAAATAACTGGAATATTGCTGAGTGCAGTGTTAACAAACAAGCATTTCGATTGTATCGAGCATGTCAACTTAAGGTGGGGGGAAGCCAGAGTGATGCAGGTCCTAGGTGTTAAGATGGCCCTGACAAACCAATGATCATAATCATCTACAGGTGATCAACGTAAGGCAACATTGTCACTGATGGAGGCATTGCTAATGTTTATTTGAACTTTACTTATGTTGATATTTGCTAAGTTAGGATGTAAATGATCTATTGTTTTTATATAATTAGTATTTGTTACATATATATTGAATGCTAACGGGTGGGCCACGGGTGGCCCAGTTGTCTAAGGTGCCGCGATTCGCTGTGCAGAGTTGCGTCCCTTGGGCACGCCAGAAACCTATGATTGTGGGTTCGAATCCCGGTTCGCCCCGATTATGTTTCTAGGTTTGTCAGCACCATACCCGTGCTCATTGGTTTCACCGAAGTGATAAACGTCTTAGACCTGCATCACTTGGGGCTTTCCTCCCACATTAAGCTGACATGCCGTGATATAACTGGAATAATGTTAAAAGTGGCTCACTCACTGAATGCTAACAATGATATAATGTGATGTATGGCTGTCAAACATGGACAGTGTCAGGCAGGTAACAGTAGTGTCACTCTAGAATAGGATCGCCATCTCTTGCCCCATCTGATTAGGTCTCAAAACTTATTTATGCACAGCAATTATACATAGGCTCACATATGCCAGGGTTCCACGGTTATTCAGTGTAGGGAGCTCGCTTGCCTCAGTGTATATATGTCCAGGGACTGATATAGCCATGTGTGATCATTATGTTTCATCAGTGTAGTATCAGCCTCACTCATGCACTTAGTTATAGAGGTATCTCACTTATTTTTGTGCAATTTCTCTTTTTCAGTTGTTTGCAGACAGTGTTAAAAATTTCTAAATCCTTGGTGAAGTGTTCGTTATACAAAAAAAAAAAGGGTTCTCATACTTTACAAAGAAGTCTTCTTGAGTTATACCATCCACTCCTCTCTTCTCTTCCCTCCCCCCCTCCCCCCCCTCCCAGTAATGTAATATTTGTTTCAAAAAGCACAAGAAACACTTCCGTAAAGCAAATGTTTGAAACAAACTTGCCCAGGTGAATTTTCAACACTGTCTACAAGACCTACGAACTTGCTTACAGTCCTCGTTACACTGTCACGGTCAGGTTATTAGTGCATGCCATGTGTTTCTGTTGTTTGCACTGTGTGTTCTACTGCAACAGGGTCATCTAAGCCGGCCAACAAATTTAACACTGTGGCGAGCCATCCTGCTCGCATGCCACCAAGACTGCCGAAGTGGGAGGGTTCAAAGGATGATGGTAGATGCACCGACTGCATTGCATGAATATTTATTGCTCCCTTCTATGTGTCCTATACTGCTCAATGTTTGATAGGGATAATCAACAATCCAGGCTGTGCCAAACAAAGGATACGTTTTAGAAATGTGTCTATACCGTATTCGACGTAATAAGCGCCCACGGCTATATTTGCTAATATATTTGCCAGTGAACAATCCCAATTAGCACCCCTTCCGATTGATCAATGTACACAAGACTTATTTAATCGCGTAAAATATGCACTCATGTGTTATATGCACACTTAATCATGGGCAATTAAATTCTGGATAAATATATTTGTCGTACATAAACATTTCAGGCTGTCAGCATAAACCACGAAATTTATCTTTTAACTCTGTTTTTTTTAATACTAATATAATATTCTAATAAGAGCCCCCTGTTTCTTATTTTGAGAGCGCCCTGGGCGCTTATTACATCGAATACGGTATAGGGATTAATCGGAACCCTCTCAAAGGCCAATATTTGGCCCCAAGGCAGCAAAATATGCCGGTACAAATTCCCAAAGAGGAATTCATATATAAATTATGTGCAATATTGAATACTATTTGTGTGATAACATATCCAACAGTTAGTTACATCAAGGGCCCCAGCTGGAGACCTAGAATATCCCTATGAAATATTGAGCAGTATATATTATATTAATCCTATTATTCCTTTCTTCATTACTTGGCTATGTGCTCTTTCTGCCTTGATTTGTAACCATAACATCCATATTTCTGTTGTA
Source organism: Haliotis cracherodii (assembly GCF_022045235.1). Lineage (NCBI taxonomy): Eukaryota > Metazoa > Mollusca > Gastropoda > Lepetellida > Haliotidae > Haliotis > Haliotis cracherodii. The sequence goes on from NW_027266272.1 coordinate 9,052,796, forward strand.
CTGAATTATTTCAACTATTCAACCCGGTAAGGTCCCTATTTCTTATAGGGAATCTATTAGGAAAACACTATGGGATAGCCCGTATCTCTGTGCAACTTGACAAGTCAAAAACAGAATGGTTTGTAGGTAGCAGAGATACTGCAGACATACAGCATGGTGTCATTAAATTTTCTATTAGTTATGTAGTTTGGAGACAGACATAAATCATATATTGTTGGCTGGATGTAGTGCAAGCAGTCACAGTACTTTGGGGTAGCAACAATGTAATACAACAGAATGTTGGATGGTTTTGTGTGTTGTGATATTGCTTGTTCCTTTTGTATATTTGACCGCATCATTACAGCGACGACATACAGTCATGTTTCTTCCACTTTCGAGCTGCCCTTCAGTTTGAGAGAACATAATAGCGCTATACATGGCTTTTGCCCATTCAGTGATAGTACCCAAAGACATCCACTGATTTACATGTTTTCTCAATAGACTGACCCATTTAGATTGTGTCTATGTATTGTTGCAGGTTTTGTATCACAGTTTACCACTGTACCAGTAATATCATGCAGACTCAATCACTGTACCAGTAACATCATGCAGACTTAATCCTTGTACATCATCAGCTATCATAAGATGGAAGATATAGAACTCCAGATAACTTTTTGAGCAATTGAGTTTTAACTCTAGGATTTCTATTTTAATTGGGTTATTCGTGAAGATTCTGGGGTAGAAAAGGTCTTCAGCAACTCATGCTTGCCGTAAAAGGAGACTTTGCTTGTCATATAAGGCGACTAACAGGATTGGGTGGTCAGACTTGCTGACTTGGTTGATGCATGTCATCGATCCCAATTGCGTGGATCGATGCTCATGATATTAATCACTGGATTGTCTGGTCCAGACTCAATTATTTACAGACTGCCATCATATAGTTGGAATATTGCTGAGTGCGGCGTTAAACAACAAACAAACGAACCAATTAATTGGGTTATTACATTTTTCATTGGGTAACCACTACTTTTTCACTCATCTATTCATCACTCTATTGGGTATTTCCCCAAATTAGTGGACATTTTAAGATTTAAAAAAAAGAAGTAATGTTTTAGATGTATGTAACTGTTCTAAGTATATAGACTTGACTTGGAAAGTAAAAAGCTGGTAATCCTTTGTACGCATGCTGAAAAAGCTTCATTGGGTATTTACGAGTGCTGTTTTTATACATTTGAGTTTTTCATTAAATGCATGCGTTTCTGTACGCAAGTTAATTGAAAGTAATTGGTGTTTAAATATTGGGGGGGTTGGCATGTTGGGAGAGGAATTTTGGTAACTTTTCATGTTGTGATAGTATCTGTACTCAAAATATTAGACGGTCTTGTTTGTATGGTAGCAAGCTGTAAATGCATGGAATTTTTCAAAGTTAGCTTTTAGCAAGTACCATTATTTGCAGACCGATGTGATAATTGCCGAGTGCACCGTCAAACAACATACAAACAAAACAAACAAAAGATCGATGTTCATGATGTCAATCACTGGATTGTCTGGCCCAGACTTGATTATTTACAGGCAGCTGTCATATAGCTGGAACATTGCCGAGTTAACGGCATTAAACAACAAACAAACATATTCTAGGTGTGTATGTTAACTTGGAATCTAATATTAGGCTTGAATGTAATTACAATATAAGAGTTAGGGTATGAGTTGCTGAAGGGGCAGTTGTGTGTATGTTTCATGAACGTCGCTGCACCTACATGATGAATGTGGCGGGCATTAATTAGGTCACAAACATGGTCTGTGGGTGGTAATTACCAAGCCGGAGGCAGGCAGGCAGGCGGGCGGGAATGTACTCCAGTTGGCTTTTGTGACAGGTGCTTGGAACGACAATTACATAAGTTATATTGATCAAGTGTATAATTAATTTGACATGTTCATTATTACGAATCAATGTGTGCATGTATACAGATTTATCTAGGCCAGGCGTTTGTTATACAGAGCTATCGCAGCGCTAAAGTTATTGTAACTCTCATACTTTAACATAGACTACTGTCGTTGAACTACGATCGCCTTGTGGATAGGGGCCCTGGCTCACATTCAACCTCAAATCTGCAACAAATGTCAGTAAAAGTGCCTAAATTAGAATTAAGAATGTTTGACACAAACAACATGCATCAAGGCATGCAATAGCATTGCAGTAGTTTCGACTTTTTTCCAGGGATAGAACTAACATTTTTAGTCCACTAAGTGGGCGGTCGGGTAGCCTAGTGGTTAAAGCGTTCGCTCGTCACGCCGAAGACCCGGGTTCAATTCCCGACATGGGTACAATGTGTGAAGCCCATTTCTGGTGTCCCCCGCCGTGATATTGCTGGAATATTGCTAAAAGCGGCGTAAAACCATACTCACTCACTCACTAGTCCACTAAGTAAGTCCTTATTGTGATAACACATAGCAAAAGCCTTAAAAATGCCAAAGTTCTACTTGTCCTTATGATACCATAATTATTGGTCAGTTTTGCAAGGACAATTGTGCCAATTTCTATCCTCACTGCTGTACACTATGATACTTAAGAAAAGCTTCGTGCTGGATTATATGGGATTTAGACATTTTGGACTTCACATAGCAACAAATAAAACTAAATGGACAAAGAAAATTAGCTAAAAACATTTCGCACATATATCAATCAGACTTTTATCTTGGGGAAAAATAGGCCTTCAGCAACCCGTGCTTGCTGTAAAAGGTGACTATGCTTGTCATAAAAGGCGACTAACAGGATGGGGTGGTCAGGTTCCCTGACTTGGTTGATGCATGTCATTGTGTCCCAATTGTGTGGATCGATGCTCATGATGTCAATCACTGGATTGTCTGGTCCAGACTCCATTATTTACAGACCGCCATCATATAGCTGGAATATTGCTGCATTAAACAACAAACAAACAAACAAATCTATAATTAAAAAAAAAATAATCAGTAAAAGCAAGTTGTTTTTGTTTTGAATGTCTTTCAGCAACTTCATTCCAAATCGGTTAGTACTTCATATAAGTTTGAGCTGAGTGAGGGAGACATTGGATCTTCCACTCACGCTATGTCAAGGTTGTCATGGTTATTAAATAAAACATTTTCCGGGATAAAACAATTTTGTAGAATGTTGACGAGGCTGTTGTTCAAGTGTTCCTGATTCAGGTCATACACAGCCTTCGTTTCCTGGTAGAGATGAGCCAGGCACCTCTTGTATGTATCAACTATTGTCCACCAGCAAACTGCCTATTGTATACGGGATTGTTACTTTCCTGTGGTCATTATATGCAAGAATACCACGGAAAGGGTGATAGTAGAGGTGGCCAATAATACCAAGGACAGGATACCGGAGTAGCTGCCACAGCACCAGAGATTGGATTGTAGACCTCTGAATATAAGTATGTTATCTACCATTCTTACATTCGTTAATGATAAGTCCATTATGAAACTGGGAAGTATGGCAGTATTAGGGCGTTTTAAAGAGGTGACTGTAGATATGTATCAGATATCTATATACAATATGGTTACCATTATTGTCAGTGAAGCTATTATTATACTTTATCTATGGCACTATAAAGAGGGTGTTGTAATGAGGATGCACTGTACATGTCACTGGAAATATTAATATGCCTACATACCAGATGGTTGCCATTGTTATCAAGGAAGCTATTATCAATATGTAAATGTGATACTTTAGAGAGCGTGTTAAGATGAGGGTTGACAATGTGTCACTGTAAATAGGAACATGATATCTACTTAGAAGGCAGTTACTATCACTGTGGATACAAACATCAAATTGTTAATGTAAGGAAAGTCAGTCAATAAAGTAATGACTGGTGAGGCACAAACTTCCTGCATGTCCGAGAGACTGCTTGCGTAGGGCTCATTTCAAACAGTTGTGCATGTCGGAAGTTTGGTTCACCAGAGCTCCAGATATGCTGTGTATCTGCGTAAAATACGCATCAGAAATGCAGAAATATGCAGTGAAATAAAATTCAAGCGTATCAAATACGCAACAAACATTAAAGATACGCTACAAAAATAAAACTAGTTCGTATCATCAAAATATTGTGAAGTAACCCTGCATATTCGATTAGCAAATCAAATTATTTTGAAATTATATACGGACGTTCCGTCAACCTTGCCAAACTCCATGATGACAGTTACATCATCATCATTTGCCATCACACTTTCTTGTGGAAATATTTTTGAGTCCTATAAAGCTCTCGAACCCACACGACAATAGTTTGCAGGGACTAGATGAATAGTGTTTTTAAATATTTAACTTAATTATCCACATGTGTGAAAACTAGTGGGTAACAGAAATTTGAATACCCAGATAGAATTACTGATACCCAATAATTTTAAAATGCATGGGTAAAATACCCACAACACCAAAAGCTTATCTGGAGCAGGGCAGGTCAAGGGGCAGGTTCAGGCTCCTTGATAAAAAAAGTTTAGGGCCCAGGCAGGTCTTGGAAGGTTGTATATAGGTTACATGGAGGTATGTATTGTAAGGACAAGTCTTAACAATAGTGTTATCAAGTGACCACTTGACGTTCTGATTTTAATTTAGAACACTGCATATTGAAAGAAGAAACCATTTTCTGTTTGTAACACATCTTAAGTGACCATATTATTTTACAACAGAATAAATACAATTTTCATTATGTGGGGATTGAATAAACATGAAAGGACTAAATCAGTTTCCAGAATATCTAAACACGAGAGACTCAGAAATATTTGCACATGATAATCTGATTTAAATCCCATAAGCCAAGAGGTTCTACCAGATGTGTTGCAAAAAACGATGGCTTGAAAAAAATGGTGTAATGATTTTTGACATGTCCCCTGTGTGCATGTGATCCATCTTTGAAGTGGTACAGGAAGTAGCCTGACTGCTGTGGTGTTATGAAATGTTATACCACCCTGCTACCAGCACAGGCCATGTGAGGGATACTTCCTACAGCAGGGACAAACTTATAGGAAATATGCCTCTCTATAGCAGATCAAAGGTCACTTTAAATCAGTACCAGCAACTTGTGTTATACTAATCAAAACTTTGATCAATTGGAATTTTTGGTTTTGCAAAGGAATAATTTCTTTCGGAAAAGCCTGGATAAAATGAATTAGCTTTAGGTATTGCAACATGCTGGTTTACAAAGAATGCGTTTAAGACTTCCCTAAAAAAATTTAAATGTATCATCATGGCCATTAAACATGTTAAACTTTACTAGGAAACAGAAGGACCTGTGAAGATCCGGGGTAGAATAGGTCTTCAGCTACCCATGCTTGCCGTAAGGGGATCGGGTAATCAGGCTCGCTGACCTGGTTGGTGCATGTCATCATATTCCAATTACGTGGATCGATGTTCATGATGTCAATCACTGGATTGGCTCTATTATTACAGGCTGCTGTCATTTCGCTGGAATATTGCTAAGTGCGATGTTAAACAACAAACAAACAAATATAAAACAGTAGTCGTATTGCATCTTCTTACAAAGTAGACTTCACAAGGATTGTGTGGAAGATAGCAGTTGAATTCATTCTAGGTTGTCACTGAAAAAATTCTTTTAAACATCCATTCACATAGTGAAGAGAATAAGCAGTGGTAAGAATTTTCCGTGGAATTCCGCTTATTTTGTTTTAAGTCACTTTTGTAATACACACTGGTATGATATACTCATAAATGACATAGTCCCCCAGACTCACAGTGTACTTTCAGTGGGGTTTTTTTCAAACCGTTCTCGTCCAGGAATAAGCTTGAAGGTTAAGGATTAAAACTTTGTAGTACACCGTCACAGTTTGTATGAATGAAGTTTGTGATACAGAAGGCTGTGTGGTTAACAAGACAACATGCACACAAATATATTTTGGTTTTCACCAGTGTATATGGGAATACATGTCAAAATGTATAGCAAAACACTTTGTGTCAGTATTTCAAGTGTAATATAGGTTCAGGTGGCCCAGTTGTCTAAGGCACCGCAATTCACTGTGCAGAGTTGCGTCCCTTGAGCACATCAGAAACTTGTGATTGTTCGAATCCCAGTTTGCTCCTATTATGTTTCTAGGTTTGTCAGCACGATACCCGTGCTTGTGGGTTTCACCGAAGTGGTAAACATCTCAGACCTGCATCACTTCGGGCTTTCCTCCCACGTTAATCTGACATGCCTTGATATAGCTGGAATACTGTTCAAAGTGGCATTAAACCAAACTCACTCACTCACTCACACGCTCGCTACGGAGGTAATCTTCTTCCTTTAACTCCAGACACCAGAGTGACTTCACAACAATGTTGTAATCTGTTACAAGTATAATTACCTTTCTGGGACTCATGTACTATTTTCGACACATTTGTAAACACTAGTTGTAATACATGGGAACTCCTTGTCTTCAAAGCTAAAGGTATGTAGTTTTCACATGTTTTCTGGTCAGTGTGTAGGCTAAAACAAATAGATTGACCAGGTCACTAAGAGACGGATGAAGGCCAGAAAATAGCCACAGGTATTTGTTTGTTTCCGCATTGCTTTGTTTTTCTTCCTCGCAAAATGTTAGCTTGGCTACAAGTGAAAGATGTTCTTTCAAACTGTATGTATAGTATATTCACATTTTATGTTACTTTGGAATATTGTATTTGTTTTCAGATTTAATATTGACCTTTGAGCAATCGGTTGAGGGAGATATCTAATGTACTTCTGTTAACACTTCCAGTTTTTTGTACTTATTTAACAGCTGGGAGATTTGGTATGTTTTCTAACTTAAACATGTTTAATGATTAACTATTCTGTGTGATATTAATTCTGGTTAATTCAATCTTGATGAACATGTTTATTGAAACATTTTGCTTCATGTCACAAATTCCTTTATTGCTGAAAAATGTCATATTGTTTTTGGAGTGAATTGAATCTCTTTACTGTTTTTGTTAATGCCCAGGACCCATTCGCCACCATACCTCTGTTTTCAATAGACGTCCATTTATCTTATGCTCTCCTTTCATGATTGATCAAGTTGCAAACTACCAGTACTCGCCTCGACTGCGTGATGTGTCACTACAACTGTGACATCTTATAGCATCAGGACTGCCCTCCCAAGCCTTAGTCCTCAGGGGCGGTCCGGTAGCCTAGTGGTTACGGCGTTCGCTTGTCACGCCGAAGACCCGGGTTCGATTCCCCTCTTGTGTGAAGCCCATTTCTGGTGTCCCCTGCCGTGATATTGCTAGAATATTGCTAAAAGCAGCGTAAAACCATACTCACTCACTCACTCACACTTAGTCCTCAGGAAAACATCTTTCCCAGCTTATAGGTTATAAATAACAGTCTTGTGATATGTTGAATATATCTCAGGCCCACTATGCTTGTCGTAAGAGGCGACTAATGGGATCGGGTGGTCAGACTTGCTGACTTGGTTGATGCATGTCATCATATCCCAATTGCATAAATCGATGCTTATGTCAATCACTGGATTGTCTGGTCCAGACTTGATTATTTACAGACCGCTGTCATACAGCTGGAATATAGTGCGGCTTTAAACAACAAACAAACAAACAAATCACCTGAGAAGGTTGCAATTTTGAATTTGATGCAGAACTCTTGTCCTGCACAGCATATCACGGCAGGGGACACCAGAAATGGGCTTCACACATTGTACCCATGTCGGGAATCGAACCCGGGTCTTCGGCGTGACGAGCGAACGCTTTAACCACTTGCCTATCCGACCATCCCTAGTGACGAGAGAGTTGGTGCTGAAACTTCACATGCAACGAAACTATGGTGGTGAATGAGTCCAGGGTGCACAGCACAACAGGACGTCCATATGAAAAATATATCCCCACTGATGTTGTAGGTTCAGGTTGTACAGTGTTAGAAAGTCATGTCTCATGTCAAGATCAACAGTCCTCTAATTCCCTGGGGTATTTATACTTCCATAAGTATGATCCTAATAGCCATGGTAATATAAGGTTCTTTATTTTTTTAAATATACCCGGAATTTTTAAATTACTTTCATGAAATTCCCAATTTTCATTTTTCACAGTTGCATATAAATTGCCAATAAATTAAGCGAGAAAGTTAAGGAGGCCTTACCATAATCCAAATGTTACATTTTAGATATTGTGGGGGTCCCTGCCAGTCTCAAATATGGAGCAAACCTCAGTGATCCCTGGCCCTCCCTTAATTTCTAACACAGCCATACTTGAACATAGATGTTGAATTGGCGCTGTGATACCTTGGCTACCTACCAAGGTGGGGGGGAGGAAGGGAAGGGAGGGGGGTTTCAACAAAGTGGTAAGCAACTGAGACCTGCATCACTTTGTGGTTTCCTCCCACATTTAGCTGACATGCCGTGATATGACTGGAATACTGTTAAAAGCGGCGTTAAACCCAACTTGCTCATCCTGCATGAATGGAATTGTTGTCACCATTGCTGTATAGCAGGAACATCACTTTGCTGCTATCAATGTTTGTTAACAATAAACAAGGGGCGGTCGTGTAGCCTAGTGGTAAAGGGTTTGCTCGTCAAGCCGAAGACCTGGGTTCGATTCCCGACATGGGTACAATGTGTGAAGCCCATTTCTGGTGTCCCCTGCTGTGATCTTGCTGAAATATTGCTAAAAGTGGCGTAAAACCATACTCACTCACTAACAATAAACAAGCAATGATTTTGAAGTGACCAGGATTGAATGAATTAATCCTGTATCTGTCAAATTCAAGTTTTATGTTATGTTTATGTAATATACCACCAACCTCAAGAAACTGAATGGACTCTCCCATATTTTGCAGGTAATACAAATCGAGGAGGTGGAAGTGGACCTGGCCCAGGAGGAGGTGGAGGAGGTAGCGGTGGTGGAGATGCAGGAGGAGGTGGTGGACCACCTGTAGGCGGTCTCGGCGGCTTGTTCGCAGGAGGAGTACCTCGACTACCTAATAGGGGCAGAAGTGGAGCACCCAATAGAAGTGAGTCACTGTGGTTTAGTTATATACTGTAATTACAGCTTTAGCATTTGTCATTGTGACAAGACAGTATGTTGTGGTAAAGGATGTAGTGTTATATTTTGTCAATACTATAAGATTGTATACACAAGTGGTGAGTGTGTATTCCCCAGAGGATTTTGTGTAATCAGCAGTGGTAACTGTGTACTCTCAAGTTGATTGTGTGTTTCAATTCTCCAATGGTTAGTGTATATATTCTCAATTGGATTGTGTATATTCCCCAGTGGTTATTTTATTTATTCACCAGTGGCAGTATTCATGTTGTACTAGTGATGTGTATTCCCCATTGACAGTATGCATGATGTACTAGTGATGTGTAATCCCCAGTGACAGTATGCATGATGTACTAGTGATGTGTATTCCCCAGTGGACAGTATGCATGATGAACTAGTGATGTGTATTCCCCAGTGACAGTATGCATGATGTACTAGTGATGTGTATTCCCCAGTGACAGTATGCATGATGTACTAGTGATGTTTATTCCCCAGTGGACAATGTGCATGATGTACTAGTGATGTGTATTCCCCAGTGGACAGTTTGCATGATGTACTAGTGATGTGTATTCCCCAGTGGACAATGTGCATGATGTACTAGTGATGTTTATTCCCCAGTGGACAGTATGCGTGATGTACTAGTGATGTTTATTCCCCAGTGGACAGTATGCATGATGTACTAGTGATGTTTATTCACCAGTGGACAGTATGCGTGATGTACTAGTGATGTGTATTCCCCAGTGGACTGTATGCATGATGTACTAGTGATGTGTATTCCCCAGTGGACAGTATGCATGATGTACTAGTGATGTATATTCCCCAGTTGATAGTATGCATGATGTACTAGTGATGTGTATTCCCCAGTGGACAGTATGCATGATGTACTAGTGATGTTTATTCCCCAGTGGACAGAATGCATGTTGTACTTGTGATGTATATTCCCCAGTTGATAGTATGCATGATGTACTAGTGATGTGTATTCCCCAGTGGACAGTATGCATGTTGTACTAGAAATGTGTATTCCCCAGTGGACAGTATGCATGTTGTACTAGTGATGTGTATTCCCCAGTTGATAGTATGCATGATGTACTAGTGATGTGTATTCCCCAGTGGACAGTATGCATGATGTACTAGTGATGTTTATTCACCAGTGGACAGTATGCATGTTGTACTAGTGATGTGTATTCCCCAGTGGACAGTTTGCATGATGTACTAGTGATGTTTATTCCCCAGTGGACAGTATGCATGATGTACTAGTGATGTATATTCCCCAGTGACAGTATGCATGATGTACTAGTGATGTGTACTAGTAGTTGTAGTTGTTTGCATTTTATCATCCAAAACTGGCTCCCACAGGAGATATGCTTGGATTAAATTAAGCAATATCGACATTGTAGATATCGCTGCAATGAAATTACATCACAATGCTTTGCAGACCATTGTGACGTCACTGGTTACCATGACGTCACAATCAAATGACATCACTTATGGCTCTGCTACTGAAGCTGTTAGCAGTACTTTTTACACTGAAGACACTGCTAATTACTGTCTACAAATTGAAAAAGTTGAAAGAATGATGTTGGATGATAAATAAAATCTCACCCGAGTGTCTTTTGATATCAAATATATCAACACTCGTTGATAAAAGTGGCAAAAGCTTCAGCAAGCCCCGGAATGTTTCCACTTTTATCAACTCGTGTTGATATATTTGATTTCCAAAGACACTCGGGTGAGATTCTCTATATGCCAACAGAGAATCTACCTCTCACACACAATGTTTCTGTTTCCAGCGCCTGGTCCGGCAGCTCCAGCTCTCCGTCCCCCTGGCCCCAGGGCACCGATGACCAATGGTCCATCTCGGCTCAGTAACGGAACAAGTGGAGGTCCCCCACCACCTCCGCCACAAAATAAGAAATTTTCAATCCCACATACCACAGAGTCTTCTAGCCGGCCTACCCACCCAGTGCACAACAGTACTAACGGGGTAGGCCCAGGGGTCCCGATGAGGCAGCAACCCCGGAGCCAACCTCCCCCTCCCCCTGCACGACCAGCATCGGGGAGCATATCAGGCAGACCCAGTAGCATGGTCGGAAGACCTCTCCCACCCCCTCCTCCCCCACATCAGAGTCAACCCCCACCACCCCCCACCCGCTCTAATCCTCCCCCACCCCCTAGCCGACCTTCAGCCCCTCCCCCACCAGCTAGGACTACATCTAATCAGAGTGGGGGTACTATAGGACGATCTTACGGGCCTCCGGTGGCACGCCCCCCTCCGCCTCCGAGGAAGGATGTACCCCCACCCCCTCCCCCTCATGCACCTAGTGCCCCCAGCAGAGGTCCCCCTACTGCTCCTGTGTCAAACCCTCCCCCCTTGAGGAGGCCCAGTTCTTCAAGCTCATATGGATCAGGAGGTGATGGTAGGTGTTAAGGGCGTGCGGTATTATCGGTATATCAGTAAATTGAGGTTAATTTTTTTCCAAGATATATGTTTTATTTTTTTGTGCTCGATATATCAGATGATTTCAAATAGCGATTTTTATGATGTTTTTAATGTTATTTAGTTATCAAATGGCTTAGCTGCCCTGCCGCATGTATCCAGGGCCCCAAGATGGCTGTGTATTTATTGGCTGAGAAAACATTATGTTGTACCAGCATCTTGTTTTGTTCCATTCATGAACTACAATTCATACCTTAATGTATCAGATTGCTTCTGAATTCAAAATTTAGAAATATACAATGTATCGTGATATGTATCGCAATACGGTCTTGTGCCTTGCAAAATATTGTGATACACTTTAAACCTCCAATACCCATCCCTTGTTGTGTTGTGGGTTTTGTGCAGAGTTGCATCCCTTTGTCATGCCAGGATCCACAGATGATGTTACCAATACCAGGTTTGTGCTGATGATTAAGCTTTGTCTGCACATACCTGTGCATGTGGACTTCCCCAGAGTGATGCAGTCTACATCCTATGTTGCTCTGGTCTTTCTTCCCACATTGACTTGATAAGGCTGTGATATAGCCCAAAAACTGTTAGGAGCAGTGTAAAACCGAACTCACTCACTCAAAACCACGGGAATTCCTGGTTGAAATGTTCACCAGTAAGTACCCCATGCTTGTTGTGAGGGTAGACTTAAAGGTATTACCTTGCTGTGATCAAGCTGGAATATTACTGACTGTGGTTAAAACAACATGCGCGCACCTCGTTGTACAGCATGGGGTGGGGGCACGGGTGGCCCAGTCGTCTAAGGCGCCGTGATTCGCCATGCAAAGTTGCGTCCTTTGAGAACGCCTATGATTGTGGGTTCGAATCCCGGTTCGGCCCGATTATGTTTCTAGGTCTGTCAGCACCATACTCGTGTTCGTGGGTTTCACTGAAGTGATAAACGTCCAAGACCTGCATCACTTCGGGCTTTACTCCCACATTAAGCTAACACGCCGTGATATAACTGGAAAAATGTTATAAGCAGTGTTAAACCCAACTCACTCACTCACAACAGCATGGGTCAATGCTCATGAAGTCAATCATTTGTTCTTCTGGCCCAGACTCAATTATTTACGAACTGACGTCATATACCGTATTCGACGTAATAAGCGCCCAGGGCACTCTCAAAATTAGAAATAGGGAGCTCTTATTAGAATATTATTTTGGTGAAAAAACAGAGTTGAAAGATAAATTTCGTGGTTTATGCTGACAGCCTGAAATGTTTATATACGACAGATATATTTTTCCAGAATTTACCTGCCCATAATTGAGGGTGCTTATTACACAGGAGTGCGTATTATACACGAATAAATAAGTCTTGTGTACATGGATCAAACGGATGGGGTGCTAATTGAGATTGTTCACTAGCCAATATATTAGCAAATATCGCCGTGGGCGCTTATTAGAGCGGGGAGCTTATTACGTCGAATACGGTAGCTGGAATATTACTGAGAGTGGCACAAAATCATGCCAAACCCAAACTTGAATAAAATTGTATCTACTTCATATTAATGTTGCACTAACAAGTAAGCAAGGATGACAACCTATAGATAGATCATAGTATTTTTTATCTTGTTATTATTTGCTCATGAAGATCGGGGTTAGAATTGGCCTTCAGCAACCCAAGCGGAAGAGGCGACTAACATGATCGGGTGGTCAGGCTCACTGGCTTGGTTGATGCATGTCATCGTTTCCCAGCTGCGTAGATCAACACTCATGACTGTTGGTCCAAACTCGATTATTGCAAACTGCGGTCATATAGCTTGAAACTTGTTGAGTGTGAGGTTAAACAAGAAACAAACAAGTCTTGCTATTAGATAGTGTGCTACTGCATGCTGCATTGAAGCCTGTGTACCGCTTGTATGCTCAGAACAGCTTTAGAAGTCTGGATTATTGAATGCTGAAAACTTTTTATGGTCTAAAAACTAGAGCTAGGGGATGTCTCTTCTGTTTTGGGACAGAACTGTTTGCATGTGAAACTATTTTGATTTCTTTTTCAGATTTTGAGAAGAATTTCCGATTCCATAGTGTAAATGAGCTGCCTCCGCCAGAGCCCTTTTCAAATAGTAATAAAACATACCCCAGTAGAAATCCCCGAGGTAGTGATGGTGAGTACAGTGCAAGGTTTGACCTTGACCTACAAAAGTCAGGGCCCAGGGGACCCCTATTAAGTAATTTTAAGGGTCCTTGCAGACAATATGTGGGTCCTGTAAAGTAATGATATGGTTTAGTGACTGTACTTTTAGATAGTTTCTTCAAAGCCTGGAATGTGGACAGTGATCATGATTGATAGATGATACCAGACACCGATAACTGGTCTAGATGCGCTCCTGGTTCCCGGAATATTATTGTGTGTGCCTCTGGACGCAGTATATATTTTTTTCTGCGTCACTGGTACAGAGCCATAGATCAACTGCATTTTTGCATAAAATTCGAAAATTATGTCTCGCTTACTCAATTAATTTTGTGTTGCTTGTGTACAAATTTCCATGAAATATTTCAAATTAATGTTATTGTTATTATTGTTAAGGCTAAAAAAATAATAGCCTTGGTTCTCAGGCACCCCCTGCATCGTCTTAAAGTCTGCCACATGTTTCGTTTTTATTTCCATTTTAAAATTCAAAAAAAAAAAAATACTAATACACGATGTACTAAAAACAATGAGATCCAATATTGTACGCAGTTACTTCCCTTTAGATGTGCACTGCTTTACAGCGCATCTCGTGTTATGGTCATGGCGGCAATAGGAGTTTGTATGCTTGTTTATGTAGGGAGGCTCTTTCCCAGGTTGATGGAACACACCTGTTTATTTGGTTACTTACTAGTTTAAACAAGCAAAAAAAAGCACCACCCACCCGCACTATATTTTCAAAAGTCATTGCCAATTCTTTTATGTTTTTAAGCCTAATTAGGCATGTATATCTCTGTTTTGAGTTTATAGGACATGTAACACATTGGAGGCAGCACACAAACACAAAAAGTTGCCAGAAACAGCATTTTAAGCAGAATTATTGTAAAAAATATCTGTTCATTTGTCTTAAATACTCAATGGACTGGGCCCAGGTCAGTAAAATATATTGAATACCCAATGTGAGTAAATACTCAAAGGCTAAAACATGATCTGGAGCCCAGTGTGCGGTGGTGGGCATGCTGCTTTGGAAGTGCTCCCAAACCTATGCTGGTCATTAGAGGCATCAGAATAGACCTGGGGGTCAGGCTCGTGGTTGATAGGGTGTCATTGCACGCCGGCAACGTTGATCGTTGCTCTGAATATGAATCACTGGATTGCCTGGTCTAGACGTGATGATTTACAGGATGTCAACATATAGCTGGAATATTGCTAAGTGCAGCGTTAAACAACAAACACTAAAACACACATGCAATGCCGACTCTGGAATAATGAAATGTGGAAAAATTAAGAATCTGAAAAGCCTTGGTGTTTTTTTGTTATGGTGCAATGAGCAAATTTGAGTGTTCAGCACAAACAATCAACAAATATGCTGATCAGGGCTCTTGAGTATTTTGGGAGATATTTTTATGAAATTATAACCTCATTCTTCACTAAAAAAGGATTGTTGTACTGAATGCAAATTAAAATCCATCAGAATTTAGGAGAGTAACATCTTAATACAAGATAATACTTTCATTATTTTTCTGTCATAAACGTTTGGTTTATCCTAGATGAATCTCTGCTATCACCTATGTGTAATATTTCTGTGAGTTTAAGGAATGACTTGTTACCTTCCTATCCCGGGATGTATCATTAATCTTATGGCCCCGTCTTGTTGCAGGAAGTCAAAGAAGAGCACCTCCACCTCCTCCCCCGCGGTGAAAACAGAGCTGGTTGACATAGGAGAAACATAGAAGTCGAATACTATTGCTGTGCAATTGTGATCCTGTTGTATAAAGAAGACTATGGGAAGCCATCTTGGATCACATCTGCCTCGAGATAATCTATGTGCTCATCGCGACCCCTTATCCAGGATCGGTTGATTCTTCTGGGACATTGGTTTCATTTCTTTTTAGGAAGATTTTGTTTTTCTTTCATATACAATTTGCAACATTGACCATGTATGAATAATCGATAAATGTGTCAACGCTGTCATCATGGAGGTGGATCAGTGGAGCGTGTCGTCAATGTCAGTGATTGACAACTGCCATGTTTATATCAAAACAGGACTACGGCATTCAGTAATGTTTCCAGGAAACAGATATGGTGCAGAGTAACGAAGCACAATACGTATGTCAATATTTCTGTCTGGACACTGGACGCTAGTTCGCTATTGACGTGTATATAGGTGGCGCTCCGCTGGACGTGTATATAACACAACCAACACAGTCATTCATCTCTGCTTGTAGCTTCGATGTTGGAGTGAGATTGTGAGGTGATTGTATTCGCATGTATCCTGTGTTTGGACCTATACATTGCATCTGTTTAATTATTTGCATTATTCCAAATACTGCTGATGTTATGTTCTGTTTGCATGTGTAGCTTGTATTCAAAAATTTTAATTCCAACATTTTGTGCTTATTTGACAATGTCCTGTACATTGTTGGATAGAATATGCGTTTGTGTAAGCTGTTGAAATATATTACTCTGTTTCGTACATGCATTACCGCTAATTTTTATAATGAATCTGATACGACAAAATTATTCACTTATAAAGTTAAAGAGGGATAATATATATAATTCTAGGTGAGAACTATCTCAAAGTATTCAATTTCCCACTATGCAAAATATGAATAACCCTTTTCTACTTCTTATAGCTACTCGGATGTAACAGTGTAACAATGTCACCTTCTAGCTTTATACCAAGGCACAGGACTAAGGCCCTTCCATATTCGATGTAGATACATAGGGCAAACTGATGGTGCAGAATCATTCCATTCCATGTATTTAGTGGTATTCATTTGCATGATTACATGTATTTATCTCCCTTTGGTGTTCCTATAGATCTGAGGCCTTTGTGTCAGTTATGTCCCTTGACGAGGAAGACTGGATGTCAACATGCATTTATATATACTTTTTTTAAATCGCTTGTTAACATCTGTAGAAAGTAATGTGTTTTATTTGAAATTGATCATTCTCTTAGCATCGCCATCTTGAGATCTCACATGCTCTGGTGTGTTTTGATGAAGGTTTGACCTCAAGGGGACGTAACTGACACATGTGACAGGATTTAACACCAGCACTGTATTCTATTGGTGAAGGAAAGAGAATTGCTCAAACTGAGACTTTACTGTGAGTTCAAGCCAATGCAAGAATGCCCATATTTGTTTGTAATTTGCTAAAGATGATGACAGGAATAGATGCAGTACTTTGCTGCTGACATAAATGGATTAGATACGCTAGAAATACTTCAGTATTTCAGTGTCAGTGACTTGCATGTTCCCTGTGGCTTGGGCAGCGCATACTTCACTGTAAGGAGTTATCTCCCTATCTCCCTTAGCTGTGCCAGTATCTGCTAGTCATGGGTTTGAATGCTACATTTGCACTGATTATGGTATTTGGTGTGTCAGCAACATTATTGGGCTTGTTAGCTTCAGTGATGAGTGTCCATGACATGTGGCCCTCTCTTCCAAGGGCACCCTCAGTAACAGGAATACTGTTCAGTGACTATTTACCTGTCAGTTCTGTATAATTCCATATTGGCTAATCCTTAACTTGGATTCATATTCCCAAATGAATTAGGCATGCCAGAAAACTATGATCAGGGCCTCAAGGCTCGTCAGCACCATACCGATACTCGTGGGTGTCACCAAAGTGGTAAACGTCCGAGACCTTCATCACTTTGTGCTGTCCTCCCAAATCGAGATAACATGCTATGTTATAAGCAGTGGCGTATCCAGAGGATACCCCTTTTTAATACACCTTGCATGTTAACTGTGCCCTTGGCTGAAAGTAATTAAAAAAACTATTCCTGGCGGACTCCTGTTTCGGAGATACAACCATTACAGAACAATATGTATTGAAGATGCCAGCTGAAACAGATATATGTTGATATATTATGTGTATTATATCAATGACAGGACCATCTGTGATGGGTATTCTTGTATTGGCAGAATGGCATCCAAAGGACGAGGGATGTTACATGTAGCATGGCTTCACATCAGACCTGGGACTGAAGGGTGGGCTGAATTATAGACAGAGGACTTGATATTTCGGGATTTCCTCTGGTCTGAATTCAGAGTATTTTACTTGTTCTAAGATAGGTATTTTTTCAAAACTAGACAACTTAATCCAACTTTCCAATTGAAAAAAGGAGGAGGTCAATGTACATTCTGTTGAGCTTAGCACAGTGAATAACTGGTCTTTACTGTGAAGACTAGAAAGTAGGGCTGGGACGAGTCTGAATTTATTACCCGGGTACCCACCCCCTATTACCTGACCCTACCCTACCCGGGTACCCACTGTAGGTCTCAGGAGATAGGTACAAAATGTCCGATTGGGCATTTGAAAAGTCAGAAGGAAGGCGAGCATTTGTGACTTGTAGTGTTACCATAGAGTTCTAGAAACTTTTTTTGTCATTAAACAATATATCACGTGACTAACCACGGGTCCAGATAGTCCTGTGGGTACCCGGGTCCTACTCAGTACCCACCCGACCCGAGTGCCCGTTACCTGTCCCAGCCCTACTAGAAAGTCACTGTCTTTAGAGATTTACTTAAGGTGTTATTGATAGTATTTAAAACATTATAAAGATATTTTAACCACATATGGATGAAACGTTCAGCTGTAAGAAAACATAATTTCTGTTAGTCTTCTTGTTCTCTGGAGCATGTGGATAAAAATTGCATTTAAGTATCTCCCTCAATTTCTACAGCGACATTCAATTGATGATGTACAGCGTTATGACTATATACATGAGGTTATAATGCAGTGATGTCATAGTTTATTGAACAGTGCAGTACTAAACTGATTCACTGTTGCCATAAGCAACAAGCGGCCAGCTGCAAGATGGGAATTAATCCTTGTTTTGTATCATATTACAACCCGTCTCTGACCATTTAACCTCCAGTCTATGATTCTCTTGTGTTTATTGCTTCATTTTGATGATCGTTGACTTTAAAAAGTAGGTAGGTGGATGTTTCAGGGGCTTAGTGGATGTTTCAGGGGCTAAGTGGGTGTTTTGGGGGCTAGATTGATGTTTCAGGGGCTTTGTGGATGTTTCAGGTGCTAGATGGATGTTTTGGGGGCTAGGTGGATGTTTTGGGAGCTAGGTGGATGTTTCAGGGGCTAAGTGGGTGTTTTGGAGGCTAGATTGATGTTTCATGGGCTAGGTGGATGTTTCATGGGCTAGGTGGGTGTTTTGGAGGCTAGATTGATGTTTCAGGGGCTAGGTGGATGTTTCAGGGGCTAGGTGGATGTTTTGGGAGCTAGGTGGATGTTTCAGGTGCTAGGTGGATGTTTCAAGGGCTAGGTGGATGTTTCAGGGGCTAGGTAAGTGTTTCAGGGACTAGGTAAGTGTTTCAGGGACTAGGTCGATGTTTGGGGAGCTAGGCCAATGTTTCAGGGGCTAGGTGGATGTTTCAGGGACTAGGTGGATGTTTCAGGGACTAGATGTATGTTTCAGGGGCAAGGTAAGTGTTTCAGGGGCAAGGTAAGTGTTTCAGGGGCGAGGTAAGTGTTTCAGGGGCGAGGTGGATGTTCCAGGAGCTAGTGTGAAGCTGTGTGTACAGAGAGTGGTTCAACAGAGATCGGACTTCCAGGGCTCACTGTATGTAGTGGATATAGTAGTTATTCCACACTGTGTATAACCATTATACAAGGCAACATGACATATCTTTTATATTGTACAGATTGGGTGGCACTCTACTGCCACTGTTGATTTTAATAGACCCAACGCAGGTTGACTATGTTACAGATGACGATAAGGGAAACTGTAGTCACCTAATAAGCACTGGCTTGTAATAGTATTGAGATTTAAGGTCCCACTTGACACTATGTTCAACAAGGGAGTTTGATGAAACTGCACATGTAAAAATATAAATATGTCTGTATTATTAAAATGATCTTTGACAAGTCTGAACATTTGCCCCAGTGTCTTTTGTATTATAATCGCCCTCTTTGCATTATAAATATCAGTAGAATGCCTGTGTGCTTACTGGGGAGAACGATGGTGTATATATTCATGATGCGTCTGGAAAGGGGAATTCGGGGCTGATAGTTTACAGTGACTGGATCAACATTTCACTTTCAGTGTTTGAGAATCCAACCATCGTTAATGGAAGCAAAATATGTTATTCTTAATCAATGTTCTAGTTGCTACAAGCTGCAGGATTGCTTATTCGGTTTTAAGCCGAATTTACTCACTAATTTGAATGTTCATGGAAATGTAGGCTCCTATGTAGACATGTTAGCCATTGTTTAGATAAGATTATCTTTCTGAATACATTATTTGCAGTAGTAAAGAGAATAATCATTATAAATCACTAAATTTAAGATGAAAAGGAACAGCTTCTGCTTTGTTGCTTCCCTTAGATGTAACAGGATCTCCTGTGTGATTGAATCCCAGATTCAGACAGCCTATCATCACCTTATCCTGTGGAGTTCTTGAAAGTGTAAATGTTGAAGACCTGCATCACTTTGGGCTTCCCACCCACATTAATCTGTGGTCTGACTGATATACTCTTTACCTGGAGTGTTGACCCGGACTTATTGCAGATATGATATTAGTTTCAACTTACCAGTCCTTTCTGTTTCCAGATGGATCTTGAATACCGATCTTACATTCTGTAGCTCTCCTAGATAAAACTGATCATATCACCTGGGAATTATTGTGTGTTATTTATAACTGATCATAATATACACATAGTGATGCAGTTTGGCTGTCTCACAGTATGGATTAGGGGCGGTCGGGTAGCCTAGAGGTTAAAGCGTTCGCTCGTCACGCCGAAGACCCGGGTTCAATTCCCGACATGGGTACAATGTGTGAAGCCCATTTCTGGTGTCCCCCGCCGTGATATTGCTGGAATATTGCTAAAAGCGGCGTAAAACCACACTCACTCACTCACAGTATGGCTTGGGAGAGACTGAATGTGGTTGGTGTTTGTCTGGGAAGTTTTAGAATATCCGATCCAGATCTTGTTTGTTTGCATGTGATATAGCAACAAAGTCCCCGTGGTAATGTATGCATAAACAGAGGTATCTTCACTGACTCTCCTCATCTCCGTGTCAGGGTCTCAATATGTTTTGTTTGTTTATTGTTTAACACCACACTCCGAAATATTCCAGCTATGCGATGTCGGTCTGTAAGTAATCGAGTCTGGATCTGTCAATTCAATGAGCAATATTGTGAGCCACAATCCACGCCGTTGGCCAAGTCACTGAGTCTGACCACCCGCATTTAGTCGTCTCTTACAGCAAGGAGATGGTCCTAGGTGCAACAAAGATTCCCCACTGTCCAATCAAACCTAATCATGTCGACTACCATTTTCAACGGCATGGATCGTTGCTCACAATATTGATCACAGGATTGTGTGGTCTTGATTATTTACAGGCTGCCTTGATACGGCTGGAATATTGCTGAGAGCAGCATTAAACAACAAACAAACAAAATGATGAGTCTCAATTTGTCATGTATATTGTACCGAGACCTTACTTACAAGAAACAAATTGTATCACGACAATTGTATGTAATCATGGCCTCAATAAAGACAACAAACAATGTTCGTCACAGTAATGAGATTGGTACACAGGCTTGGGTTGTATGGGACTGGCTTTAGGAAGCTGTGTTTACTTGGGCTTGATCAATCCCACGATGAATAAGAAATGTCAGAACCAAACTGAAGACATCTGGCTCATCCAGGGTAGGGTTTCATTCCTCTTGAAGGCATTAAAAACTGGTCTCAGGAATTGTTTTGTCTTGTAGGTTTCTAGGATGTGCCAGCTAAGTTAGAGATATTTTTTTTTTAAGCCACACTGTTTCTTGAAATATGGTCGTAGTGTACCTGATTTAAGTCGATACTGTTAAAAAAAATCCATGACTTTATTGAGATATTTGACTGATTTGCTATCCCTTTTCACCCACATATTGCAATGCTTATCAGTGGAATCGGAAAATAGTATGGAAATCAGTGATGTTTTCTGTTTGTGTAGTTAACTTTACGAGACCAAAACAAGTCTTTATCTTTATGAGTAAGAGTTAAGACAACAACGTATCGATGCTTCTTTTAATGTGATGAATCACTGTGCCTTTCACTATTGCTGGTGTAAGTGTGAATGTTGGTGGTGTATATTTTAGCCTGTCGGGTAAGACTACACATGAGATTCAGCTGTCAAAATCTAATGTATTTCAAGTCCATAACTCACAAAACAAATCCTAACACACAGATCAGGCCAACCATTGTGGGGTTGGTGGTTTGACCCATTTTGATTTTTGTTCCTTTGAGACTTTCAAGAACAAAGGTGAAGGACGTTTGAGTGAAACGATTGCCAAAATGTGTTGCTTTCAAAGCTTCGTGTGTTTATATATTTGTAATTGTTTATTTGCAATTGTTTATTTGCAATTACTGACATGCGAGGTTGATGAATTAGGGATACTGTTTGATGTAATATGTTTGAGTGCAAAGTAGACCATGAGAAATTGGACATTGATGCTGATATTTCCCCAAAAAACACTTCACTGGCATAATACTGCTACTGTTCTGTTTCAAGGGTTAGATTGTTTATAGAGCCAGAAAAGTTTTTTTTGCCTCTTTTCAAATGAGCTCGCTCTTTATTTTTAGCCAAACTAAAACAAATGTGAACAGGCTGTTTGATTTAAATTAATAATTTTAAACAGCTGTCTGTTAGTTATTTTTTAAACCTTTTTTAATGGTGTGTAGGATATTTAAACAACCCTGAAAACATGTTTGGACTTCTTTTTTTTTATATACTTTGTGTGTGTTTCATTTTGCCTGGGAAAATTTGTAAAACAAGAATGAAGTCAGCCTGGCCTAGTTTATAAAATATGTTTCAGAGAGTTGTCACAATTTGATTTGCTGTCCAATCCATAGGGATTCCTGGTTAGAGAATGTCCCCAGTAATCTCTACTGGTCATAAGAGGCGACCCAATGGTTGTCAGGCTCGGTGACTGCATGTCATTGCACCCCAATGTCGTTGATCATTACTCACAATGTCGATCACTGGATTGTCTGGTCCTCGGGTTATTTACAGGCTGGGTCAGTGCTCAGTGTGATATTAAACTAGTAAACCAACAGTTCTGCCCGTGAGTGCATGTTTGTATTTGCTGGGTAGTTTCCCTTGCCTTCATGGTGTGCATTTACCCTTAGAATAATAACAGTAGCTTTAGATAGAGTAGAAGGAAAACGATGTTGTGGTCTTGCTGATATTTGCATTTGGATCGATTTGTTTTGAACTTCCTGATATTATTATATACATGGACCATCCCTTGCTCTCATAGATTTTTAATGTGAATGAAGTGTGATGGGCTGGTCCCAAGTTTAAATTTGGATTTATTGGTTTATAAGTAATGTGGGGTGATTTTTAAGCCTATTATTTAGCCCATGTCGAGTTAGCTCATTTAAGGTGGTGACCGTTTTGCTTGTGATTGAGTACCTGGTACTTATGATCGGACCAGGTCTTTGAAAAAAGAATTTTCATAACCGTCGTAAGAAATGTCTTGTGATTGGGGAGTACACGTTTTGTATAATCAACCAAGGATTGTATAATTAAACAATGTATAGGGAAAACCATTTGAATGACAATCATTCTAATATAGAGAAAACTTTTCCATTTGAGTATAGGATTGTTGTTCTTTTGAGGCCAGTTTATTGTGATTATTTAGAGCTTATTATCATGTTTCTGAACATTGCTTTGTGTACATGATTTGCTTTCTGAAGATGTTATAGGAAAATCACCAATACACTTGCTTTTTCAAAGTGATGCTTAAGTTACTTTTAACAAATAAAGACATTCCCCGTTACAACCTTGACATATTTGGTCAGTTAAAACAAAATGAATTGAAAAAATTATTTCTATGAATTGTCATTAACTCTTAATTGGTCTTGAAATGGATTCATGAAAAAGGGTTTTGACCAACAGTTTTCCTTTTCATAACAAAGACAAAAGTGTTGACATTGAAACTAAAAATCTGTCCCAGTTGGAAGCCAAGTACCAGTATCCATGCTCCACTTGGTCCAAGGGAGGCAACTCTTAGGGTGCACGATCAGAGTAGCACTTGGATTGTCATTTTGGCTTTGGTCTATAGTTTGGTCTTCTTTATTTATATCCTTATGAAGAAATATTCCATTTACTTGACTATCCAAAAAATAATGATTTCAATCCCAAGGCATGGCTTAATATTATAACCTTAAGACTCTTGTACAACTAATGTGATGTCACATTTGAATCCATGCAGAGGATGTCGAAGAAACCATTACCTACTTCTGTTAGGCTTAAAGAAATAAAAGTATTGGTTCTCAGGCAATAGTTTTGCGGGCAGGCAGTGTCTTAGTTTGGGGGGAGGGAGGGGTGTTGTTCAAACTAGTATGTTTTCAAATAAACAGTTGTGTTTCCAAATAAACAATTATCCATTGTGTACAATACACCTGGAAAAGGGCCTTCCTACATATATGTATTCCTGAGTAACATCCAGCATTTGACTGCTGTTGGACTTGGAATATTTAAGTCTTTTTTTATTATTATTTTTTTTAATGGAAATACCAATGAAATTTGTGGCTAACTTTATGATGATGCGTGGGGTGCCTGAGAACCAAGGCTTTTTTTAAATAAAAATACATGGGCTATTTTATTTGAGTATTTGTTGGATCAAAAGTCCACAAGTCCAAGGAGAGACCAATATGACGACAAACTGGTGTGTTAAAGTAGAGCTAAAGTCAGAACTGGAGATTTATGATGCATGACTGATTTGGATAAGTACAATGTAATTAGGATTACCGGTTCTGCGTAATTACAAAATATTTTTGTCATTGTAAATGTTATAAAATAACAATGACCTAAATGTCAATAAAAGTATTTTGAAATGTGTTAAATTATCACTCATCCAATATTGTCCAAACGATCAGAAAATTCATGATTTTCATGTTCAGTCAAGGACAGTCTGTAAATAATGTATGAAGTACAAGTTACTTTGAGCATGTTGTAAGTGGGTGACTGAGTTGTCAATGTGCTTGGCTTCATTTCAGTTGCAATGATTGTTCTGTGCCTGCTCCTTAAGTAATTTGTTTTTATGTGCTGCAATGATTAGGGCAAGCTTAGATAAGGTGCGTGTTTGTTAAATACCATAGCAGTTGACAAGCCTGAACCTATTCTAGACCATTTCCATGTTTATATTTTAGTGAATTACATTTAACTTCAACACAGTAGGTTGTATTTACAGTTAGAAATGAGATTCAGTACCCATTATCTCCAAATAATCAAATTCTTGATCTTAGTGTCTAATACCTCTTTAACTAGTTCAATTAAAAGTTCTTGATCTATCTTTTGAGTAAACGTGTTTCTTTCCTGTCATTACTAATCCCTCCTTCAACAAACACAGCATGTATCTTGTGTATAATGAGTCTTGAGTGTCTGTTCTCTTGTGATTTCAGGGGCAATGTTATATACATGCAAACAAATCTAATTTTTGAATAAACTTTCAAAATGGACATTGTCTTATGTTCCCAACCCCCGGAGAATTCATTCTCCTGATCTTTGAAGAGTGCACTCTCAAGTACAAAGTTCGGCTGAATATCTGTTGATGTTAAAGCCGGCGGGCTGTACATAATCCAGCCTGAACCAGGCAATCCAGTGATCAATATTGTGTGCAATGATCCACATCCAGGTGCAAAGACATGCATCAACCAAGTCATCGAGTCTGACCACTTGATCTATTTGCCCCGTACTTCCAGCATAGGTTGCTGTGGACCTTGTCTCACCATGAATTCCCACTGGGTTCAGCAGAGTGAAATATTGATCACTGTGTGGACGACATAGTGCAAACTTTGGACTGGAACACAGAATTGAATTTCATGTGGCAAGTAGTGAGTGAGTAAGTTGGGTTTAACGCAGCTTTTAACATTATTCCAGTTATATCACGTGTCAGCTTAATGTGGGAGGAAAGCCCCAAGTGATGCAGGTCTCAGACGTTTACCACTTCGGTGAAACCCACGAGCACGGGTATGGTGCTGACAAACCTAGAAACATAATCGTGGGGAACCGGGATTGGAACCCACAATCATAGGTTTCTGGCGTTCCAAAGGGACGCAACTCTGCACAGCTAATGGCGATGACTGGGCCACCCGTGCCCCCCCATCAGGCAATGGGGCCTGTCTTCAAGAGTCCATAATCAGCCACCCGTGCCCCCTCATGTGGCAAGTAATACTACCATAGACCTAGTCACCACCATAGCTTTGTTTTGAGTTGGACAAATGCTAAAATTCCTGACTGAAACCATAACATTAGTACTCGAGTGCCATCTCAAATACAACTGGAACATCTTGTGTGAAAAGCACTTCCCTTGGCTTGATCTAGTAGTCGGGAAAGAACTTTTCGGATTTAATTCAATATATCAAGACTGTGATTTTTTATGCCAAATTTGTGTTCAGAAGATTGGCTGATTGTGAGCCAAGAAATGGAGCTGGTGACGTCACTCTGAAAAGAAGCTTTGGTGGCGAATGGGTCATGATCATGGAATGGAGATACAGTTGGTTGGTTGGTTGTTTAACGCCGCACTCAGCAATATTCCAGCTATATGACAGCGGTCTGTAAATAATTGAGTCTGGACCAGACAATCCAGTGATTGATATGAGCATCGATCCATGCAATTGGGATCGATGACATGCATCAACCAAGTCAGTGAGCCTGACCACCCGATCCCGTTAGTCTCCTTTTACGACAAGCATAGTCACCTTTTACGGCAAGCATGGGTTGCTGAAGACCTATTCTACCCCGGAATCTTCGCTGGGACAAGTCTGTTTTGTCAAGTCATAGCGTGGGACCAGAACTAGCCTACCACCTGCTGAACATAGTAAGGCATTTCATCACTTGAGTGCAAGCAAACCAAGGATCCAAATGTAGAATCAGAAATTACTGACCGACAGATGAAACCGTGCACAGCTTGCGCTGTATACTCTCCAGGGAGTTGAAATTGATAATGCGAATGCATCTAGTCAGGGAACAAATAAACCGACAATACCATATTTGAGCAGATATCTGAACAATACATAAATGAATAAGGAAACTAAAAAATATAGGGAAATAAGTCTTACATTTGAAATAGTGTGCATACAAATTCAACATGTCAGAATCAAATGTTGAGGTGTGTTTGTGTGCAATATTTCCAATATGTATTTGGAAGTGAGTGAGTGAATATGGTATTGCGCCGCTTTTAGCAATATTCCAGCAATATCACGGCGGAGGACACCAGAAATGGGCTTCACACATTGTACCCATGTTGGGAATCGAACCCGGGTCTTCAGCGTGACAAGCGAAC
Organism: Haliotis cracherodii; assembly: GCF_022045235.1. Lineage (NCBI taxonomy): Eukaryota > Metazoa > Mollusca > Gastropoda > Lepetellida > Haliotidae > Haliotis > Haliotis cracherodii. The sequence goes on from NW_027266272.1 coordinate 9,079,695, forward strand.
ACCTTAACCACTAGGCTATACCCGACCGCCCCTGTATTTGGTAGACAAGGCTGGGAACCCATGATAGGTAATCCTTTCACTATGTCAAAAACTAAGTGTTCTCTAATTCATTTCCATCAGTACATAATAACACCACATCAATCCACGCAATTGAAATACGATGACTTGCATGAACCAAGTCAGTGAGCCTGACCACCTGACCACTCGTGTTGTGTTGCAGAAGACCATTTGAACCAGCCAGACCTGTCATGACACGAGCGACGACCCATGCTGCTGAGGTATCATTGACATGCCATTCACTGAGTCAACTTGATTCCTTAAGTTATCTTGCTTAGCTTGCATCGATTGCTTGAAACCTGTTCAAACCGATTTCTCCCAGGGATACTTCACAAATAGGGACATCGGAAAATGAGTGAGTGAGTGACTTGGGATTAAGGCCACTTTTAACAGTATTCCAGTTATATCACGGCGTGTCAGCTTAATGTGGCAGGAAAGCCTGAAGTGATGCAGGTCTGAGATGTTTACCACTTCGGTGAAACCCACAAGCACGGGTATGGTGCTGACAATGGGTATGGGTTAATGTTAAACTGCGGCATGGTATCTCAGTGAGACTAGTACAAGCACACACACACACACGTGCATACACGTCGCTATATATGTGCAATAATTTTGGACCCTATACGTTACACCTCACCTCACCTCACCTCACCTCACCTCACCTCACCTCACAATGTATAAACGCCCTGGTATAGCAGTTATACATCATCCAAACAAATATATCAATCATTATAACCCACACTAAAACACTACGTGTAGGAAGATATCACTGTTACACTGACGGGAGGCACGCGTGTAGAAGCTGGGCCATGGCTGTGAAATGTATGTCGCTTTAGACATAACCAGGTGAAGGCTGGTCATCAAAATGCCATGGTTGTTATGTTAGGTGGAGGTTGAGAAAGTATAGGGCACCAGTGTATTGCCTTGTGCTCCCCGTCCGCCCTCTTCCGTCTCCGAGTGAGTGAGTTGGGTTTAACGCCGCTTTTAACACTATTCCAGTTATATCACGGCGTGTCAGCTTAATGTGGCAGGAAAGCCTGAAGTGATGCAGGTCTCAGACATTTACCACTTCGGTGAAACCCCCGAATATGGTTATGCTGACAAACCTAGAAACATAATCGGGGTGAACCAGGATTCAAACCCCAAACACGGGTTTCTGGTGTGCCCAAGGGACGCAACTCTGCAAAACAAATCGCGCCGCCTTAGACGACTGGGCCACCTGTGCCCCCCATCAGGCAATGGGCCCGTCTTCACGAGTCCATGTTATAATCAGCCTTAAGTCAACGATCTTCATGCCATAATCAATTCTGGACCAGACAAACCACCAAAGTTCCACACATTTGGAGCATGACACATAATCACCCACAGTATCCACATTTTGTTGGCTCTTGTGAAAGTTAAACGTGTCTTTGAATAGTTGTGTGGATAGATGCTCATGATATCAATCACTGGATTGTCTGGTCAAGACTTGATTATTTACAGACCGCCGTCATATAGCTGGAATATTGCTGAGTGCGGCGTAAAACAACCAACCAACCCAAAACAAAATCAGGGCCAACCAGGATTCAAACCCGCGATCACAGACTTCTTGGATGCATCAATGAACCATGAACTGAGGCACCTTAGAGGACGAGGTGAACTGTGTCCCTGTACGCTCTATGACGACTACAGGATACAGAATAGTGTGTCTGCACAGAATCCACAATGGCTTGTAGGTGACGGCAAACACATCACCTCGTGCACTACATCATCGTCACCCCCTGCACTACATCATCGTCACCTCGTGCACTACATCATCGTCCTTGCCATCACATACACGAGAAACTCATCGCATCCTTCCCAACAAAACAACAAAGTTTCATTCGTTTATTTTTCATTAACTTGTTACAAAGCAAACACTGCCACTTGACAACATAGTAACAATGTGCGTTACAAGGAATACGATAACAAACGTTTGATTGTTGCTGTTCATGTGTTGGGTTCATTACTGCTTTTACCATATCACAAGCTTACACATATATATTTATTGTGAATAAATATTTCATGATTTTTCTTACAAATTTGTTGAATTAAACTTTTAATAGCCTCATAAGTGGTGACACCAGGGCCCACATGCACAAAGCAATCTTAGCGTTGAGACTATCGTAAGCTTATGTTAAAGTATTGGAGTTACGATCATCTTACCGCTAAGATCGCTTTGTGCAAGTGGGCCCTCAAATAGGCTTAACAAGAACTCAAATGGGTAATTGAACCCTGGTGACAAAGCCATGAACCGACACCCTCAAATATCATAATAACTGTATGAATAGTTGTTGATAATATCGTGTAATTGTTGAGCACTTCAGTGACCATCTGGAGAGCAATTCCAAAGTGATCCAATATTTTCTTTGAAAGATTGGTTTTACAATTTAACAAACTACAGTAAACTACGGTTATAATGAACTCAAAGGGATCACTAGTTTTAGTTCGTAATTACCGTAGTTCGCTATAAGCATATATACAGCATTTATACAACAAATGGTCGGGACTAAAAAATAAGTTCATTATATCGATCAGTTTGTTATAAGCACGTTCGTTATAAACGTAGTTTACTGTACCACATTTGCCATACTACACACCCTGCACTAACATCTGGACCAATCAGTAGTTTTATACGATTAACTAGTAAATATCAAAAAGGTTTCAGACTAGAGATGTTTGAATGAAGCTTGTTCCTTACTGTTCCTTCTCCTGCAACAAAGTTAACTTCAGTTTGATTTCAATAAGCAGTCCCTTTGTCATTTTTCGAAGGATCCAGAGCCCTTATTACCGTGAGAACAGTAAGAAAATCAACACTTTGTACATTCCGTTCACATCAGCAAAGTCACTTCAGTATTGCACAAATTAATTCAAACAAATATTTCAAAATCAAATGTAATCAAGCACATTTCAAAATATTCATATTTACATATATACATCTCAAATATCTTAAAATAATTTTACATATATAACAAAATAATTACATATTCTTTAACTTAAATTTTTAATATCTACAACTTTGATCACACATCATTCTAGTGGTAATGATTTTATGTGTGCTTCAAAGAAGCTTCAATCCATAAACCTCGGTAAAAACATGCAATTCCTTTGTATAACACACACCTACCAACTGAAATAAAACCAACAAAAATTCTGGAATGTCAACAAAAATTCTGGAATGTCCATAAAAATTAAGACACCCTTCCTGGTACCAGGAAATATGGATTAACATTTGTGTAAGTAAGGTGGCTTTAATGTCGCTTTTAACAGTATTCCAATTATATCACAGCATGTCAGAATAATGTGGGTGGAAAGCCCGAAGTGATGCAGGTCTCCGTGGTCTACCACTTTGGTGAAACCCACGAGCACAGGTATGGTGCTGTCAGACGTAAAAACACTTTCGGGGTGAACCGTGATTCTAACCTACGATCGAAGTTTCCTGGAGTTCAGATTCATTCCTTGTCCTTACGCTAATGGAAGCACAATCTTATGTCTGTCAAGGTCCTATTCGTGCAGTGACATCACAATGGATAAATATCAGAATCCACAGTACGTTCGTAGATATAAATATTTCAAATTTGTCATTTATAGTGATTAAAGTTAAAGTAAAACAATGGCTACTGAGGTGAAATATGGTTGTAACTTCGCATTTACAATTTGATTGGGTACACTACAGCACTTTGGATGGGGATTCAGATGTGAAGATAAAAATAACCTTATCAAAAGTAGGGCAGCATAGTTTCATTTGTAAACCTTGCTAGTACATACACATAAAACATGGAATTATCCGGTTTGATTGAACAGCCCTGGCAAAATACATCTGGCCTTACATGCACAAGATGTATAAAGTATGTTATAAGTTGTAGGCTTATCATGAGGGGAATATGGTTTATGTACTGTGTGGCTGTGCGCCCTGAGCCGACATGCAAATTTATCATACTGCAATGCTTGTCATTTATCACAATTTAAAACGAACAGAGATGCAAGTCATTTGTCTTGTCACCAAATGAAAGCTGTTTCTGTTCAGGCTCTGTGTCTACAGTATTCATTACACTTGGATATCAGAGTTATGATACGCCTGCTTCACGCAACAATACATAATTCCATGCTTGAGGCATAATGTGATACGAAATGTGATACTTAATTTGCGTTGTTTTTGCGCGAAAATCTCCATGTTTTATTTGGGGAAAGGGTATTGCTCTCAACCAGTTTGTATCTGTGCCCGTACTGTGATGTGCGAATTGTTGCTGAACCATCACAGCTCTATTCATACAGATTATACAAACGTAAAAACTATCTAGACATTCAACTGATTATTGTCTTTCATGTATATTTTTGTCCATCCAATCAAAAGATGAATCACATGACAGAGTACAAGAAACATGCAGGCCTACTGGTCAAATATCGGCACACATTTATCAGATCAGCATTTCTGAAATCAACATGATCAATGAGGTCCAACTTATCAGTGGAGAATAAGAAACGTCAGTGTCCTCCTTATGTGGATCTCTGACAGAATGGCAGAATAGTTGTAACAAATAGGTGATAATTTCCTCCAATGTTTTTAAATTATCTGACAAATCTTTTTGGGCAAGCTACATTTCTGTATCACTGCTCCGACTGGCTATTTGTAAAAACCTGAAATACTCTAACAAACGTATCAAGGTTCACGAGGATACATGTTCTTGATTACATCAATAAACAAAACAATACTGCATATATAATACTCCACATAACAAAGAAACAAAGGATAGAAGTCATACCAAAGAAACTTTTATGAAAAAGGCAGTTGTCGTCAAGTTGACACTTGAAACATGTCATTGTCAATGTGAGCACTAAATCAGAATCAAGACTCCATGAACTTTTTGTAGAGATGGTGGAGTTTTGTAGAGGTTGTGAAGTTTTGTAGAGATGGTGGAGTTTTGTAGAGGTTGTGGAGTTGGGGCAACCGAATGGGACTGACTGCTTGGTTTGTTATTTTCTTTGTTTGTTGTTTAACGCCGCACTCAGCAATATTCCAGCTATATGACAGCGGTCTGTAAAATAATCGAGTCTGGACCAGACAATCCAGTGATTGACTTCATGAGCATCGACCCACGCATTGGGGTCGATGACATGTATCAACCAAGTCAGCGAGCCTGACCCCCCGATCCCATTAGTCGCCTTTTACGACAAGCATAGTTGCCTTTTACGGCAAGTATGGGTTGCTAAAGACATATTCTAACCCGTAAGACTGCTTGGTGATGGTGCCACACAAACAGTATTGTGATTGAGATCATGCATGGTCAGCTTTGCTGGATGTTCACAAAGACATTCGCAAACATTTCCATACATGGTTGTCTTCTGAATTTTGTACGAGATTTCAAGTGTCCCTATCGAGTAGTATCGCATCACAGGTATTAGAAATAGCTCTTTAAATGCCATAATGTTTTTCATAAACAATAAATATAATGCCTCTAGGCAGAAACAGTTCAGAGTAGTGAACTGGTTCCTGCGTAATATCCTAGCACTTAGAGGACAGGAGAAATAGCAGAGGACAAACTATCCAAGTCCATTATCACAGTGATCACAGTCATAACGACCCAGTGTCTCATTGCCTTCTAACAGGGAACATACTCTTCCGTGTTGAGGAATTTATAGAAGTAGGGCAGGTCGTGAAAGTGGTGTTCCCCAGTCACATGGGCAATACAGCGTCCCAGAACCAGTTGCCGGCCATATGTGACGCATTCCCCACGGTCTCGACACACCCCAGCTTTCATCAGCCAATCACACAGATCGTGTCCAATAAATACATTGCGATACTTCCTTAATCGGTATCTGAAATGAAGCAAAAAAATCAAAGTATGTTTTGTCGTATTCGATACCATAATAAGTACGACTTTATATTTCTTCAATGTGGCAAAATGTTTATTAAATCACAAGCATGGTACATACATTTTACTGGGTATCAAACCCGGGGCTTCGTCATGATGCGTCTTAACTGTAACTAAGGGACCATCTGCCCAGGAACAGAGACCACAGTAACCATAGTAACGGTTGGACTATAGGGAAAGGAACAGAGACCACAGTAACCATGGTAACTGCTGGACTACTGGTCCAGGAACAGAGACCACAGTAACCATGGTAACTGCTGGACCAGGAACAGAGACCACAGTAACCATGGTAACTGCTGGACCAAGAACAGAGACCACAGTAACCATGGTAACTGCTGGACAACTGGTGAGGAACAGACACAGACAAGCTAGGGTAACAACTGGGCTACTAGGCCAGGAACAGACAAACTGACGAGTCATATTGATACAGGTCTCTAAGTGCTGGTACTTGTTGTGAGGGGAGAGCGACTGACTGAATAACAGGATGATCAATCAGTCTCCACATTCATAACGATTATCAATTGTGAAATCAATATCTGCCTGCGAATCCCCACAGCAAGACAAGCATGAGATACTGAGGACATTCCCAACCTTAATTGCCCCATTGAGGGTCTATGGTTAACTATATTGAGGGGGTATGGTTAACTATATTGAGGGGGTATGGTTAACTATATTGAGGGGGTATGGTTGACTAAACATTTGCCATCTTACCTTTGATCTTTGACAATCTGCTTCTCGCAGTTTTCTCCATGATACACTCTGAACTGATCACAAGTTAATTTGGTCTCCTCGCTGATCTCATCCCGCTTCGGAAGCTGGACAATCTCAACTCCGTAAATAAGACGCCGTGCTCTGAAAGTACACCCAAACTTGGTATCACTGCTCCTACAGGCTATTTGTCAAACCCTGGTGTTATAATTTAATTAAGATGTCAGTCACCTAGATCTAAACTTCTTCATTCAAATTTGCTTAAACATTTGTTTAACAAATGTAGCTAAAAAATTAAACGAACATGAATTTATATTCAACATAAGTGTGTGAAATATTACCATTGAAAATATATATTGTTTTGTTTTGTTTTGTAGTGGTCTGTACAGGCGCTGAATTGCTCAATGTTCAAAAATAAACATGTGGTCAAGTAAACAAAGAGACAAATTCACAAGTAAGTTGCAAAAACTGAAGATATGGTACTTCCAGTGATAGTTAAAGTTTCCGGTATATATTTTGCAATCACAGAATGGTGACTTGTTCAGGGACTGAATTGTTACAGACAGAATGTGTTATACATGTTAGACACCGGGTGATACGTGCACATAACACACAGGTGTACAGCACATGCATTATCAACATAGTACCATTTGTGAGCTTGTTAGATGTTGTCTACATTCATATATCAGACATATGAACTGTCAATGGTAAGGCAAACTGTCAACAATTAAGCATATTCACAGTTAATGGTTAGGCATATTCACAGTTAATGGTTAGGCATATTCACAGTTAATGGTTAGGAATGTGAACAGTCAGTGGTTAGGCATGTTAACATGTTAACAGTGAGGCATACAAACAGTCAATAGTTAGTCACATTAGTAATCATGGAGGTATATTTCTCAAGGCAGTGTCAAGATAACTTCAAAACTTCAAACCAAACATTCCACTGTGTAGTGGCGAGTCTCAGAAATCCGTTCTGGACAAGAACCATTTTACAGCCTCCACAGTGCATCAAGAATACCTACTTTCATCCAACAATATATTAATTTTACCCATGTGGGAATAAAACCCAGATTGGCCATGATACAGCTTACTAGACCAAACAGAAATTTAGTAGACTCAGACCTTGGACTAGTGGCTGAAGTCTCAGTAACTTCAAGCAATATTCATTCACAAAGGGACTGAGGATTTCTGCCACGATTTAGGTAATCTGCCACGATTTAGGTAATCCGCCATGATTTAGGTAATCCGCCATGATTTAGGTAATCTGCCACGATTTAGGTAATCTGCCACGATTTAGGTAATCCGCCATGATTTAGGTAATCTGCCACGATTTAGGTAATCTGCCACGATTTAGGTAATCCGCCACGATTTAGGTAATCTGCCACGATTTAGGTAATCTGCCACGATTTAGGTAATCTGCCATGATTTAGGTAATCTGCCACGATTTAGGTAATCTGCCACGATTTAGGTAATCCGCCATGATTTAGGTAATCTGCCACGATTTAGGTAATCCGCCACGATTTAGGGTAATCTGCCATGATTTAGGTAATCTGCCACAGGTTAATGGCGTGTGTCAGATCCTAATCCTGCACTGTTCATGGTCCATGTTCTAGGTATTGGTCATGCACACTGTGAACAACATTCCATCAACAATCATCCACCAAAATAATAACCTCAAACATGCTAATGCGGCTCGAGATTATTTCTACTGCTCGATAATCTGTTGTTTTTCTTCATTTTAATAATTTTTTACATGAATATTTAATGTAAAAAATATATTAAAAAATACAGAAGCTTTTTCACTGGAACTCTAATAAATTAAATAAGACAAAATAATTGTAAGGCTTACGCTGAATCGTTATCAGCACAATGGTCTTAAAGTGTTTAGAGAGGCAAGGGATCTTTGATGTTTACTGTGCTAGCATCTGAATCTGATGACACCCTACACGTTTACCTTTTAACATTAGGGTAATGTTAAGGACGCCTCTCATGCTTAATTTCAAACCCTCCACCTGTCTCCCACGAAGGACAACTCTGTACATTCAATAGTTCCAGGACTTTGTACAAAGATTTGCAATAGCTAGACCCAAATACAGCTTCTGCTCCAAATAACACTACACATGCAGTGCAAACAAAAACAACAATAATCACTCTGCATTCCAAATATAACATGCACAAATTTAAAAGCTTAAAAAAACAATGCAGTCCTTGAAAGCAGAAAATGCACCATAAACTTACTAATCCGACTAAGATACAGCAAAATCAAGCCAAACAAAATCAAGAATGTTAAGTGTTGTCATGGTTACCTAACATATAGAATATTGATCCACCTGTATCGAGATATGTATCTGCAATAAAACATGAGAAATGGCAAATCATGAATGAGTGATAAAAGTAATAAATACTTAAATGTGAGAACAGTACACAATCCAAATAGATCACACTCACCTGGTATATTTTGCAATGAATAAGTATTGTTCCACACCAATTATATAAGCAATATTTCAGCCAAATCAATTTTACTCATGTGACGAATCAAACCCAGACCTCAACAACCAGGGTTCCCCACACCCAGGCAACATCCCAGATGAAGTGAGAAAGAGTGTGTGAGTGATTGAGTGAAATAATGGTTTATGCCAGTCAACAATGGAAATAAAGTGAAGTTTATTCTGGGAAAGGCAAACCAGTGCATAAACAACAATCCATGTACGAGTAAGTGAGTGAGTTGGGTTTAATGTCGCTTGAAACAGTATTCCAGTTATATCACGGCTTGTCAGTTCATTGTGGGAGAAAGGCCTGAAGTGATGTTGGTCTAACACGTCAACCACTTTCATGAAACCAACAAGCACGGGTACGGTGCTCACAAACCTAGGAACATAATCATACAGAACTGGTATTTCATAGGTTTCTGGCATGCTCAAGGGACGCAACTCTGCACAGTAAATAGCGGCACCTTAGACGACAGCGCCATCCGTGCCCCCTCATGTACGATGGTGATACACAATCTACCAAGTCACTGAATGGGGTACTGGAAACCTGGGCCCCATTCCACATAGTGATCTTACCACTACGACAATGGACAAAGTCTTTGTAAAGCATTGGAATTACGCTCACCTTAGCGCTACGACTGTGAACAAAGTTTAAGTTAAGTATTGGAGTTACAATCATCTTAGGGCTACAACTAAGGAAAAAGTCTATGTAAAGTATGGGAGTTATGATCATCATCTTAGCGCTAAGATTGCTTTGTGGAACATGACCCTGTCCTGCCCCAGACACTATGCAATTTCCAACTGGAGCAAAGCTCAAATAACACACAATATCTCATATCAGTTATTGATTTCAACAGCATAAACATACAACTCAATTCTGCAAAGGGATATTACATTTATTCCATGATAAATAAAATCTATTATTCATAATTGGTATTTTATTTTATCAGGGTCCACTTGCACGAAACAATCTTTGCGCTACGAGTATCATAAGTCTCCGTTAGGGTATCAGCATGAAGATCGTCATAGTGCTGAGATTGCTTTGTGCAAGTGGACCCAGGAAGGTTTGGTATCCCTGTCTACAGTTGAGCATCACAAAACAGGGTTGAGAGAGGGAGTTTGGCAATAAATCAAAACATTTCAAAACTGTTTCCCTAACAACAAAACAACAATCCCACATTGCTCTAAGCAAATGCAGCATGTTTAGCCACCTGAGACACCACAGTTACAAAGTGCAGAATAAGACAAGGACAAAAACAAGATTTCTGACATAAACCCAATTCCAAAACATATTGACCCACCACTCCAACAGGCACTCAAAGCCTTCATGCGGGTGACCAGGGGAACCATGATTAACTCAATGTACCAACAACAATAGTCAGCACTACTCAACACGCACAGTTCAAGGTATTCGGACAGTAATTCTCATTAACTTGAACAGTGTTTATGGAAGAAGTTCTTGGCTGTTTCACAAAGCAATCAGAGAAATAAGAGTGAGTGAGAGAATTCTCATTTAGGCCGCAACAGGGAGGGTGAGTGAAATTTGTCAATATCGCAGTCACAGTGTCCCCACCAATCAGGAATCAGGGAGGGACTGAGTTGTATTTTTGTGCCGCTTTCAGCAATATTCCAGCAATATCACAGCAGGTGACGAAAGTGAGTGAGTGAGTGAGTATGGTTTTACACTGCTTTTAGCAATATTCCAGCAATATCACGGCGGAGGGACACCAGAAATGGGCTTCACACATTGTACCCATTTCGGGAATCAAACCCGGGTCTTCGGCATGACAAGTGAACGCTTTACCCACTTGGTGTCCCGACAACCCCACGGGTGACGAGAGAAGTGGGCTTTACACATTGTTCTCATATGGGGAAGAAAAGCCCGAAGTGATGCAGGTCTCAGACGTTTACCATTTCGGTGAAACCCATGAGCATGGGTATGGTGCTGACAAACCTAGAAACATAATCTGGGAACTGGGGAACTTCTTTTTGACATACAAGTATGACAGCAGAGATTATTCTAAGGTGGGGCCTTGTGCTTTTAGCCCCTAAATTTGAAAAAAGGTCCACATGTTCAAATACAAAGGGGCATTTTGCTGTATGGGCAAGTGTGGGTGTACCTCTGGATTCACATAAAGGGCCCATGTGAGAAAATTCCTCACGTTGTGAGAGTCATAGTGCTATGATTGCTCTGTGAAACGCAGCCCTGACAATGTTATCTGGTATGTTAAGATACATATGACCTTTTCAAACATCCGTACACCCATTGTATTGTGACCTGAACCAAAGGCATTCACTTCAATATCGTCAAACCTTACCCCAAAACTCAATACTCCTACCCAAACTTAAACGTGGTATCGCCAAACTCTACTGCAAGGAAAACAATAGTTGTCAGGGAAGAACAACACCTGCTCTATGTGTGTAGATAGTGTATAGATGGTGTGTAGATAGTGTGTACCGTGTAGATGGTGTGTAGATAGTGTGTAGCGTGTAGATAGTTTGTAGTGTGAAGATGATTGTGTAGTGTGTAGATAGTGTGTAGATAGTGTGTAGAGTGTAGATAGTTTGTAGTGTGAAGTGGTTTGTAGATAGTGTGTAGTGTGAAGATGATTGTGTAGTGTGTAGATAGTTTGTAGTGTGAAGATGGTTTGTAGATAGTGTGTAGATAGTGTGTAGTGTGAAGATGATTGTGTAGTGTGTAGATAGTTTGTAGTGTGAAGATGATTGTGTAGTGTGAAGATGATTGTGTAGTGTGTAAATAGTTTGTAGTGTGAAGATGATTGTGTAGTGTGAAGATGATTGTGTAGTGTGTAGATAGTGTGTAGTGTGTAGCTGGTTGTGTAGTGTGTAGATGATTGTGTAGTGTTTAGATAATGCAGGGTGTGTAGTGTGTAGATGTTGTGTAGATAGTGTGTAGTGTGTAGATAGTGTGTAGTGTGTAGATAGTGTGTAGTGTGTAGATAGTTGTGTAGATAGTGTATAGATGTGTGTAGACGGTGTGTAGATTACTCGTGTGTAGATAATTGGTGTGTAGATAATTGGTGTGTAGATTACTTGTGTGTAGATAATTGGTGTGTAGATGGTGTGTCAAATTGTCAGAAAAAATCCATTATATCAGATCTTAGTTCTTGCTATTGCTAGACAAAGATCTGAGGAGATCCCATTAAGGGTCACGTCAGAACGACCTTCCATCCATCCAGTCAGACTCTCGCTCACCAGAGTGAGTGAGTGAGTGATTTGGGTTTAACGCCGCTTTTAACAGTATTCCAGTTATATCACGGCGTGTCAGCTTAATGTGGGAGGAAAGCCCGAAGTGATGCAGGTGTCAGACGTTTACCACTTCGGTGAAACCCACAAGCACGGGTATGGTGCTGACAAACCTAGAAACATAATCGGGGGGAACCGGGATTCGAACCCACAATCATAGGTTTCTGGCGTGCCCAAGGGACGCAACTCTGCACAGCAAATTGCGGCGCCTTAGACGTCTGTGTAGTCTGGAATAGAAGTCGCCATTTTGAAACAAGCGCCGTAAATCTCGAGGAAATTGCTTTCTGATTGGCTAATGTTGACTTCTTGTAAGTCATTTCATTAGTTGGTCAAAGTTCAGAAAAGGTCGTTCTGACATGACCCTTAATAGGATGTCCTCAGATCTTTGTTTAGCAGTCGTGAGAACTGAGATCAGATTTTAATGAGATTAGATTGTCAGGTTTATGTTGGCGAAGTTTGCAGACATTTACCACCTTGGTGAAACCCAGGTACATGTAGACTAGGATCATAATTTGGGATTTGAACCCACCAGCAGTAGAACCTGGTCGGCAATGCGACGTGAATTGCAGCCCGTTAGATCACTGGGCGCTGTGTGCCGAGACTCAATGAAGGTTCTTCAATAGCATAGTATTTTAATTAACGTTAACTTCGAACCCCTAAATGTTTACATATTATGACAAGAACCGCTGGGTATATCAAAGTGCAACTCACCTTCTGATGATAGGTGTGAACATGAGTCTGGTGTCGAAGCCAAACACAGCAAACGACAGGAAACCCTGAAACAGACATATAATATATTCAAGTCCACTGCAGGGAAAGGTAACGTTTTTTGTGAACTGACAGAAAAAGTCGTTGACAAACAATTTGTTGCAAATGGAATTCCTTTGCCAGTCACATGTGTTATGGTGATTCAAACTGATACTTATGTATTCTGAATCTACAGATCAGTCCTTCAAAGTAGAATAGAACAGAATCTCAATGAAACCTAGTGCCAGTAGTTGAAGGCACCACTCAGAAACTCTATCTCCTCACTCACCCACAGTTGAAGACAATCTCCTTACCTGCCCATAGTAGAGGACAATCTCCTTACCTGCCCATAGTAGAAGACAATTTCCTTCCCTGCCCATAGTAGAAGACAATCTCCTTACCTGCCCATAGTAGAAGACAATCTCCTTACCTGCCAATAGTTGAAGACAATCTCCTTACCTGCCCATAGTAGAAGACAATCTCCTTACCTGCCCATAGTAGAGGACAATCTCCTTACCTGCCCATAGTAGAAGACAATTTGCTTCCCTGCCCATAGTAGAAGACAATCTCCTTACCTGCCCATAGTAGAAGACAATCTCCTTACCTGCCAATAGTTGAAGACAATTTCCTTACCTGCCCATAGTAGAAGACAATTTCCTTACCTGCCCATAGTAGAAGACAATCTCCTTACCTGCCCATAGTAGAAGACAATTTCCTTCCCTGCCCATAGTAGAAGACAATCTCCTTACCTGCCCATAGTAGAGGACAATCTCCTTACCTGCCCATAGTAGAAGACAATTTGCTTCCCTGCCCATAGTAGAAGACAATCTCCTTACCTGCCCATAGTAGAAGACAATCTCCTTACCTGCCAATAGTTGAAGACAATTTCCTTACCTGCCCATAGTAGAAGACAATTTCCTTACCTGCCCATAGTAGAAGACAATTTCCTTACCTGCCCATAGTGGAAGACAATTTCCTTACCTTCCCATAGTAGAAGACAATTTCCTTCCCTGCCCATAGTGGAAGACAATTTCCTTACCTTCCCATAGTAGAAGACAATTTCCTACCCTGCCCATAGTAGAAGACAATTTCCTTACCTGCTCATAGTAGAAGACAATTTGCTTCCCTGCCCATAGTAGAAGACAATTTCCTTCCCTGCCCATAGTAGAAGACAATTTCCTTCCCTGCCCATAGTAGAAGACAATCTCCTTACCTGCCCATAGTAGAAGACAATTTCCTTACCTGCTCATAGTAGAAGACAATTTGCTTCCCTGCCCATAGTAGAAGACAATTTGCTTCCCTGCTCATAGTTGAAGACAATTTCCTTACCTGCTCATAGCAGAAGACAATTTCCTTACCTGCCCATAGTAGAAGACAATTTGCTTCCCTGCTCATAGTTGAAGACAATTTCCTTACCTGCTCATAGTAGAAGACAATTTCCTTACCTGCTCATAGTAGAAGACAATTTCCTTCCCTGCCCATAGTAGAAGACAATTTCCTTCCCTGCCCATAGTAGAAGACAATTTCCTTTCCTGCCCATAGTGGAAGACAATTTCCTTACCTGCCCATAGTAGAAGACAATTTCCTTCCGTGCCCATAGTGGAAGACAATTTCCTTACCTGCCCATAGTAGAAGACAATTTCCTTCCCTGCCCATAGTAGAAGACAATTTCCTTCCCTGCCCATAGTAGAAGACAATTTCCTTACCTTCCCATAGTAGAAGACAATTTCCTTCCGTGCCCATAGTAGAAGCCAATTTCCTTACCTGCCCATAGTAGAAGACAATTTGCTTACCTGCCCATAGTAGAAGACAATTTGCTTACCTGCCCATAGTAGAAGACAATTTCCTTACCTGCCCATAGTAGAAGACAATTTCCTTACCTGCCCATAGTTGAAGACACCATCCAGGAACTCAATCTCGATGTATATCCCTGTGGGATGACTGTTGAACAATCGCCACACGCACAAAAACAAACCCTGAAAAACGAAACAAAATCATGATAATAATGTCCAACTCAAATTTTGACTAGGACGTCCTTTTGATTCCCCAAAACACTAACTGACCAGCTATTGGCAGGAAGTTATTGGCCAAGGTTGTGGCCGGCCGGCCGGCCTCGTACTGACTACTCACTATGAACATGGACAGTATCAGCAGCAGCAGCAAAACAAGATGGTGTCCAGTCTGGTATTCCTCTTGCAACATAGAGTATGACTGCTGAGGTTCCTCCGCCTGTGGGTCATCCATTTGAACGTTCACTTTCGTCATGTAGGATCGCAGTCGACCGATACACTGCCGCTTCTGGGTCGTATTGCACCGCCCAACCAGACATGTACGCTCATCGATGCTGGGGAAGAGCATGGTATCGGAGCCTTGTGATTGGTCGGATGTGACACTGCCAGTTTCTTCTCTTTTAGGGGAACTGGGGAAGGGAATGATGTCCTCTATGCTGGGAACTGGAAATACACGAACGAGTGAGTGAGTGAGTGAGTGAGTGAGTGAGTGAGGTATTCAGGGAGGGAGGAACAAGGTAGGGAGGAGCGAGGGAGGAACGAGTGCGTGGTGGGTTTAATGCATCTTTGGACAGTACTTTTGTTATATCACAGCTTCGAGTGAGTGAGTTAGATATTAACTTTTTATGGACAGTATATATCATGGCTTAAGAGTGATTGAGTTTGATATCAACCCCCTTGGACAATAATTCATTTATATCACAGCTTTGAGTTAAGCAGATAGTTGTTTTTGTTTTCTTTGTTTGTTGTTTAATACAGCACTCTCAATATTCCACCTATAGGTCTATAAATAATCAAGCCTAGACCAGACAACCCAGTGATTGAGATCATTAGCATCAATGTACACAATTGTAATACGATGACATGCATCAACAAAGTCAGTAAGTTTGACCAACCGATCCCATTAGTTGCCTCTTACAAGCATAGGTTACTAAAGATCAATTCTAACCCAGATCTTCACGGGTTCTTTCGCTAGTATTTCAGTCATATCACTGCAGGGATGAAAAGGACAGTGTCACCTTCAACCTTGTTATTGAAACAAAGGGGACTTGAGGTACAGAAGCTCACCTTTATTAGGAATCCAAGACAATATTTTCATCATAAAACAAGAAATTGTAACCTCTTTCAAATGACCTCAAGCTTTGGTCAGAAAGCCTAGTGTACTGTCTTGGTACTGCATCTGCAACTTCTCTGACACAAAACTAAAGTTACCATGGTAACTATTACCTGTCACAGGTCCATTACAGGCGTCATACTTAGTCGGGTTGGAGTTGCTGACGTCACTGCTGTCGGCGGGAGTACGCTTGACAGCACTGCCCTCTGTCTGCTGGATGCCACTTCCTGTAGCTGGTCTACCTTCGGATCTCTCTCTGCTCTCAACCACATACAGTCGGTCATTTCGCTGACGGATGACCAATGCGAAGATTGAAATACCAATGCCAAGAACCAGCACCAGAATCGACACCATAGACTGCAAGGAGAGATACACTCAGAAAATTAAAAACATTGAACATTCTTAAATTCTCTCTGAAGGTATTTCAAATAAGTTATTGAGTGAGTGAGTTGGGTTTAATGCCGCTTTTAACATTATTCCAGTTATATCACGGCGTGTCAGCTTAATGTGGGAGGAAAGCCCGAAGTGATGCAGGTCTCAGACGTTTACCACTTCGGTGAAACCCACGAGCACGGGTATGGTGCTGACAAACCTAGAAACATAATTGGGGCGAACCGGGATTCGAACCCACAATCATAGGTTTCTGGCGTGTCCAGGAGACGCAACTCTGCACAGCGAATCGCGGCAACTTAGACGACTGGGCCACCCGTGCCCCCAAATAAGTTAATGAACTGCAGTTGCTTCTATTTCAACACTAAACAAATTATACGTGCTGCAAAACCCAACAGTTTTGTACTATGCTGGTTGTCATTGATACCTAAGTGAGATTGGGCCAATCGAAGCAAGCGAGTGATATGGCACGGAGCACCACTTTACAAGGGATTGCAGTCATAATGGGGCAAGCTCAAAGCGATGTAGGCCAAATACATTTACCACCTTGTTGATACACATAACATGTGCATACAAACATCCAAGAAAAAGTGAATGGTTTATGAGTCTTGCCCGAAGCCAAACCGTAGCCTCATTGGAACCTATGTCCAAACAGTTGCCTTGGAAACACAAAAACTAAAATCCTAAACATCCTGAACAGTAAAATGCTCTTTTTCTCTTGCCTTATGAGCAGAAATCTGTACTGAATAAAAAATCATTATCCTAATCGATTGGCAGGGTTTGAGCTTACCATTACTCCACTAGTCCAAGACTAGTGAAATTCAGGCAAGACCAGAGATATTTCCTTGTAGACTTCCAGACTGACCATTAACTACATGCTATCTCTGTGGCAGATGTTTTTTACAGACAAGTGAAAATAAAATTTACTCCAGATTGGAACAATTTTTTCACATTTTCTAAATTTCACATTTTACAAGTTTTTCTGGACTACAGGTACACAAAACTTAAAGTTGTGGTCAGTCACAGATTTCAGATAGCTGCACTCTCTAGAGCGATAAAGCTGAATGACAGAGAGAATTACGTCACACATTACTGTACTGCAGCAAATAATACAAGAACAGATTCCACACTCGAATTCAGGCATGTCAAACAGACACCCAACCCACAGTACTACCCCACCATGACGTGTAAAATAACATTTTACACTACTACAATTTGATCAACTTAAATTACCCTGTTATAACCCGTGGCCGACATTAAAGCATGAAATTAATGTGGGCCATGTCATGACCCCAATATAAAAAGTCAAAGGTTGATTGGACCATGGATTCATAGGAGTTCAACCCAGTGACCCTCTAAATTCCGCACACTGATAACTGATCCATACCATTGCCCCAAGTAAGTGCCTCTTACGACATGTACAGGTTGCTAGGGAACTATTCTATCCCAGGATGCCCACTGGGTCAAATAGGTACTTCAAGGTAACGCAGCACCTTTCGCCATCATACAAGCAAGATTATTACTCTGGCAGGGTCTATTTAGCTTAAGCATCCATTGAGAGGAGAAAACTGATAACAGGAAAGCTTACTGATGACGCATATTTGGATGTGTCTGAAAATGCTATACATGTTCAAATTCGACAAAATATTTATACCAATTGTTTTACTGTTACAAAATTTCATTTCATTATGGTGAATGTGCCAACTCATTTCAATAATGTGTGATAAACATTGAATGAAAACGGGTACAATTAAAAAAAAAAGACACAAAATTACAAAGAAAAGATACAGCAAATTACCTCCCTTTGACTTTAATTATTTATGCATTCTTATTCATCCAAACATGCTAAATGTACATTTACAAGGAAAACATTACTAGCATTCAATGCAGATTCAAGCTCAGAAATTTCAAGCTGATAAATTCATGTGGCTTATCGGCATAAAAACAGAGTGAGTGAGGGAGTGAGTGAGTATGTGTGTTTGATAATTGCTTATGGCTTAACACTATAGTCAGCAATATTCCAGCTCTTTGACAGCTGCCTGTAAATTTTACAAACCTGTAGAGGTTATGAATTCTCTGATGAAATCCTCCTTGGGGCACTTATTGCATTTTCCAGGCTACAGAAAATCTACATGACATGTTGTAACTATTTTGTTCCTAATAAAATATTATCACCCTAAAAAACGTTTTTTGTGTATGTTGTACGACCACCCAAACAGGGCCTCTCCCTACTTTGGCGCCAAACGCCAAGGGAAGCAACTCACACCCAAATCACTTTCCATATGTCTTCTTGCAGACGGTATGTGGGGCGGTGGGTGGCCGTGCCCCAAGGAGGATTACATTAGAGAATTCATAACCTCTACAGGTTTGTAAAATTCTCTTTCTGATTAAATCCTCCTTGGGGCACTTATTGCATAAAGACAGACTCCCAAAGATTACTTAGGTAGCGGCATCCGTCTTCAACAAGCGTAAATAACATCGTTTTAATAAGAGAGTTCCTTTATTTAAAAAAAACCAAACCTTATCGTATAGCTCCACCGTTGAGAGGCGGGGGCTGAAGACAGGGCGTGGTCGTAACCAAAGTTGATAATTATACTTTAGTAAATATTGAGAACTCAAATACACACACCCCCCCTTTTTTTTTCACCGTATACGAGTGAATTTTACGGGGACTTCGAAAACTATGGAGAATCCCTTAGTCAGGCTAGAGGGACTCTGTCCCGGTGAAAGATGGTCAGCTCGGGATCGGCGGACATTGCGTGAATGTCGCCTACACGTCTACCTGACGTCACGGCCACAAGGAACGCCGCCTTCCAGCTCAACAGCTGAAGGGAGAGAGACGATAGATTCCGAAAGGAAGGACCCGACAGCCAATCAAGAACCATTGACAAGTCCCAAGGGGGTCTGATCCGCCGGACAGTCGGTCGGATCCTGTCCACACCTGCTAGAAAAAGCTGTACTAAAGGGTGCGCACCCAGAAGTGCCCCGTCGATAGGTACGTGAAAAGCTGCAATAGCCGTGGAGTACCCCTGACTGTCGATGCAGCCAATCCGTCGTCTAGTCGCGACTGGAGGAACTCCAGGACAGCTACTAGATCCACAGAAAAGGGATCTGGAACCCCCCTATCGACACACCATCGGGCATAGCAGGCCCATCTATCCTCATACTGAACGTTTGTCGAATCCCTCCGCGAAGCCAGTATTGTGTCTGCAACTCGTGCAGAAATACCGCTCTTCTGGAGGCGATTCTTGACAGTGGCCAAGCCACCCACTGAATCCTGGGATTCGGGTGGAGGGCCCCGTTCTGGGATAGGAGGTCCGGTCGTAAAGGTAATAGAACAGGAGGCTGAGCCAGAAACCTGAGAATTACGGGAAACCAACTCTGGAAGGCGTCCGATGCCACCGATGCCACCGACCTCGGGTCGGGGACTCGGGAGTAGAACGTTGGTATCTGGTAATTCGCTCCAGACGCAAACAGATCCACCTGGAACGACCCGTACAAACGGGAGATAACTCCGAATATCCCCAGGTCAAGCCTCCACTCGTGAGGAGCGAGGATCCGGCGAGACAGAGCGTCCGCGCAGACGTTGTCTACCCCCCGGGAGATAAACAGTTATCACCCTGATGTCGTGGGTATCGCACCACAGGAGGAACTGCCACGTCTCTTGGAGGAGTGACGTAGACACCGTTCCCCCCTGCTTCCTGATGTAAGTCATCGCCGTTTGGTTGTCCATCTCTAGACGAACCACATGGCTCCGAAGCATATCCTGGAAGCATTGGAACACCAACCTGACTGCTCTCAGTTCGAGCACATTGATGTGCAGTGAGATCTCTTGCTGGGACCATAGTCCCGATGCTGTGTGATCGTTCAGAACGCCTCCCCAGCCGGAGAGTGACGCATCTGTTTGAACTGTGAGAGACGGAACGGGAGTGTCGAGGGGGAGCCCCCGGGACAGATTCCCGACCTCGGTCCACCACTGAAGGTGTGTAATGAGCCATGTCGGGGTCTCGAGTATCGTCTCGAGGTCCTCCGAATTCGCCCATAGCTGGCGCAACGCTTGTTGAATGGGTCGCATTCTTAAGTGCGCTCGCCAAACCACATCTACTGTCGCCGCCATGTTGCCTAGCAACTGGAAGCCAAGTATGAGCAGTGTGCCTGTTGGAGGTAAGGAACTGTAAAGTTACGCTCCTGACCTTTGCAATGCGGTCTTGAGTTAGGGAGACAATCCCTCTCTCTGTGTTGAAATTCGCGCCCAAGAAAGTCAAATTCTGAGCTGGGGTCAGATCCGACTTCTTTAAATTGACTATCCACCCGAGCGTAATCAGAATGTCTAACACCTCTTGTGTCGCCATCTGGCTCATGTGGTGAGGGGGCGGTCGGGTAGCCTAGTGGTTAAAGCGTTCGCTCGTCATGCCGAAGACCCGGGTTCGATTCCTGACATGGGTACAATGTGTGAAGCCCATTATTGGTGTCCCCCTCCGTGATATTGCTGGAATATTGCTAAAAGCGGCGTAAAACCATACTCACTCACTCACTCATGTGGTGAGATAGTGCACGTAGTAACCAGTCGTCGAGGTACGGGTGACATAACCGCCCTTTCAATCTGGCCACTTGGGCAGTAATCAACATCAGCTTGGTGAACACCCTCGGGGCCGTAGCGATCCCGAATGGTTGAACCCGGAACTGATAACACCCCCCGTCGAAAGAAAACCTTAGGTATTTCTTGAATTCGGGGTGTATGGGTACGTGGAGGTAGGCGTCTTTGAGGTCTATTGACGTCAGCCATTCCCCTGTCTCTACAGCGGAGATCACTGCGCGCAGTGTCTCCATCTTGAAGGACGGTACCTCTATTAATTTGTTCAGCCTTCTCAAGTTGAGAATGGGTCTGAACCCTCCGCTTTTTTTGGTGACTAGAAAATATGTCGAGTAATAACCCTCGTTTTCCTGTCCCAAGGGTACTGGTTCTATAGCCGCCTTCTGTAAAAGCGCTACGACCTCGGCCCTTAGTATTTCTGTCTTCTCTCGGGTAGCGGGCATTGGGGTGTGCCTTATCCCGGAGAAGGGTGGCGGAGGCAGTCTCCATTGAGGCAAGTGGCCTTCCCTGAGTGTGGACAGGACCCAGGGGTTGGATGTTACCTTCTCCCATTCCGGCAGGAATAGAGTAAGGCGGCCGCCTACGGGGACTGTTGGCTTGAGGGAGTGAATCCCGACAGTAGACAGTTCTGCGACTGGTCTTTGTAGGTCCACCCGGGGCGAACCCTGTGGGTTCCTTGCACCTCGAAAAGGCTGCTGGGATTTACCTGCGCCTCGGCCCCTGCCTTTGCCTTTCTTGCCCCTCCCCGAGCCCCTGCCTGATGGAAGCGGCTGCTTCGAGGAAGGCTTGGGTTGCCGAGCCGGCGTCTCGACATGGGAGGAGTCAAGTGGGGATGGCTGTTTGTGGGGTTTACTAGGCACTTTCAACAAGGCTTTGGAATCCTTGATGGAGGAGTAGAGCTCCGCGGCTTCCCTGAACTACCTGCTGCGCCCCCGGGAAAAGGGTAGAACCCATCCGAAAGGGGAGCGCCAGTAGCTCTTGGCGTGTGGATTCTGAATACTTAGAAACAGACATCCATAGCCTACGCATGCCCATGATTGCGCACATCATTTGGGAGGCACAACTACGTATAGCGTCCCTCGCCAAATGACTATGTACCTCAGTGAGTTGCCTGGCTAACTCCGACGAGTCGCCCTGGCCCTCCCCTATCAGCTCCCTCTGCACTGCAGAAAGGTAAGCTGAGTGGACCGTAATCCGAAGCTGTTGGCCGGCATTACGAAACTGCTCCTCAAACCAGACGTAAGCCGCCTTCAGCTCGGTGCCACAGATTAAGGTGCCGTGCAAAAGCGTTATGTAATATACGATATAATGTATATACATTATAAAGGAGCTAATAATTTAAAAAACAAACAACAAGCTTCTGACGTCCGATATACGGAGAAAGCCTGAGTTAATTTATTGGGACGTTAAGAGTCTCTTATTAATTTAAACTACTTCAGGTTATAATAGGAATACGTAGTTTACATTGCAATGATAATGAACAACCATGTCGTTTTTATAAACGATCATGAGTTAGAGTATCAAAAAACAATGATGACTACCAAGCGGCGGCCATTACTGAATGGACATGCCACGTACACATGGACGCCGAATTTACAACATCAAACTTAAAGTAAATGCGAGGTGTTACGCCTTTGCAAAAGAAAAGAGAATTTACCACACATACAGTTTGTTCAGCCATGTCTTCAACTCTTATGATCGTTTAATCGATTTTTTGACAGAAGAAATTTTTTTATGAGCTCTCTCAAGTACATCTATATTGACGGATGACATGTGGAAAGTGATTTGGGTGTGAGTTGCTTCCCTTGGCGTTTGGCGCCAAAGTAGGGAGAGGCCCTGTTAGGGTGGTCGTACATCATACACAAAAAAACGTTGTTTTTTAGGGGGGTAATATTTTATTAGGAACAAAATAGTTACAACATGTCATGTAGATTTTCTGTAGCCTGGAAAATGCAATAAGTGCCCCAAGGAGGATTTAATCAGAAAGAGAATAATCGAGTCTGGCCCAGATAATCCAGTGATTGATAATATGAGCATCGATCCACATCGTCGGGGCATGTTGACACCAAGTCACCAAGTCTGACTACCCAGTCCATTAAGGCACATCTTACAACCAGCATTGGTTGCAAGGGACCAAATCTAACCTGGAACCAGCACGGGTTGTGACTGAGTATGCCTATATTGTGTTTGCTCAGTTGTTTAATATCACTCAGCAATATTTCAGCTCAATAACAGTAGCCTGTAAATAATCCGAATCTGGACCAGATATGTGATGTGAGCAATTCACCGTTGGGATACCATACAACGAAACACTCCTCACAACATCATCCATTAATTCGCCTGCTATGACAATCACAGGTTGGTGGGGATCAATTCAAACTAGGCACCTCCATAATGAGATTTAATGTCTGGTTCAAGACTGTTGCATTCATATAGTGACGTGCATGCACACATGTGTGTGTCTACTTGTGCTAGCCCGGACTTATGCCGAGTATATAGTGCTAGCCCATTAAGATATGGTGTGATGCGGATTGTGATCGAACCCCCGACCTTCCACTCTATCAGCAGACTCTCACAAAAACCACATGTGCATAGCATGAACCACATGTGTATAGCATGAACCACATGTGTATAGCATGAACCACATGTGTTTAGCATGAACATGTGCATAGCATGAACCACATGTGTATAGCATGAACCACTTGTGTATAGCATGAACCACATGTGTATAGCATGAACCACTTGTGTATAGCATGAACCTGTGTATAGCATGAACCGCCTGTGTATAGCATGAACCTGTGTATAGCATGAACCGCCTGTGTATAGCATGAACCACATGTGCATAGCATGAACCACATGTGCATAGCATAAACCACATGTGTATAGCATGAACCACTTGTGTATAGCATGAACCACATGTGTATAGCATGAGCCACATGTGTATAGCATGAACATGTGCATAGCATGAACCACATGTGTATAGCATTAAACAACATCTGTGTAGCATGAACCACATGTGTGTAGCATGAGCCACATGTGTATAGCATGAGCCACATGTGTATAGCATAAACCACATGTGTATAGCATGAGCCACATGTGTATAGCATGAACCTGTGTATAGCATGAACCGCCTGTGTATAGCATGAACCACATGTGCATAGCATGAACCACATGTGCATAGCATAAACCACATGTGTATAGCATGAACCACTTGTGTATAGCATGAACCACATGTGTATAGCATGAGCCACATGTGTATAGCATGAACATGTGCATAGCATGAACCACATGTGTATAGCATTAAACAACATCTGTATAGCATGAACCACATGTGTGTAGCATGAGCCACATGTGTATAGCATGAGCCACATGTGTATAGCATAAACCACATGTGCATAGCATGAACCACATATGTATAGCATGAGCCACATGTGTATAGCATGAGTCACATGTGTATAGCATGAACCACATGTGCATAGCATGAACCACATGTGTATAGCATAAACCACATGTGCATAGCATGAACCACATGTGTGTAGCATGAGCCACATGTGTATAGCATGAACCACATGTGTATAGCATGAACCACATGTGTATAGCATGAACCACATGTGTATAGCATGAACCACATGTGTATAGCATAAACCACTTGTGTATAGCATGAACATGTGCATAGCATGAACCACATGTGTATAGCATGAACCACCTGTGTATAGCATGAACCGCCTGTGTATAGCATGAGCCACATGTGCATAGCATGAACCACATGTGCATAGCATGAACCACATGTGCATAGCGTGAACCACATGTGTATAGCATGAACCATAGAACAAGGATCTTAATTTGATTTTAACGGCACGGTCAGCAATATTCCAGCTACATTACGTCAGTCTGTAAATAATCGAGTCTGGATCAGACAATCCAGTGATTGACATCATGCAATCAACCAAGTTACAGAAATGACCACCCAATCCTCTTAGTGGCCTCCTATGACAAGCACAGGTTGCTGGGGCCCTCTGTTCATACCCCGAAGCCCCACAGGATCCTAAATGGTTATGTCACGCTCACTAAATCCTTTTAACACATTTAAAGAAAACCAGTAGATTTCATTTCGCTAGCTAATAATTCATGCCGATAACAGTCATGCCATGCATGTAATTGAACACGGATTTACATGGAACATTAACCACAAACATTATAATCATTATTAAACATTATTCGTAACAATTATAATGTAAATATTAAACATTTCAACAACATTAGACTCAAACATGATAAATTATGTACACTACAAGATGCATAGAAACAGTGACATTTTTCCAAAAGTACCATTAACAGTGCAAGATCTCGGTGTTGATTTTCGGGTCCCAATATCATCTGAAAAACAGCAACCACACCAGAAGGGAGAGGTTAAGATAGGTAAGGTGTGAAAAGTGTGAAAAACTGTGACAACAAACAACTGAACATGTACATTTGACTTGAGTCGTCAAATTTATTTTGGTCCTTTAAGACTTGAGTCATCAAATTTATTTTGGTCCTTTAAGACTAGAGCCATCAAATTTAATTTATCATGACATTTGACCAAACCAGGTGAGATGGCAGCTGACCTCACCAATTTAGATAGACACATTTTTTTTCACCAATATCTATAAAGATCAACCATATGATATCCCTAATGTTGTCAAATCCAGCTAACTTTAAAACTGTGTTTTCACTCCATTACTTCTGGTTTCGGAACACTCACACATGACAACTTTAAAACATCAAGTCCCATGCCTATAGCATGCCATGTGCGACATATGCTTGCAGTCGGAAAGCGCACGTAAAATCCCCAACGTCAGTCAGTCAGTCAGTCAGTCAGTCAGTCAGCCTATAGCTACTTAACACAAAAGTCATATGCACTTCTCTGTTAATAAAATTGGCCTTCATTTTCAGCCAATCATTTGCTTGATTATTTCTAGATAAAAACATGGGAATAATCTCTCACAAATGTGTCAGATAAACACAGGAGTTGCTTTCTGTACAAGGAGTCAGAACTACCTGAAGAATCACCATTCCAATGAACTTGACCTACAATGAAGGTCGATGAAAACCTTACCACTTCAATGCCCACCCCTGAGGATGTGTACCTAAGTTCACACAACGACATTGAGCACTTTAGTTAGTCTGACCTCGAGAGTGAATTTGACCTTTGGCAGAAACTGTCAAACGTATCCCTTTCTACATGGGGCTATCAATTATTGTTTGTTTGTTTGTCGGCAGTCCGTAAATAATCAAAAATGGACCAATCAATTAAATGATTGACATCACAAGCATCAATCTACGCAATCGGGATACGATGACATGCATCAACCATGTCACCGAGCCTGACCACCTGATCCCATTAGTCACCTGCTACGACAAGCAACTTCACCTCCAACGAGAAGTATGAGTTGCTGAAGACCTGTTCTAACCCATATATTCATGGCTTTTCTAATTAATACAATTGATCTGGAAAATGATGATAAGAATATTTTGTTACATTATTCAACGTCAATTATTTAACATGATTCACACTACTCTGAATCTGAATGCTGACCATTTCGTCCACCCAAAATCGTTCCACATGTTCAATTGTTTGTAACGTGTTAAAAATAAACCATCTTTAAAAGCATAAATAAAAGAAATCGCTCAAGTTTGCATGCAATAACTATGTGGTAATAATTAAATAATCTACATTATTAAATCTAGTTAATGGATGCCCATAGACACAACAAAATCAACTGAAGATTTATTCATAAATAAAAGTTTCAAAAAGATGATAGTCATTTATAATAGGAAAAGAAAAAGAAATAATTGATAGGGCTCGATTTAAGGAACTTGATTTAACTTGCACCAGGTGTATGTCAACATTGATACCTAGTTGCACCAGACAAAACCAGGTTGCCTCCTGGTATCAAATCTATCAAAGTTGAAACATGTGCACATGATTTTGAAGTAACCACATGACGTCAAGCCCAATAAAGCAAGACAAATTACATATACCGTATTCGACGTAATCAGCGCCCTGGTCTAATTAGCGCCCACGGCAATATTTGCTAATATATTGGCTAGTGAACAATCCCAATCAGCACCCCTTTCGATTGATCAATGCACACAAGACTTATTTATTCGTGCATAATACGCACTCGTGTGTTATATCACCCTTAATTATGGGCAATTAAATTCTTGAAAAATATATATGTCGTATGTAAACATTTCAGGCTGTTAGCATAAACCAAGAAATTTACGATCTTTCAACTCAAAATAATATTCTAATAAGCGCCCCCTATTTCTAATTTTGAGAGCGCCCTGGGCGCTTATTACGTCGAATACGGTATTGACAGAGTATGGTAAATAAGCTTAGAGGTATTGAATGTGTTCAAAAGACATGTGGGTTAGACAAAAAAAAGTATATTTTTGTTTTACATGCACGGTAGATGTAAATATAAGATAGCACTTTTCAATAATGGGTTTCACTGGTGCATGATCACAAAGTTAAATTGAGCCCTATTATTTCTGCTCGAGTTCCACTCCTACTGAGCAGCCTACCTCATCCCAGGTCCCCAACCCCAAAATAGGAGGCAGAAAAATATAGAGAGACTTTGTTGTGGCACTATAGGACATAACAAGCTTGAAAACTCTAATCTATTTTTGTGGTGTTCAGTTAGAAAAGCAAGTAAACACCATGGAAACATATATCAGACAGTGAAAATTTCAAATTAAATCACTTTCACAAACTGACAAAGAAATAAAACAACTATAGAGCGGTGTCGGGTATTACCAAACAGCTAACACTACATTCTAACACTACTAATTTCTGCTGTGTTTCATTACGTGAAACAATAATTAATACATACAATAATACATCGAACCTTTCAATGCCATCATATTCACACGTACGTAGAAACATGTAAATTACGCCCAACAAGACTGTTGCAGGTAGATATCATCAACTTTTAATATGTTTTACTCTTTTAGGCAAGGCCGAACACTTATGTCAAACTATTTTGAACACTCTTGTCGGGCTAATGTCGACACTCTTGTCGAACTATTCTGAACACTCGTCGGGCTATTCCGAACACTCTTGTCAAGGTATTCCTGAACGCTCGTGTTGAACTATTCCAAACACTCTTGTCGAACTATTCCGAACACTCTTGTGGGGCTATTCCGAACACTTGTGTCGGGCTTCACTAACACTCTTGTCGTGCTATTCCAAACACTCATGTTGGGCTATTCTCATGATTCTGAATACTCTTGTCAAGGTATTCTGAACACTCGTGTCGAGCTATTCCGAACATTCGTGTGGGGCTATTCTGAATACTTGTGTTGGGCTTTTCCAAACACTCTTATCTAGCGATTCCAAACACTTGTTTGGCCATATTTGGTCAACAAAGTCTTGCATAATGGTCTAAATAGCGTAGTGTACCATAATAGACATGATGTTATGAACTTATTCTTAGAAAGGGGTATACCTGTTTTGGCCAGATTTTTTGGCTCAGCCCCTTTATCGCCCACATATGCATCACATGTAAGGATGCGATGCCTGTTGTTTGTTTTTTCCTGTTTTCTTTTCTGCATGGTTTGATTTTTTTAATTTTTTCTGCCGGTAGGAGAGTTTTTCTTTCAAGGCATGCGCATAGTAATAGCTGTCGTGATCACGGACTTGAGACAAAAATACAGAAATGAAACTTGTCCGGTAATAGCTGCTTGGTCAGTAACACCTGACATCGCTCTAGTTGATGAAACAAGAGTTACATGTCAGAAATGTTTTCATATTTAATACATACAATAAATGTTACATTTCCAGAAAAATCACCTTCCAAACTTTCCATGGTCTTAAACAATTAATGACGCTATTCATTATTTCTAAGCTATAAAGGCAAATGAAGGTTAAGTACTACAAGAACACTACTGTCTATAAGAGAGAGAAGATACAGGTGAGTTGTCGTTAATTATAGGTGTGACCTACCTGCACCTGCCCCATGTGGAAAGAGGGGTCCATCTCATGCACCATCTGGTCGTGGCCGAGCAGAAACAGGACACCCACAACCAAGAATGGTATTCTGAAACAACAGAGACACATATAGTACTCAACTCTCATTAGGGATACAATTATTCTGAAATGTAGCCACATATAGTACTCAACTGATAGGGACACAGGTATTTGGAAACAACAGAGACACATATAGTACTCAACTCTCATTAGGGATTCAATTATTCTTAAATATAGCCACATATAGTACTCAACTGATAGGGACACAGGTATTCGGAAACAACAGAGACACATATAGTACTCAACTCTCATTAGGGATACAATTATTCTGAAAAATAGCCACATATAGTACTCAACTCTAGATAGGGATACAGGTATTCGGAAACAACAGAGACACATATAGTACTCAACTCTCATAAGGGATACAATTATTCTGAAAAATAGCCACATATAGTACTCAACTCTAGATAGGGATACAGTTATTCGGAAACAACAGAGACCCATATAGAACTCAACTCTCATTAGGGATACAATTATTCTGAAATATAGCCACATATAGTACTCAACTCTAGATAGGGACACAGGTATTCGGAAACAACAGAGACACATACAGAACTCAACTCTTGATAGGGATACAGGTATTCGGAAACAACAGACACATATAGTACTCAACTCTAGATAGGGACACAGGTATTCGGAAACAACAGACACATATAGTACTCAACTCTCATTAGGGATACAATTATTCTGAAATATAGCCACATACAGTACTCAACTGATAGGGACACAGGTATTTGGAAACAACAGAGACACATATAGAATTCAACTCTCATAAGGGATACAATTATTCTGAAAAATAGCCACATATAGTACTCAACTCTAGATAGGGATACAGGTATTCGGAAACAACAGAGACACATACAGAACTCAACTCTTGATAGGGACACAGGTATTCGGAAACAACAGAGACACATATAGTACTCAACTCTCATTAGGGATACAATTATTCTTAAATATAGCCACATATAGTACTCAACTCTAGATAGGGACACAGGTATTCGGAAACAACAGAGACACATATAGTACTCAACTCTCATTAGGGATACAATTATTCTTAAATATAGCCACATATAGTACTCAACTCTAGATAGGGACACAGGTATTCGGAAACAACAGAGACACATATAGAATTCAACTCTCATAAGGGATACAATTATTCTGAAAAATAGCCACATATAGTACTCAACTCTAGATAGGGATACAGGTATTCGGAAACAACAGAGACACATATAGTACTCAACTCTCATAAGGGATACAATTATTCTGAAAAATAGCCACATATAGTACTCAACTCTAGATAGGGATACAGTTATTCGGAAACAACAGAGACCCATATAGAACTCAACTCTCATTAGGGATACAATTATTCTGAAATATAGCCACATATAGTACTCAACTCTAGATAGGGACACAGGTATTTGGAAACAACAGAGACACATATAGTACTCAACTCTCATTAAGGATACAATTATTCTTAAATATAGCCACATATAGTACTCAACTGATAGGGACACAGGTATTTGGAAACAACAGAGACACATATAGAATTCAACTCTCATAAGGGATACAATTATTCTGAAAAATAGCCACATATAGTACTCAACTCTAGATAGGGATACAGGTATTCCGAAACAACAGAGACACATATAGCACTCAACTCTCATTAGGGATATAATTATTCTGAAAAATAGCCACATACAGTACTCAACTCTAGATAGGGATACAGGTATTCGGAAACAACAGACACATACAGAACTCAACTCTGGACAGGGAAACAGGTATTCGGAAACAACAGAGACACATACAGTACTTACTCAACTCTAGATAGGGATACAGGTATTCGGAAACAACAGAGACACATACAGTACTCAACTCTTGATAGGGATACAGGTATTCGGAAACAACAGAGACACATACAGTACTCAACTCTAGATAGGGATACAGGCATTCGGAAACAACAGAGACACATACAGTACTCAACTCTAGATAGGGATACAGGTATTCGGAAACAACAGAGACACATATAGTACTCAACTCTAGATAGGGATACAGGTATTCGGAAACAACAGAGACACATACAGAACTCAACTCTGGACAGGGATACAATTATTCTGAAAAATAGCCACATACAGTACTTAACTCTGGACAGGGAAACAGGTATTCGGAAACAACAGAGACACATACAGTACTCAACTCTAGATAGGGATACAATTATTCTGAAAAATAGCCACATACAGTACTTAACTCTGGACAGGGAAACAGGTATTCGGAAACAACAGAGACACATACAGTACTCAACTCTGGACAGGGAAACAGGTATTCGGAAACAACAGAGACACATACAGTACTCAACTCTTGATAGGGACACAGGTATTCGGAAACAACAGAGACACATATAGTACTCAACTCTTGATAGGGATACAGGTATTCGGAAACAACAGAGACACATACAGTACTCAACTCTGGACAGGGATACAGGTATTCGGAAACAACAGAGACACATACAGTACTCAACTCTTGATAGGGACACAGGTATTCGGAAACAATGGAGACAGATACGGTTCAATCTATTACTTACCCAAATCCAAAGAAGATGAGCCAGACTTGAACACGAAGCAGGAAGCAGAGGCCGCGGACATGGAGAAGACAGAGTGCGACAGACACCATGGCCGTCCACGTTCGGGTGCTGAACACCCCCAGTAGGAGCAGTGTGATCTGGAGGTAATCCTTCCACATGGCCACCTTGTCACTGTCGGTGTACATCAGCATCCCCACACATGACACCAGCTGCAACACACAGAGACATCATCAACATCCACACACACGACACCAGCTGTAGCACACAGGGACATCATCAACATCCACACACGACACCAGCTGTAGCAGACACAGACATCATCAACATCCACACACAACACCAGCTGTAGCACACACAGACATCATCAACATCCACACACAACACCAGCTGTAGCACACAGCGACATCAACATCCACACACGACACCAGCTGTAGCACACAGCGACATCATCAACATCCACACACGACACCAGCTGTAGCACACAGCGACATCATCAACATCCACACACAACACCAGCTGTAGCACACACAGACATCATCAACATCCACACACGACACCAGCTGTAGCACACAGAGACATCATCAACATCCACACACGACACCAGCTGTAGCACACACAGACATCATCAACATCCACACACAACACCAGCTGTAGCACACAGGGACATCATCAACATCCACACACGACACCAGCTGTAGCACACAGGGACATCATCAACATCCACACACACGACACCAGCTGTAGCACACAGAGACATCATCAACATCCACACACGACACCAGCTGTAGCACACAGAGACATCATCAACATCCACACACGACACCAGCTGTAACACACAGGGACATCATCAACATCCACACACGACACCAGCTGTAACACACAGGGACATCATCAACATCCACACACGACACCAGCTGCAACACACAGAGACATCATCAACATCCACACACGACACCAGCTGCAACACACAGAGACATCATCAACATCCACACACGACACCAGCTGTAGGACACAGGGACATCATCAACATCCACACACGACACCAGCTGCAACACACAGGGACATAATCAACATCCACACACGACACCAGCTGTAACACACAGAGACATCATCAACATCAACACACGACACCAGCTGTAGCACACAGAGACATCATCAACATCAACACACGACACCAGCTGTAACACACACAGACATCATCAACATCCACACACACAATACCAGCTGCAACACAGACAACATCCACACACTACAGTATGCTAATTTCCTCTTGGCACACATACCTTTTATTCACCATTTAGGGGTTACCAACGTAGTACTGAACAGAGCATTCTCACCGATCTCATCTCATCCAGAGCTAACTCAACAATTACTTTTAGATTACTGGTCAGTCAAATATCGTCAACAAAATCATTTGTAATTTTATCACCAACCTGAGAAAAGACAAGACAAAGCGTAAATCTATGTGGAACACGTCGCCATTTGCCACTGAGAATCAATACGCCCATCACCCAAACCTGGGGAACAAAAAAACATACAAAAAGACACATCAATAACCATGGCAACAAAAAACTATATTTTTATGATATCAAAGCATATCTCAACTGATTTCCAAAGGCAGGATAAAATAGTTCTTGTAAAAATGGTTGTAATCATGTTGTTTCATGTGGGAATAAAAGATGAACGGTGAACATTCTGGAAATAAAACTAAAAATACCTGGCTCACTGACGATTTGCACTTGGCAGTGTCAAGTATGGTGCAATGGATCAAAATATTTATGTTTTTCCCAACTCTTTTCAATTTCTAATTAGTGTTTGGTGTGACAGTTATTAAAGCAAACATTTGAGGTAAGAATCAATATTTTTAACTTAGTGTGCGACTGTGATGGATACTTGTATTGAGAAGTTAAAAATCACGATCCACCGATGCATCAGTGTATCATCAGTGTGATGAGCGAACGCTTTAACCACTAGGCTACCCGACCACCCCCCCTGTATTAAGGACTCACACAGCAGATTGTGCTGACGATGCTGGTGTCGAAGTTGGTGTCCAGGAGGAGAGCCTTGTAGTCCATCTCATTGTTGACCACCACTGTCATCATCTTGGCCGAGACAAACATCAGGGGTGCCGAGATGAACGTCCCTGCCACCATGCCAGTTGCAATCTGAAGACGGTGAGTGAATGATATTGATGGTGCAGATCTGCTCTCATTTCTAAATCATGTATCATTCTCTGGAAAATGTTGCCTTTTTTTACCATTAACAAACAAGACACATAGAAGACTTACCACATCCTGTCCGAAGCCGTACTGACTGGCATAGAGGAAGACGGAGGGCGCTGTGGGGAATGTGCCGTACAGGAAGCCATACATGCTGAGAGCCTCACTGTCATTACACTTGGACTGCATATCTAGCCAGCCAATCACCTCCCACGTTATCAGCGGAAGCAGGAGTCTGCAATTATCATGAATGCCATTGTCATCATTCAAAGCCATTCAGTGTCAGTCAGACATGTGTTTGTGATCAAATGCAAACAAAGGGAGAGATATTCAGTGTCGGCCAACTTGGCAATATGAACCAACTTACGACTTTGCACCGATGAGCAGGACTGGGCCGAGTAGCGCGATGCCGGTGAGACTCTTTACCTTCCCCACCAGACTGAGGCCCAGGTAGAACAGTGCAGCCGCACTGAACGCATTCCCTGCAACACACAATAAACCAGTGTTCAAAATTAACTACAGGTGCTCACTTTATCTTGGATCGTCTCAATGTTTTCCACTTTAATTATTGATCCGTGTCCCGCCTGACATGAGTGGTTTCAAAGTCATAAGTACGCTTCTCACTCTCAGCAATAGGGACTCCTAACTGAACAATATTGGCCAATATACCATTACATCGGACACATGTCTTATTTTCACACTCCATAAACCATTCCACAACTAACCCAAAACAAAACGTGCATAACCCTCCCCTTAAGATATTTTTGACAAACGACTGGTACCAAAATATCCAAAGCCAAATTCATTGCCCGCTCAACAAACTTTTGCCGGCTGCGACGTCATAGATGCATGTCCCCCCCTTAAGGTCTAAAACGAGGATGGCAGTTTGGGGCAGACTTATTGGATGGGACTGGATCGGTCTATTGCCATGATTGCATTCTTACTTTGTGAAATTCACAATCAGATTCAGGAAAACGGATTTCCGGATAAACGGATCATATTATACGTTAATTTTTCGTTTTTCAAAAAAGTTTTTGGACAAGCAAGGTTCCTCTGTATGTGGATGAGCTTGTTTGTTGTTTTATTTGTTTGTTGCTCAATGTTACACCCAGCAATATTCCAGCTATATGTCTATAAATAATCCAATCCAGTGACTGACATCATGACCATCGATCTACAGAATTGACATGCATCAACCCAGTCACGGGTCTGACCACTTGATCCCATTGTCACTGAAGATCAATTCTAACCAGGATCTTCATGGATTAGTAAATTAAGTAAGCTTGATAATCACAAAGGTTGCTTTTGCTCTCAAGTGAGTTGCATATCAGGGTCTCATTAAAAACTGTCAGTGTCAATGTAGCAATAAATTGTTCTACTGCTAGTCAGGCAGGTAGGAATAAATTACACATCTGACAGAAATATTACCAGCCTTGGAATAGCAGGCAGGTACTTAAAAAGAACTTAACTTACCTATAAGACTGCAAATCATTGCAAAATTGCTGACGCAGCCTAAAGCCGACTTCCCTCACCAACTCACCTAGAACTGTCAGAATGTCATCAAGGATGAGGGGCACGTGCTGCTTGAAGATGAAGTTTCCTGCTATTCCGATGGCTGTCATGAACACAATGGGGTTTGTGATGATTCCCTTGAACACATGCCAGATGAGCCGACGTGTGGAGTGCGTCGAGTCCACAGACTCGGTGCGACGCTTGTGTATTTCCATCAACACAAAGCCGAGCGGGTTGAGAAAGACGAGGGAGATGGGGGCCACCAAGTAGATATACTGCAGGTACTCTGGGTGGTTGTTCTGATACAGGGCCTGTACTGGAAGAGACATCGTGCTTGTCATTAGATCACATCTTCCTGAGGCAAGGGAGTTAACTGACTATAAAAGTCCAGTTTCCACCCTTGCCGAACTACGCTGGTATTATGAGTTATTTTTTGGTTGGACTAACGAGTCCATGAATTATCCAATCAAAATCATGTAATGAAATCAATAAAACGAATAAACTGCCGTACAGATTTTAGTCGATTGCAGAATTTGAAAAGCAAATGTACCGCCAACTCGGCGTCATCAGATATTTTCCAAATCTTTTTATTTTTTTTTATCAAGGTGCTCACAAGATTTGATGCACCTTGTGAAATAAGATCCGAAATAGGCTGGTAAAATAGATCTTGTTTGTTGATCAAATTGTCTTGACTTGGCAACGCCATTTTGTTTGAAGCAAATGCAAGTGATATGCGAGGTGGAATCCAATTTCAAAAGGAGGGCCATGAAAGTAACATGACAAGTAATAGCCACTGGTGTCGCTACGATCAAGCCCAGAAATTCCAGCCCATTTTGGCAAGGGTAGAAACTGGACCTTTATGGTCAGTTAACTCCCTTGGCTCAGTAAGATGTTAGATCAGTGTTCATTAACAGGAGTAGACACCATTGTTCAAATCAAACTAGTTTGCAGCTCATTTCGGACTAGTCGCTTACCAATCCATAGTCACCTTATTAAGAGCCTTGTTCCAATAAGCAGTGATAAGCACCCCCAACAAAAACCACAAATTTACATGACAGTCCATATGGTGTATTTTACGGATTTATTACATAAAACAGCAGATCCGAAGGGGTATATAATTGCCTTGTGACGATGACTGAAAAGGTTTTAGTTTCATCGACATTTGAACTAAGTTTCTTCATTTGGGCTCAATATTAATTGTGAATTTTTACTGACATTTACTTCAGACTTGGGGCCAAATATCGGCCTCTGAGCAGATCTTGATAAATCCCTTACATTGTATGACCTGCAACACTTTGGGCAGGCAGTTTGGGAAAAAAATGTTATTTTGCTCAAATTGGTCAGTGAAAAACAAGTCATTTCTACAAAGCCATAACATCAATAATTACCATAAGATATGAATTGGAAAATCTGTAATTGTGATTTTTGAAATTTTGCTGACATTTGCTGCAGATTTGGGGTCGAATATCAGCCCAAACAATTCGTCACCACTCGCCCCTTCTGTAACCTGCAAGAAGACTTGTCCCCCTATCTATGAATGTTTTGTGCGAAAATACGACAAACCAATCAGAATGCATCAATGACTACAAGTTAGTACTTCAGTCAAAGAATCCCCCAGGAATAATTTTTGCTTTAACATGTCTTGCATCCTAAAATATACCCTAGATACAGTTAAAATGTGTTGAACATGTTGAATCATACTGTATAAATAGCATAAGTCACGATGTGTTTTAAATAGCATCTGGAATGTATATGAAATGAGGGAAATATATGTGAATCATTACACCACGAGGTGACAGTTCTTTTAACTATGCCTGTTTTGGCTTAGACGGCACCCAGTGGCCAAAATGGACACAAGAGGTGAACTGAGAGGCACTAGTCGCTATTTGGCTTGTCCCAGAATAACATGAGTTGGTCACAAATGCCCCTGAGCATGTCTAGACAAATCCCTGCATTGTAACCATGTGGGAATCAAACCCTGGCCTTCCTCGTGACAGACAAGTGCTTCAACCACGAGGCTAACCTATTAACGTCCTTGGGCGAAATACATTACAGCTACCAAGTTTCGCCAGTCATGATCAGTCATAATGACAAACAAATATGATAACAACTATCACTTGAACCATGTGAACATAGATAACTGTCTGGTATGTTGCAAACTGTGTCAATACCCAGGGACATGAAGAAGAAAACATGGAAAAAGGATGGAGTTTGGGGTTATATAACCATTTTGTTACGACCCACTGGCAGATCAATTTTTTCAGTCAAACTCTGCAAGGGTAACACTACAGTTTCCCTAAAAAAAAACACAAAAAAACATTTAAAAAAAATACTTGTTTTGGTGTTCATTTGCTTAACACTGCACTCAACACTATTCCAGCTGACAGTGGTTTATAAAATATCGAGTCTGGACCAGACAATCCCGTGATTGACATCATAAGCAACAATCCATGCAAATGGGATGCGATGACATGCATCAACCAAGCGAGTCTGACCACCCGATCCTGTTAGTCGCCTCTTAAAATAAGCATAGCATGGGTTGCTGAAGACCAAATTCTACCCCTTTTAAAAGAGCAACTTAAGAAAAACAACTTCTTTGTTCACAATAAGCCAATAATATTCATAATTTATGGTTGAGCATGTTGACAGTGAAACATCCATGTGATCAAACAATTATTACTAGTTGATTAAGAGTGAGTGAGTGAGTGAGTGAGTGAGTGAGTGAGTGAGTGAGTGAGTGAGTGAGTGTGTGAGTGAGTGAGTGAGTTGGGTTTGATGCCGCTTTTAACAGTATTCCAGTTATATCGTGGCGTGTCAGCTTAACGTGGGAGCCTGAAGTGATGTAGGTCTCAGACGTTTACCACTTCGGTGAAACCCAATTGCATGGGTATGGTGCTGACAAACCTAGAAACATTATCGGGGCGAACCAGGATTCGAACCAACAATCAGAGGTTTCTGGTGTGTCCAAGGGATGCAACTCTGCACAGCTAATCGTGGCGCCTTAGACGACTGGGCCACCCGTGCCCCCACTATGATTAAGAAAGCCTTTAGCATGGTAGGACATTAAGTTATGACCTTCTCACCATGTTCTGGCCCACAAGAATAAAATTACTGTTAGCTGCATACATTCAGCTGACACTAGCGTATTCATTTAAAGGACACAACTCTGTATGAAAATGCCGTTAGTGATCTTAAACTATCCCACTATCAAGCCCCCTGACAACACCGATTACAATGAAATACTATGAGACCATTGTCAACAGATCTGCCACTGACACTCTCACTGTGCAACACGATCAGTCTATATCTGCATGACAGCTTTGTGACAAGCCGCTCAACATACACCCACAGGCATTCACACATCCATTCATCAAATACTTCTCTCACTGAAACCAACGTATTGTCATTTATTACAGTTGTAGGTGGGTCAAAGCTCTCTGATGCACAGATGTTCCGAAAGTAATGTCCGTCCCCTAATCATGCTAATCATGTTTATGCTTATCATGATATTTTTAGATGACCAACCCGTGTATTTTCATGACACTTCTTGAAAAGACAAAATGCAAAAGCACTTAATATTTTATTATGTAATGTCCATTTTTCATGCCCCTTCCAGAGCTCCAAATAAGCTGCCTATCTGCATAAAATACGCATCAGAAATGCAGAAATATGTAGTAAAATAAAATCCAAGCATATCAAATACCCAAAGAACAT
Source organism: Haliotis cracherodii (assembly GCF_022045235.1). Lineage (NCBI taxonomy): Eukaryota > Metazoa > Mollusca > Gastropoda > Lepetellida > Haliotidae > Haliotis > Haliotis cracherodii. The sequence goes on from NW_027266272.1 coordinate 9,119,061, forward strand.
TACAGATACGCTACAAAAATAAAACTTGTGAGTATCATCAAAAAATTGTGAAGTAACCCTGCGTATTCGATTGGCAAATCAGCAACTTATTTTGAAATTATAAATGGGCATTCCGTCAACCTTGCCAAACTCCACGATGACAGTTACATCATGTACATCATGATCATTTGCCATCACACTTTCTTATGGAAGTATCGTGGTATTTTTGAGTCCTATAAAGCTCTCAAACCCACACGACACCAGTTTGCAGGGACTAGATGAATAAGGTTTTTAAAAATTTGACTTAAATACCCACATGTGTAAAAACTAGTGGGAAACAGAAATTTGAATACCCAGATAAAATTACTGATACCCAATGATTTTAAAATGCATGAGTGAAATACCCACAACACCAAAAGCTTATCTGGAGCTCTGCCCTTCCCAAATGTGTATTATTTTTTATGACGCTAAAAACACACACACGCCCTTAGAAACAGTGATATATTTGGTGACAATGCCCTTATTCCCTGGAAATGACCAGTCCCTAAATGACTGGCATGAACAGCTGTAAAATGCTTGTGCGTCATGGTATTTCTACAACGTGTATCTTGCCAGTCCCTCAATGACTGGCAAGATACACGTTGTATAAATACCATGACACACAAGCATTTTACAGCTGTTCATGCATCTACACAGACTGACAAAGACAGATCGTGTATGTCATCTAACGTTGCTGAGTGTCAACAAAAAATATGGCGGGATATATATCCGATAATCATTGGTGTATAAGGGCATATGACATGGTTAATTTGATTTAACATGTTTTAAGAGCATTTATGATGACATACATGTAATATACTTGTACCGGGTAGGCCAAGGTGCAAAATCAGCCTCGGGACAAGCAGAGAATTATACGATATTAGTGAGTAAGTGAGTAAGTGAGTATGGTTTTACGCCGCTTTTAACAATATTCCAGCAATATCACGGCGGGGACACCAGAAATGGGCTTCACACATTGTACCCATGTCGGGAATCGAACCCGGGTCTTCGGCGTGACGAGCGAACGCTTTAACCACTAGGCTACCCGACCGCCCCATACGATATTAGTGAATCATCATGGCCATGGTTGAGTCGGAAAATGTAATGAGGTGGGACACATTGGGCTTCTTTACAGAGCTCAAGATAAGCTTTTGGTGTTGTGGGTATTTTACCCATGCATTTTAAAATCATTGGGTATAAGTAATTCTATCTTGGTATTCAAATTTCTGTTTCCCACTAGTTTTTATACATGTTGGTATTTAAGTCAAATTTTTAAAAACACTATTCATCTAGTCCCTTCAAACTGGTGTCGTGTGGGTTTGAGAGCTTTATAGGACTCAAAAATACCACGATACTTCCACAAGAAAGTGTGATGGCAAATGATGTACATGATGTAACTGTCATCGTGGAGTTTGGCAAGGTTGACGGAATGCCCATTTATAATTTCAAAATAAGTTGCTGATTTGCCAATCGAATATGCAGGTTACTTCACAATATTTTGATGATACGCACGCAAGTTTTATTTTTGTAGCGTATCTGTAATGTTTGTTGTGTATTTGATATGCTTGGATTTTATTTGACTGCATATTTCTGCATTTCTGATGTGTATTTTATGCAGCTACGCAGCTTATCTGGAGCTCTGATCTACATGTAGAGATATCTTTTTATGCTGATATGAACAATAATACTGATGTTTTAATGATGATTAAATTAACATAGCCAAGCTAGCATTTTATCTCTGTATGTAGATCATGCAATCTGATCATAATTATATAAAATAACATTTACCCACCAGCTGGTACACATTGTGGGAGCAATGACTATACAAATACAACCAATGAAATGAATTACTATACAAATTAAATACAACCCTTCAACATGTTCAATATCCCAGATTCAAATACTGCAGCAAAAACCTGGTGAGAATTAACAATGGCCTGCTAGCCATGGGCTAGTTCAAATTCCTGCAGGCTTGGACAAATTTCCAAATTTAGCAACCCATTCTTGTCATAAAAGGTGACTATGCTTGTCGTGAAAGGTGACTAAAGGGATCTGGTGGTCAGGCTCGCTGACTTGGTTGATGCTTGTCATCAATCCCAAATGCGTGGATCGATGCTCATGATATTAATCACTGGACTGACTGGTCCAGACTCGATTATTTACAGACTGCCGTCAAATGGAATATTGCTGAGTGAGGCGTTAAACAACAAACCAACCCATTGTTTCAACATTACACGGGCATCCTATCTTTAGTCAGGCTTGTAAAACCTTTGCGTTTAGTTCAAACCGTCATGAACCCAATGACCCCCTGCTTTAAAACACAGGATATATCAACAAAGGTGGACTTTTGCTAGATAATGTCCATAGTGCCATAGAGGTCAGCATAAAAGTTGATCCTATGTTCACTCAGACAGTCTTTGAAAATGACCATAAAGTTCTCACATACTCAATATTAAACGTCAGTATCATGATGTATAGTGTTCTATATTATTAATTCTGAGTTAATACGACTGGCTGCTTTTCCTTATTGATACACTGTTCACAGATGCCAGTGGAGTTCAATGATCTAATGTCCACATCATTCTAGTGACATTCTGTGGTGTTACTATGAGCCACGAGTCTCAGGCATGCAACAGCAAGATCAGAATATTTAATTTATTTTGCCTAGTGTGCACATATATGAGTCTTTAAAGGAGAATACAGAAAACTACTGTTCAGCGTTAGAAATTGGCACTAGTCCTATAGTCCTTGTCAAACTGCCCAGTAGTTAAGGTATCATAAGGACTAGTAGAAATTTGTCATTTTTAAGGGTTTTGCTATGTGTTATCATTATTAGGACTAGTGGTACAAAAATGTTAGTTTCTACCGCTGCTGTTATAATGAACCCAAAGGGATCACTTATTTTAGTTTGCTATAACTATAGTTCGTATACATGTACAGTATATGCACAGTAAATGGCCGGGACCAAAAAATATATTTGTTATATCTGTCAGTTCGTTATAAGCGTTTACTGTACAATAATTAACTGGGTTAAAGATAAAGTCATCATAAACATGTACCTAAATTTTTAATGCAAAAGTGTTTTTATTTATGTCTTAATTGCGAAAACAGTTTCTGTTTTTTTGGCTTCGGCCATTATGCATATTCCGCTAACAATGTGTAAGTATTCTCATTTAACAAGTCCATCATAATCTTAGAGCTTTTCCACTGGTAGTCCCCAAGGCCTCATAAATTTTGAAAATATTTTCAATTTTGACCTTGAACGTGTTCTCAAATCTGTAAGTAATTGTCAAGAAAAAACATTAAAACTTACAGTTAACATATTTTGTCAAGCCTGACATATTTTCGTTAACCTTTAAGTGTAACCTTGCCTGGTTTCTACCTCTCAGGCCAACTGTGTGACAACCAGCTATGTCCTCAATCCAATCAGCCAAATAGTTTGCCAGCTGGATACAAAACACTATGTCACATTGTGGCAATAGGCATCACACTTAGCTAGGACATTATATATGTTATCACAAGGTATAAGTTGTTGTAAGTGTGTTATTACACAGCAAATAGTTTTCCCGTGTGTATGTTAATCATACTAATGTTCATTAGTCCCTGGCAGCAATAGCAACTATCCTTGCCAAACTGCCCAACAGTTAAGGTATCATAAGGACAAATAGAAGTTTGCCATTTTACGGATTCTCCTATATGTTATCATTATATACGTTACAAGGACAAATCGACTAAAACTGTTAGTTTCTATCGCTGCTATGTGCCATGTTTAGTGAAGAAACAAAGCACAGTTTTCAAGATCTGCTCCAGAAACAAGCACGAACCCCATTTCGGGCCTAAGTAAAAGTTGTTGCAATGGAAACTTGGAAATTATATTTTTCAAAAATCCCAAACTATCCCAAAGGCACCAGTTCACCACTAGGCCTATCTGTGTACCACGTATGGTAAAGAAATTTACGGTTTTCAAGATCTGCTCCAGAACCCACATTTAGAACTGACAGACGCACGGATGGATGGATGCACAGTGTCCATTCTAATACCCCCGCAAATTGTGTTGCGGGGGATAAATATGGTAATTTGCAGTGTGTCAGTGACAGTCAAACATAATGAAAGGGTTATCAAAAGGGAACAGCAACAAATTTACATTGGTGGCATTAGATATGGACCATATTGGGGTGGTAAGAAAAGCGTAGCGGCCTGGCAGCCTTAAAATTTACAAGCCCCATGAAATGATTCGAACCACACGAAAGCTACGGCGCAACTCGAACAAAACAATAAAATGGTTTGGGGATAGAGTGAGTGAGTGAGTGAGTATGGATTAACGCCGCTTTTAGAAATATTCCAGCAATATCACGGCGGGGGACACCAGAAATGGGCTTCACACATTGTACCCATGTCGGGAATCGAATCAGGGTCTTTGGCGTGACGAGCGAACGCTTTAACCACTAGGCTACCCGACCGCCCCCTTTGGGGATAGAAGGCTCCAGATTAGGGTCAGTTGCAAAATGGAAGACTGTACTGCTTATTCATCCCATAGCCACTTAGGAACCAGCTGTGTTGTAAGTATGAAATTGATGAGGCCAACTCCTACCCCACCCAACACAATGAGCCATCTATCTACCAGCAGCTTGAGGTAATAGCTAGTGAATACACTGGACAGCCTATCAATTGTGATCAATAGGGCTAGCCAGGCAATTAACTGACAGGTGCTCTCACAGCTTATGCAATGACTGGACTGTCTTTATTCAGGTGAGTCAGAGCATAGACTGTCAAGTCCCGTTAATCTGACATAGTTGGTTGCATATAATTGTGTCAGATTATCTAGTATGTTGGATAAACGAAATTAAGTAGTATCGATGTACATGATGAAAAAATCAAACAACTACACGATAGATAACAATACAAACACGTAATAAAAATTGAAAAATGAATTATTCATATTGTTATGTTACATTGTTAGCGGAATATGTTTTCTAATCATGCAACCTCTAAAGCGTAACACAAAACAACTGTTACAGCCAGTATGACTGATTCAAAACAGTCTGGAATGGAAGACGACAGTTTGAAACTGGTACCGCAAAGGTCAAGAAAGCTGCTTTCTAAGTGGCTAATGTCGACTTCCTGTTGGTCATTTCATTGATCGGTCAAAGTTCGTGAAAGATCGTTCTGATGTGTATGTGCAGTGTTAGAAATTAAAGGGGTTCCTTGGGTTCTTGAGGTGTGCAACCAAAATATTTGAATCCAGTGATCCCCTTCATGCATTATGCTGAACAGTGAAATTTTGGAGTGAACAGGTTTAAAAAGACGAACAGAATTTAAACCTCCAAACTATGTACTTTGGGCAAAGATGATAATTAATAATTGTTTAAATGTAGTTTGGACCCATTTAGCCAAGAAAGTCAGTCCATTGCTGTTTTAAATGTTCCAGGTGTGAAATAATACAGGATTAAAATAAGTGTGTGTCCCATGTCGTACCATCTGCGGATATTATCAATGCACAGATGTATTGGTGAATCGTGACATCCCTTAGACATCATGACCTGTAGTTGTGTCAGTTTTATTTGTTCAAAATGCAGGTTCAGAATGGCCAGGCCCAGTGAATTCCTGGCTCAAATCAACTGCAAGAACAACAGCTGGATATCATCATTATGGTTCAATTTGAAATACATGCTAATACTTACATATAGGATATCCCAAAGCGAAGTCATTACTCTGTGTGCTGAAAATACCATTGAGTCCCGCATAGCCCAGATTCAGAGGTCGCTTAACAACCAGAGTGACCAGGACCACGACGACAAACACAAAAGTCTTGGCAATCAAGATGCTCCAGAGAAACGTCCAGTTGACAGAGCTGAAGTTCAACTCACACATGCTCTTAAAGAGAAGGGCAGGAAGACAGAAGTTGGAGACAAACGAGCCGATGCCTTTGCCCTGAGTGCTGGTGATGATGCTCGCCCGACCAGCGATGTACCCTCCCAGAATGATGACAAAGCATTGCAGGATGGCGGGGTACAGATTGTCAAAAGACACCTCGATGGGTCCACTTGAGTTTCCAGAATGATTTGTTGAATTCATTTTGAAAGTTTTGACTTTCAGATCATGAAATGACTGGTGCTAGCACATCCGCTCTGGAAGAAAGAACAGTAATAGATGATGATTGTTATTGTTACATATAAACAGATCTAGAGGATACAAAAGCACTACTCAAAAGAAGTTAAAAGAGAGGGTGAGTTGGGTTTAACGCCGATTTAAAAATATTCCAGTTGTATCACAGCATGTCGGCTGAATGTGGGAGGATAGCCGGAAGTGATACAGGTCTCTGAGTGAGTGAGTGAGTGAGTGAGTGAGTTGGGTTTAACGCCGCTTTTAACACTATTCCAGTTATACCACGGCGTGTCAGCTTAATGTGGGAGGAAAGCCCGAAGTGATGCAGGTATTAGACGTTTACCACTTCGGTGAAACCCACGAGCACGGGTATGGTGCTGACAAACCTAGAAACATAATCGGAGCGAACCGGGATTCGAACACACAATCATAGGTTTCTGGCGTGCCCAAGGGACGCAACTCTGCACAGCGAATCGCGGCGCCTTAGACAACTGGCCCCCCGACACAGGTCTCTGACGTTTACCACTTTGTTGAAACTATGGCTGGGCCCTCGAGCACTGGTATATTGCTGACAAACCAAGAAACACAATCAGGGCAAATCAGGTTTTGAACCCACAAACCCTTAGGTTTCCTCGTGTCAAAGGAACACAACCCTGCACAGCAAATTGTGGCACCTTAGACGACTTGGCCACCAGTGATCCCATAAGTGAAAGAACACCCAATTCTTTCACAATCATATTTAACTGTCGCTAATAAGAAAGAATGAGTTTCTAAATCGTCTTTCGAGGAATACATTTGGATAAGTAGGGGTGCAATTCATGTTCAACACTTGTGTTATTTTGTTCCTCACATAATACCCAATGAGTTGGCCATTGTTGCTATATGTCTACAATCATTATACCATGGCCACTAAGATGATATGTCTCACACTTTAACATAAGCTTATGATAGTCATAGCGCTAAGAATGTTTTGTGAACTCGAACCAGATCAGTGAGATCACAAAAACAATTCCTGAATGAATAAATGTCTAATCTGCTTCAAGAATGGGGTGGGTAGGGGTGCAGCCTGTGTTTATAGGTGTAAGAAATACTAAAAGTATAACTTTGATATGATTTTCAAACTCTGGATTATGGTTTATTGCATTCATAACATAACATAAAATAAATAGAGATTCAAAAGTACCATGTTATATTGATTACCGTATTCGACGGAATAAGCGCTCCGCTCTAATAAGCGCCCACAGCGTTATTTGCTAATATAATGGCTAACATGGCTAGTGAACAATCTCAGTTAGCACCCTTTTCGATTGATCAATGTACACAAGACTTATTTATTCGTGAATAATACGCACTCGTTTGTTATGTGCACCCTTAATTATGGGCAATTACATTCTAGAAAATATATCTATCATGTATAATACACACAGATTCTTCTTTCATATCATTTCAGGCTGTCAGCATAAACCACAAAATTAACAACCTTTCAACCTCGTTTTTAATCTCACCAAAATTATATTCTAATAAGAGCCCCCTATTTCTCATGATTTCTAATTTTGTGAGCACCCTGGGCGCTCATTATGTCGAATATTGTAATATTAAAATTAAACAATCTGTGTGTGTATAGACAAAAATGATATATGTAGACATGCAATCAATTAATGCAATATATGAACTGGCCTGATACAATAAATGTTTAAAAATATTATTTCTTCCTTCTCATTGTGCATCGTTACAACAGGAATCTTCATAAATATAAACGTTTCCGTGACAGTGAATTATTAAATAGCATCTTCAGTACCAATATTTGCACCTTATCTGATAAAACTGTACACAAAATTGAAGACATGAAACTTCATACAGATAACAACTTCTTTACTGTTTGAAACAATGTTAAAGGGCTACTTCATCACCTCATGTGGGGGGGGGCCTGAGTGGCACAGTCGTCTAAGGCGCCGCGGTTCACCCCGATTATGTTTCTAGGTTTGTCCACCATACCCATGATCGTGGGTTTCACTGAAGTGGTAAAGGTCTGAGACCTGCATCACTACGGGCTTTCCTCCCACATTAAGCTGACACGCTGTGATATAACTGGAATAATGTTAAAAGCGGCGTTCCACCCAACTAACTCACTCTCTCATCTGATGGGACCCATTAAATCTTTAAGTATTAACACAACGGCAAAAACTAGGACAAGGACTCTGTGTCTTTCATGCATGATATAAAACTTGCTGGTCTGTTTACGTAAGAAAGATGTGGTGCAGTACAAACCTTGACTTACTTTGCTCCCTGAACGATACAGTCTTAGTCACATGAGCATAAGCATATGTTCTAAAAAAACCATAAGCTGATGTTTATTGAGAAATCATATCATCAGGGCCACTCTTGGGACTATCAAAATGGTTCATTGTGAATTAAGAAACAAACCATTTAATATCAGGGGCTGCAGAGGGTTATTGTGATCAACAGCAGGGTTAGAAATTGGGACTAGTCCTATAGTCCTTGCCAAACTGCCCAATAGTAATTGTATCCTAAGGACTAGTATAAATTTGCCATTTTTAAAGGTTTTGCTATATGTTATCAATATAAGGACTAGCGGACTGAAACTATTAGTTTCTACCGCTGATTACAGTATCTTGTTTCAGAACTTCACTGGTTCAAAGTTTTTCAGTCAACAGGTGAAAGGAAAAACAATTATGTTTTTTTCCATAACATATTTATTAACATACACAGGGTCTAATAACCTGTCGCACTGTCCATGACGGGTTTAATTCTACCGATGAAGGTGAATAACAAAGTCGATCTGACCCATATTGTGGAGGATTGTACTCTTTTCTGCCAATTATATTTAGTATGCAATACATATCTTCATAATGTCCATTTTGTTTAAAAAACAACAACGCTAATTCAAGTTTGCAGTAACAGACAACAGATGCATCATCACTTTTGGATTCACGATCGGTAGTATTTTTCAAGACTTAGTAGCCAGTCCTGTGGCCTCGGGGAAAATGTATTTCAAGCAGAAATCTAGACCTATGCAACCCTTGTCTCAAACAAACGAACAATTTATTTTAGGGCAAAAAATCCTGCGATCGGGCAAATTATTTTTTCCATTTTTTTCTGAAACATTTTTTGTTCAAAGAAATCCTTATCATCACTCGACAGACAATATAACATGGTTGTCTCTACGACGCGATCATAACAAGACAAGTCAATATTGAACTGAACGAACACAAAAATCATATTCTCACACTATAAATTCAAACATTCACTGGTTTCTTAATTACACTTTACAAATATTAAGGAATAGGTGTGTATTACTTACATAAGACTGTAAACTATCTCTCAGTCATGCAGCATCAAGTCACAACATCATCAGCTAGACTACATCAGTACATGGATCCGCCTGAACGCCCCCGAAGCGAAGCACCGCTACTTTGTCAAATCACTGTTCTTTCAACTAAGCCGACAGTAATAGGCGACCTAATGAAAATTCACCTAGCAGGTGCACGCTAGTCGAACAATATCACCGTCATACCTCGTGGGGGGTTTGCTAACCATTTTATCATTGAGAAATTCGGCTGGCAGCCTAACACTTACAAGGTGTGCAACTACTAGCATGAGGGCACATGCTGAACAGTTCGTCTGCTTGCCGCTAGGAGGCGCTAACACGCAAAATGAATGGTGACTTGCTCGTTCTTTATTCGAATATTAACCGGCTAAAATATGTCCCAACAAATAACAAATAATATATGTCCCAGGTGTCATTAGAATATACTATAACAATTCAACAATTCAAATTAGCCATACCGTCTAAATATCTCTGACGAAAGTAATTTTACATTTATTCTCCACAGCAATGTACGTTCCTTTTAAGAGACTAATCGCAGTCTACCTCCCGTTATTTCCGTATAACATCTGTCCGAAGCCCACATAACGAAATTATTGTCAGTCTGATAATTTATCCATTTAAAGGTTGTACACAGTTTTGCTGATTTCTCAGATAATGCGTTCGGAATTCAAATATCGTTGTAATAGCAGGGTTTATATCGGTCACAGGGCCCTGTTCCACAAAGCGATCTTAGTGCTAAGTCTGTCGTAAGTCTATGTTAAAGTATGGGAGTTACGATCATCTTAGCGCTACGATATTCTTTATACAGAAAATGTCAGTACAAATTCCCAAACTGAAATTAAAACTTCATGTTAATACTAACGAAGCATTTTAGGGCCATTTTTCATCTTGAAATTTCAAGATACTAAGTTTAAATTTCAAGATGCTAATTTCAAATTTCAAGATGATAACTTAAAATGTCAAGATACATTAGAATGTTGAAATTTCAAGGGGAAAACAAAAAACAAATGGACCCATAGGCTTCCGTATAATACAGTCCCAACTTACGTTTTATATCTTTGTGGAAATGACCTATATTCACTGATAACAGGAACAATAAAAAGGAAGAAGTTAGTTTTACATTATGTCATTGAGTGCAATTTGAAAATAAATATGACAAACTTGTTACAAACAGATTTTACAAGTTATTTGTCATTACCCGACTCGGACTAAGGTAGATCTACCCGTTTTTTTTTTAAATCCATGGAATATTAAGTTCAACGTTAACTTTTACCTATAGAAAGAAAAACATCATGAGCATCGATCCACGCAATTGGGAAACGATGACATGCATCAACCAAGTCAGTAAGTCCGACCACCTCTTGTTGGCACACATATTCGCCATTAAGACAAGCATTCATTAAATCTTCTTTAAACTGATGTATATTTACCGTATTTATCTACAACATTTTAATTACTTACAAAGTTACAAAAGCTACGGAATGGTATGGGTATTTATACCGCGGCAAAAAGCAAAATACAAGTATTTCTTTACTGCCTTAAAAGGTACATTTGTGTGATAATCTACTCCCAATCCGTGCCTTCCACATTCTTATTCATGTATATTTGGACAGTTTTATTGCGCAAAAAGTAAGGATAACATTTTTCATCATGCACAGATGTTGCACACAAAACGAATTGATTTGGCGTGCCGTTGATATGTTTAGTGAATACACGGAGCATCCGGCCAGGACAGATCAATATGAAGCAACACATGTTGCTGTATATTTCTAACAAAAGATTGTGTGAAATCATAAGGTCTAAATAATAGGCATATTAATCATGTATATATTGTATCTGCATGAGGTGAGTTGAGTTCTATCGGCATATATCGCCGCGTTCAAGGTTTGTGTGCTTATATAGCGACGTGCATGACGTGTGTGGCTGGTTGTATAGTAGTTTTAATGCCGATTTAATATTGTTAACACATTGATATATCATTCACTCTTCCCAAAAAAGAAACGCACAGGTAGATTTTTATTAATTGTATTGTACCGATGTAGTCGATATATTTAATTTAATATCATAGATACAAAATTAATATGAAAATTTGGAGCTCGATAGTCACGTGATGTCGTTGTTGTGTACAAGTGCATTGAAAACTGTTCATTTTCATGTCACATTAGGCCACAAGGTTGCGCTGAACTCGCGTGACCGCCCCGGGCAGCAATCACGGCTCTGCATCTCCTCAGCACCGACTGGATAGGTGTACGAATTCTGTCCTGCGGAATTCTGCGGAATCACCAGATGTCACCAGAAATGGGCTTCACGCATTGTACCATGTAGGGATTCGAGCCCGGAGCTTCGGCGTTCCTCATTTTGTGACTTGGTAACACGATTTGATATAACTTCATAATTGTTGAAAGCGGCGTTAATCCCATCCTCGCTGGTCAGTGTATCATGTCTTTCTATGCGCAGGAGGTATTCAATACCCGGTAAACCAGTGTCAGTTTTCGAAATGGCTATTTTAACTGTTCGGTTCCATCTTTCTGAGAGAAAAGTCTTGAAGCATGCAGTGACCGAAAACTCATCCACCCACTCACTCAACCATTTAACTACCCAACCACCCACTCTTTCACTCACTCACTCATTCACTCACTCACTCACTCACTCACTCACTCACTCACTCATTCATTCAAAGGCGAAAGAGTGCATCTAGAGGGGAATCACTCACTCGAACTCTTTTCTTTCACAATGTATAAGACCGCCTCCGTGGTCTAGTGGAAGAGCGTCCGCCCGTAGAGCGGAAGGTCCGGAGTTCGACCCCCGGCCACGACATACCAAAGGACGTTAATAGATGGTACTTGTTGTTACCCTGTCTGGCGCTCGTCATTAAGGGGCTTAAACAAGGACTGGTCGGCACGGTGTCGGTATACTGTATCTGAGTGGGGTATTCATGTTAAACTGCGGCATGGTATCTCAGTGAGACTAGTACAAGCACACACACACACACACGTGCATACACGTCGCTATATATGTGCAATAATTTTGGACCCTATACGTTACACTTAATTTCACCTCACCTCACCTCACCTCACCTCACCTCACCTCACCTCACCTCACAATGTATAAACGCCCTGGTTTAGCAGTTATACATCATCCAAACAAATATGTCAATCATTATAACCCACACTAAAACACTACGTGTAGGAAGATATCACTGTTACACTGACGGGAAGCACGCGTGTAGAAGCTGGGCCATGGCTGTGAAATGTATGTCGCTTTAGACATAACCAGGTGAAGGCTGGTCATCAAAATGCCATGTTTGTTATGTTAGGTGGAGGTTGAAAAAGTATAGGGCACCAGTGTATTGCCTTGTGCTCCCCGTCCGCCCTCTTCCGTCTCCGAGTGAGTGAGTTGGGTTTAACGCCGCTTTTAACACTATTCCAGTTATATCACGGCGTGTCAGCTTAATGTGGGAGGAAAGCCCCAAGTGATGCAGGTCTCAGACGTTTACCACTTTGGTGAAACCCACGAGCACGGGTATGGTGCTAACAAACCTAGAAACATAATCAGGGCGAACCGGGATTCGAATCCAAAATCATAGGTTTCTGGCGTGCCCAAGGGACGCAACTCTGCACAGCGAGTCGCGGCGCCTTAGACGACTGGTCCACCCGTGCCCCCCTTCCGTCTCCGAAACATATCCAGGGTCACTGTCACGTGCCCGGGATACAAACTATCTTAAAGTTTGCTTTGGATCGATAGGTGATAAAAGTAATCCTGGCCTGATCTGGGTCTTTATAATGTTCTTATTATACAATCTGACAGTGGCATTTCATTGTCATTTTAATTGTCAAAGTGATCTTTAAAAAATCCCTTGCCATTCTGATTTTATTTTTTGTTTCGATTGCTAAGATCGGCGGATCCGAACCAAGTTAAACAAATGTAAGGGCTTCCTACTATATGTACCCAGTTGGGGTCCAGGTGAGCGGAGGTCAAAACATCTTCCCGAGGCAAGGGAGATAACCAATCTCATTAAAATCAGATCCTAGTTCTCGCTATCGCTAAACAAAGATCTGAGAACATCCCATTAAGGGTCACGTCAAAACGACCCTTCATCCAACCAATCAGAGCGTCGATTACCAGATCAGGAAAGTGACAGTCGGAATGTGTTTTCTAATCATGCAACCACGAAATATTTAACACGGGGTATTCCGAACGACAGTCACTGGTTTTATGATTATATCCATACAATCTAGGCCATCTATAAGTCATTCCAGAATGTTCTTCCTATCAGTTTTTAATTTTTGTAATCGAGAATACGTCAAAATATCTTTCGAAGCGTAGTCGCCAGTTTGAAACTCGTGTCGTAAAGCTCGAGAAAGCTGCCTTCTGATTAGCTAATGTCGATTTCTTGTCAGTCATTTCATTGGTCTGTCAAAAATCGCGAAAGGTCGTTCTGACGTGACCCCTAATGGGATGTCCTCAGATCTTTGTTTAGCCTCAGGAAGACGGTCCCAAACGACCTGTTATAGTTGTAAGAGGCGACCAAAAGGATAGACTCGGTGGCTTGGTTGATTCCATGTCAGCGTACCCAATGGTTATATACACATCTGGTCCAGACTCGATTATATACAGACCACCGTCACATAATTGGACTATTGCTGAGTGCGGCGTTAAACCAACCAAAATTCCCCCATGCATGTTATTTTACGCTAAGCTCATTCATCTTCATCTATAGCCATTAGCTATACCGGTAGCGAGAACTAAGATCTGATTTTAATGAGATTGAGCAAAAGCTCTTCCTATATTCATACGAGTATGAAGTGTACAAAGTCGTTGGTAGCACGATACCATATAATGCATGCTCTAAGAGCTCAGACATTATTACCCCGGTCAATGGATCAGTGCACTCAAAAATCAATCTCAGCTCCCTGGGGAGTATACAGCCCAATCAGCCTGTTAGGCGCTAGGAGGGTAACAACCACATTGCCATTTCATCCTACCGGGTACCCATTCACTACTGGGTGAGCCATATCAGGCATTCTGACCAATCGATTCCCATTTTAGATGGCTTTGCCCATAAGCTCAAGGCAAGGGAGCTGATATAACTGACTATCCGACTAAAACAGTCCAGGTTCCAGTTAACCCCCTTGCCTCGGGAAGGTGTGTGTGTGTCGGGTGGGGTGGGGTGGGGTGAGGTGGCATAGAGGACCCATCTTCCCCTAGATATCCACAGTGGCCACTATAATATGCCTGAATAATCGCTTCGTATCCCTGTTATGACCGTGTCTATAAACCAGCTTGGCCCACTTCATGCATAAAGGTATTTGACGATAACGAGCGTTGGGGTTGGGGCTAGAGGTTACTTCACGGCTAATGCCCGGGATATTGCAATAGGCTTACAATAGTATTTAGGCTAGGATTGTTTTTTGCAAGTCGGCCCCGTGTACTAAACATCTACGACCACCACAAACCTACTCACTCCCCCGACCCGTAAAGATTCGGGTTAGAATTGGTCTTCAGCAAAACATGCTTGTCGTAAGAGGCGACTAATCGGGCGAGGGATCGGGTGGTCAGGTAAGGACTCGATTATTTACGGAACCGAATGCGGCATTAAAAACAAACAGAACACTCACCATCTCACTGACGACCGCCTCCATGGTCTAGTGGTAGAGCGTCCGCCCAGAGAGCGGAAGGTCCGGGGTTCGATCCCCGACCGCGTCATACCATGCGAAAGACGTTAAAAGATGGTACTTGTTGTTACCCTGTCTGGCGCTCGGCATTAAGGGGCTAAAACAAGGACTGGTCGGCTCGGAGTCAGTATACTGTGTCTGAGTGGGGTATTCATGTTAAACTGCGGCATGGTATCTCAGTGGGCTAGCACTATAAACGGCATCAGTCCGGACTATACAAGCACACACACACACGTACATGCACGTTGCTATATAAGTGCAATAATCTTGGACGCGACGTTAAACCCCATTTCACCTCACCTCACCTCACCTTCTCACTGACTGACTGACTGACTGACTCACTCACTCACTCACTCACCCACCCATAAAAAATGATGACTTACCGTTACATGTTCCAGAAACGATCAACTCGACAGGGTGCGTTTGAAAAAGGAAAGTACAAATATGAAAAATAAACCTGATTTGTCCTCACGTGAATAATGATATCACATGGTTGTCAAGAGGTTTGTAAATTGAAGGGAATTCCCAGGGGTTTATACAGTCGCTTCCTTTTCTGCTTGTTCCAGTTTCGAATTTCAACACACAGCGAAACTATACACGTGATTTGTTTTATAGACAGATAACCTAGTGCGCCAGTGAGCCAGTGTTACGACTACTACGGAACAGATTTACTTATTTTAATATTAAATGACATTCTTCCGACTGACATTCTTTCTAAGCTATCGAACTCACTATAAAACGACCCGTGAAGAATCGGGGTAGAATAGGTCTTCAGCAACCCATGCTTGCCGTAAAAGGCGACTTCAACGCGGGATCGGGTGGTCAGGCTCGCTGACTTGGTTAATGCATGTCATCGATCCCAATTACGGTCCAGACACGATTATTTACAGACTGTCGTCATATGCTGGAATATTACTTAGTGCGGCGTTGAATAGCAAACAAACAAACAAACCAAACTATTAAAGGTCAGTCATTTAATTTGTTACATTTTATTATGACAAATGAAGACTGCGCAAGTCTAAGTTGCCCTTAAAAGGGTGTGATATTCTGCCCGGAATTCCTACCAAGATCACACTCATAAAGGAAGTGTTGATTTGTTCATCTATGATTCTCAATGGACAGTTTGTGCGCTCAGTTGGTAAAAAGTTCACGTCGTAATTAAAACATAGGGAAGTTGACATGAACTATAAATAAAACTAAATAAACTCGAAGCTGACAAAAACCGTTGTCACGTGTTCGGCTGATGTGGCAAACAGCCAAGTTTACTTCCTCGTTTTGTAATCAACCGCATGGTTAATCAAAATTAGCCTTTCATTGCGAATAAATAATATTGACAAGACTTTCCAAAGTACAGTGGGTCGCCTCCGTAGTGTGGTGGATGGAGTGCCTGCACTCGGAGGTTGGTTCCCGGGCCGCGTAAAACCGAAAAATGTTACTTCTTGTTACCCTGCCTGGCGCTCGGCATTAAGGGGACAAAACAAAGACTGGTCGGCTCGGAGTCTGTAAACTGTGTCTGGGGCGGTGTCTGGGTCGTGTGGCCAGGCTCGGTGGCTTGGTTTAAAGCGAATGGTTAGTTGCTCATGATATCAATCACTGGTTTGATTGTTCAGATTTATTTACGGGCGGCTATCATATACAGCTGGCATCATGCCAATCTCTACACATATGTGTGGCGGCAGCGAGCACGAAGATTTGATTTCAATGAGATTGGCAATTACTTAACGCGGCGGTAAACAAAAAAACAAAAAAAAGTACACGCCACTCACTATTAATTGTAATCATTATTATAACAACTGACAGTGTAATTATGATGATTTATTTGTTGGTGTCTTACTTATTCATCAGGGGCCGTCGGGTAGCCTAATTGTTAAAGCGTTCGCTCGTCACGCAAAATACCTGGGTTCGATTCCTGACAGAGGTACATTATGTGAAGCCCATTTCTGGTGTCCCCCGCATTGATATTGCTGGAATATTGCTAAACGCGGCGTAAAACCATACTCACTCACTTAATCACCTCGTGTCACATGCCAGCATTGCTTTATCTATCGGTGTCAAGGAATCAGACACGTGAGGTTATCTGCACAAGACGTCGGAACTTATCTTTTTGTGCCAACCTGTCGCCTGGATGTTTGAGGTAAATAACACAAGGCTTGCTGTCAAATTATAAACAATAGGTCTGATTAACTGGGGGGCACGGGTGGCCCAGTCGTCTGAGGCGCCGCGATTCGCTGTGCAGAGTTGCGTCTCTTGGGCACGCCAGAAACCTATGATTGTGGGTTCGAATCCCGGTTCACCCGGATTATGTTTCTAGGTACCATACCCGTGCTCGTGGGTTTCACCGAAGTGGTAAACGTCTAAGACCTGCATCACTTCGGGCTTTCCTCCCACATTAAGCTGACACGCCGTGACATAACTGGAATACTGTTAAAAGCGTCGTTAAACCCAACTCACTCACTCACTGATTTGCTAACTTTTCCTTTTAACAAACCTAGCTTCGTGCCGTCACACTGCTACAGTTTTCTATCTATTTTCAAAATAGCACGTTCTGAAGTAAAACTGTGCACATCATGTTACACGGTTAAAACTCAAACCGTAGGGTTTATTTGTCATCGCGTTAAATGGAAACGCTAGCATTGAAACATCAACTATGCAATAATTCTTTACAAATGGTTCACAATAGTACGCAGCGCGGGTGATTCGAAATCCGGCTGCCTTCAGCGTTATAGTCAATGCAGGGTGACGTGACTACCTCGTTCTTGCGCGCTAAATGTAATTAAACGACACTGCTAGCTTGCTGATTGTGTAGTCTTATCTATTTTGTCTATATTTATTTCTATACAGGTTGTCTAACGTTCATGGTGTACAACATGTAGACCGTACAAGATGAATTTGATCCAGCTAGACGTACATTTTTTTTTTGCCTACATTACCCGGCGTATATCATGTTGACACAACCCGTCTCTATTGTGGTATGATGTACTTTCAACACATACCCTGTATTCATCAAATCAGGTCGCACACTCTAGCGAGCGCGGGTTATTTGAATATAGGTCCACGTGAGTTGTCAAGCGCGCTCAATTCAAACTGGGCTGACTGGTACGGTCTGTCTATTTAGGGCAGCACGCTATACACATAGCTCTATTCATAACCCTTTACTTTTGTTTTCTTATGAATTCTTTTCTGCCTTATAAACACACACCTTTCATTGCCCCTCACCTGTGACGCGCTGTTGATGCATGAGTCATCCTATCCGATCACGTGACTTGGATCAGCCAATCACCTTCGGATGCGCCTGGATCAATCGGATCAACCAAAAGGGGGTTGCTGGCGACCCGTTCTATACTAATAATGTACGAAAACTGTATTAACGTGACATCGTATGACCATACCAAGAAATGATGGAGTGAGTGAGAGTTAAATGCCGCTTTGAACAGTATTCCAGTTTGATCACGGCGTGTCAGCTTAATGTAGGGAGGAAAGCCCGAAGTGATGCAGGTCTCAGATGTTTACCACTTTGGTGAAACCCACCAGCACTGGTAGGGTGCTAACAAACCTAGAACATAATCGGGGCGAATCGGGATTCGAATCCACAATCATAGGTTTCTGGTGTACCCAAGGGACGCAACCCTACACAGCGAATCGCGGCGCCTTAGACGACTGGGCCACCCGTGCAACCATGAAATGCTGGGAGCTAGATAATGATACTTATAATCACATAAAAAGGCCAACATATCCTGCGAAACCTGTTTTTCGGAAACATATACAATTGTCTGTCAACGTAAAAGGACATTACTCTGTACGGATTATCTTACTGTTATATTGGGACGGTACCGTCTGGATAACCAAGGTTTCACGTTTTCTCACGAATTTGTCTCCATGACGACACAGAAGAAGGAACTTACATTATGCAGTAAACTATTAAAATTCCCCTACACGAAACAAAACAGAGAGAGGAAGTCTTACCGGCACAACTTCCTTATAGTACATACAACCCAGTGGGCTGGGTCGGTTATGTAGTTGGTTGGTTGGTTTGTTGTTTAACGCCGCACTCAGCAATATTCCAGCTATATGACGGCGGTCTGTAAATAATCGAGTCTGGGCCAGACAATCCAGTGATTGACATCATGAGCATCAATCCACGCAATTGGGATTGATGACATGCATCAACCAAGTCAGCGAACCTGACCACCCGATCCCGTTAGTCGCCTTTTACGACAAGCATAGTCACCTTTTACGGCAAGCATGGGTTGCTGAAGACCTATTCTATCCCGGAATCTTCACGGACGGGTCGATTATGTAAGTGGATCATACCGTCAATATCGTTTCAAGGTAAACATACATTCTAAAAACCTTGAAAATTCATACAAGATGAAGGTCCAAAATGGAGGTCCAAAATGGCGTCTATCTTCGATGCGGTATTTGCTTTTCTGTAAAATGTTACTGAATTTTTAAAGATGGAGACAGGACGCTGCGGAATTTAGAGATATGGCTCGGGAATCGATACGTAGGTAGCTGCTAAAGGGACCATTGGGAAACCCAAAGCCAGTTACACAATTACAGTTGGTTGGTTTGTTGTTCTACGCCGCACTCAGCAATATTCCAGCTATAAGACGGCGATCTGTAAATAATCGAGTCTGGACCAGACAATCCAGATTGAAATAATGAACATCGATCAACGCAATTGGGATCGATGACATGCATCTACAAAGTCAGCGAGACAGTTAGTCGCCTCTTACGACAATTATAGGCGGAATAGGCTGCATTAAAGGCGGAAAAGGCTGCATTAAAGGCGGAATAGGCTGCATTAAAGGCGGAGAAGGCTCGGGCAAGTTTGTTTGCCTCAGCAAGTTTGTTTCAAGTCAATCAAACACCACGTCTCTTTCCTGCGTTCAAAGTGGCGTTAAAACCAACTCACTCATTCGTGTTTTTGCGATGTCATATTTTATTATATATATAAACGCCTTATCGAGGGGTCACGCGGATAATAAGTAGATAAAAGTTTTCGAAAATACGTCGCAATACAGTAGTTTAGTTGCATCTGGAATGAACCGCTTTATACCACATTGACTGTTACTTGGTATGTATTGGCTAAACCACTGGCTGCATTTTGGCGTGTGTTTTGTGCTTTGTCCATCACCATTCTTGCACGTTTCGTTGTTTTTAATAGTCTGTCCATTTTTCAGTTTCATAAAAGAATCCAGTCAGCATGACATAGGCATAAACAACATGGCCTTTAACTGGTAATCACATTGTCAACATACTCAGATCTACTGAAGCTTGGTTGGCAGCCTACAAACCTAGGTGACGCTTCAATAATGATGTTGAGTATATATCAATCTAACTGCTAATAGATACCATAACCATACATGAAAACTTCACGAAAGACACACTCTAGACCGACACTAGACTGGGCAACAGTCTGCTTGAGGATGATAACGAAAAAGATTCAAAATTAATATGTCATATTAAAACCAACGTGATTGATTGTAGCTTATATGGCTGTGACCAAACAAACAGACCTCGTTCATGGACAGTGTTCTATGTGAGGAGACAGAGGATATCCCCCCCCCCCCCCCCTCCCCCCTCCCCTCCCTTTTGCACTACGCTTTCCCGGCTTGAAATGTATTTAAGTAAATGTATGATGACGATGACACTATCCATCTGTTCTCCCTATGTCCTCCCCCATCACCTACTCACACCTGTCGCACCGAAGAGTTCTACACGCCCAACCCCCCAGAATATACTGCCTCAGACCCACAATGACGCAGCAAAGAAGTTGTTGAGTCACTAAAGAAAGTAGACACGTGCTCAATAATGACACATTCGCCTGTCCTCTATCACCAGTCTGTAAGATAACAGATGATGTTTATATTATTACGAGATAAGCGGTTACCTAGCATCGTAACGGGGTGATCGAGTCCCCGGACATTGTCCCACTGTCACAAGACGACCAACTCGTGAAGATCCGGGGAAGAATAGGCCTTCAGCAACTCATGCTTGCTGTAAAAGGTGACTATGCTTGTAAGAGGTGACTAATGGGATCGGGTGGTCAGGCTTGCTGACTTGGTTGATGCTTGTCATCGTATCCCAATTGTGTGGATCGATGCTCATAATGTCAATCACAGGATTGCCTGGTCCAGACTCGAATATTCACACACTGGAATATTGCTCGCTACAAACAAACGCAAGACGACACAGCCCGGGAAGGCATTATTTATCACCAGACCGCAGAGAGTGAGTGAGTGAGTGAGTTTGGTTTAACGCGCTTGGAACATTCTCTTCATTTATATGAATGTCATCTTAATGTCGGAGGACAATACAGAGATGTGCAGTTCTTTGAAGAAACCCAAATCACATGAGCAGCGCTGACAAACTAAGATTACGATCCATGGGGAGGCTGGGATTCGAACCCACATCATTGGACCTTGCAAGCACAACGAAAGCAACTCTTGCCTAAGACGATGTGGCACCCAATCCAATAGTAGTAGCAGGAGTAGTAGTCTGGGTGGTGGTAGTAGCAGCAGCATAAGTAGCAGTAGGAGTTGCAACAGTAGTAGCAGTACTTATTTGTAGGGCAGACTTGGCCCAACTGTGCTAAACGCCCCTCATGTCGCAAAAGTATCAACAATACTGTCCCTTTCAGAGATTTTACAGAAGCTTTGCACACTTTTGCTTATTGCCGGAATTCCTCGTTTATTGTGTTGACTTGTAGAAACGAGCGTGTGGTTTGTCATATCATTCCTTTTTGAATCCATAAGCTGTGTATTTTCCATAAAATACAAAATGTAGACGCTGCGTTTGGTGAAACTGTTATTTGCCGGGGGGTCCAAACGAACGGAAGCTTCTTCGTCGTGAATGATGACAGCACTCGGGAGTCGTCTTTCACAATCAATCACTAAACCTCCCCAAATGTCTGCCAAAGGACTACGAGATGCATCTTCCCGAGGCAAGTGAGTTAACTGACTATAAAAGTCCAGTTTCCACCCTTGCCGAACTAGGCTGGTATTATGGAGTTACATTTTGGCTGGACTAACGAGTCTATGCATAGTCCAATCAAAATGTCATGCAGATTTCGGTCGACTGCAGGATTTGCAAAGCATGTGCACCGCTAACTCGTTGTCACCAGATATTTTCTAAATCTTTTCATGCATTTAATCAAGATGCTCACGTGATTTGTTGCACTTCGCGATGTAAAACTCGTTTTATCACAATATAGATCTTGATTATCGATCAGATCGTCTTGACTGGGCGCCACCGTTTTGTTTGAAGCAAATGCAAGTGATACGAGAGGTGGGATCTGATTGGTCAATAGGAGAGGCATAGAAAGGACAAACTGGACTTTTAAAGTCAGTTAATTCCCTTGCCTCGGGAAGATGTACGAGATGAGGAATCATGCTATAATCGTGCTTTTTTCATAAACTATTAAGACTGATACAAAACATGTCTTCCTCACACCAATCATACGTCCAGGAGCCCAGAGATCGCAGAACTTCTGCTATTGCAGTGGTTCTCCGAGTTTGTTTGTTTGTTTGTTTGGTGTTGTTTAACGCCGCAATCAGCAGTATTCCAGCTATATGATGGCGGTCTGTAAATAATCGAGTCTGGAACAAACAATCCAGTGATTGACATCATGAGCACCGATCCACGCAATTGGGATACGATGACATGTATCAACCAAGTCAGGAAGCCTGACCACCCGATCCCGTTAGTCGCCTCTTACGACAAGAATATAGTCGCATTTTACGGCAAGCGTGGGTTGCTGAAGACCTATTCTACCCCGGATCTTCACCGGTCCAAGACACAACTGAGCTTGTGAGACTAACAGATATAAAACGCAAACTGAAAGGACAATGACGTCTGCTGTGGACGTCTTTCTCATGAATAAAAGATCATTCTGTAAAGTCAGAGAAAGATGAGATTATATATTAGGCATTCCACAATTTTCTTATATTCAGCTTTCAAATTTTGAGTCGAGAACTTTGTCAACATATTTTGGAAGCGCATTGTCTGGAATGGAAGTACCCAGTTTGAAACTAGACCCGTGTAGCTCGAGAAAGCTGTTGTCTCACTTGGTCGTTTTGGCGTGACCTGTATTAATAGGATGTCTTAACATCTTTGTTTAGCAGTAGCGAGCACTACGATCTGATTTTAACGAGAATATGTAACGTGTGTTACATGCGTCGCTAGCAGGGTGTACAGGATTTTACGTGCAATATAGGTACTTCGCTTGTCTCGAACCATGAATGACTGGAAATGTATTCGAAAAATCCATCGAACGAGGTTACACTGTCCAGTGCGAAGCTCCGGTTTGTGGATCGGGTGTTGAAAAAACAACCAACTCCTTTATTCCATCAAAAGACTTGTATTCAAATACCGTAAATGTGGAGGTAAAATACGTCATATTGCAACACTATAAAAAAAACTAAAACTAGAACATTTGCTTTGATAAATAATCTGACAAAACAAACAGTGTAAAGCGTTGACACACATGGTGCTTTAACTTAAGTTATTTTGATCCTTTGGTTGCAAGAAGCAAGTGCAGGGCTGACCCCAGTATACGTGACCTTGACAATGCATACTACTTCCGGGTCAAGACAATTGACCCGACCTTATCTCCGGCTCTTATCTAGCGATTAACCGGTTCGGTTGAATACTCGATTAGTGACCACACCTTTTAGTCGTTTTTGTTTTAAATATCTTTTGCTGCTTTGGTTTTAGTTTTGACCTGTTGATGAGAATACCAATGAACTCTGTCACTACTTCAATAAAATAAGCGACGAAACCCAAGACACACAATTATCTTCTGACCAATAGGGAAGTCCCTTCGTGACTTACGAATGTCGGGGAGACACGTGTTGCTACCGAGGCCGACGGAAATCAGGGACTAATGCACACGTGTTTAGAGCTTTAAGAAACACGGATTTAATGTTTTCCGAATAAAAACAGTACCATGATCTGTATGAAGCATGAAGCATGAAGCAATCGAATTTCGAGCATGTTCTGGTAGGCTCCACCGTCGATTATCCAGCGTATTTCCTGGATCATGCGCCACCATAGCCTTGTTCGTCTTATCACTCACTTAGCAGAGAAGTTCTCTCGCCAATGAGTTTGTAATGAACAACAATCAAAATACATCTACATTCGATGTCATGGTATCGTTATAGCGAGCCATCGGTGCAATAAAACGTATTGTTTTTGTTTGTTTGTTATATGACGGCGGTCTGTATATCACCGAGTCTGGAGCAGACAATCCAGTGATTAACATCATAATCAACTGTTTATACCGTTGCTTGTATAAATTACGGATAAACAGTGTAATTTGGTTGGAGTCGTGTCATTCAAACCGGCCTCAATGTGAAACTAACGTGGCGAATTGGTCCAGGGTTTATACCCTACCGGAATAGAGATATCATACCCAGGACAATCGAGGATGGATTGGCCCACATCTTGGTCAACCTGCTCGAACGTATACTGTGGGTCACCCCGCATTGTAATATGGAAGAATAGATACGTCACAACCTTTTCCAACATTTAGTATTCATCCCCTCCTTCTCCTTCGCCTTCTATTGAGTCGACTCCAACCTCCTCGTAGTCCTTCTCCAGAGCAGCCAAGTCTTCACGGGCCTCGGAGAACTCTCCCTCCTCCATTCCCTCACCCACGTACCAGTGGACGAAGGCACGCTTGGCGTACATCAGGTCGAACTTGTGGTCAAGACGAGCCCAGGCCTCGGCGATGGCCGTGGTGTTGCTCAACATGCAGACAGCTCTCTGGACCTTGGCCAAGTCACCGCCGGGGACAACAGTGGGTGGCTGGTAGTTGATGCCGACCTTGAACCCAGTGGGACACCAGTCGACGAACTGGATGCTTCTCTTGGTCTTGATGGTGGCGATGGCAGCGTTGACGTCCTTGGGGACTACATCACCGCGGTACAGAAGACAGCAGGCCATGTACTTGCCGTGACGAGGGTCACACTTGACCATCTGGTTGGCGGGCTCGAAACAAGCATTAGTGATTTCGGGCACAGACAGTTGCTCGTGGTAGGCCTTTTCTGCAGAAATTACCGGGGCGTAGGTAGCCAGAGGGAAGTGGATACGTGGGTAGGGCACCAAGTTGGTCTGGAACTCAGTCAGATCCACGTTCAGTGCACCGTCGAAACGGAGAGACGCAGTGATGGAGCTGACAATCTGGCCAATCAGACGGTTCAGGTTAGTATAGCTTGGGCGCTCAATGTCGAGGTTACGCTTGCAGATGTCGAAGATGGCCTCGTTGTCGACCATGAAGGCGCAGTCGGAGTGTTCCAGGGTGGTGTGGGTTGTCAGGATGGAGTTGTAGGGCTCCACAACGGCGGTGGAGATCTGAGGAGCGGGGTAGACTGAGAACTCCAACTTGGACTTTTTGCCGTAGTCGACGGACAGCCTCTCCATCAACAGAGAGGTGAAGCCGGAGCCAGTGCCGCCACCGAAGCTATGGAACAGGAGGAAGCCCTGGAGACCGGTGCACTGGTCAGCCAACTTCCTGATGCGGTCAAGGACGAGGTCGACGATCTCTTTGCCGATGGTGTAGTGTCCACGAGCGTAGTTGTTGGCGGCGTCCTCCTTGCCGGTGATGAGCTGCTCGGGGTGGAACAGTTGTCGGTAGGTGCCGGTACGGACCTCATCTGAAATACACAAACACTTGACACTGGAGATAATTATTTTCTGCATTACTTTACGCAATTAAGCTCATACTCCTACCCAGAGTTCCTTGCGGTCAACCTTGTACCTCTGCCACAGGCCAGCGATATTCGTTACATCTGACACAGTCCATTCAACAAATTACACATGTTCTCGTCAGTTTTAAATATTAAATGTCTTCACATTTAGATAAAAAATGTCATAAAATGGATACCTTTAAATGAGAAAATATCCTAAAGCGCAAACAACTATTTCCAATTTTGTATTTATCCCTTGATGACAATGTTATACGGCTCCACATGCTGTCAAGACCGCCTCCGTGGTCTAGTGGTAGAGCGTCCGCCCGGAGAGCGGAAGGTCCGGGGTTCGATCCCCGGCCGCGTCATACCAAAAGACGTTAAAAGATGGTACTTGTTGTTACCCTGTCTGGCGCTCGGCATTAAGGGGCTAAAACAAGGACTGGTCGGCTCGGAGTCAGTATACTGTGTCTGAGTGGGGTATTCATGTTAAACTGCGGCATGGTATCTCAGTGAGCTAGCACTATAAATCGGCATCAGTACGGACTAGTACAAGCAGCCACACAAACACACACACGTTACATGCACGTCGCTATATAAGTGCAATAATCTTGGACGCGACGTGGGGGGTTAAAGTGTTCGCTCGTCACGCCAAAAATCGGGTTCGATTCCCCACATGGGTACAATGTGTGAAGCCCATTTCCGGTGTCCCCCGCCGTGATATTGCTGAAAGCAGCGTAAAAGCATACTCATTCACTCTTGTTAATCCACACTAGAGGGAGGGGCGGGTGAATAATAAATGTTTGATAAGGTTGTGACGTATCTAGTTTGCCATATAACACCCCGATCCTGACACAGGTTACAAATTTAGTATTACAAGTACTGATTCTCGGTGAAATAGTGATCGCTACTTCTCCAAAAAGGTAAAGACAGATTAACCACTGTGATGTGAAAGAATCGGGTGTTCCTTAACTTAGTTTGAGTAGCATACATGTATTTTGTGCCCGCCAGCGGATTTTCAATGAGGTAGGGGCGGTCGGGTAGCCTAGTGGTTAAAGCGTTCGCTCGTCAAGTCGAAGACCCGGGTTCGATTCCCGACATGGGTACAATGTGTGAAGGCCATTTCTGGTGTCCCCCGCCGTGATATTGCTGGAATATTGCTAAAAGCGGCGTAAAACCATACTCTCTCACTCACTCAATGTGGTAACATACAATGTAAAAACTGGGCAGCCAGGTGTATTTTATTCTGAGAAATGGTCAGCAGTTGCACAGCTTTGATTTAATTTTGGTATTCGGCAAACAGACTGTATTTGTTTGTTTATTTGTTGTTTAACGCCGCACTCAGCAATAATCCAGCTATATGACGGCGGTCTGTAAATAATCGACATCATGAACATCGACCCACGCAATTGGGCTCGATGACATGCATCAACCAAGTCACCGAGTCTGACCAACCGGTCCCGTTAGTCGCATCTGAAGTGAGTCAGTTATTACCGATTCAAAACCAAGTTCGAATTGGTTTTCAGTAACCTATGTTTGCAAACGGGATCGGGTGGTCAGGCTCGTTGAATCGGTTGTTTATCATCGTATCCCATTTAGGTAGATCGATGCTCATGATATCAATCACTGGATTGTCTGGTCTAGATTCGATTATTTGGAGACCGCCGCCATATAGCTGGAATATTGTGAGTGCGGCGTTAAACAACAAACAAACAAACAAACAAACAAACTAATCGATTCAGAGGAGAATTGAATATCCCCAACATTCCAGCAAGAATTTACTACGACCGAATCTTTAACACCCTGGCACCAAACTGGGGGGCACGTTCAACACGACAGTCACACAGGAAAACACACCCCACCTTGTGGAGCAGGCTTAGCTGCGTTTTCCAAAGTAAATATTCAGTTATCAAATTATAAAGGTTACGGTCGTCAGTATTTCCGTATGTGTTGAGAGTCGTTTAACTATTCACGAGTGTACACCTAATAACACGACATTTGTTCCTTTATTGGGTGTCACATCTCACCCTGTTCTCAGGGGAATATCTCACGTTGAGAGAACTCAGCTTCTTATCTCAGCAATGTGTGTTCTTAAGTGGGAATTGATATCGTCAAGGATCGCCGAAGTTCTCAAACCGAAACGATTATTGGTCATTGTGATCGATCTAGACGCGAAACTCCATTCTGGCGTCGCCAGCCCTACCGGTCTAGTCTGCTGGCATCGTTTCGTAGTGTGCTCAGCACATAAGCTAAACGAGCTTAAACCTGACAGAGGGATTGCAGCTGTTAATAATTCAGATAGAAAATAGAGCATATGTGTGTAAATATGTTATCTGGAGAGCTGAAATCATCATATCAGTGTGTCATCCATGCGTTACTGGTTCCTTGTGCGCTCTCCAATAATAGTTTTACTGATACTGTGCGACCACTCTCTGTGTGTGTGTGCATGCATGTGTGTGTGTGTGTGTGTGCGTGTGTGTGTGCGTGCGTGGTGAGTATGTCTGTGCGTGGTGTGTGTGTGTGTGTGTGTGTGTGTGTGTGTGTGTGTGTGTGTGTGTGTGTGTGTGCGCGCGCGTGTGCGTGCGTGCGTGGTGAGTATGTCTGTGCGTGGTGTGTGTGTGTGTGTGTTGAGCGTGTCTATGTGTGTGTGTATGTGTGTGTGTATTTGTTTGTTGTGTGTCTAAGTGTGTGTTGAGTGTCTATGAGTGAGTGAGTGAGTGAGTGTGCGAGTGAGTATGGTTTTACGCCGCTTTTAGCAATATTCCAGCAATATCACGGCGGGGGACACCAGAAATGGGCTTCACACATTGTACCCATGTCGGGAATCGAACCCGGGTCTTCGACTTGACGAGCGAACGCTTTAACCACTAGGCTACCCGACCGCCCCTGTGTGTCTATGACTGTGTCACTGTATGTGTTGAGCGTGTATGTGTGTGTATATGGTTCTCTGTGTGTATGTGTGTGTTGTGTGTCTATGAGTGTAAGTGTCACTGTATGTGTAGAGCGTGTCTGTGTGTGTATATGGTTCTCTGTGTGTATGTGTGGGTTGTGTGTCTATGAGTGTAAGTGTCTCTGTATGTGTAGAGCGTGTCTGTGTGTGTATATGGTTCTCTATGTGTATGTGTGTGATGTGTGTCTATGAGTATAAGTGTCACTGTATGTGTTGAGCGTGTCTGTTTGTGTGTATGTGTGTATGTGGTTCTGTGTGTGTTGTGAGTCAATGTGTGTCCATGTGTGTGTTGTGTGTCTATGAATGTAAGTGTCTCTGTATGTGTTGTGTGTGTCTATGTATGTTGAGTGTGTCCGTGTTTTTCAAGTCTTCTCTACCCTGAAGTGTGTGTGTGTGTAGGCCTGTGTGTGTGTGTAGGCGTGTGTGCGTGTGTGTGTGTGTGGGGGGGGGGGGGGGGCGTATGTGTGCGTGTGTATGTCAAAGGAATGACGTATCTGAGACTCACATTCTCTGTCACGGTATTTAACTCAGTACAAACTAACCTACAACCGTGGGCTCCAGATCAACGAAGACGGCCCGAGGGACGTGTTTCCCCGACCCCGTCTCGCTGAAGAAGGTGTTGAAGGAGTCGTCCACACCCCCGATGGTCTTGTCTGAGGGCATCTGACCATCAGGCTGGATGCCGTGCTCCAAACAGTATAACTCCCAGCATGCATTGCCGATCTGGACGCCAGCTTGGCCAATGTGGACGCTGATACATTCACGCTAAAACGACAAAAATATTTGAATTTTAAAAACAAATTTGCTTGCCACAGTTAAAGACACTACATTTTAGAGAGCGACCGAATTTGGAATGCAGAGCTTTAGACAAGCTGCATATCTGCGTAAAATATGGAAACACCTATGGATTTTCATTTTTGGACAGCCCTCTGAAGATTAGGGTTATGATTGGTCTTCAGAAAACAATTCTTTAACGGGATCTAGTTGTCAGGCTCAGACTTGGTTGATCCATGTCATCGTATCCCAGTTGCGAAGATTGATGCTCATAATGTCAATCACTGGGTTGTCTGGTTCAGACAATTTATTTACAGACCGCGTCATATAGCTGGGATATTGCTGACTGGGGTGTTAAACAACAAACGAATCTCCATGGGCCACGATGAAATGGCTATGGCTTGTCTTTTCGTAAATATAAACTAGTTTGTTTCGATTATCCGACGAAACAGATCCAACTGGGCGTACAATCCAAAATAGTTGTGGGAGTTATATGAATGGGTCATATGTGAATGGATCACCAGGTGTTCGCGAAAAGGGTATGCATGTCCCACTCTACCGGTAGAACCCGCCACTCACACAATTTGCATAACTAACTTTGGAGGTCATCGTTTAATTATTAACTGTGACTGGCTGAGACATGTGGAACAGTTTAGAATTATAGTAATTCAGTTATTACATGTCACACCAGCTGCTGATTGAATTTCTTACCCTTAACTTTGTCTCCAGGGAAGCAGTCATATAATCAAATATACACATCTCATCTCGTACGTGCAAACACATTCTGCAAGTTTGTTTTAACTTTCTAAATCAATATTTCTTGGTAGGTTTTAATAACCAAACCTTACTGTGTTCATGGTCTCCCGGGGGTGGCCCGGTCGTCAAAGGCGCAACAATGCGCCGTGCAGAGTTGCGTCCCTTGGGCACCCAGACACCTATGATGTGGGCTCGAAGTCCGGTCGCCCCGACAAAGTTTCGATATGTTTGCCAATACTGTATTATTCCTTATCGGCGGAATGGCTTGTTTTCATTATATAAGTATTTTGATCATATACAGCTATCTTCCTCAATTATTCATCGCGATATTTCGTGATTTTATTTCAAGTGGCAAGGACGACACGTTTGTCTGATCGTGAATCGTGCACGTGGGTTTCACAAACGCGGTAAACGTCTAAAAACTGCACAGGGGGCCCAGCGGTCAGCTGTGCTTGGGTAGCCAGAAACCTATGAGTGTGGGTTCGAATCCCAGTTTGCCCCGATTACGTTTCTTGGTTGGTCAGCACCATACCATGCTCGTAGGTTTCACCAAAGTAGTAAACGTCTAAGACCTGATCATGAATCACTTTGGGCTTTCCTCCAAGCTGACACGCCGTGATGTAACTGGAATACTGTTTAAAGCGTTGTTAAATCCAACCCACTCACTCACTCACTCTGGGTTCATAGGACGGGGACTAATTACGCGGACGCTGTTCAGTCTTCTACCAGGAGCACAGAGCGACCGCTTCTCCCGGTATCGATCCGCCGCTAGTTCCAGCAGCCTCCCGAGCGAAGGTGGTGCGGAAGTGCGCAGTTCGTTTACCGGCGTCGTAATTCACTGATGGACGGAACAATGCATGTTGAGGACATCTTCATAAACTGAATTTGTTTATTTTAGGGCTAATGATATTCTTTTATTTGAAATTCCGTCTCCTGGTGTGGCGGACGTGTTCACGGTGTTGTAACCTTTAGCTCAAGAGAGTCTGGTTCCACCACTTACGACTGCGGGTTGCCATGGTAACCATTAATTGAGAAATAAGCAATGCAGTGTGTGAGTGCATCTGGTTTTGTGGTGTTCTTGAAACCACGTGTTATGCCAATAGTCCGATGGGGTTGTATAATTGATTTATGAATACAACAGGTCTCTTGTGAGACATGGTAATGAAGGATGCTGTAACGTTAGTTTAATAAAGAATACGAATAAAAACTGCTGGGCAAAAGAAAGTATATACTTGAAAATTGGATTTGAACACAAAAATACAAACTTTATCAAAACGTTACTAGTTCAAAAACAGTCGATGAAGGATTTAAGGTCCACTACATAACTATGATACGCATATCAAATACATCACTATCAAATACAGTAAAGTACGGTTATAACGAACTCAAAGGGACTACTAATTTTAGTTCGTTATAACCGTAGTTCGTTATAAGCATATATACAGCATAACTACAGCAAATAATCGGGACCAAAAAAGTAGGCTCCTTATATCCGTCAGTTCGTTATAAGCGTGTTCGTTTTAGCCGTAGTTTACTGTATACAATTCTTGTATATTTCATCTTAGCCACCATCAAACACCATGCGTTCTGCTGGCCGTGGTTCAGTTGTGTAAGCCAGGAAATTAGTTAGGTGTAAAGTTTAATCGTCCTTCACCTGACGGTTCAGACATTTTTACTTATAGTCCGTGACTATGCTTGTGGTAAAAGGCGACTAACGGGATCGGGTGGTCAGACTCGGTGACTTGGTTGATGCATGTCATCGGTCCCAATTGCGTGGATCGATGCTCATGTTGTCAATCTCTGGATTGTCTGGTCCAGACTCGATTATTTACAGACCGCCGTCATATAGCTGGAATATTGCTTAGTGCGGCGTTAAACAACAAACCAACCAACAAAAAGTCTGATGTCGCCCTTCCGCTTGGGGGACAACTCGCAACATGTTCCACAAACCAATATAAAGTAACCATCTTGGTAGCCAATTCATTCTTCCAGTAAACAGAACCATCCACATACCAGATTGCTTCTACATGTGTCCTATTGCGATTGTTTGACAGGTATTCCTGCAATTATTTCTAATTCAACGATTCAACCCCTTGAAACGCACATAATTAAAGACAACTTTTTATCTATTATTCATTAACGAGAAAAGCAAGGGGCTGTGTCACTTTGTCTGGAGGGAGCGAGTTGTAAAACAATATGGCGGTTTGTTTGTTTGTTTGTTGTTTTACGCCGCACTCGGCAATATTCAAGCTATAATCGAGTCTGGACCAGGCAATCCAGTGATTTACATCATGAGCATCGATCCATGCAATTGGGATCGATGACATGCATCAACAGAGTCAGCGAGCCTGACCACTCGATCCCGTTAGTCGCCTTTTACGGCAAGCATGGGTTTATGAAGACTTATTCTACCCCGGATCTTCACGGGTCCAATATGGCGGTACGGAAGAAACATCCCTGGTACATACTTTGTGGTAAGTTGCTCAAATTGAAGAACCGTTTATTGACAGATCTTTGCTGTGAACTTAGACCGCTCACAATGCATTCATGGGTTCTAGTGATTGTTTATGGTTTATCTTTGTTTGAACAGTATTTCAGTTATATCAAGTTAGTCGCGGTATGAAAGCCCGTGAATCATGTCTAAGACGTGCACCACTTTGGTCAAGCCCACGAGCACGGACATGGTGCTGACCCACCTTAAAACACGACCAGGACGAACCGGGCTTCGA
Organism: Haliotis cracherodii; assembly: GCF_022045235.1. Lineage (NCBI taxonomy): Eukaryota > Metazoa > Mollusca > Gastropoda > Lepetellida > Haliotidae > Haliotis > Haliotis cracherodii. Next base: position 9,152,108 of record NW_027266272.1, read on the forward strand.
AACCACGATCTCAAATTGCTAGACAGCTTAAGGTAGCAACCTAGCAGGTATCGAATTGCAGCGCATTAGACGATTTGGGCAACCTGTACCCTAATTGGTTCTTGGAATTGCCGAGTTCCGCGCATATTCATTCAACCACACACGACATCAACGGTCTAACATTGGGAGTGAGTGAGTGAGTGAGTTGGGTTTAACGCCGCTTTTAACAGTATTCCAGTTATATCGCGGGGTGTTAGCTTAATGTGGGAGGAAAGCCCGAAGTGATGCAGGTCCCACGAGCACGGTAATGGTGCTGACAAACCTAGAAACATAATCGGGGCGAACCGAGATTCGAACCCACAATCATAGGTTTATGGCGTGCCCAAGGGACGCATTTCTGCAAAGCGAATCGCGGCGCCTTAGACGACTGGGCCACCCGTGCCACCTCTAACATTTGGAAAGGACTTTCAGTGATCCTCAAACCATCTATATACGGCTATACGCATCATCATCGTCATGTCATAGTTCAGAACTGTCCGTCTGTTGAAGCTATTGCAAATTGTCTAAACAATGACGTCATAAATTGTTTCATAAACATTACCGCGTTTAAAATGAAGGTTGGAATGTTTGTTTTATTAATAATATATGTAAGACAGGAATAATACCGTCATAAGTGTATGGTGGTATTATATGCACATACATTATCTTGCAGCATCATAACGTATAAAATACCTGTCGATACCTTTGAATTTCTATAAAATTAGAGACACATTGTGAATGTATTAAACGAGAGTACGTGTTAACGCCTAAACCAAAACAGGCACTTCCACTCAAAGGGAACATCGAATATGTGACAGGGCCAGGCGCGGGTCAAACGGGACATGGATCCTTTTACATATATTATTGAAATAAATGTCAAATATTTTCAAATACGTGTATTTCCAAAAATAAAATTGAAAAGATATTTATCCTTGCTTTATCACATTGCCACCCGTTTCTTTATCATCAACGACTTTGTCCTAAACATCAACAGATGTCTATATGTGAGCATGGTACGATTCTTCTGCAATAAATTATACTGATGATGTTACAAGCATAGACACAGAGCAGATCTGTTGGAGACAATGCTCAAAATATTATATCGACTAAAATCATACTCACCATATTGCAGATTTAAAGAGAAATCCTTGGAGAGGATATTTAAACCGGTGCAGATAACCTGTTCTCACACAGACATAAAGATCTTCAGTGAGTCGGCAGGTCTGACGAAAATGAAAGCCTAGCCATTGACGTCAAGTTTTATACACCTCGGAAATAGGTCACCGCGAGCTAAATGTAACGAGTGTTTTGATTGGTTGTTAGCTGTAGTACTCGCAGACCGCGATATTTGTCATCGGTGTCTGGCCTGGTGGAGGGAGAGTGTGTTGTTCAAAATGTTTGGAATATTGTCGCATTTTTAACTTCTCGATGTGGGCAGCCCCTTGGTTAAATATACTCTAACGCATAAAACAAACGCACAGTGTGAACGTCAGTGTGAAGAGTTAATTCAGCGGCTGCTGGGGTTTTGCAAGATTTACCAGCAGAAAACATCTGAGTCATGCGCGGGGACTTTTTCCATCGGCTGACGATTTGTTTTGGGAAAACACTGTCATTGATAAACATTACAGGTGTAGATGGGGTTTTTTTCAAGTAAGACACGAATACATTCATCAGTGTTGATTGGTCTCACATGGGGCTATTCAACGTTAAGGTGTCCATATATCCAGCCTATATTCTGGAAGCCAATGTAGTGTTGAGGTGGGGAAGAATAGGTCTTCACAAACCCATGCTTACCGTAAAAGGAGACTTTGCATGTCGTAAGAGGCGACTAACGGGATCGGGTGGTCAGGCTCGCTAACTTGGTTGATGCATGTCATCGTGTCCCAATTGCGTGGATCGATCTTCATCATATCAATCACTGGATTATCTGGCCCAGACTCGATTATTTACAGACCGCCGCCATATAGCTGGAATATTTCTGAATGCGGCGTTAAACAACAAACAAACAAACAAATAGTATTGTGGTGTGTCAGCAATGTAGTCAAACACTTTTAGTAACACATTTGGGTAAAGGTTCAAGCTTCGCTCGTCAAGTGGAAGATCCAGTTTCGATTCCCCACATGGGTACTATGTGCGAAGCCTATTTTCCGGTGTTCCCGTCGTCATTTTCCCCAATATTGATAAAAGTAATATAAATCCATAGTATTACACAATTACTCACTCGTAACACACTGTTCAAAGGCTTTGGCTGAGAAATACATGTACTTACTTAGATATATGATATCGGAATAGGAGATTGACATGTGAAAATTCAGACTTTAGGAGCTATCTGTATTTAATTGCTTTCCCGCTAACACTGACAAGGGGGTTAAAACTCGATCTAGGTCAGTGCACCCGACAGTGTGAAAGGTACATTTAGTGTTGAACACAGGTGCAGACACACATTAGACTGTCTTTGAGGGAATGAATCAAACTTGCTGGGGCTGCCGATTTACTCAGTCGTGGTCCGCCTTTAAAGTGTGATACAGGTGCGTGGTTAATATGAAAACACCTTGCGCCTGGAACACCAGAATTATCCTCAGGGAGCTGAGAATGAATTTGAATACACCCGATTTCATGTTGAACCATACTTAATATGTTAAGGACCAAGTCTTTCAAATTATTATACTTAATCTGTCATGTCCTTAAATATTTTAGTATATAAACAACGTTCGAATTATTGTTATTAGTATTATTATCAGTAGTAGTAGTAGCAGCAGCAGCAGTAGTAGTAGCAGCATCAGCATCATAAGTATTATGTAGCAGAAATAACTTGTTTCAAATGTTTCACATCGTGCTGCGGGAACAATGTCCACGACAACACACAGGATCCCTGTGAAATATCTTGCATTTATCACACATCTGAGTGTTCGTCCATCAATACTTGGTCATCGTGCTTGCATCACATATCTGACTGGCCATCAGACTTGGTCATCGTGCTTGCATCACATATCTGACTGTGGCCATCAGACTTGGTCACCATGCTTGCATCATATATCTGACTTTGTCCATAAAATTGGTCATCATGCTTGCATCACATATCTGACTGTGTCCTTCACACTTGGTCAACATGCTTGCATCACATATCTGACTGTGTCCTTCAGACTTGGTCACCATCCTTGCATCACATATATGACTGTGTCCTTCAGACTTGGTCACTATGCTTGCATCACATATCTGACTGTGGCCATCAGACTTGGCCATCGTGCTTGCATCACATATCTGACTGTGTCCTTCACACTTGGTCACCATGCTTGCATCACATGTCTGACTGTGGCCATCAGACTTGGTCACCATGCTTGCATCACATATCTGACTGTGTCCTTCAGACTTGGTCACCATGCTTACATCACATATCTGACTGTGTCCTTCAGACTTGGTCACCATGCTTGCATCACATATCTGACTGTGTCCTTCAGACTTGGTCACCATGCTTGCATCGCATATCTGACTGTGTCCTTCAGACTTGGTCACCATGCTTGCATCACATATCTGACTGTGTCCTTCACACTTGGTCACAATGCTTGCATCACATATCTGACTGTGTCCTTCAGACTTGATCATGATACTTGCATCACATATCTGACTGTGTCCATCAATACTTGGTCATCGTGCTTGCATCACATATCTGACTGTGTCCATCAATACTTGGTCATCGTGCTTGCTTCACATATCTGACTGTGTCCATCTGACTTGATCATGATACTTGCATCACATATCTGACTGTGTCCATCTGACTTGATCATGAAACTTGCATCACATATCTGCCTGTTTCAGTCAGACTTGGTCACCATGCTTGCATCACATATCTGACTGTGGCCATCAATACTTGGTCATCGTGCTTGCATCACATATCTGACTGTGGCCATCAATACTTGGTCATCGTGCTTGCATCACATATCTGACTGTGGCCATCAATACTTGGTCATCGTGCTTGCATCACATATCTGACTGTGGCCATCAATACATGGTCATCGTGCTTGCATCACATATTTGACTTTGGCCATCAATACTTGGTCATCGTGCTTGCATCACATATCTGACTGTGGCCATCAGGCACATGATGAAAAATCACGTTAATCGAAACACACGCTCGACAGAACACACTGGTAACAGCATGGGATAGGATAATTTGTGCAGAATGGTGACCGATATGAAATAAAGATTACTACCCGCGTTGTTTCCATACGTATCTGAGGAGCGAGTGACTAAGTGACCTCCACTACATCAACTTCGGTAAAAGACGATACACGGAATAAGAAAATAAGAGTAGATAATGTTTTTTTGGTTTATATAAGTTTTATTGCATGAATACTTGCTCATGATACAATGGCGGAAGTAGCAGGTAGTAGGGAGGGGCTTGTCATGCGTAACGGGTCTACACTCGACTGAAGAACGAGTAACGTATCAACGCACTCTCCTACCCAAATTTCCATGCGGCCAGCATAGTACCTCTGTAACAGGCCAGCGCCATGTGACCATTCGTCACATCTTACATGGTCCATTCAAGATATTGCATCTGCCTTTCATCTGTTTCATCTTTGACAAGTCTCCACTTGTAGATAAACATGAGTCATGGAAAGGGTGTGGTATCGGTGAATAACAATCAAGTATGACGCTGATATTACTGTCATGTCGGAAATGGAGGCATCGTCTGTGAAGTTAGGTTTACCATTAACTGCAAGATGATTCAACGTTTGAGTTAGCTGACAAACTTGAACACGACTTGAATCACACTTGAATCACTTGAATGGTTGGTTTGTTTGTTTGTTGTTTGTTGTTTAATGCCACACTCAGCAATATTCAAGCTATATGACGGCGGTCTGTAAATGATCGAGTCTGGACCAGACAATCTAGTGATTGATATCATGAACATCAATCCACGCATTTGGGATCGATGACATGCATCAACCAAGTCAACAATCCTGACCACCCGATCCCGTTAGTCGCCTTTTACGACAAGCATAGTCACCTTTTACGGCAAGCATGGGTTGCTGAAGACCTATTCTACCCCGGACCTTCACGGGTCGGTCATGTTAATGACACATACTGTGTAAGGGAGTGAGGAAGTCTGGTTTTACGCTGTTTTTAGCAATATTCCAGCAATATCCCGGCTGGGACTGCGGAAATGGGCTTCACACAATTGTTCCCATAAGAGGGGAATCGAACCCGGAACTTCGTCGTAATGAGCGAACGCTCTAACAACTAGGCTATCCCACCGCCTCAAGGTGTAAGCATTGCTGCATTTGTCAAGAAACATTCTGATGCTTGGAAACGTCATGAAAATATTTTGTCCATTGATGTTCTGATAATCTATTTCATAGCGGCGTTAAACCAAACTCATTCACATTAGGTGACTATGCTTGTCGTAAGAGGCGAGTAACGGGATCGGATGGTCAGGCTCGCTGACGTGGTTGATGCATGTCATTGATCCCAATTGCGTGGATCGATGCTCATGATATCAATCACTGGATTGTCTTGTCCAGACTCGATTATTTACAGACCGCCGTCATGTAGCTGGAATATTGCTGAGTGCGGCGTTAAACAACAAACCAACCAACTAACACTCACCCACACAAGCTAAGCAACAAACATTTAAAACAGAAGCTTTCGAGTTTCAAAGAGGCTAAGATTTATTGTTATGAATCTCTGTTCTCAGGGAAGCATCCGTATATAAACACCCAGAAACACAACTTGTTGAGGCGACAATTTACACAAGCAATTTCAAGTATTGACACAATTCTATACAATTTCTCGATAGAAAGGGCATAGTTTAATAAACATCCTATAAGATACTACACACCTACTGTAGGATACAATTATGTTTTCAGTTTATAACTTAGGGTCAAATGAACCGGCGTCAATATTTTTGTAATCATTCTCCAGGGAGGCCAAGTCTTCACGGGCCTCCCCAAATTGTTTCATGTCCATCGCCTCACTCTCGTAGAAGTGGAGGTAGGCACGCTTGGCATACATCAAATCAAACTTGCGGCTGAGACGACCCCATGCCTTGGCGATACCGGAGTTGTTGCTCAGCATGCAAACAGCCCTCTCCACCTTGGCAAGGTCACTTCCGGCGGAAGTAGATGGCGCCTGCGCGTTAATTCCGACCTTGAAGTCTGTAGGACACCAATCGGCGAACCTGGCTGTCCCCTTCGCCTTGACAGACTGTATAGCATTGTTTACTTCATTGGAAGCGAAGTGTCCGCGGTACTGGAGGCAACAGGCCATGTACATGGCGCGACTCGGATCACATCTGACCATCTGATTGTCGGGATTAAAACAGGCGCTCGTCATGTCGGACACAGAGGCCGTTCCGACACCGCCCTTCTTAGTGATCGGCGCGTAGCTAGCCATGGGGAAGCGGATTCGTGGATGGGGAACCAGGTTGGTTTGGATCTCTTTCAGATCCACGTTCAGGCCGCAGTGGAATCGGAGAGGGGCAGTGACACAGCTGGTTATCTGAGCGATCACGTTGTTCAGGTTTGCGAATTTGGGACTTTCAATGTCAAGGTTACGGCGGCAGATGTCGTATATAGCCTCGTTGTCGACCATGAAGGCGCAGTCACAGTGTTGGAGAAGGGAGTGGGTGGACAGTACGGCGTTGTAGGGATCCACGACTTGGTTAGACAGCTGGGGTGTTGGGTACACGGAGAACGACATCTTTGCCTTGGTGCCATAGATATCGGACAGATTCTCCATCAACAGAGACGTGAAGCCGGAGCCGGTGCCGCCCCCGACGCCGTGAAATAGGAGGAAGCCCTGGAGGTAACTACACTGCTCAGTCAGCTTCCGGATCCGGTCAAGTTCAGGGGTGATATCTTGTCTGCCCAGTATATTGTACCCCTTAGGATAAAGGCTTCCTGCGTGAGTCTTACCGGTAGCCAGAAGTTCGGGGTCAAACAACTGGCGGTAGGATCCGTTCCTGATCGCATCTGAAATTTACAACCGTTATTTCTTATTAGAAGCGGGGCGGTCGGGTAGCCTAGTGGTTAAAGCGTTCGCTCGTCACGCCGAAAACCTGGGTTCGATTCCCGACATGGGTACAATGTGTGAAGCCCATTTCCGTGATATTGCTGGAATATTGCTTAACGCGGCGTAAAACCATACTCATTCATTATTACAAGCACGCAGAGATCGGATTCTTTTATATATAGTGAGTGTGAGTATGGTTTTACGCCGCTCTTAGCAATATTCCAGCAATTTCACGGCGTGGGACACCAGAAATGGGCTTCACACATTGTACCCATGTTGGAAATCGAACCCGGGCCTTCAGCATGACGAGAGAACACTTAAGCCACGAGGCTATCCGACCGCCCCTTGTTATATATAAAACACTACAGACATGTATACACATAACACAACACTGGCCCCCTTTATCACACACACATTTAGCATAGTGATACACCAACAGTTTAGACTATGGAGACTCTCCGTTGAGAACGTCTTCACACTGAGGTGCGATCGGGTAGCCTTGTGGTTCAAGCGTTCGCTCGTCACGCCGAAGACCCGGGTTCGATCCCCGACGTGGGTACAATGTGTGAAGCCCATTTGCGGTGTCCCCCGCCGTGATATTGCTGGAATACTGCTAAAAGTGGCGTAAAACCACACTCACTCACTCTATTTTGTATTGTCGTCAGAAAGAGGGGAAACACCAGTAAAATTCATATATCCGGATTTTCAGTTAAAATGACGTTTGCTGACATAGTGAGTGAGTGGGTTGTTATTAACGCCTCGTTGAATAGTATTCCAGTTATTTATCGACGTGTAAGCTTAATGTGGGAGGAACACCGGTATCGATGCAGGTCTCAGACGTTTACCACTTCGGCGAAACCCACGAGCACGGATATGGTGCTGACAAACCTAGAAACATAATCGGGGAGAACTGGGATTCGAACCCAAGATCATAGGTTTCTGGTGTGTCCAAGGGACGCAACTCCGCACAGCGAAATGTGGCGCCTTTGGCGACTATGCCACAACCGCGACCTTTGCTGATAATAAGGTCCCGGGATACAAATCAAATGTATGACCAGTATGATTTATGTAAAACAATTATATCGGCCACCATCCCGTGACTAATGAATGTGCTGCAGGTGCGAGTGTGTCAACGACCATCAACGGCAGAAAGTGCTTTTACTATTTCTTATAATAATACATATAAATGCGCTACCGGCTATCTGTGCCAGCTGCAGAATATTTACTTCGTTATAACGCACCAACGGAAGAATTATCAGTGTCGATAAATAAGGCCCTGGGCACGTGTTTCCCCGACCCTGTCTCGCCGAAGAAGGTGTTGAAGGAGTCGTCCCCACCCCCGATTGTCTTGTCCGAGGACATCCGACCATCAGGCTGGATGCCGTGCTCCAGACAGTACAACTCCCAGCATGCATTGCCGATTTGGACTCCAGCCTGCCCGACGTGTATACTGACACATTCACGCTAAAAAAAACGGCATACATGTTATGAATGTTAATAAGCTACTGTATTCAGTTATTATGTCAAACCAGAAATCACCATGGAGACCAGCATAGGGTACTGAGGACATATATTGCCCTGAAATCACCTCGGAGACCAGCCTGGTGTACTGAGGACATATATCGCCCTGAAATCACCATAAGAGACAAGCATAGGGTACTGAGGACATATATCGCCCTGAAATCACCATGGGAAACCAGTCTGGTGTACTGAGGACATATATCGCCCTGAAATCACCATGAGAGACCAGCATAGGGTACTGAGGACATATATTGCCCTGAAATCACCATAAGAGACAAGCATAGGGTACTGAGGACATATATTGCCCTGAAATCACCATGAGAGACCAGCATAGGGTACTGAGGACATATATCGCCCTGAAATCACCATGAGAGACCAGCATAGGGTACTGAGGACATATATCGCCCTGAAATCACCATAAGAGACAAGCATAGGGTACTGAGGACATATATTGCCCTGAAATCACCATGAGAGACCAGCATAGGGTACTGAGGACATATATCGCCCTGAAATCACCATGAGAGACCAGCATAGGGTACTGAGGACATATCTTGCACTGAAATCACCTCGGAGACCAGCCTGGTGTACTGAGGACATATATCGCCCTGAAATCACCATGAGAGACAAGCATAGTGTACTGAGGACATATATTGCCCTGAAATCACCATGAGAGACCAGCATAGGGCACTGAAGACATATCTTGCACTGAAATCACCATGAGAGACCAGCATAGGGAACTGAGGACATATATCGCCCTGAAATCACCATGGGAGACCAGCATAGGGTACTGAGGACATATCTTGCCTTGGAATCCAGAAGGTAGACCAGCATAGGGTACTGGGGACATGTATAGGCCCGAAATCACTATGGGGAAACATGAATCTCAAAAAGGAGAGACGAACATAAGGGGCTGGTAAGAGATAGACAGAGCGCTAGGTCCACATAGCACACTGGTGACCGCGGAACATGTATGGATGGAAAAACATGGGGTTCTGGTGACCGCAGAACATGTATGGATAGAAAAACATGGGGTGCTGGTGACCGCGGAACATGTATGGATGGAAAAACATGGGGCGCTGGTGACCGCGGAACCTGTATGGATGGAAAAACATGGGGTGCTGGTGACCGCGGAACCTGTATGGATGGAAAAACATTGGGCGCTGGTGACCGCGGAACCTGTATGGATGGAAAAACATTGGGCGCTGGTGACCACGAACCTGTATGGATTGAAAAACATTGGGCGCTGGTGACCACGAACCTGTATGGATTGAAAAACATGGGGTTCTGGTGACCGTAGAACATATATGGATGGAAAAACATTGGGCGCTGGTGACCGCGGAACCTGTATGGATGGAAAAACATGGGGTGCTGGTGACCGCGGAACCTGTATGGATGGAAAAACATTGGGCGCTGGTGACCGCGGAACCTGTATGGAATGAAAAACATTGGGCACTGGTGACCACGAACCTGTATGGATTGAAAAACATTGGGCGCTGGTGACCGCGGAACCTGCATGGATAGAAAAACATGGGGCGCTGGTGACCGCGGGACCTGTATGAATGGAAAAAAACATGGGGCGCTGGTGACAGCGGAACCTGTATGGATGGAAAAACATGGGGCGCTGGTGACCACGGAACCTGTATGGAAAGAAAAACATGCGGCGCTGGTGACCACAGAACCTGTACGGATGGAGAAAAATGGGCGCTGGTGACTGGACTGACCCTGTTCCCATTAGACAACAAACACAAACTGAATAGATATACACTGCCATGGAAAAGAAAGTATTTTGTTAAAGAAAGAACATTTTGTAATTGGATTTCACACAAAAATACAAACGTCATTAAAACCTTAAAGGCTGAAAACTCGCCAAAACACTGCAAACTTTAGATCCCAAACTATGATACCAGTATGAAATACATCAGCACTGAATAACCATTTGTTGTTTGTTCACTTTTTAGCCACCGTCAAACATGGGTGTATACTTTCTTTTGCCCAACAGTATATATGTTTCGACTGCACTGAATTCAGTACTTTGGGGGCCACAGTTTCAACAATGTTCGGCTTACGTATATGTTTGCATTCGGAACACACCAGTGAAATAAGACAAAGTACGCCTCGGATTGTTTAAGCAGTAACATCAATCAGAAACGTCTCTCAGTCTCACGAAACCAGGTCGAGTCAACAATATACATAGTCGTACGTAGTGGCGGGATACACAACAACTATAATAGCCTCATTATCGCAATTATGAAAATATGATATATATACGGCGCACTGATTACATAACTCAATAATTGCCTTAATACAGAACATACAACAGTGCGAAAAGTAATTCATCAAGCAATCGGAGCTCTTCATCGTCAGGGGATTACGTCGTGATCGGTTTGGTTGGCTTGGTGGTCGTGAGGCAGATTGTACTTGTCAACTGTCTACACTAGACTTTAATCGATATATTTCGGATAGAGAAATCAATTGCACAAAAAAATACAATAAGACAGTTTGACAGAAAATGGAAAAAAAATGCCAATTGAACTGTCCAGTTAATATGTCTCTATTTTGAGTATGAACAATTCCCAGTAATGTGCTGTAAGGATTTAGCTTCACACTTAGTTAATGATGACCCCAATAAGCGTGGCAAATGTAGCCTGTTATGGGGCCTTTACACAGGATGGCGACCTTTGTGCCGCCCGTGTGCGACCATAAAATTTGCCAGGTCGTCGTTGGAGGCTCAAAGGAGGCAGAATGGTTGCCTAGGTCGTTCCAAGGTGGTACACGGGAGGTTCAGACATCGACCATGGTCGCTGTGAATTTTTGAACATGTTCAAAACAGTCAGCACAAAGGTCGCCGAGGAGGTTGGTTGCTCAAAGGTGGCTCAAAGGAGGCAGAAGGGAGGCACAAGCATTGCCGTTGTTGCAGAATGAAGGCACAGAGGTCGCCCAATGGTCGTCAGGTAAAAGATGCGTTCTGCTGCAATGTGTTCCCGTCAATCTAGGCGATGCTTCTGCCTCCCTTGTGCCTCCTTTGGGCGACCAACAGCGTGCATTGAACGATGACTGTGGCGACCGCCGTGCCTCCATTCGGCGACAACGGCAACCCTTAAGACACCATGGCAATGCTTCTGCCTCTTTTGAGCTACCTGTAGTGACTCCTCAGCCTGCCTATAAATAGAGGGCTTGTACCTGCAGTGTTTCATTGTGGTTGCACACGCTGAACAACTCGAGCAGTTACTGCTGAACAACTGCTGGAGCAGCTACATGGAAACATGATTTTCTGGGTTTAGGCGACCATTCCTGGTCCTGGCCAGTTTTTGATCGCTCAAAGGTGGCACAAAGGTCGCAGCCCTGTGTAAAGGGGGCTTTAGCCACTTGACACTATGTTGTACACCTGTATTCTGACTAGCCAACTAATAATTTGGTGTCTTCTGTATAGGTATGTAACCTACACCTAATAAGTATATTACGTCATGTTACTTTATGTGAAAATATGCAACATCATATACTAAATTGAATAAAAAAAATTATTTTTTTATCTATACTACTAAAAAAAAGATAGAGAACACCCACAATGGGAAGGTTGTGTGATGCAATACCCTCACGCCTTGACAGATTAACTACAGTCATATGCAAAAAAAGGTGTTCTTTAATTTCGTTTGAGTTGTATAGGTATGGTTAGGATATATCCTACGTAGTCCGGGCATGGTCATGGCTTAATACTGTCTTAAGTTTTAGTTTTGCAGTATATGTCTACCAAACAATGACAGTTATCCATGGGTGCATTCACTACCACTTACCATGTCGTTGTTGTAGATGATGCTGAGGATGTGGGGTTGTCACTGTTGTTACCGCCGCGGTCTCGCCTTAACGTGAAGAGCGTCAGTGAGTTGGCATGGCGGTACATCGACGGAATCGCGTTCCTTATACACCAGACCGGATGTGACCTGCATTCTGATTGGCTGTGGCTGGTGTTTGTCGCCACTTTGCTTTTGTGATGCGGACTTTGATTAGCTCACTTCTATTGAACCTCGTGGATGATGAATGTGTATGTGTGTCGAACTCTTCTAATTGCAAATCATGCATCGGTTCGTGTGTCTCAGGACACGGTCTGTGTTCTTTGACACTGGTTATGCATGAATGTATCAATGTGTGACCCTATTCTTGATGGCCCCGGTGTTATATGTTACTTGTATATGTGTAAGCGTTGTAGCACGCAAGTGAGAAGGGATAACGTAATACGACTACGCATGAACAACGAATACGTATGGTCCAGGACTACGCATGAACAACGAATACGTATGGTCCAGGACTACGCATGAACAACGAATACGTATAGCCCAGGACTACGCATGAAGAACGAATACGTGTGGCCCAGGACTACGCATGAACAACAAATACGTATAGCCCAGAACTACGCATGAACAACTAATACGTATAGCCTAGGACTACGCATGAACAACGAATACGTATAGCCTAGGACTACGCATGAACAACGAATACGTGTGGCCCAGGACTACGCATGAACAACGAATACGTGTGGCCCAGGACTACGCATGAACAACGAATACGTATAGCCCAGGGCCACGCATAAACAATGAATACGAATTTCCAAAGACTACGCATGAACAACGAATACGTATAGCCCAGGACCACGCATGAACAACGAATACGTATAGCCCAGGACCACACATGAACAACGAATACGTGTGGCCCACGACTACGCATGCACAACGAATACGTGTGGCCCACGACTACGCATGAACAACGAATACGTATAGCCCAGGACGACGCATGCACAACGAATACGTATGGCCCAGGACTACGCATGAAGAACGAATACGTATGGCCCAGGACTACGCATGAAGAACGAAAACGAATGGCCCAGGACTACGCATGAACAACGAATACGAATGGCCCAGGACCACGCATGAACAACGAATACGTATAGCCCAGGACCACGCATGAACAACGAATACGTATAGCCCAGGACCACACATGAACAACGAATACGTGTGGCCCACGACTACGCATGCACAACGAATACGTGTGGCCCACGACTACGCATGAACAACGAATACGTATAGCCCAGGACGACGCATGCACAACGAATACGTATGGCCCAGGACTACGCATGAAGAACGAATACGTATGGCCCAGGACTACGCATGAACAACGAATACGTATAGCCCAGGACCACGCATGAACAACGAATACGTATAGCCCAGGACGACGCATGCACAACGAATACGTGTGGGCCAGGACTACGCATGAAGAACGAATACGTGTGGCCCAGGACTACGCATGAAGAACGAATACGTATGGCCCAGGACTACGCATGAAGAACGAATACGTATGACCCACGACTACGTATGAACAACGAATACGCATATCACAGGACGACGCATGCACAACGAATACGTATAGCCCACGACAACGCATAAAAAAAACCCCAATACGTATGGACCACAAATACGCATGGACAACGATAACGTATTGACCGCGATTACGGCTACGCATGAGCAACGAAGACATATGGTCCACGATTATGCATAAACATCAACTACGTATGGCCAAAGTGCAGCCATCCTGCCTTCAAAAACCCCATAGTTTGAGTTTTAAAATGTGAGTCTTTCATAAATGCAAGGTGATAAACACAGAGATGTTCTCATTCTCATATCTTAATATAAAAGAACTCGTTCACCACACCAAGACGTGTTAAATCTAAACTGACTGCTAAAGGAAACTTTACCACTTTAAAAATGTCCGGGGTAGAATAGGTCTTCAGCAACCCATGCTTACCGTAAAAGGCGACTATGCTTGTCGTAAAAGGCGACTAACGGGATCGGGTGGTCAGGCTCGCTGACTTGGTTGATGCATGTCATGGATCCCGCAGTGCGAGGATCGATGCTCATGATGTCAATAACTGGATTGTCTGGTCCAGACTCGATTATGAACAGACCGCCGTCATATGGCTGGAATATTGCTGAGTGCGGCGTTAAACAACAAACCAAACAAACAAACTTTAAAAATGAAATTGCACAAATTTAATAACACAAGTTCAATGTAAATTAATGCAAAACACATCGTCCATACACAACAATGCTCTATGCAGAAAATGGTACACGTCACGTTATTCGTGGAAAATGCGACAAAATGACAACAGACAACAACAAAAACACAACAGAAATGCCACGACTGACACCCGAACAACGCTAGTGGGACCAGGGTATGCTCCAGATTGGAGTCACCCATGCCCCCGTGTTGCTGTCACTTACCTGATGTAACATTACAGGCAGACCGGGCAGTCATCAGACCCAGGGTAACTACACCCAATGAAGACCGGTACTGCGTACTCTGCATCTACGGAATCGATTCCTGACAGTGACGTCATCAGTGACGAATGCCTACGAGCATATGGTTAGTCGACAGTCAGTGGCCAGGCGATTCAGGGCTCAAGAAATTTGGACTTACAGACCTTATGTAGGAAAGTTTTTGACAGCGCAACATCGTCATCAGAATTGAGAGGGGGGCGAACTAAACGCCGTTGGCAGCAACGTGACTGGCAGAGGTCCGCCTGCACTGATGAAAGCCGGTTCTGTCTGTTCAGAGCTGATGAAAGACAACGTGTTTGTCGCCGAAGGGGTGAACGATCAGAGGCATGTTGCGTTAAGTGGTCGTGCCCGTATGGTGGAGTGAGTGAGTGAGTGAGTGAGTGAGTGAGTGAGTGAGTGATTTTGGCTTAACGCCGCTTTTAACAGTATTCCAGTTATACCGCGGAGTGCCAGCTCAATGTAGGAGGAAAGCCCGAAGTGATGCAGGTCTCAGACGTTTACCACTTCGGTGAAACCCACGAGCCCGGGTATGGTGTTGACAAACCCAGAAACATAATCGGGGCGAACCGGGATTCGAACCCACAATCATGGGTTTCTGGCATGCCTAAGGGACGCAACTCTGCACAGCGAATCGCGGTGCCTTAGGCGACTGGGCCACCCGTGTCCTCTGTCTATTCCGTGGAAAGGTTGTTCTTGCTCCCCCTCCTCAATTCGGGCAACTTTCGTGCCAATATCGGATGCTGTATGACTTTCACTTTAAATGTTGATTTCGTTGAGATTTTGATCTTTTCAAAACATTTTACTTCATGCATCTATCTTTTTAAACAACTGGTTTTAAACTACAAGAGTGATTTAAAACTATGGTAAAGATTCTTTTGGCCATCAGTTTAATACTATCGAACCGCCTCCGTGGTCTAGTGATAGAGCGTCCGCCCGGAGAGCGGAAGGTCCGGGGTTCGATCCCCGGCCGCGTCATACCAAAAGACGTTAAAAAATGGTACTTGTTGTTACCCTGTCTGGTGCTCGGCATTAAGGGGTTAAAGCAATAACTGGTCGGCTCGCAGTCAGTATACTGTGTCTGAGTGGGGTTTTCATTTTAAACAGCGGCATGGTATGTATCTCAGTGGGCTAGCACTATAAATCGCCATCAGTCAGGTCTAGTACAAGCAGCCACACACACACACACACACACACACACGCACACACACACACGCACGCACACACACACACACACATACACACAAACACGCACGCACGCGCGCACGTACACACACACACGTGCATGCACGTCACTATATAAGTGCAATAATCTTGGACGCGACGTTAAACCCAATTTCACCTCACCTCACTAATACTATCGCTCCAGTCTTCATTTACGGGTCTTATGATAAATGTAATCTTTCCGATGCACGCAGTGCAAAGTAATCATCAATTTGGTGTACCCACCACTTTCTAGGATGAATTCCATCTTTATCTGAAAGATCACTGATGTAGTGTTAAACACTCATTATCTACCTCACGAGTGAGTGAGTATTGTTTTACGACACTTTTAGCAATATTCCAGCAATGTCACGGCGGTGGAAACCACAAATGGGCCTCACACAATGTACCCATGTCGGGAATCGAACCAGGCTACCCGACCGCCCCCCTACCTCACGAACAGAAGTTGAAAAGTGTACTAATGAAATGACAGCATCACCCAATACACCCAAAAGCATGAAAGTTTATTCAATAATCGCATTATAATATTATAAGTGGATAATATGATCTATAGTGCATTTAGAGACATAACTTATTATGGATTCATCATATGCGAAAACAGACAGCAAATTATAGCATCTACATTGGGCAGCAATGAGCTTGATGTCATCCTGGGTTTTTGCCAAAGTTGTAAACGTCTGAAATCTCCGTTGCTTTGGGCTTTTACCCACATGAAGCAGGCACGATGAGTGAGTGATTTGAGTTACACGCAACTTTGAACAGTACTCCAGTTATATCACGGCGTGTCGGCTTAATGTCATCTTCCCAAGGCAAGTGAGTTAACTGACTAAAAAAGTCACTTAACACTCTGCCTCGGGAAGACATTAGTGGGAGGAAAGCCCGATGTTATGCAGATCTCAGACGTTTACCATTTTGGTGAAACCTACGAGCACGGTAAGGTGCTGACCAACCAAGATATCTAATCGGGGCAAACTGGGATTCGAACCCACAATCATAGGTTTCTGGCTACCCAAGCACAGCTGACGACTGGGCCACCTGTGCCCCCAGTCACGATGAGATAAGATGCAGCTGCAAATACGTTGTAAAATGGGGACTGGCCAAATTCACTCTCTCATAACGTTGGGCCTTGACTAGTTATGCATAATAATTAGGCATCTTTCATGGTTTTATTAGGGTAGCTCCAAGATAACGTTTTCCCTTGACTTTCTCAAACCTTTCCGCTTACTAAGTTAATGATTCTAATAAGGATGAGACGAGGTGAGGTGAAATTGCGTTTTACGTCACGGTCAATATTATTGCCCTTATATAACCGTGTGCATGCACATGTGTGCTGGTTTTATAGTACTAGTCCACTGTTATACCATGCCAAAGTGTAACATGAATACCCCATTCATACACAGTATAATGAAACGGAGTCTACCAGTCTGTGTTTTAACCACTTAATACCGAGCACCAGGCAGGGTAACATCAAGTACCATCTACACAGGCAGTAGACAGATGAGTGAGTGAGTGAGTTGGGTTTAACGCCGCTTTTAACATTATTCCAGTTATATCACCCCATGTCAGCCTAATGTGGGAGGAAAGCCCAAAGTGATGCAGGTCTAAGACATTTACCACTTCGGTGAAACCTACGAGAATGGGTATGGTGCTGACAAACCTACAAACATAATTGGGGCGAACCAGGATTCGAACCCACAACCATAGGTTTCTGGCATGCCCAAGGGACGCAACTCTGCACAGAGGCGCCTTAGACGACTGGGCCACCCATGCCCCCCGGATGAGACGGATGAGCTGAAACCTAATGCATTAAGGATCATTGCTGATGGTCCTGTGGTGTACAAGGGCTGTACGGTCACCTCGCTATTAACATTGATAATAAAGCTAATATTCTTGTCAGTATCATGTTTTTACACGTTTAACATAATCTTATAATGGTGAGCTTCTGTACCTGTTGTTCAGGGAGAGTGAGTGAGTTGGGTTTGAGCCCGCTTTGAACAGTATTGCAGTTGTGATGCAGGTCTGAGAAGTTTTAGAGGTGACAAACCTACAAACATATTAGCAGCGACCCTGAATTCAGGTTTCTGGCATGCCCAAGGGACGCAACTCTGCAAAGTGAATTGTGGGGCCTTAGACAACAAGGACACCCCTACTGTTGATCAGAACCCTTTTTTTGAAGTGGCTCCAAATCCTACCTCCATGACAAACAGGTCTTGCATCATAAAGTTTGCTTCATTAAAAAAAGACATAAAAGAAATTTCAAGACGTTTATTTCCAAATCTTACACAGGTTTATAAACTAATTTCTGTGGAACAGAATTTTTCTTAGGACAGGTAGTTGTCTTTGAGGGTGTTGTCTTTGAGGGAGAAGACTTCTCAACTTTCAGAGCAGGTGCTCCATCAGCTTCTGCTCCTGCCCCGGACTGACGCCTCCTCTTCTTCTTCTCCTGTTCCTTCTGCTGTGCTCCCTTACTCTTCAGCCTACCTGATTTAGCCTTAGGAGTTTCCTTGGCCTTTCCTGGAGATTTGGCATCAGGTGATTCTGAAAGGACACTTTTTGTTCGGGATGTCTTTGCCTTCTTGGACGACATCTTGGAAACCTTAGAAGAGGCGGTTCCTGCTTTTGAGGAATCTGTTTCTGCATCCAAAAAACCAGTGCTTGACTTTGATGGACTAGTTTTGGATGTTGACGGACCATTTTCTAATGTTGGTGGACCAGATTTTGACTGTCCATCTTTGCTTGTGGAGTGGTCGCTCTCTGTTGTTGGCCCTAGTAATGTAAAGAAATGTTTGAGCTATGTTTTTTGTTTAATGCGCAGTCCGATATATGTCAGCAGCATGATGGCAGTCTGTAAATGATCAATTCTTGACCAGACAAACAAGTGAATGATATCATGTTTTTTGTTTGTTTGTCAGCAGTATTCCTGCTATATGACAGTGGTGTGTAAATAATCAAGTCTGGACCAGACCATCCAGTGATTGACATCATGGGCATTGGAAACAGTGACATGTTTAAACCAAGTCAGCGAGCCTGGCGACCAGATCCTGTAAGTCGCCTCCTACAACAAGCATAATCGCAATTTACGGCAAGCATGGATTGCTGAAGACCTATTCCACCCTGGAAGAGTGAGTGGATATGGTTTTATGCAGCTTTTAGCAATATTCCAGCAATATCACGGCGGGGGACACCAGAAATGGGCTTCACACATTGTACCCATGTTGGGAATCGAACCCGGGTCTTCGGCGTGACGAGCGAACGCTTTAACCACTAGGTTAGCCGACCGCTCCCTGGAAGAGCAACATCATACACCATCAGTGACATGCAATGATTCTGTGTCAGATTATAACCAATTCTGTCCAGTGGTGTCAAGGCTATAAGTATGTAGGCGTTCTCATGCATCGTGCGTCAGGTCCAGTCAAATCCCATACTATTAGTATGCCAGCATCTCTAGACAACCAGTCAGATTTACCCCCACTGGACATTCAGAAGATCCCTATCAAATATTGAGTAGTATATAACAAAACTCTTCACAGGGTGTTTTAATAGAACAAAATGTAAGTTTTAAGTGTGTGTTTAAGGCACTAGGCCCACTTGCACAAAGCTGTCTTAGCACTATAATGACCTTAAGTCTATGTTAGAGTATGGGAGTTTCGATCAGCGAAGCGATAGGATCACTTTACGCAAGTGGGGCGTGATTCATTCGGAACTTAATACAAGGAAATCCAATTACAAATCGAAATAAGCGCCTTCCCATGGCAGGCAGATCTCGTGTCAGGCCCATAAGTTCAAATTTGTATGGGTCCATATGGCCTGCAGTTAATTTATGTGACCATCCATTTTTCACAATATGCTGCAGTTTTTTTAAATGAGGGTTTGAAGAGTTTTGATTCTAAAGTCTGTGGGTCCTGATGGCAGCCTGGGAATTTATTTTATTTCAGTGATTTCAAACCCTGTTGCTTGAGAGACTTCAGAGTGTCTTAATAAGTATATGCATCTATTAATAATTTTACATACAACAGTAGTGTGAGTGAGTGAGTGAGTGAGTGAGTGAGTGAGTGAGTTGGGTTTAATGCTGCTTTTAACAGTATTCCAGTTATATCACGGCGTTTCAGCTTAACGTGAAACCCATGAGCACGGGTATGGTGCTGACAAACCTAGAAACATAATCGGGGCGAAACCGGGTTTCGGACCCACAATCATAGGTTTCTGGCGTGACCAAGGGACGCAACTCTGCACAGTGAATTGTGGCACCTCAGACGACCCCTGCCCCCACAAACAATAATTAATGTGTAATGAGAGATACCTTCCTTACTTCACCACAAGCAATCTGCGGAATCTGAGACATGTGAAGCTTTGCCAGCAAGTCGCATGATGTAAGGTAAGTGAGTGATTATTGCAAAACTCCGCAAAGCAATCTTGCAGCCATTGGCAGCGAGCATGATGCAGGGAAATGAATAGTGAAGCAGGGTACACATACTTATCAAATTATTGCAACGATTGTGAAACTGACCTCGAAGGTCACTCCTAGTACCTGACGTGTGTGTGACCTCCATGTCTATGGTGGGCATACTGAGATACTCCACGGGTGATGGTAGGGGCTCACTGGACTCCTCGGTGGGAGAGGTCAGTTGTGACTCCTCCTCCTCCTCCTCATCACCTGGAAACATATGAGGCAACCCATGAGTCTAGCGGCAGCCAAGTAGTCATGTTGGGGTTAATACTGGACTGAACACTATTTCCGTTATGTAACAATATGTCAATATTATCATCACATATATGCACATCTTCCCAGGGCAAGGGAGTTAACTGACCAATATTTGCTAGAATTTCTGGGCTCGATCGTAGCCTCATCAGTGGCTATTACTAGTTATGTCCCTTCTATATCCTTCCTATTGACCGATCAGATTCCACCTCTCATATCACTTGCATTTGCTTCAAATAAAATGGCATCGCCCAGTGAAGTCCATCTGATTGATCATCAAGATTTATATTGTAATAAAACTGGTCTAACATTGTGAAATGCATCAAATCATCAAATCATGTGAGCAACTCGATTAAAAACATGAAAGGATTTGAAAAATATCTGTAAACACCAAGTTGTCAGTACACATGCTTTGTACATGCTTTGCAAGTCCTGCAATTTTTTAAGCGATTTTGATTGGACTATGCAAAGACTCTGTAGTCCAGCCAAGTAGAACTCCATAATTTCCAACCTAGTTTGGCAAGGGTGGAAACTGGACTTTTTTAGTCAGTTAATTCCCTTGCCTCAGGAAGATGGCATATGGAAGGAAAGGGATGAAGGATGTAATGGTTTTAGATATTTTGAAACCAATGATGATGTTATGATGGTGTTCACACACCAATGATCAAAAGCAAGGATTTGCACACCTTGATCAGCACATCCTGGCATGATAAAGGGACACAACTCTGTAGAGTGTAGAACAATGAGATGCCTGTACCTCCTATAAAAGTGTTGTTACTACGATTCAACAAAGAGTTGGGAATCATATTTAGAGCAAAGCCAAAAACAAATTGGTCTAGGGTATTTATTGTAACAGAATGGATATATAACATGATGTACGACTGAGTTTGTTCTTGTCTATAGACACACACTCTTGAACTGAAAAATGTGTCTAGCAAACCTTTTTTGCTCTTGTATTTAGTCTTCCTGAGCGGCTTGTCAGGGGAAGCGGCAGACGCGTCCAGGGTGATGACGTTTCTGTGGCGCCTAGCCTTGGACTGCCGTGCCTGCTGGGCGTATGCCTGGGCCTTGACCCTCGCTTGGCCGGACTTGGGGACCGGTGTCTGTGTGAGTGAGTGAAAGAGACGTGAGGACTTTGTTGGACGATACATCACTTTTAACCATATTTAGTTTTATACTTAAGACTCTACTTTCCGGCACTGCAATATGATATATAAACTTTAATAGTTTATGCATTCTTCATATATGCAGATGTTTGTATTACTAGAGTGAATGTGTGAGTGAGACGTATGCTATTTTCTGTAAAAAAATACTGACAAGATGTACTGACAAGTTGTGCTTGGGCTTTCTGCTACCCTGAGCCGAAGCCCATTAACAGGTACTTCTTTTTAAAAACAATAAAAGAAAAAAAATAATATCAACAACGCAGTAGGAGACAACAATGTTCTGTCAAGCAAACAGCCACTAGCTACCCCTGGCTCCTTGATTCTGGTCCGATCAGACTCACACAGGTGTCAGGACACAATTATCGTCCATTTCTCAGCGATCACACACCTGGGCTAAGCTAGTTTAGTAGCCGTAGCCTCTGACAGGCCGACCAAACTATCAATGGATCTGGTAAAGGGGGGGTCACCAAAATTTATTCAATTTTGGAATAATAGAATTAATAATTTATAACCTTGAACATCATTTCAGGACTGGTAATTTAATGTAGAGAGTGGGGTGGTGTCATGAAAAATTGTTATACATTCCCAAGACCAATCCCACCACCACAACCATCATATATGACCAGTCCCTCAGTAAATCTACAACACGACTCTGCTAGACTTGTCAGATTGATGTTGTCATCAACTTACGTAATCTGGATCCTCAGTGTCCGAGGACTCGCCATCATCAGAATTGAGTTCCTCTCGTTTTGCTTTCCACTGTCGTCCTCGCTGTGAAATAACCATAAAAATGTCTACAGATCTTTGAGAAATACCAAAGCAATTGATGAACATAAGTCATTATAGATTCATAAATAAATATAGATATAGATTCATTTATATAAATAAATAAATAAATAGCAAGTGATTTTGTGGTATTTGATCGGCTACCCAGCAATATTTTTCCTAAACTGAAAAAAACATAGGGCATGATCAGTAACCGCTTCCTGATTGGCTGATAACAGAATGAGCTGGGCTTGTGTTGCATTATTGCACTGAACAAAGTCATAGATTTTGTGCTGTTATATGGAAATATCTTCTTTTACCATATCATTAAATCATGTAAAACACAAAAATATACTCTGATGCTGATGGCTGTCTGTTTGTTTGTTGTTTAACGCCCTTCTCAGCAATATTCCAGCTATATGACGGCGGTCTTTAAGTAATGAAGTCTGGACCAGACAATACAGTGATTGACATCATGAGCACCAATCAACGCAATTGGGATACGATGACATGAACTCCAGTGACCTAACCATGTGTAAGCTGCCCTGACCTACCCATGCCCTGACAAACTCCAGCAGCTGCCCTGACCTACCCTTGCCTCGATAAACTCCAGCAGCTGCCCTGACCTACCCTCGCCCTGACAAACTCCAGCAGCTGCCCTGACCTACCCTCGCCCTGACAAACTCCAGCAGCTGCCCTGACCTACACATGCCCCGATAAACTCCAGCAGCTGCCCTGACCTACACATACCCTGACAAACTCCAGCAGCTGCCCTGACCTACCCTCGCCCTGACAAACTCCAGCAGCTGCCCTGACCTACCCTCGCCCTGACAAACTCCAGCAGCTGCCCTGACCTACACATACCCTGACAAACTCAAGCAGCTGCCCTGACCTACACATACCCTGACAAACTCCAGCAGCTGCCCTGACCTATACATACCCTGACAAACTCCAGCAGCTGCCCTGACCTACACATACCCCGATAAACTCCAGCAGCTGCCCTGACCTACACATACCCTGACAAACTCCAGCAGCTGCCCTGACCTACACATACCCTGACAAACTCCAGCAGCTGCCCTGACCTACCCATGCCCTGACAAACTCCAGCAGCTGCCCTGACCTACACATACCCTGACAAACTCCAGCAGCTGCCCTGACCTACCTGTGAACTTCGGATCTTCTCAAGTCTCTGCTTGTGTTGCTCCAAACGGCTGAAAAGTAACTGAAGGTATCAGCTCTAGTGACATATAATACCGCTCACTTTATAGGAGATTGCCTGACTTAAAAATCTGTCAATGGAGATTGTTACTCAATGTTTCTGAGTAATAAAAGGTTTAGAAAAGTAGTAGTCTGTTCATCCCAAGACTAGAATCTGGTAGGACAACATTTTTCCTCCGAACATCAAGTGACTATAAGTGATAACGGCTATGTTACAAACATCACTAGTCCCTGATGAGCTGCAGGATACTCGGCTATGTTACAAACACCACTAGTCCCTGATGAGCTGCAGGATACTCGGTTATGTTACAAACATCACTAGTCCCCGATGAGCTGCAGGATACTCGGCTATGTTACAAACACCACTAGTCCCTGATGAGCTGCAGGATACTTGGTTATGTTACAAACACCACTAGTCCCTGATGAGCTGCAGGATACTCGGTTATGTTACAAACATCACTAGTCCCTGATGAGCTGCAGGATACTCGGGTATGTTACAAACATCACTAGTCCCTGATGAGCTGCAGGATACTCGGCTATGTTTCAAACACCACTAGTCCCCGATGAGCTGCAGGATACTCGGGTATGTTACAAACACCACTAGTCCCTGATGAGCTGCAGGATACTTGGTTATGTTACAAACACCACTAGTCCCCGATGAGCTGCAGGATACTCGGGTATGTTACAAACACCACTAGTCCCTGATGAGCTGCAGGATACTCGGTTATGTTACAAACACCACTAGTCCCTGATGAGCTGCAGGATACTCGGGTATGTTACAAACACCACTAGTCCCTGATGAGCTGCAGGATACTTGGTTATGTTACAAACACCACTAGTCCCTGATGAGCTGCAGGATACTTGGTTATGTTACAAACATCACTAGTCCCTGATGAGCTGCAGGATACTCGGGTATGTTACAAACACCACTAGTCCCTGATGAGCTGCAGGATACTCATCGTGCATCACTCACTAATCCACTTACTTATCAATACTGTGCATGATTTCATCTTCAACAACGTCAAGGGATCGGTCTGGGCGGAGGGCGTTTGGCCCAGCGATCCCCAACTTGATCTGCTGGTACTGCATATGGATTGCTCGTAGTTGCTATGGAAACAGTACAAGCTATATAACATTCCAAATCCTTTTGAATCTACTAGCCCAAACATGGCTCTTAACATCATTTGCAGTAGATTTTAGTGTAATCATATAGACTATTAGTAGCTGAGCTTACTAGACCAAATAGAATTTTACTTCGGACTTGTGGCTAACGTCGCAAACACAATCATCATTATCATCAGGACCAGACTACTTAGATATGTACAGCACCAAGACAACCCTAACCAACAAATCCTAATACCGTAATGATAATTTCCATTACATGTTTGGCTGAAATAAGTCACACCACAATGAAAATTTTCCATAAGCATCATATGAAATCTAAAGAAGATTAAAATGTTAAGTTTTTCTTTAAAAACATTTTATTGGCAGAATCATGAGTGTACCATGTTTCATCACGGAACAAGATGGGTAGTTTGGCCCCTGGATTTCTAAAAATCTTTTGAAAAGTATTTGTCCTGTATATTTTCAATGGGTCAGAGTTCACAAACCTGTAGAATATCAGGAGTAAACACGGTCGACACGGAGTCCTCCATGTTCAGGCTGTCTTTCGTCAGACTGTCAGAGTCGACAACCTTGTCCGTCTGGGTTTTGTCTTTCGACTTCATGTACACCTGAAAACCAAGTCCAATATCAGCACTTGTGTTGATCAGCTTCCGCATTCATCTGTCAGTTTTCTATTTTCCCGAGACAGTGACCGTGTTGAATTTCATATCATTTCAATGTTTCAAACCAACTATACACCATTCTCTATCCAGATGTTAATAGCGAGTGAGTGAGTGAGTGAGTGAGTGAGTGAGTGAGTGAGTGAGTGAGTGAGTGAGTGAGTGAGTGAGTGAGTGAGCTGGGTTTAATGCTGCTTTGAACAGTATTCCAGGTATATTATGGTGTCACTTTATGTGAGAGGAAACCCCCAGGTGATGAGGTCTCAGACGTCTACCACTATGATGAAACCCATTTGCACGGGTATGGTGCTGACAAACCCAGAAACATAACTGGGGTGGACAGGAATTCAAACCCACAATCGAATGTGTTTGGTGTGCCCAAGGGATGCAACTCTGCAGAGAGAATTGCAGACCTTAGATAACTGGGCCACCCCTTCATGTATGTTTTGTCTGTATTACAGTAAACAGCATCAGAATGAGTGATGGACTTTCAATATATGTAAGATACTCAAATTATTCAACTCAAGTTCTGTGACTGGAAAAAGTATATCGGTCAATAAATGTTATGCACCAATCGACATATCAATAATTATCATAAATACTGTACTTGAGTCTCATGACACTCAACATGCTTAATTGTTATTGGTTGGTTGGTTTGTTGTTTAACACCGCACTCAGCAATATTCAAGCTATATGACGGCGGTCTGTCAATAATCGAGTCTGCACCAGACAATCTAGTGATTAATATCATGAGCATCGATCCTCGCAATTGGGATCGATGCCATGCATCAACCAAGTCAGCGAGCCTGACCACCTGATCCCGTTAGTCGCCTCTTACGACAAGCATAGTCGCCTTTTACGGCAAGCATGGGTTGCTGAAGACCTATTCTACCCCGGATCTTCATTGGTCCATAAATGTACTGACGCATGGTTGTTGCCATCAACAAGTCTGTCCCTTGTGAAGATCCAGTTTACAATTGGTCTTCAGCAACCTATGCTGATAGTAACAGGCGACTATTGGAATCGGGTGGTCAGACACACTGTCTTGGTTGACGCATGTCATTGTATCCTCATTGCTCAGATCAAAGCTTATGATGTCAATCACAGGATTATCTGGCCCAGACTCGATTATTTTCAGACTGCCTTCATATAGCTGAGTGCGGCATTAAACAACAAACAAACAAGAATAGTTTGTGTTGAACTTGCATGACTGGTTATTTCGACTCATTCTAACTGGGTTTAAATGGAATACCACTTTATATTTATCTGCCCCGTGTTTGCTAACTTAAGACAAAAACAAGTTCTATTTCCATCCCAACTATCACAAATTCAACCTCTTTTTATCATCGAAAGATCCTAACACTGTAGTTAAATTAGCTAAATACACAATATACTGCTCATGTTGAAAGAAACGTACCATCCAATGTTAAACAGCCTGTCTGTATAATTATATTCTGTACACAAAGGCATGTGTCCTATACGTATTGAACAAAACAAATTGAATGGAAACAAGGGGAGGAGTATGTTGTATCACATCGTCAGTGTTTTGAGATGCATCAATACATCATGATACATCAATGAATCAATGAATCATGATAGCCATAATCATATTACTGATAAAAGAGATGAAAACAGCATTGAAAAAACTGTCACATTCTATATATTAATTAAGTCTCCGAAAGGCATTTAGAAGTGATATGCTTACTCCTTCATCAGGTGAAATCATCACCTGATGAAGTAGTAAGCATATACTCCGAAATGTTGTGTTCCTCATTATAAAGAAGTTGACATCCATAAATTCTCTTTCTTATATATATTAATGACCATTCTGAAATACATATCATGGCATTTACTTTCTCAGAACAGTGTCAACATGGTAAAGCAATGTGCAGTTCAATAAGTGAGTGAGTGAGTGAGTATGGTTTTACACCGCTTTTAGCAATATTCCAGCAAAAACACAGCGGGGGGCACCAGAAATGTCGGGAATCAAACTCAGGTCTTCGGTGTGACAACGAACGCTTTAACCACTAGGCTACCCGACCACCCCGCAGTTCAATGAAACATGTATTCCTCACACTGAGATCTTCCAGCAACAACAGCCTGGCTAACTTCTTTGATAGGCATTTAGAAGTTGGAGTACTAAGTAAGGATAAGAATTTTATAGAATAAAGAAGTTGTTCATCCATAAAATTCTTATCCTTACTTAACAGCCTGGCTGACAAGGACGCTGTGCTGCTCCTGTACATACCTCTCTTGGTGTAGCCACAAATAGAAAGGCATGCTGCATAAACAACTTCTGAAACACGTATTCCACATCGTAATGCTTCTGGGAGTGCACACTCTGCTGGAAGTCCATAATCTGTTTCCATGCTTTGTGTGTCACTCGTATCTGTGACAAAAGAACAACTTGACTTTAGATTAGGATTCAAATACCCATCCATAATAGTTTTCCCATTTTTCCACATTTTTGCTTATACTTCAAAAAGTACTCTAGATACCAAACTAGAGGCCTGTGAAGATCCAGGTTAGAATTGGTTTTCACTAAACCATGCTAGTCGTATGAGGCAACCAACGTGATCAGGAGGTCAGTCCCAACTTTCAACAAATAAACAAAAATGCATGGAAATTACCTGGTTATAATTCCTTCAACATCATGTTCAATGCACTGACATCATCTCTGAAGTTACTTAGTTAGATCCACACGTCATTCACACAAAGTTGACACAATTCTCTCTCTTTTTCTTGAATATTTCCAGACTAAGTCGCTACAAATGTATCTTTAACCTTGAAGAAAAGCGAAATATTATTTCCTTCACTTAAATTAGCCAAGGGGAAACCCTGATGGTGACAGACAAGCTGACTTTGTTCGAAGTAAATAGAACTGGACCTTATATTCAATCAGTTTGAGAACATAAAATGGTGACAACTGTAATAGACTACTGACCGGTATTTTGGGAACACAGGGCTGCGTGAAGTAGAGGCCGTACAGAATGTACAGGCCCCCGGCCCTCACTTGGAAGTCGTACGGCAGCAGGTGAAAACTCAGGGCAATATGGTTTATCTCCTCATAGAACTAGAAAAGTAAAACAATGAATGAGGAGATTGTTGTTACTGATAAATGAAATTCAATTTTGTTAAACATTTAAAAATATTTTTTATTGATGAATCATTTATAAGTACAATCATGATAACATACTCCAAATATAAGGTCTGCTTTGACAGGACAAAGCTGTTAGTTTGAGCAAATTGATGTGCACCTATAGAGTCGCCAGTTTAGAGACATGCTAGAGGTGATCATGTTGACCTTTTTAGGGCCAGTGCAGCAAAAAGAGAGCTGTTGTCACTGGTGGTTATGGCTAAAATGTCCCCAGACCCAAAAGTTTAAAATCAGATCTTAGTTTTCGCTACCGTTAACAAAGATCTGAGGAAATCCCATTACGGGTCAAGTCAGAATGACCTCTCGCGAACTTTGACCGATCAATGAAATGACTGACAAGAAATCGACAGTAGCCAATCAGAAGGCAGTTTTCTCGAGTTTTACGACACTAGTTTCAAACTGGCGACTACTCTTAGAAACATATTTTGATGTATTCTTGGTTAAAAAAGTTAAAACTGATAAAAAGAACATTCTGGAACATCTGGAATGAATTGCGCATGCGTGTGACGTCACTGCCCGCTCTCCCATTCATCTTTTCTTGAAACCACACCCGCAATTGTTTATGTCAACATGACCGACAAATGGGATTAACTGGATTAACGCTTGAAAAGGTAAGAATTTATGGCTAACCCTTGCCCAAAGCCAGCTGACCCTAATGACCGAAAAGGGGTTTTGGATCGTAAAGACGTGTAAGTTTCCCTAAGACCGAAAACGGGTGTTGGATCGTAAAGACGTGTACGTTTCCCTAAGACCGAAAAACGGGTGTTTGATCGTAAAGTTGTGTAAGTTTCCCTAAGGCCTAGAACGGGTGTTTGATCGTAAAGATGTGTAAGTTTCCCTAAGACTGAAAACGGGTGTTGGATCGTGAAGCGAGAGTCACCAGAGCGTGAGGCACGGTAACGGCATAACGAGACAGCGGTGGCACTATAGCGCGGTAATTGAGCGGATGGTAAAGCTCGGGCTGCGCCCGGTAAACTGCATTGTTGCCAATTACTCTTCATAAAGTGCTTAGTGCATACTTCTCGACATTCTCTGTCATTTTTACGCCCAGCATACAGGTACGAGAACTTCATTGATCTCCAAAGTTCAGCAAAATCCTCATATCGAACAGTCTTTCGTGTAGAAAACGTCTCAAGGAGTTTGCTGAAGTCTTCTTTCACCCCTCTTGTTGGATTGTAAGCATCTCTAAAGTTCATTTCGATTCTTGACTCTTCATAAACGCGAACGTTCTCTGTCAAGACTTTTCAACAACTTCTTTGGCAACCATGTTGAGTTTCAACTTCCGGCAAAGCCCCTAAGAACATACATAATATCATTATATCGCATTTTATTATATTCTGTTTCAAAATGAAATAACTCCTTGATGTGTCAGTTACTAAGTAGTTAATTCGTATTAAGTAAAAGTGATTTAAGCACATGTGTAAGGAAATAATCTACATGTTGTTTGCGACATGTTTGACTCTTTACAGCGTCAAAATTGAGAACTCTACACATCGTAACAAGCGATGCCTACATGCATCTGCAGCAGCTTACGCATTTCATTGCATCGCTGACATTTTCCGGTCAAACTATGCGAGCAGGTACCCGATAGTCATTCATTTCGTCAACTGAAACTATCATGTCAGTTATTTTTGATTTAGCTGATTTATGTTTAATCATATGCTTTTCACTAAATACGCATAAGAGTATCATATTTCATCTTTCCATCCAACTGCGATGAGATTTACCATAAATGGCTATGCGCTATGGCTTATAGATTCTCGTAATTTCATTACTCCAAAAGTGTATTCTCAAATGGAAAAAGACCTTTGAGAGTTTAAACTGTCACAAAAAGTATGTTTGTCATTACTTTTATTTTGACATTCTTAAAGTAAGGTACAATGATATAAGTTTGAAAATAAGTTTTAAGCCCTAATATAAAAAGAAAGATGTACGTGGATCTACATTTCATTTTATATATTCTAATATTTTTTTCTTTAACTGATACTGTAATTTATTGAGATCTCTGTGATCTCTGAAGTATGGTAATTTACCCCAAATATTTCAATTTTTTTGTAAATAAAAAAGTCAAAGTTTCTGAATTTGCGTTAAACATTTTAAAATAAAACTGAGAACTTGTGTAATGCATTTTCCCAAATTAAGGAAGAAATCATCACTTAGAAAGGTTTTGTTCTTGAGCAGATTGTGAAGGTAGCACAGAAAAATGATAATATTTCTAAATGTCGTTAGGCCTTTCATCTGCTCACTGACAGCATTAGTTCAATCAATCAATCAATCAATCAATCTTTATTGTATGAAAGGCCATTGGCCCATATACACATACAGATAAACAATATTATTTACAGCTGTACAGCGCATTTTATAATTATTTGATAACTAATATGATGCTTGACATATAATAAAGGTATTGTAATAACATTGGTAATAACCACAGTGGCAGCAGTAGTAGTAAAAAATACAAAAGGAATACAAAAGGAATGGAATGGAAATATGAAGTTTTACGTCGCAAAGGCTTTCAGCCATAGCGCGACATTCAATAGAAAAGGATCTATCCGGAGGATCTATCAGAAATATACTCATCATGTCAGGACAATTTGACAATTTAAATGTATATGCATTTCTAGTAGAAACAAACAGACAAAAATGAAATGTAGATACTCCTGATCTAGATGCGAAAGTTTCAAAACAACTTATTGTTTCTGGACATATCGGATTTACTAAGTAGTTTACTACGCACTCGTAGACTTTGATAGATGTATTGTAATATCTTAGTTAATTTTTTTCTAGAGATACCATTAAAAGATAATATTTTGTTCATGGAATAGTGGTTCTTAGTTATATCAGACATATATTTCAATCTTAGGTTGTCGTAAATTGGACATATAAACAAAAAGTGTAATTCGTTTTCAATATGGTTTTCGCAGAATGGACAAAAACGCATATCCTTAAGAATAGAGGAGAAGCGACCCCTGTTGCACATCAAATCATTTAACCCTAGCCTAAGTTTAATAAATGTGTCTTTAATTTTTCTCTCTGTTATAGTATGCAGGTAAACCTCTGGTGTTAGACAATATCTAAAGGTTTTATAAACGTCGTAGCGTGAACTGTTATCCAGTGACGACCTCCAATTTTGAGTAAACATATCAATTGCTACCTGCTTAAAAGAGCTAAGAAAATACATTTTGTCTCCAACGCTTTGATTAAGCCAAACATATCCAAATCCGTGAGAGAAGAGTAAATGCTTAATGTTTGATGCCCAGGTTACGTAACCAACATTATCACGATAGACAATCATTTCGTAGCATTTTTTGGGGATTCGTTCCCGCGACATCTCTGTTATTTTTAGCCAGTATCTGAGTAAACGTAAATATGAACAAATATATAACGGGTATCTACGGGTAACGGGTAGTTAGAGAACACCATTCATGAAAGTGATATGTTTCTACTTTTCCTTGTTATGTTACAGATTTTCTGTGTAATTTTATCAAAATGCATGAGATACTATAATAAAGGATAATATTGTTAACAGCACATTGAGATTGAAAAAAATCATGCAAGCTAAAGAATTTGTGATAATATTTGGAAATGACTACAAATTATATGGCTAAATTTAAAAAAAAAAAACACTTGTGAAGGAAGAATATTCAAAATATGAATTTTGTAAATACAGAAGTTGTAATCCATCCTCTGGTATGTGAACATAGAATGTCTATCAGAGACTGATACCACTGTTCCAGGAAATCAACCATGAACAGTCATCAACAGCATCTCTTGGAGGGAATTCAAGAACTTTTCACATGTAAAGAACTGACGAATGTCATTCTGGTTGCTGAGGACAAAGACCTCCACTGCCACAGGAGTGTCCTTGCTGCCAGCAGTCCATACTTCAGGTACATGACCCTTCACAGGCGATCACTTTGTAGCCAGGCATCATAGACTTTGTCTTGGTTTTTACTGAACAAAAGAAGTTAAGGAATATTTTTATTCAGTATAATATGTTTTCATACGCCTGAGTTAAACTTAAAGTTTGTCTTTCATATACTGTAAATCTTACAATTAACGTGAGTGTGAATTAAATGCGAAACATGCGAGTGGTCTTTGCTTGCATTATTAAACATCGCATTTATATCAACAATGATAAAGTTTGGGTAGCAGAAATACTAACTTAGACCTACGCTTTTTGACTGTGTCAAAGGCCAACACGAGCCAGCGTGCCTGTATTGTTTTAGCGGAAGTACACTACTCAGCGCTAATAAGTGGTGCTATTTGTTGTGTGATTGGATTAATGTATGGTTGGATTAAGGTGAGGTTTCTCCTGTAAACCTGACAGGGGACATTTACTTTAGATATAAATTCACTGATGCTTGAGAGGAGGGGGGTGTCGCATTCATATCGAGTCACATTTTTGGCTAGGGGCCAGTGTTACCCAGGTCACATTCACTCAGAATGGCTGAAAACTGAAAACAACAAGAATTTGGGTCACGTATGTTTTATATTTGATAAAACATGGCTGACAAAGATACGTCATGTTAATACATGTTTATACTTCAAGTTTTCAACTTGGTGTGGCGCAACGGATAAAATATCAACACTCATTAAATATACTAGGCATACAATAAAGTATTATAATACCCAACTAGTTCTTGGTTACTTATATTTTCGATGTCAACATTAGATGACAAGACCCATCAACACAACTTGCAATGGAACTAATTGATAACATTAATATCAACTTTCAAGAAACCATAAAGATAAATCCATGCATTCATGGTAACCATAACACCAGTGAGATGCTAAATTTCCATACTGTATTACAACATTGCATAAATATCAAATACTCTATAAAAGTGAACTAATTATATACTTGGCATATGTTATGTGTGAAAATAATACCTTAATGAATTATACTTCCAATAGTTTGTTATTACAAATGAAAACTAAGAAATTACAGATTATCTTATAAATGAGTATTGAGTCAAACTGCATTACATTGTGAAGTGTCGTAAAATCAGTGTGTAAACAAGACAACAAGAATTACCTCCCTTTAACTAAAACATGCTATGCTATGAAATGGGATGTGTTGTAACTTATTTTGGTTCAGCTCAATTATAATGTTTTAATGCAGAAAAGTTATATTTACAATGATTATGTTATATGCTTGAAGTGTGTTCTTACAAAATATACAACGAAGGTATGCCAAATGTACATGAAAATGTGGGAGGTCACGTGACCTCAAATATGAACGATCAGCGAGGTGTGGACAAATAGAGCTTTTTATCCTAACTTTTGCTTGAAAACATTGCCTGAGGAGTGTGTGTACATGTTTGACAGCGATACACATCATATATATTTGTGTGAGTACTCAAACGACAAATGACCTTGACTGTCCTTCGCTACCATGTCTTCCGTGAACACTGACTGGGCGAAGGGTTATCATTAAGCAAGTAATTATCTAATTACAACATTATCTATACAGCCAAATATGGTTATTTCAAATCTACATGTTCTTATCTACATAAATACCTATGTTGTGGTCTTATCTTTACCGTTAATTATCATACATACCTGAAAACAACAAGAATTTGGGTCACGTATGTTTTATATTTGATAAAACATGGCTGACAAAGATACGTCAGCCAATGACGTCAGCAAATGACGTAAGCGCTTTCAATTTGACAGTGCGCTAAGCGGCACACTTTCCAGAGGACTGACAGAGTGATTTCCCTTAGACCGTGGACGAGCCACTCAAACACGTATCTACTTACACCCTTGAAAATACGGAATATATTACACAGGGGATGCAAAATTTAACTGAATGCACTTACAATGGGTGAAAGGTACTATAATACAACACCCTCCCCCCATAAAAAAAATGACCCAAAATTCTTGAACAACAGACCAAACTGGGTACATAATATAGCTAATGAGAATACAACATCAAGTATTTACATCTGCTGTGAACTACTAATGTGATATATTAGTTATGAACATATGTGTTCACCTTCCAAGGTACTGCAGTACCTGACATCATTAAAGACTTAATCTGATGGATAACTGACATTGCCATGTGGCCAATAGGCAATACAAAACCCTCAGTATAGTATATAACTACAACATTGGTAGATGTGCCATACACACACACATAATGTTCATTGACTCATTCACAACATATTACGCAAACTTGCATTGCTAACTATATCTCTAAATTATGCACAAATATTACTAGCTAGCATCTGACTAATCATGATAATCTGCATGTGCCGACAACTCATTACTGTTTCTCGAGTTATTCACATCGAACACTGGATAGCTGATCTGTACCATATAGGGTACATCGCTGGTCTGTGAGAATTCTGTAGAAGAGAACTGAAGTTCTGATATGGATTTGCTGGACAGAACCACATAAATCTTGTTGCCGGTGACATGGTTACGTGCACAGGTTGCAATCGGACATTTCTTGGTGCATATCTTGGATTGCCCATAGTGTCATATGTCAGAATATTTGGTGTTCTCCTGATGCGTCTACGTTGTCCAAGTCTTTCAACTTCCTCTTCATCATCTGCCAGTTCAGAGTCACTTATTGTTTCACTCGGCCTATCTAGTTGTACAGTCCCTTCAGACGCATTAACGTCTGACTGTGTTCCATGTTCAGTTTCTGATGTTGACAAGTTGTTTTCTTCTTCAGTTTCCCTTCCAGATGTAACTTGTTTGGAATGCTCCTCCTTCTGTTCATCTGACTCACTGCCAACATGTGATGATTTATCATCATTATCTGATCCAGAGGGTGTGCTGCAAACTGCTATGTTGTCTGGGCTAGAACTGTCACTGCACCCTTTTGACTGGTTGTCCAATATGGTTCTTTTCTGTAATAGTTTCCTAGGTTTAGGCGTTGGAGCTGTGACAGCTTCTTCAACCGGCAAACTGTCACACGGCAATAGTAGGTTCCTATGTAACACCCTATTTCGACCGATTCCATCTTCAGCTTCCAGTTCATATACAGGACTATCGTCCGACATTCTTCTGACTACAACATGGATCCTTGATTCCCAATATCCTCGTAATTTTCCTGGACCTCCACGTTCAGATAAGTTTCTGACAAGTACTCGGTCACCTGGTAGTAGAACAGAACTTCTCACTTTTCGATCATAGTTCCTTTTCCCTTTGATAGCAGATTTCTCTGCACTCTTGCTTGCCATCTCGTAAGCTTCCTTCATGCAGTATTTCCATTTTTCCACATACTTCCTTGGATCCCTACTTTCTTCATCTGGGTTCAGACCGAACATAAGGTCTATAGGTAATCTGGGTGATCTACCAAATAGAAGGTAGAACGGAGAGAAACCGGTGGACTGATGGCGTGTGCAGTTGTAAGCATGAACTACTTTGTTCACATGATCCTTCCAGTTGCTCTTCATTTCCTGCGGTAGTGTTCGAAGCATTCCCAACAGCGTTCTGTTTAGTCTCTCAACTTGACCATTTCCTTGTGGATGGTATGGAGTTGTGCGTGAGCGAGCCATCCTACAATACTTCTGAAGATGGTGGAATAGTTCATTCTCAAACTCCTTACCCTGGTCATGATGAAGTTTCTCCGGGAAGCCAAAGCGAAGTACGAAATCATTGAATATTTTCTCAGCTGCAGTTTTCCCAGACTTATTTCGTGTAGGATATGCTTGCACAAACCTTGTGAAATGGTCAGATATCACCAATATGTACTCAAATCCACCAGAACTTCTTTCAAGATGTACAAAGTCAATCGATACCATTTGGAATGGTGCTGTTGTTCTGATAGGAGTAAGCGGAGCTCTTTGAGTGAAAGTCGGTGGTTTGTCCTTTATACAACTGCACTCTTTAGTCACATATCTTTCTATGTCACGCTGCATGAAGGGCCAGTAAAATCTCTCCCTGATTAGGTCAGTCACTCTCTCGATACCCTGATGACCCATGTCATTGTGGAGTTCTTTCAACACCAATGACCTGTACACTTTTGGCAACACCATTTGAATTCTCTCTTGAAGACCAAACATTGAAGTTTTGCGACACAATATACCATTCTTGTCAAAGATGAGCTTATTGAGTTCTCTGAGTAAACAGTTCAATTCAGGGTTGGCCTTGTCATGGACAACATCCCGTCCTTCTCTCCTACTCCGTTTGCAGCGCAGTAGCTGTAAAGTTGGACTAATAGCATCATCATTCTTCTGGGCTTGTCGAATGTCTCTTGTTGTAAAGCACTGGAAGGGTTTTGAATCATCAGCTGATGAGTCAAAATCTGTTAAGTTGCTGTAACTGTCTGTGATTGCAGATATCCATGCTACCTCATTTGTTTCCCTAGCATTCACTACCTGAATAGACGTACCTATAACATCTGGGTTTACTTCTTCTGTGCATTGGGACATGTATTCATTGAAGTCTAATGGCATTCTACTTAGTCCATCAGCATCATTGTTCTGTTTCCCTGGCTTGTACTTTATAGAGAAGTTATAGTCTGCTAGCTCAGCTACCCATCGATGTCTGGTTCCATCCAGCTTGGCTGTTGTTAATACATACGTCAGAGGGTTGTTGTCGCTATAGACAACAAAGTTGGGTGAATAGTATAGGTAGTCCCTGAACTTTTCAGTTATTGCCCATTTTAAAGCTAAAAACTCCAACTTTCCAGAATGAGAATGATAATTTTTTTCTGCTGGGGATAGCGATCTTGAACCATAAGCAATAACACCCAACTGCCCATCTGCTCTTTGTTGATACAGGATAGCACCCAAACCTTCTTGTGAAGCGTCAACATGGAGTATGTATTCTTTATCCCATTCAGGATAGCACATGATTCTGTCACTCAAGAGTTCATCAATGAGATCATTTATTGCATCTTGATGTCTCTTAGTCCATTCAATCTTGTAGTTGGATGACACTTGACCAGATCCTTTCTTAGATTTGTACTTGTTCTTTGCAGATTTTGCTGGTTTTGTTTCGGGTTTCCGTAACAGTTCAAATAAACACTGGGCTCGTCTGGCAAAGTTAGGAATGTACTTTCGGTAGTAGCCTATGAATCCAAGCAATTTACGGACATCACCAACAGTTGATGGGTTGTTCGTTTTCAGCTTCAGAACTGCTGCTTTATCCTCTGGGTCCATTCCTATTCCTTGTTCAGATACCATGTGACCTAAATATCGTATCTGCTTCCGAAAGAGGTTACATTTCCTAGCTTTGAGTTTCACACCATGCTCATGTAGGCGATGTAATACTGCCCTAACATCTTCTATGTGTTGAGAGAGATCCTTGCTGAAGCAGATTATGTCATCTAGATAAGGTATGCATATTTTATCTCTGAGTCCATGAAGGCACTGGTCCATGAATCGCTGAAATGCACCTGGCGCCCCACTGAGTCCAAACGGTATGCGTGTCCATTCATATAAACCCCAGGGACTGGTGAATGCTGTGTATGGTCGACACTCCTCTCGGATGAATCCTTGGTGATATGCTTTTCCTTGATCCAGGAGAGTAAACCATCTGTTTCCACCTAATCTGTTCAATGCATCTTGAACACGAATTATCGGGTATCTATCCGGGATACTTTTACGATTCAGAGCCCTGAAGTCCACACATAGTCTCAGCGACGAGTCCCTTTTCCGTACACACACAAGTGGGCTTGAATATGGTGATGACGATGGGGTCACCCACCCTTTGCGCAAAAGATCCTCCAGGTAAGTCTTAACTTCCTGATAAAGTGGCTGAGGAATAGACATGTAACTCTTCTGTACTGGTGTGCTATCAGTTAGGCGAATGTCCATTCGCAGTTCAGTAATAGTGCCAATGTCATCATCACTTCGACTAAATACATTTGATTCCTCATACAGCATTTGACGTACCTGCCCCTTCTCTTCTGCAGATAGATCTGTGTTGTCAAGATCCACTGGTGGATGCCAGAGTTCTCCATCTGTAACTGGTATCTGTGATGATGGAGGATCATCCGATGCACGTTCAGTTGCTTCCTGCATTGGGGTCTCAAGGTTGTCTGGTGGTTTCAGTGGTGTCACTGACTGTATTTGTTGGATAGTTCCAAGAAGTGTTTTACTCTTAACTTGTATGTCCCGACTAGAATGGTTCATCAGAGTGACTGGAATGCTGGCCTTAGTGCCTCTCTTGATGTGGAGTAGTGATCCTGAAACTGTTAAATCTTCATGCAAAGAGTTATCATTACTTGGTTCAAACACAGCTGTAATCGGTTCTTTGAGGTTGGACTTGACTTGACATTTCACACGCATACAATGTCCTGCGCTAACTGTGATACCCTGCTTGCTGCTGAAAACTTCAAACAATATATCAGATTTCTCCTCTTTCAATAGATTTACAATGGCATTTAGTTTAGATTTAGCTACTGTCGGCAGACCAGACTGTATCACATGAACACTATCTGCATCAGTATCACTAAGATACTGTTCTATCACATTAGAACCAATGATTGGACAATCAAAATCTGTAAGATTTGTGACTAAAACTGGAACGTTCAGGGATTTGTTAGGGTCTCCCCTCAACAACTGAAATTGCACTTTTGTCCATCCCAGAAATGGTATATTTTCCCCATTGGCGGCTTTGACTGTCAGGTCTTCACCCAGAAGTTCATGAATGTCCCTGATTTCACTGTCTCTGAAGTTTTGGTCGAGAAATGACTGTGATACTATCGATACCTGCGCACCAGTGTCCCATAAGACCTCTGTTTTTATACCATTGAACAGGCAGAGTACCTTGCACTGTTTACCAACTAGCCTGACCAGTTCCTGCTTCTGAGTTGGTGTTAGTGAAGCTGTGTCACCCATATCTATCTTGTTAGCTTTGCTCTCAAGTCCACTTATGGCACTGCATACCCTCTTGTGGTGGTCCCAGTGGACAGCTTGACAGCTGTAGGAGCAGTAGGGAGTAGTATGGCATTTAGAACATCTCTGATATCTAGATCCTTCAAGGTTCTTTTCACACTGACAACAGCTAACATTCAGGGTCTTTTCCACACGAGTCAGAGGGCCCCTGACATCACTGACTCGCTCCCGTTTTCCGACCGACGATTTTGCCTTCGCTTCTTGCACCCAATCTGCAGATGTTCACTTGAACCACAGGCAAAACAATGATCACAATAGCTCCTGCCGGTACTTGTGCAACTGTCGCATAATCTCTTGGGTCTCCTTTGTGCCATTCTTGATTGAGCAGTATTGTTCATCTTTAATGCAGCCACTTCAGCTTGTAGTTCCTTAATCAGGCTTTGAGTTGCATCATCTTTCACCGGTGTACTTGGGTTTTCAGTTCTGTTTTCTGCTTGAATTCCTCTCACACTTGCTGATTTGGTTTTGCGATTTCGCTCGTTGAGGGAAGAAACTGCACTACTAACCAGAGTAACAATCTCTTCATCACTTGGGTCCCTTCCAAATGAATTCTTCAGTTCCTGAGCCAATATAGGATCTCTGAGACCAGTCAGTATACTTCTTCGTGTGACCTGACGAACCAAGATCGGATCATATGTCACATCAGCGCCTTCTTCAAGTGAAGAGAAAAGAATCTTCTGGCCGAGATCAAGCATCCTCAGAACAAAGTCTAGGGCTTCTTCTTTCTGTGACTGTACCCCATTGCTTAGGTCTTGGTATAGCTCTGTAGCTCCTCGTTCTTGAAAGTATGATCGTAACAGTTTACGAAGTACAGGTATGGATAACTTGTCGTTTCCTTCCAGGTACCCACGGAACGGATCTGTAGTGCTAATTGCTCTGATAACTCCATCAATAATCTCTGTGTCAGAATAGCCCCGTTGTTTTCCAGAATCTATTTGCCTAACCAGATTAACAAAGCTGATTCCCAGTTTTCCGTTGATTTGTCCATGTACCTTGAATTCTTTCCTCCAAGAAGCTTGAGTTTGGGAACGATGAACTCCAGAATCAGTGTCTACAGGCATGCTGTCTTCCTTACAGAATGTCAGAAGTAGGCCTAACTTGGTAGCCCCTTTGTTCTCATCTGTCTTGCAGTCAGTAATGTAGGACTCTATTGTTGTCAACAACTGTCCTTTATCTTCGGTAGACTTGACTGTTACTCCTAGTCGATCGAGGATCTCACCCAGTCGGGTTGGACTCAACCCATATATAATGGACTTGATTTCCCATTCCGCCATGTTGTTCAGTGCTGGGTAACGTAGAATCTTCTGATCCTGGCACGCTCGCCAAATGTTACCCAGGTCACATTCACTCAGAATGGCTGAAAACTGAAAACAACAAGAATTTGGGTCACGTATGTTTTATATTTGATAAAACATGGCTGACAAAGATACGTCATGTTAATACATGTTTATACTTCAAGTTTTCAACTTGGTGTGGCGCAACGGATAAAATATCAACACTCATTAAATATACTAGGCATACAATAAAGTATTATAATAACCAACTAGTTCTTGGTTACTTATATTTTCGA
This sequence comes from Haliotis cracherodii, assembly GCF_022045235.1. NCBI lineage: Eukaryota > Metazoa > Mollusca > Gastropoda > Lepetellida > Haliotidae > Haliotis > Haliotis cracherodii. The sequence goes on from NW_027266272.1 coordinate 9,193,429, forward strand.
TGTCAACATTAGATGACAAGACCCATCAACACAACTTGCAATGGAACTAATTGATAACATTAATATCAACTTTCAAGAAACCATAAAGATAAATCCATGCATTCATGGTAACCATAACACCAGTGAGATGCTAAATTTCCATACTGTATTACAACATTGCATAAATATCAAATACTCTATAAAAGTGAACTAATTATATACTTGGCATATGTTATGTGTGAAAATAATACCTTAATGAATTATACTTCCAATAGTTTGTTATTACAAATGAAAACTAAGAAATTACAGATTATCTTATAAATGAGTATTGAGTCAAACTGCATTACATTGTGAAGTGTCGTAAAATCAGTGTGTAAACAAGACAACAAGAATTACCTCCCTTTAACTAAAACATGCTATGCTATGAAATGGGATGTGTTGTAACTTATTTTGGTTCAGCTCAATTATAATGTTTTAATGCAGAAAAGTTATATTTACAATGATTATGTTATATGCTTGAAGTGTGTTCTTACAAAATATACAACGAAGGTATGCCAAATGTACATGAAAATGTGGGAGGTCACGTGACCTCAAATATGAACGATCAGCGAGGTGTGGACAAATAGAGCTTTTTATCCTAACTTTTGCTTGAAAACATTGCCTGAGGAGTGTGTGTACATGTTTGACAGCGATACACATCATATATATTTGTGTGAGTACTCAAACGACAAATGACCTTGACTGTCCTTCGCTACCATGTCTTCCGTGAACACTGACTGGGCGAAGCGTTATCATTAAGCAAGTAATTATCTAATTACAACATTATCTATACAGCCAAATATGGTTATTTCAAATCTACATGTTCTTATCTACATAAATACCTATGTTGTGGTCTTATCTTTACCGTTAATTATCATACATACCTGAAAACAACAAGAATTTGGGTCACGTATGTTTTATATTTGATAAAACATGGCTGACAAAGATACGTCAGCCAATGACGTCAGCAAATGACGTAAGCGCTTTCAATTTGACAGTGCGCTAAGCGGCACACTTTCCAGAGGACTGACAGAGTGATTTCCCTTAGACCGTGGACGAGCCACTCAAACACGTATCTACTTACACCCTTGAAAATACGGAATATATTACACAGGGGATGCAAAATTTAACTGAATGCACTTACAATGGGTGAAAGGTACTATAATACAACACCAGCAGTCGCATTCTCTTGGAGATGCATTAATTTCAGGATTTACAGTAATTATGAATACTTATAGGGGCATGGGTTGCTTAAATTTGTATGGCACCAACATTTGCTATGGGGAGTTGTGTCCCCTAGATGTGTCAGGATCTGCTGATCGATGGTTTGAACCTCAGATTCATCTTGATTTATATGCTTGATTTGTAAGCACTCTACCTCATTTATTGTCTGCATACTCATGGAATATTATAAGAGTATAGTTGTAATCAGAAACATTGTGTTTGGTTGGAAATGTTGTAATTGGTCTGGAGATAAGTTGTAAGAGGCGACTAATGGGATATGATGGTCAGGTTTGCTGACTTGATTGATGCATGTCATCGTATCCTAGTTGTGTAGATCAATGCTTATGATCAATTACTAGATTGTCAGTCCAGATTTTATTATTTACAGACTGCCGTCAAATAGATGGAATATTGCTGAGCAAATGCTGAGTGCAGCGTTAAACAACAAACTAACATGTGGACAAGGCGTGTGACCTCGGATCAGAAGGTCCTTGGTTCCGATCCCATCACAGGACTTGTAAATCTTATAAATAGCTTTTTTATTAGCAACTTTGTGGGTTCGAATCCCGGTGCTCCGATTATGTTTCTAGGTTTGTCAGCACCATACCCCTGCTCGTGGGTTTCACCGAAGTGGTAAACGTCTGAGACCTGCATCACTTCTGGCTTTTCTCCCACATTAAGCTGACACACCGTGATATAACTGGAATACTGTTAAAAGCGGGGTTAAACTCAACTCACTCACTCACTATTAGCAACCTAGCTTTATGTCTATTTAAACAACTCTCTTTTAATTTTACAAATTGCTTTTTTCAGAGCCATGTTCCGAGATTACTGCGAAAGGGACCAGGAAATGGTGTACATCAGTAGCATCACCTACTCTGCTCTGGAAATGGCAGTGAAGTTCATGTACTGCCTACCAATTGAAATATCTCATGACAACGTGCAGTCCATTTTGACAGCGTCCAGTATGTTTCAGCTCGACACCTTGGCATCGTACTGTGTCGATCACATGATGAGAGCTATTTGTGTGGACAACTGCCTGGATGTGTACAACCTGGGAGATTATCAGTGCCTTGACACGCTGAAGGAGGCGGCAAAGTCCTACATCCTTGATCACTTTGGTGAAATGTCGGAGGAAGGGGGCATGATGCAACTGGAGAAAGCTGCCATCAAGGAACTGATCTCGTCAAATGAAATAAATGTTGATAAAGAGGAGACAATCTTCCAGTTCCTTGTGAAATGGACAGAACATGATATCGAGGAAAGGAAGAGGTTTTTTGGAGATTTGTTTGGTAGACTTCGACTTCTGCTTGTTGATGAGGAATATATTTGTGAACATATTAACGCACATCCATTGGTTGAGGGAAATCCATTTTGTCGTGCAGTTGTCTCCATGACAAAGTTGTGTCGAATTGGAATGAACAGCCAAGATTCAGAGGAAGAAAAGCAGAAAATAGCCGATGATTTTGAGCTCAGTGTTTGTCGTCGTCATGGCATGTTTCGGAAACAGATGTTGATATTTTCAGGAGGAGGTAAATCGGAAGCCCAAAGGGCTTTTTCTTGTTTTGATCCAACGACTGGGAAGAATTATTTAGGTGTGAAACATCACCCAACATTTGACTTCAAGTTCAAGGTCGACTTTTACCAGCTTGTTACCAACAATCAAAATCAGATTTATTTCATCGGTGGCATATTCTATGACGATTACCATCTTGAAGAACAAGGTATGGCGCAAGACTCTGTGTATCAGTACCAGCAGAAAGACAGAACATGGAAGCCATGTCATCCAATGAACACTGCCAGATCTGCTTTTGCCGCTTGTGCTGTGGAGGAGAGAGTGTTTGTGTTTGGTGGCGCTGTGTCGTATCCGCAAGGAGTTCCAATGGAACTTGTGGAGGCGTATGATCCTGTTTTTGATCTGTGGCAAAAGATGGCACCAATGCCAACAGGCCTATCACATCACACAGCGACTGTGTACAAGGATAGTGTGTATGTATTCGGTGGTGAGGACAGCAATGGGGAACTCTTCACAACAGTGTTGCAGTACTCCATTCCCAATGACACGTGGTTCATTCTGGACACACAAATACTTAACCCGCGACTTGCAAGCACGGCAATAAGTTATAAAGACAAGATCTACATTTTAGGTGGGGGTACGAAAGTTCAGAACACAACTGCCATTGAGATATTTGATCCAGAAACACTAAAATTTCAAATTGGAGATGATTTTCCCGATGATCGGAAAGTAATGACTGCATCTCTCCTCGACAACTGCATCTATGTCTGTGGGGGCTTTCGTCGGATGTCATCGAGGCGTCAAGGTCTGGTCAAGTCTCGATTGGTGGAAAGCAAGGACATGTATAAATATGACCTTGACACTCACAAATGGAGCAGGGTTGCGAAGTTGGTTCAGTATGGCAGCAACCAGGCATCAACAACAGCTGTTGTGAATACAAAGGATTTAGATTTAAGTGAATTTATCAGTTCACTGTAAAACTTATTGAGAAGGAATGGAGACAATGAAATGTCAGTAGTTAAAATCAGATCCTTTACTCCGATGTGATGCCTCTCTGCGTGAAGGGCTGTGGTCACCTCTACAGTAGGTCAAATCTGGTGAACTTTGTAATCTGCCAATCAGAGCTGAGGCTTCTCAATTCTTGACAAGTGAGCAAAGCATTCAAACCAGCATATCTGATTTCTGTATCTCAAAAACTAACAAATATAACAAATTCCAAAAGTAAAAAGTAGAAAGCACCATTATATTCTTGTAGATATTTCATACATCCTGTCATTTCTGAGTGTTGGGCATCTACACACAAAGTGAAGTACCACTGTCGGGATGTTGGTGTTCTGTGTCGGCTTTCATTTGTACGAATTGAAATTCTGAAATCGAGGTGGTAAAAACATGAAGCTAAAACATGAAGCCAAATGATTTCAGAAAGCTGACAGCTGTGGCTCAAGAACCCACACATCCTTCATTTTGATTGGACAGTCAAAGTTCACTCAGGGTTCACCTGACACGACCTTCAATGAAGATGTCCTCAGCTCCAGACAGAGGGATGGTATCAGAGAAGAAGCTGATTTAGTGAGATTGGAGACATTGTGAAGGGATGACACAAACTCCAGTGTGAAACCTGTATGGAATTCAGTTGTGATTTGGATCCCAGTTTTATTTGATCATCTGTTATACAAAATTCTTGAGTTATTTTGTTCAAATGATTTTATTGGTTGAATATTGAGTTAGTCATGCTTCATCAACAGTATTATTTACATGTTATTTATGACTTTTATAGCAAGGTTGTCCCTGTTCTGTTGACAGGCCTTCACCATTCCCTGAAGATTATTTTATGTTCCATACCAAACTCCTTTGAATGTTTGATTGCTCAAATATTAAATAAAATTCTTTGTTTTGGCAGATTCAAGTTAATAGTGTTATCATTGCTTACTGGACTAAACTCTTTTTCGTGAATGGAGAACCATATTTGTACTCTAAAGGTGTCAGTAGTCAGTATGTAACACTGTGCCAATATCTTTTCAATCTTAACATATGTTTTGACATGAACATGATGAATGTCAATGTATTTTATCCATTTTGGCAAATGACATCTTCAAAGATCAAGGTGAAGGTCACTCAATTTAAAATATGACCAGAAATCAAGAACATCAAACCTTGAATCAGCAACACAGCGTTTTTCTCCTGAATAGTATTGGGCAACATTACATTCAATAATGTTTTATTTGTTTCTCGAAACAATGGTTTACTGACCTTGAACTTGTTGAAAGTCAAGGTCAGTGTGATTACATGTAAATACTATGAAACTACTTCAGCTGACCTGAGGATAAGGTGCCAAGTTTTTGTCTATCAATCATCTGTAGACAACATCCACATACCTTTTAAATGTTTGTTTGTTGTTTAACGCTGCACTCAGCAATATTCCAGATATATGACTGTGGTCTGTACACAATCGAGTCTGAACCAAACAATCTAGTGATTGACATAATGAGCATTGATCCACGCAATTGGGATAGATGACATGCATCAACCAAGTCAGCGAGCCTTACCACCTGATCCCGAGCCTTACCACCTGATACGGTTAGTCGCCTCTTACGACAAGCCTAGGGTTGCTGAAGGCCTATTCTACCCTGACCTTCACGGGTCTACCCTTTAGATGACAAATCTTAGTTTATTTACCTTGAAGGTTGACTGATGTTGATCTTCCAGACTGAACCTTCCATTGTTTGGGGACAGAATAGATCCTTAGTTTACAGGAGCCATCTGATAAGGATCTGTGCTTACAATATGTAAGCAACAAACAAACAAATCACATAATAATTCAGAGGTAGTATGCTCCTTTTTTTTTGGAATTGTAATCTGCATTTTCTAACAAACAAAATCTACGGCAAATGCGTTGAAATTCTGTCAAACCGTAAACAGTTCCGTTCCAGTTTTAGCCAACAACATGTAAATGCGATGACGTTAAAGTCACTATCAGGAAACGCAACTGCAACAAAAGTCTCCTATATTTAAAAAACCCAAACGGCGCCATATATTTTATTAAAGAAATACTTCATATTCTTATTGAATTTATATTTTTCTTAGTCCGAACCTCACAATACACATCCGCCTTTTATATCGGAAAACGAATATTTTGAAATGTACACGGTTTACTGTACATGTACCTAAATATACATATTGTTTCATTAAAAACAATGTATTACTTGCCCGTGAAGAGATCACATAAACATACAGCTGTATTACGCATTGTGTTATACCAAAACGCGTGCTTATGTACTGTCGTACTAGCAACTGGTAAGCTATCATTCTTACAAAACTTTACTCATGAACACCTTTAGCATCAATGCTTTGGGCAAACTAAATTATATAATTCTTTCGAGATGGCGGCACTAAGTTCACAATAACGGTTTATTCACTCGGATTAAAAACATTGCTATCTTGTACTATGTTAAATCTTAACTATATGCTGTTACTATTGGCAATTCCCGCAAGTCTCTTTGGTAATTGAAAATGTCATACTTGGGTGCATGTCATAGATATTACCATACTACTGCTGTAAAAAGACAAGGCCAATTCTGTTAACCTTATTACGTTGTTTACCTTCTGGAATATGTATTGTGGCAGAACTGGAATGTATCTTGCGCGAATGCCCTCTCGTGTGATGGATTAAGTACTGTCGGAAAAAGATGTAATTTTTCACAGACTGTTGTTATTAAAATATCGAGTAACTGCCGATCGCCCTACCTGTGGTTTGAAGTATTTCAATCACAAGGAGTCCTATGGACAAGTTTACAGGAGACAAATTCGAACGAAAACAGAAAGTTCACATTTATTCTAAGTCCAATGCATGACAACACACGAATATTTTCTAAGTTTATCATCATTTTACCTGTAAAAGTACATAAGGGTAATCGCAATGTCAGTTAGGACAGGCTAGATTAGGTCAATTCGCATTATTTTCATATATGCTCTTTTATAGTCCTTTGACCCGTATTTATTACATGAAGCCAGAAAAGCAGTTTTCTAGTATTTCCGACAATGCTTTAGTTAGAGTGTCTCGGGTACATGACTTTCAATCATGGACGTTGCATGCCAAATTGCATCGTGTGAACCTGTGTTTTGACATCTGCAACCACGTATAACGTGCGAATGCCCTAGCTGACCCGTGTCTCTGTACCCTTGGAAACACCCGAGGTATTTATAATAATAGAGAGAGAGAGAGAGAGAGAGAGAGAGAGAGAGAGAGAGAGAGAGAGAGAGAGAGAGAGAGAGAGAGAGAGAGAGAGAGAGAGAGAGAGAGAGAGAGTATTTGTTTTTACATGCTGAATTTATTTCCATATTGATTTACATTCCGAAGTGCATGTACCCGTCATGGCGACCAGGGAACAATACCAATCATGATCAAAACTTTACAAATCATGAAAGGCTGCAAGATTGTAAAGAAAAGGAGATGAATTGTGGTACAACTTAGAGAATGTTGGAAGGAGTGGTTGGGAAATCGAAATAAAAACTAAAAACATGCCAGCTACCTAAAATTGTTTTGAAAAGTCATGATTAATAAAAATGTTTTCATGATGCCTAAAGCGCAGTTCTCGCTGATGGCCATTCAAGTCAAGTGGGTTTATGTCGCGGCTCGTTGTCCATCCGCATCTTTGACATCTCGGAAACTACAAGACTAAGAGTGAGTGAGTGAGTTTGATTTTACCCCGTTTTAAGTAATATTCCAACAATATCATGGTGGAGACACCAGAAGTGGGCTTCACACATTGTACCCATGTCGGAATCGAACCCGGGTCTTCGGTGTGACGAGCGAACGCTTAAACCACTAGGCTACCCGACCGCCCCACAAGACAAGCTGAAACTGTGCGTGAATGTAATGACCAAAAGAAGATCCTTAAGTTTATTCAAGTTTTACCAAACGAAAAGTTTATTTGTTAAAAAACGGCCAAACATCTAAACGGCCATGGTATAAAAAAAAAGTTATAAAAAATATTACTCAAAGAGCCTTGTAGTTCTATTTGGGAAACAGAAATCAACAACAACACACAAAAAACAACACTGAAACCTCACGTTACTTTTTAACCATGCTGAAACAAGAGAACATAGATCTTGTCAGCGATCTGGAGTTATACGAAGTGCGAAACATTATAGCCCACATCCATGTTCTTCAGACGAGGTCATAGCCACACTTTCTTTTAGTGCCTTGTATAGTTTGTTTGTTTCTTCGTTCGCCAATATTCCAGCCATTGAGCCTGCACGACCACCCGACCCCGTTAGTCGCCTCTTGCGACACGCATGGGTTGCTGAAGATCAATTCTAACCCGTATCTTCAAGTGTAGAATTGTGCAGATGTAGCATCAAGCATCCTTACCTTGTCAGCATACTGACGGGGTTAACCTCTTTACGGGACTCGTATTGTATGGCCGCTACACAGAGACCATAATGTATTTATTAAAATATATTAATTTATTAATATGTCATATCGAACTTTGTAATCACTTGTGTTGCGTTGAGTTAGTACCGAATTAAGAACTATAAACAAGCCATGCTTGCCGTGAAAGGCGACTCACTGGATCGAGTAGTAAGGTTTGCCGATGCACGTCACCGTATCCCGATCACTGGATTGTCTGGTTCAGGCTCGATTATTTACAGACCGCCGTCATATTGCTGGAATATTGCTGAGTGCGGCGTTAAACAACAAGAACAAACACGAACTGTGTGCCTATGGTACGTGTTAAGAACTGTTATGCAATGTATAAAATACAATTAATGTGAGACAATGCTAGCTTGAGTTTGTCTTCTTTATTTTCTGTGTGGATGTTTGAACTTCACCTGTCGAAGCCGTTCCGACATGAGATCGTTTTGACCTGCTCCCATGCCCTGCCTTGTTTAGTAATATAGCAGCCGACATATAGTAGCCGTTTTCGCCAAATGCGGTGCCGTTTTGCTGAGGTGCCGTTTTGCTGAGGTGCCGTTTTAGCCTGCCCCGACTGTAGAACCTCATCACGGCTCTCGGCTAGGAATATAGTTGCAACGGCTCTCTGGTTGAGGTCGTTGTCGACACAGGTACTACAGATATATACGGGCAAGACTCCATCGAATATTTCACAAATGTAGCAGCACAATTTACGGTTGTTTTAGAGTTATCTGCCTTTGGTGTGTTCTTCAGCGGTTAAGTCTAGAACCTGAGGTATTTCCGGTTGTGTCCGCGGGAAAGAGCTTAAATGAGAAAAGGTACTTGTCAAATATTTTTCGGAAGAGACATTAAAATACGAGTGACAAAATATCTTCATTTAGAACCCTGTTACCATGCCGTTAAGCCATCGTTGCCATAAGAAGACAATAAGGTTATTAACATGAAATATATGCACGCCAACCAAGGACAACATCGACCGAAATGTATATCAAAACGTTTTGAGATCACCGTTGAGCCTGGCTAATGATTTATCACTTTCTGTACGGTGCGAACTATATCTAGAGTTGAGTGGAGTAAAAATGGGTATCGGATAGCTACAATGGCGGCCACAGAAAACGTACCTTCTCAAAATTACATGGGTTGAGTAAAGTATCAGACTAATGTAGCTGAGCTGACAAACGTCAGATATATTTGAGCATGTGTCATTTTTCACCAAGGGCCCCATCATAATTTCTGACTGACAGCTAATTGATGCACACTGGGAAAGACTTGCACCCGTATCCCCCCACCTAGCCAACAGTCACGATGGGGTCCTACAAGACAGGTTGGACCCCATCGCAGCTCTCGGCTGCCCCCCCTCCAAACGTTGTATGTGTATGCATTGCCGCTCAATTCTTTTAGTGATATATTTTTTATAGTGTTTCTGGATATTATACCTTGAGTTCGTTTCTCAACTGATTACGCTAGTTTGTTTCAGGGACAGATAGGTGTCAAGTCTTACCCGTCAGGGACGGGAGGGGTAGCCTAGTGGTTAAGGTGTTTCCCTGTCACGCCGAAGACCAGAGTTCAATTCCCCAACATGGGTACATTGTGTGAAGCCAATTTCTGGTGTTCCTGGCCATAATATTGCTGGACTAGTGCTAAAAGCTGTGTAAAACCTCACTCACTGTTTTTTATCAGCAAACTATATTTATGGTGTCAATGGGCCTTTAACATGTTTAAAAAATCCATTGAAGTAGATAACATTGAGCAATGAATCAACATATTTTTCAGTTAATCCTTTGAACATTGTATGCTGTTTCTACATTGGCACTTCACTGGTGTATTCCGTCTGCTTTAGTCATGTTAGTAATCCTACACAAGTAAACACTTACTTTTGACAAATCCACTGCACAATAACAGTGATTAATCAATCATATATTTTTCGGTTAATCCTGTTTTTTGTGAAACTCAGCTGATCATTCCTCTCTATTACATAACATACATTTCACCAAACTTCAGACCTGGATTTAGATTGAATAATTACCTCAGACACACAAGAAATGTCAAATGGGAACCTTTGTCAGGTAATCTGAGTGGTGCTACCACTAACTATACCTGTGATAAAACATCATTAACTGAGCACCAAGTGAATGACGACAAATACACAGTTATTCCAGGAAACATGGATGACAGCAATGGAGTAGTAATCATATTATCCATGCAATCCCGAAATCCGAAAATGCTTTCTCTACAGGGATACTTTTTGTTATTAAACTATAACCATGATCACCATCAGGGGTATTTCCAAATAACCACATTTGATGAGCTTCTTCCGTTCTTTTTTTCTGTTGTTTAGGTGGAAGAAATTAATGAACATGCACCCTTTGTAATATCAAAATCATCATAGATCACAGGGAACAAATCAATGTTCAGAAATGAGTTTACATATTGCCTCAAAGTTTATTTACGCTGTCCTAACAGACGGTAGCCGAGTTTCTTGTCACGTTCAGTTCCCAGGATATCAGCTGAAACAGTCCAATACATAGAGGATATTTAATGTGTTTTCTCAAATACCACTTTTATCTCATCTCGTGAAGTGTGGAGAGTCTAATATTTTCACGAGTGAAAATATTAGACTCTCCCCACTTCACAAGATGAGATAAAAGTGGTATTTGAGAAAACACATTGAATTTTCTATTTATTATATACATGTTTTATTTTTATTACTTGCAATTTATATTTTTTTCGAAAACAGTGTCTGATAAATTACTAAGTTCTCCCTGTCGCCCCTTAACCACCGCCGTATAAAGGGAGTTTGCGAAAAGAATATAGTTCGTGAATAAAACTAGCCCTGTTAATATATGTTATGCGAAATATATTAGTTCATATCGACTATTCATTTCCGTGGATATTTTTGTTTGTCATAATTAAACATTCCTGTTTAAAATGAAAACAGAAATCATTTTCAAACAGCGATTATTTTATTGGCGTAGGAATACATAAACAGTTAGTACTGTGACCATGTCGAACGATCAGCTGAGCGCTCTCCAGGCTTACAAAATCCGCCAAATTTGATCACATTTTCTCACAGATAAGTATGAAAGTTGACATAAACACATTTTTATAGAATCCCGAGCATTTTAACTGAAACATTGTTGCTTGCTGTCATGAATTAAATTAGGAAAGTTCAATTTTTCGAAAAATTCAAGCGGGTGCTTCTCGCCTCGGCTGTACGTCTCGCTGTTGCCAGTTATGCCTCATCTCTTGCGAAGCATGTCGGGTGCAAGAGTGATATTAACATTGCCATAGATGTTATTTCCAGACATCAGACTCGTCAAAAAGTTCCTGTGGTCAGTTGAAGAGAAGCTATGCACCTGCGGTTGAGACAGTCGGCATCTGACGTAAACGTAATGTTTTGATCCAGGAGAAAGTAGTTCCGGCACCTTGTTTATATCAGTCACTAGTGACTGATAACTTGATCTATCGTCACTGATAAATCAGTATTTCATTCATATGTATATAATATAAATACTGATTAATGTATTTATGATTTCAGGTGTGGATATCTCAGAAAGGTTGAACACCCATGAGGCCAAGATGAGAAACTAACCTCAGATCAACATGTCCAAGACACTACAAGAACGGTTAAGATCTCTGAAAGATGAGGTTACAAGTCTTCTTGCAGCTGTGATAGTGGATGACATTAGCACTGCTGATGACCAGGCCAACCTGCTGGTGGAGAAGGCTCTGGAACAAGTGAAACGCATCAGGAATGTGGTGTGGGGACCACATACGTCTACCCCATCGAACAATACGTTTGAGTGTGTACAGAAAGAAGAAGGTTATCATGAACCTTACAAACAATGCATTGTTTCTTCAGAAAGTTCTGAATGTAAACAACTTAAAACAGAAAGAATAGAAGATGTTTCTACAGAAAGTTTGCTATGTAATCAAATCAAAACTGAGAAGGTTGAAGATGGATTTGATTCTGATAAAACAGAGGATTTGAATTACGACAATGCAGCTGATATTGATGATCTAGATGACATTAACTTTGAGGATGATAATTTCTCCAACATTCCAGACACTCCAAAAATCAATCAAACAAAAGCACAAATAAAGGTTTGTAAATGGGTCTGCATATGAACATTACCATGAATATAGACTATATATACCCGTGAACAGCTGGGATAAAATAGGTCTTCAGCAACCCATGCTTGCTGTGAAAGGCGACTATGCTTGTAACGGGATCGGGTGGTCAGGCTTGCTGACTTGGTTGATGCATGTCATCGTATCCCAATAGCGTGGATCGATGCTCATGATGTCAATCACTAGATTGTCTGGTCCAGACTCGATTATTTACAGACTGCCGTCATATAGCTGGAATATTGCTGAGTGCGGTGTTAAACAACAAACAAAACATCTCACTTTGAATATAGTGGGTCTTGTTGAATCACAACATTGGATCATGATTGAACAAATCTGCATGTCTACACACAGTTCATCAAAAAGGTAAGAATTATTGCAGAATTTCCATGGTTACTCCTTTTTGTGCTTTTAATATTTTTAATGAACTTGTGATACCTGTATTATTAAAGTCTGAAAGCGTAAATAAAACAGTTGGTTTTGATCACTGGAATGTCTGGTTCAGACTCGATTATTAACAGACCACCGTTATAAGCTGGAATATTTCATTGTGTCAAACCAAACCAAAGAACAAACCATTCATCATCATGGATAAGCCGGGCTTGGCAGTACAACTTGTGGGAATTTCTCTTTTCCAGGTTGATGGAGAGCCTTCCTTTGACGAAGATGACATGCGGAACCTCATCAAGAACTACAACAACAACGAGGGGGACGATGTCGCTGGAGACGAGGAGGAGTTTAGTGATGAGTTTGATGATGACTTCAATGAGGATGACATGCAGGTAGGATCAGCTGGCTTGGTTTTCAGTCCCTGATTCATTGCAGTCATGATCCATATAAAGGCCATCTTCCTGAGGCAAGGGTGTTAACTGACTATAAAAGTCCTGTTTCCACCCTTGCCGAACTAGGCTGGAATTCCGGAGTTACATTTTGGCTGACCTAACGAGTTCATGCATAGTCAATTCAAACTCGTGTAATGATTCTAAAGAACTAGACATCAGGTTTGTAAACAACATGGATTTCGGTTGACTGCAGGATTTGCACAGCATGTGTACCATCAACTAGGCGTCGACAGATATTTTGCATATCTTTTCATGTTTTAATCAAGGTGCTCAAGTGATTTGATGTGGGGGAGACCCTTTTTATTATAATAAAAGATCTTGATTATCGATCAGATTGTCTTGAATGGGTGCCGCCATTTTGTCTGAAGCAAATGCATGTGATATGAGAGATGTAATCTGATTGGTCAATAGGCGGGACATAGAAGGGACATAACTCATAATAGCCACTGGTGGTCCTATTATCAAGCCTGGACATTCCAGCCTAGTTCGGCAAGGGTGGAAACTGGACTTTTATAGTCAGTTAACGCCCTTGCCTCAGGAAGATGTGTAAAGGTCTGCCCTAGCAGGGTTAGAATCGGTCCTCAGGATCTATGCTGGTTGTAGTAGGCGACCAAAGGAATGGGATGGTCAGACTCGGTGACTTGGTTGATAGAGTGTCCTTGTACCCAATTACTATCAGAGTGATACTCAGCACTTAGACTGTACAAATCCTATATATGTTTATTTCAGCTACTGGAGGAAGCAGAGAGAAGTATTATAGAGGAAGAACAAATTGGTGACAAGGAGGAAGATGATGGTATGTTTGTGTTGCTCCTAGGAAGGCATTAAGCCATGGTGTTTATGTGCTGGTGTCCTGGGAAGATCCGGGGTAGAATAGGTCTTCAGCAACCCATGCTTGCTTTGAAAGGCGACTATGCTTGTTGTAAGAGGCAACTGACAGGATCGGGTGGTCAGGCTTGCTGACTTGGTCGAAGATCCGGGGTAGAATAGGTCTTCAGCAACCTATGCTTGCTTTGAAAGGCGACTATGCTTGTTGTAAGAGGCAACTGACAGGATCGGGTGGTCAGGCTGTCTGACTTGGTTGATGCATGTCATCGTATCCCAATTGCATGGATCAATGCTTGTGATGTCAATCACTGGATTGTCTGGTCCAACCTGATAATTTACAGACCGCTATCTTATAGCTGGAATATTGCTGAGTGGGATGTTAAACAACAAACAAAGCTGGTGGTCCTGCAGGAGGTTCTGTCCGGAGTAATGAATGCTTTCTTCATCCAGATGCTGCCAATCAGCCGGAGGACAAAAAGTTCCTGGATGTCTTGAAGCAGTATTTCGGCTACTCAAAATTCAGACCGTGAGTATAAAAGTTTGATAGCATGCAGCATTATAATGAGAAACGGGTTTAGGCTAACACCCAAGGGTAATATTGATGATCCCACTGAAAGCTAGAAGTGGGAAGATGTGTTTTCACAAATTGGCACTGTAAATGAGTGATACATTCATCAAATCAGTGAAACGCCAGCTGCTCGAAATTAACAACATCCCATTCACACGCGTCATTATTAAAATAGATGATAAAGGATCTGCAGTTGTCATCCTTAACAGACTATATCATTGAGGCCAAACGCCAACTGAGGAAAATTTCAATCACAACACAAACCATGAGCCTACCATGGACTTCACTAACGAGTTACACAACTCCTCTCCAAAATCTCCACTAAGGAAGATATCAGACTCAAGTAATTACAGACTTGTACCTGAGGACCACAACCCTTACCCTTCTGCCCCAAGTCCACAAATGCTTCACCCAAGGTAAAACACCAGGCCGCCCCATCATAAGTGGCAATGGTACTTCCACTGAACAAATTGGCAGCCTCGTAGATGAACATGTAAAAGAGTTTGTCAGAAATTATTCCAGCTACATCACAGACACCACTCACTTCATTCAGAATTAGAAAGTTCCAATCTTAGATTGTGACATCATTTTTGTCACAGTGGACGTCACTTCCCTATAGCACACGTACCTAATTTGAAAGGCCTCAGAGCCGTAGTCCAGGGTATAAGACGCTTCAATCCTGATTGGTCAATAAACCTGACCATCCTACTTTCTTTATTATGACTTGTCTTACACCATGTACACGACCTGTGAAGAACCAGGATAGAATAGGTTTTCAGCATCTCATGCTTGCCATGAAAGGCGACTATGCTTGTCGCAAGAGTCGACTAAGGGGATCGGGTGGTCAGGCTCGCTGACTTGGTTGATGCATGTCATCGATCTCATTATCGTTGATCGATGCTCATGATGTCAGTCACTGAATTGTCTGGTCCAGACTCGATTATTTACAGACCGCCGTCATATATCTGGAATATTGCTGAGTGTGGCGTTAAACAACAAACAAACACAAACACCATGTACATAAAAAGAACTTGGTTAATAGCGTAACGTTCGCACAGCCATAGGGACAAAACTACCCCCCTTTTAGGCAAATATATTCCTGGAAGAATTAGAAGAAAAACTTCTCAAATGAACCACTAAGAAACCCGACCTTAACATCGGATTCATTGACGACATCTTCCTAATCTGGACCATGAGTTTAACTAAACTGGAATCTTTCATCACAGACGTAAACATGGTCAATGACTCACATCCCAGCATAAAATTCACTGCCAAATTTTCAAGGGATGAGGTGGCATTCTTAGTCATGTGAGTCATCCATGACCAAAACACCTTCAAACTGGAATTTGACCTACATTGCAAACCTATACACATTCATATCTACTATTTACTTCCTGTCAGCCGCGTCACATCAAGTTCAACGGACGTAACAGCCAAATCTTAAGACTCAAAAGGATATGCGGCTCTCAATCGCAATATGAGTTTTTCATAGCAAAAAGTCAAGTATTATCTTAGGTCAAGTATTATCTTAGGTCAAGTATTATCTTAGGTCAAGTAATATCTTAGATCAAATACTATCTAAGGTCAAGTATTATCTTAGGTCAAGTATTATCTTAGGTCAAGTATTATCTAAGGTCAAGTATTATCTTAGGTCAAGTATTATCTTAGGTAAAGTGTTATCTTAGGTCAAGTATTATCTAAGGTCGAGTATTATCTTAGGTCAAGTATTATCTTAGTGGGACATGGTGGGTATCACAGTGTGCTAGCACTATAAATCGGCATCAGTCCGGACTAATACATGCAGCCACACACACACATGTGCATGCACATCGCTATATAAGTGCAATAATCTTGTGACATCAAACCCAATTTCACTATTTTTGGCTAGGGATCAGCAGTCACATTAGGTTGGCGACACGTTAATTTCAAGATTTACAGTAACTGAAATACTGTTCAAAGCTGTGTTAAGCAAAACTCCAGTAAACAAATTATTGCCTCTAGTCACGTTCAACATGTGTTGGTGAGATTATCTACACATGCAAAGCAGAATGACTTTCTCTTCTCTATTTTGAAGATCCGGGGTAGAATAGATCTTCAGCAAACCATGCTTGCCGTAAAAGGTGACTATGCTTGTCGTAAAAGGCGACTAACGGGATCGGGTGGTCAGGCTCGCTGACTTGGTTGATACATGTCATCGTATCCAAATTTCGTGGATCGATGCTCATGATGTCAGTCACTGGATTGTCTGGTCCATACTTGATTATTTACAGACCGCCGTCATATAGCTTAAATATTGCTGAGTGTGGCATTAAACAACCAACCAAACAAACAAACAAACAAACAAACAAACAAACAAACTTTCTCTTTTCAGGATGCAGTGGAAAATTATAAACTCAGTGGTGAACGAGAAGAAGGACAACTGTGTCATCATGGCCACAGGTAAGTAATAGCACAGGTATTCCATCTCTTGAGCCATTTAATATAAGCAATCACCATTTCAAACATCCGTCAGTCTTATATATATTTTCATTAGTTCACTCCACTTTGTTTTCTTCAGGTCATGGAAAAAGTCTTTGCTACCAGTACCCCTCTGTGTTTACTGGTAAAACTACTGTAGTTATCTCCCCTTTGATTTCACTCATGGAGGACCAAGTGTTGGGGCTCAAGTGAGTTGTTTTCCTAAACATTGTTAACTGATCTGGACGTTTTTGTCTTTCATGGAATTCATTTTCTGTCAGCTTCTCTGCAGTTCAGGAGCGTTCCACCATGGGCAGAACTGGGTAGAACTGGTCCGTTTTGCTTCTTGAAATAGTAAAT
This sequence comes from Haliotis cracherodii, assembly GCF_022045235.1. Taxonomy (NCBI): domain Eukaryota; kingdom Metazoa; phylum Mollusca; class Gastropoda; order Lepetellida; family Haliotidae; genus Haliotis; species Haliotis cracherodii. The sequence goes on from NW_027266272.1 coordinate 9,210,786, forward strand.
CAAAATTAGTTGGGCGGTCAGCCTCAGTCGCTTGAACATTGTTGACTGATTGCATTATGCCCAGGGTGCTGTGGTAGAAGCGATCTTAGCGCTAAGCTGGCCATAGCTCCCATACCTTAACATAGACTTAGGACCGTCATAGCTCTAAGGTGGCCATAGCTCCCATACCTTAACATAGACTTAGGACCGTCATAGCGCTAAGGTGGCCATAGCTCCCATACCTTAACATAGACTTAGGACCGTCATAGCGCTAAGGTGGCCATAGCTCCCATACCTTAACATAGACTTAGGACCGTCATAGCGCTAAGGTGGCCATAGCTCCCATACCTTAACATGGACTTAGGACAGTCATAGCGCTAAGGTGGCCATAGCTCCCATACCTTAACATGGACTTAGGACCGTCATAGCTCTAAGGTGGCCATAGCTCCCATACCTTAACATAGACTTAGGACAGTCATAGCGCTAAAGTTGCCATAGCTCCCATACCTTAACATGGACTTAGGACCGTCATAGCGCTAAGGTGGCCATAGCTCCTATACCTTAACATAGACTTAGGACAGTCATAGCACTAAGGTGGCCATAGCTCCCATACCTTAACATGGACTTAGGACAGTCATAGCGCTAAGGTGGCCATAGCTCCCATACCTTAACATGGACTTAGGACAGTCATAGCGCTAAAGTGGCCATAGCTCCCATACCTTAACATGGACTTAGGACCGTCATAGCTCTAAGGTGGCCATAGCTCCCATACCTTAACATAGACTTAGGACAGTCATAGCGCTAAAGTGGCCATAGCTCCCATACCTTAACATGGACTTAGGACCGTCATAGCTCTAAGGTGGCCATAGCTCCTATACCTTAACATAGACTTAGGACAGTCATAGCACTAAGGTGGCCATAGCTCCCATACCTTAACATAGACTTAGGACAGTCATAGCGCTAAGGTGGCCATAGCTCCCATACCTTAACATAGACTTAGGACAGTCATAGCGCTAAGGTGGCCATACCTCTCATACCTTAACATGGACTTAGGACAGTCATAGCGCTAAGGTGGCCATAGCTCCCATACCTTAACATAGACTTAGGACAGTCATAGCGCTAAGGTGGCCATAGCTCCCATACCTTAACATGGACTTAGGACCGTCATAGCGCTAAGGTGGCCATAGCTCCCATACCTTAACATGGACTTAGGACAGTCATAGCGCTAAGGTGGCCATAGCTCCCATACCTTAACATGGACTTAGGACAGTCATAGCGCTAAGGTGGCCATAGCTCCCATACCTTAACATGGACTTAGGACCGTCATAGCTCTAAGGTGGCCATAGCTCCCATACCTTAACATAGACTTAGGACAGTCATAGCGCTAAAGTGGCCATAGCTCCCATACCTTAACATGGACTTAGGACCGTCATAGCTCTAAGGTGGCCATAGCTCCCATACCTTAACATAGACTTAGGACAGTCATAGCGCTAAAGTGGTCATAGCTCCCATACCTTAACATGGACTTAGGACCGTCATAGCGCTAAGGTGGCCATAGCTCCCATACCTTAACATGGACTTAGGACAGTCATAGCGCTAAGGTGGCCATAGCTCCCATACCTTAACATGGACTTAGGACAGTCATAGCGCTAAGGTGGCCATAGCTCCCATACCTTAACATGGACTTAGGACAGTCATAGCGCTAAGGTGGCCATAGCTCCCATACCTTAACATGGACTTAGGACCGTCATAGCTCTAAGGTGGCCATAGCTCCCATATCTTAACATAGACTTAGGACAGTCATAGCGCTAAAGTGGCCATAGCTCCCATACCTTAACATGGACTTAGGACCGTCATAGCGCTAAGGTGGCCATAGCTCCCATACCTTAACATAGACTTAGGACAGTCATAGCACTAAGGTGGCCATAGCTCCCATACCTTAACATAGACTTAGGACAGTCATAGCGCTAAGGTGGCCATAGCTCCCATACCTTAACATAGACTTAGGACAGTCATAGCGCTAAGGTGGCCATAGCTCCCATACCTTAACATGGACTTAGGACAGTCATAGCGCTAAGGTGGCCATAGCTCCCATACCTTAACATAGACTTAGGACCGTCATAGCGCTAAGGTGGCCATAGCTCCCATAACTTAACATAGACTTAGGACAGTCATAGCGCTAAGGTTGTTTTGTACAACGGCACCCTCATCAATTCTGATGGCATGGGTTGTGGATCATGCTTTGTGTCACTGCTTGGTGGGTCAAGTCTTGATTGTCTACAGGCCACCATGAGGAGTGTTGCTGATTTCTGTGGGGCCTCATTGAAGTCAGTGAAGGGACAGGTTTCTGCTCAGTAGAGGGGGCATGGGTGGCCCAGTCGTCTTAAGCGCCGTGATTCGCTGTGCAGAGTTGAGTCCCTTGGACACGCCAGAAACCTATGATTGTGGGTTCGAATCCCGGTTTCCCCGTTTATGTTTCTAGGTTTTTCAGCACCATACCCATGCTCGTGGGTTTCACAGATGTGGTAAATGTCTGAGACCTGCATCACTTGGGGCTTTCCTCCCACATTAAGCTGACACGCCGTGATATAACTGGAATACTGTTAAAAGCGGCGTTAAAACCCAACTCACTCACTCACTCCTCGGTAGTGCTTACAATGATTTGAAAAACTTTGAAATCTATGTTTGGTGATTGCACCTTTATTATGTGTGTATGTCTGCATATGTATGAAATCCACAAAGTGACGGCCATGCTTGTGTGTTCAAGGGCGGCCAACATTGAGGCCTGTTTGCTGGGATCTGCACAAGAAAACTCAAGTCAGGTTATGAGCGAACTCATGAGGTAAACCATGCTGGCATTTAACTAGTTCATGACTAGATCTCTAGTGATTTACTAGTTCCAGACTAGATCTCTTGTGATTTACTAGTTCCAGACTAGATTTCTAGTGATTGACTAGTTCCAGACTAGATTTCTAGTGATTAACTAGTTCCAGACTAGATTTCTAGTGATTGACTAGTTCCAGACTAGATTTCTAGTGATTGACTAGTTCCAGACTAGATTCCTAGTGATTAACTAGTTCCAGACTAGATTTCTAGAAATTAACTAGTTCCAGACTAGATTTCTAGTGATTGACTAGTTCCAGACTAGATTTCTAGTGATTAACTAGTTCCAGACTAGATTTCTAATGATTAACTAGTTCCAGACTAGATCTCTTGTGATTGACTAGTTCCAGACTAGATTTCTAGTAATTGATTTGTTCCAGACTAGATTTCTAGAAATTAACTAGTTCCAGACTAGATTTCTAATGATTAACTAGTTCCAGACTAGATTTCTAGTGATTAACTGGTTCAAGACTAGATTTCTAGAAATTAACTAGTTCCAGACTAGATTTCTAGTGATTAACTAGTTCCAGACTAGATTTCTAGTGATTAACTAGTTCCAGACTAGATCTCTTGTGATTGACTAGTTCCAGACTAGATTCCTAGTGATTAACTAGTTCCAGACTAGATTTCTTGTGATTAACTAGTTCCAAACCAGATTTCTGGTGATTAACTAGTTCCAGACTAGATCTCTTGTGATTGACTAGCTCCAGACTAGATTCCTAGTGATTAACTAGTTCCAGACTTGATTTCTTGTGATTAACTAGTTCCAGACTAGATTCCTAGTGATTAACTAGTTCCAGACTAGATTCCTAGTGATTAACTAGTTCCAGACTAGATTTCTAGTGATTGACTAGTTCCAGACTAGATCTCTTGTGATTGACTAGTTCCAGACTAGATTCCTAGTGATTGACTAGTTCCAGACTAGATTTCTAGTGATTGATTTGTTCCAGACTAGATTTCTAGTAATTGATTTCTTCCAGACTAGATTCTTGTGATTAACTAGTTCCAGACTAGATCTCTACTGATTGACAAGTTCGTTCTGGGTTCATCATGTAACAGAACTAACTCAGTGATCCTAGGTGGAATACTGCTGAGTGGGTGTTACAACCATACAAGCATGTTATTGAAGGTCTGCATTGTCTGTTGCAGAGGGCAGTACCGTGTTCTGTACATCACTCCGGAGTACGCCAGTACAGGAAGTAACGTGCTCACAGACCTCAACACCAAAATAGGTATGCAGTACATTTTCAAATGGAAGCAAAAAAGTTTCATTATTAGGAACAGAAGGGCCCTGCACTTGGTGCACCAGACCGCCTCCGTGGTCTATTGGTAGAGTGTTCGATCCCCGGGCCGCGTCATACCAAAAGTCATTAAAAGATGGTTCTTGTTCTTACCCTCTCTGGCGCTCAACACTAAGGGGCTGAAACAAGGACTGGTCAGCTCAGAGTCAGTATACAAAATGTGTTTCAAGTAACAGCTTCGAGAAATCTCTGGATTATATAATAAATATCCACATGGACCTTGCTCTCTCTTGTAGGTATTGACCTGATTGCTATTGACGAGGCTCATTGCGTGTCGCAATGGGGCCATGACTTCCGGTCAGCCTACAGGAGTCTCGGCTCTCTCAAGGACAAGTTTCCTGATGTAAGTGAACATGTCATGTACAATGAAGTGTCATGTATTGCCATGTATTGCCATGTATTGCCCTAGCCCTGCGAGGATTCATGATGCCTGCTTCTAATCCCATATTTACCCTGAATATGAGACCGGTGTAGATCCGGGTCAGAATAGGTCTTCTGCAACCCATGTTTGCCGTAAAAGGCGACTATGCTTGTCGTAGGTGGCTAACGGGATCGGGATTGGTTGATGCATGTTATCGTGTCACATTTGCATGGCTTGATTCTCATGATGTCAATTACTGGATTGTCTAGTCCAGACTTGATTACTTACAGACCAACGTCATAGCTGGAATATTGCTGAGTGCTGCGTTAAACAACAAACAAACAAATAGTATTGTGGTGTGTCAGCAATGTATTCAAACACTTTTAATAACACAGTGGGGTAATGGTTCAAGCTTTGCTCGTCAATAGGATCCTTGGTTTGTCAGCACCCGTTTTCCAGGTTTCACAAAAGTTTCGTCACTCTGTAGGTTGAAGATCAAAGACATTGGTGTGATATTTGGTTTTAGGTGATAATATTTTTAGATTTCAACAAGATTCTTTTTGTAGATGTGTCATATGATTTGTCATGTTTTTAAATTTCAGTTACAGTTGATTAATGCTGATTGGTCCAAATATTAGACATGTAGAGAAGTGTCAATTGAGTCAGGGGTGTGGAAAAACAATGCCTTACTTACCCGACTTCAAAGATGAAAAATCAGTTTGAGTTGTCTGTGGAAATGTTGTCCAGGGACAAGTAGGTACACTTGCTTGATAAAGTTGTTAGGATCTACACCGAAACATTGCACTAATTGTAATAAAGAAGTTGTTCATCCATAGAATGAGTTTTTCTTCATCAAACCAACTTCTAAATGCCACTAAAAGAAGTTTTCATATCCAGTTGAGCTCAAATCTTAACATGCTGACCAATAATCACTGACCAATCATTGACCGATTCTCCTCTAGGTTCCTGTTATGGCCTTGACAGCGACGGCCACGGTGGACGTGAGGCGAGACATCTGTCGCTCTCTGAAGCTGAGGAATCCAGTTGTCACATGTACTGGCTTCGACAGGTGAGCTTGGTAGCAGCCCATTCTTACCTGTACTGTTTGAGGAGATCTTTAGCCACACAAGACAAGATGGTTATGGTGCAGCATAATATTGCCCTTCAACAGCGTACATGATGTTCTTGATTGTGTCAGTATGAATCGCGTCATACCAAAAGACTTGGGCTGGGATGAGTCTCAAGAGATAGGTACAAAATGTCCGATTGGGAATAGTTTGACTGTAGCCCTGGACAAAATGTATTGAGATGCACATATAAATCGATCTGGTCATGCATACACTGAAGTTGACTGAAGTTTTATCTTTATTCAAACATATATTAGTCTGGGTGCATAGTCAGAAAGAAATGCGAACATTAGTGACTTTTAGTTTAACCATATAGTTCAAGATCATTTTTGTCAGTAAACAATGTATCCCATGACCAACCACGGATCCGGGTAGTTCTTTGGGTACCCGGGTCCTACTCAGTACCCACCCGACCCGAGGACCCGACCCGAGGACCCGAGTTACCCATCCCAGCCCTACAAAAGACGTTACAAGCTTGTACTTGATGTTACCCTATAAACACACAATGCCTGGCACTCGGCATTAAGCTGAGCTCGAAGTTAGTGGACTGTGTTTTGGTGGGGTATCCATGTTAAACTGTATGGTATCTTAATTGATTAACACTATAAAAAACGGCAGTAGTACGGACTAGCGCAACCAGCCACACACACACATGCATACACGTCGCTACATGAGTGAAAGAATTTAGAACACAACGTTAAGCACCCTATCACCTCACTTCACCTCAATACATACTGCCAGTGTAGATTGATTCCTCTGTCATTCTAAGAATTTGATTACGTTCACAAAAATTAGCTCTGAAATAGTGTTTGTTTGTTTGTTTGTTGTTTAATGCTGCACCCTGCAATACTCCAGCTATATGACAGCAGTCTGTAAATAATCAAGTCTCGACCAGACAATACAGTGAATGACATCATGATCATCGATCTACACAATTGGGATACGATGACATGCATCAACCACGTCAGCGAGCCTGACCACCAAATCCTGTTAGTCGCCTCTTACGACAAGCATAGTTGCCTTTCACGGCAAGCAGGGGTTGCTGAAGACCAATTCTTACTCGGATCTTCACGTGTTTCTGAAATAGTGATTGCAATACATATTGCTACATGAAAATGATATTGCAGTATGTACTGTGTACTGTGTACTGTGACTAGGGTTATGTAGAACCCTACCAATAAGTCACAAGACGGGTGTACGATGTGTCATCTCATGCTGGACCACCTTGTTCCTGTCGATGGCTATGTGTAGTGTATCAGAGTGTGTCTGGAGGTTCATGCAGTGCTAATGTAGCGTGAGGAGACTACAATGTACAACTTCTCACATCCGATGTCTGGTATTTCAGACCCAACTTGTTCCTGTCAATGGTTGTGTGTATTGTATCAAAGTGTGTCTGGAGGTCCACGCAGTGCTAATGTAGCATGAGGAGAGTACAATGTACAACTTCTCACATCCGATGTCTGGTATTTCAGACCCAACTTGTTCCTGTCGGTGGCGGCGAAGGCGGAGGTGTGGTACGACCTGAAGCAGCACATGATGAAGAAGGACAACAAGTTCGAGTTTGACGGGCCGACCATCATCTACTGCCCCACCAAGAAGTCCACCATGGAGGTGACCAGTGTGCTCAAGAGTAAGGAAGGACTACACACAGGGGGCAGGGGTGGTGGTGCAGTCATCTGTTAACCGTGCATTGTTGCGGCCCTGTGCGGAATTCCTGTGAATGTGGATTTGAATCCCAGATTATGCTGCGTACCCATGCTCATGGTTTTCATCAAGACTATCACTTTTGGACCAAAATGTAACCTCCAAGACTATCACTTTTGGACCAAAGTGTAACCTCTACAACTATCACTTTTGAACCAAAGTGTAACATCCAAGACTATCACTTTTGGACTAAAATGTAACATCCAAGACTATCTCTTTTGACTAAAGTGTAACATCCAAGACTATCACTTTTGGACTAAAATGTAACATCCCAGACTATCACTTTTGGACTAAAATGTAACATCCCAGACTATCACTTTTGGACTAAAATGTAACATCCAAGACTATCTCTTTTGACTAAAATGTAACATCCAAGACTATCACTTTTGGACTAAAATGTAACATCCAAGACTATCTCTTTTGACTAAAATGTAACATCCAAGACTATCACTTTTGGACCAAAGTGTAACATCCAAGACTATCACTTTTAGACCAAAGTGTAACCTCTAAAACTATCACTTTTGGACCAAAGTGTAACCTCTAAAACTATCACTTTTGGACCAAAGTGTAACATCCAAGACTATCACTTTTGGACCAAAGTGTAACATCCAAGACTATCACTTTTAGACCAAAGTGAAACATCTAAAACTATCACTTTTGGATTTTGCATTAAACTGGAATACTGTTCAAACTAGCATTTAACCCACTCACTCTCTTATTGAATTTTGTACTTTAAGTGTCATTAATGGCTAAAGTCATCGTCAATGTTAAAGATGCAGAGGTGACTATTGCTTGTTATCTACATAGACGATGTTGGATGTGACTTGAGTCGACTTGAATATTGACTGCAGCTAAGAAACAACAAACAATTTAACATTGAGTTAGGAAATAGATATGTCTAGTAATGATCTGTTGTTTATTCGATGATGGATAGACCCCAAATTGTTACTTAGATCACGGTGGCGAAATCCTGTACACACTGACTTGTGTGATAGAATCCATACATATATACTGATGACTAACCTCATCTTCAATGTCACTGATGCAAATATCACCTCTAAAGACGTTAAAAGATGGTGCTTGTTGTTACCCTGTCTGGCGCATGACATTAAGGGGCTAAAACAAGGACTGGTCGACTCGGAGTCAGTATACTGTGTTTGAGTGGGGTATTCATGTTAAACTGCAGCATGATATCTCAGTGGACTAGCACTTTAAATCGGCATCAGTCCGGACTAGCACAAGCAGACACGCACGCACACACGCATCACTATATAAGTGCAATGATGTTAGACGCAACGTTAAACACAATTTCTCCTCACCTCACCAGTGATGCAAATATTATGTTGTATATGTTAGTGACTGAGTACATTTACTTCTAAACCTTTTTAATTTAATATATTAAAATGATAGCACAGATCTGACTAAGGAATAAGATCAAGATTGCTACTGTTGAGTTGGACGATTCTAATCATGGATTGTGCGTATGTTTCCAGCTCAAGGGGTGTTGTGTCTTCCGTACCATGCAGGTCTGAGTCTTAAGGCTAGAAAAGACGCTCATCATAAATTTGTGAATGACAGAATTCAGGTTGTCGTGGCAACAGTGGCATTTGGAATGGGTATTGACAAGCCTGACGTGAGGAAGGTCATCCATTATGGGGGTGAGTATTACAGGATCTGTGAGACTTTAAGTGGTAGATTGAAGCAGTGTCGTGAACTGGTCTACCAAATAAAGGGGTATATATACTGAACAAAAATGTTAGGGATCAGTAATATTTTTGGGATATTTTGATGAAATTGTGTGCTCATTCTTCCTTACAAAAATATCAGCAACAAAATATTGTCATCACTAACATTTTTAGTTCAGTGTATGGGACATTTGAGAAATGTGTAGAGTTCTTGGCCTTTAGTAATGCCAGGATCCGCTCTTTGGGTTTGATTCCCTGATTTGATCCTGTATCTATCAGGATCTCGCCCACACTTGTTTTTTGTGCCACATTAACCTGGTGTGCAGTGCAGTAACCCAAATACTGTTCAACCAACTCACAGTCGTCAAAGGCATTGGGATTCGCTGTGCAGGGTTGCGTCTCTTAGGCATGTTGGGATCCTATGGTCGCAAGGGTTAGAACTTAGATACCTCTGGTAATATCCAACTAGTCCACAACTCATTTCGGACTAGTTTATATAAAATAACTAGATTTTACAATAGGACTGGCCCTGCTTGATTTCCACTTGTCACAGACTAACAGACTACTGGCCGTGTTTGTCTCGGGATCGTGTGTTCAAATCCTATATTTGAATATCCTATTCGCCTTGATCGTGATTCTTGGTTTGTCAGCACATACCCACGTTTTTGGCTTTCAACAAATTGATGTAACTGGAATACATTTCAAAGCAGCGTTTAAACCACTCACTCACTCTACCTGTGGTGATTCCGGGTACGAATTCTGGTCCACAGCAACCTTTGCTTGTCGTAGGGGCGGTTGGGTAGCCTAGTGGTTAAAGCGTTGGCTCGTCACGCCGAAGACCCGGGTTCGATTCCCGACATGGGTACAATGTGTGAAGCCCATTTCTGGTGTCCCCTGCCGATATTGTTGGAATATTGCTAAAAGCGGCGTAAAACCATACTGATTCACTCACTCACTCACACTCACTTTGCTTGTCGTAAGAGGTGACTAAATGATAGGATGGTCAGGCTCAGTGACTTGGTTCATTTCTTGTCATTGTATCCCAGTTGTGTGGATTGCTGCTCATGATGTCAATCACTGGATTGTCTGGTCAGGTTTGATTATGTACAGACTGCCAACATAGAGCTGGAATGTTGCTGAGTGCAGCGTTAAACAACAAACTCACTCTATCTCATGTCTTCAGCTCCGAAGGACATCGAGTCGTACTACCAGGAAGTGGGGCGTGCTGGGCGAGATGGGTTGCCTAGCGCCTGTCACGTCTTCTACTCTAGTGCGGACTTCAACGTCAGCAAACATTTCATCAATGAAATCAACAATGAGAAATTCCGTCAACACAAGCTGAAGATGCTGGGAAAAATGGTGCAGTACCTAAACACAGCCCAGTGCAGGAGAAGGTACATGAGACTCGGGGGTGGGGTGATGGGGGGTTGATGCAGTATCTGATCACAGCCCAGTGCAGGAGAAGGTACATGAGACTGGGGGGTGGGGTGATGGGGGTTGATGCAGTATCTGAGCACAGCCCAGTGCAGGAGAAGGTACATGAGACTGGGGGGTGGGGTGATGGGGGTTGATGCAGTATCTGAGCACAGCCCAGTGCAGGAGAAGGTACATGAGACTGGGGGGTGGGGTGATGGGGGTTGATGCAGTATCTGAGCACAGCCCAGTGCAGGAGGAGGTACATGAGACTGGGGGGTGGGGTGATGGGGGTTGATGCAGTATCTGAGCACAGCCCAGTGCAGGAGGAGGTACGTGAGACTGGGGGGGTGGGGTGATGGGGGTTGATGCAGTATCTGAGCACAGCCCAGTGCAGGAGGAGGTACATGAGACTGGGGGGTGGGGTGATGGGGGTTGGGTGATGGGGGTTGATGCAGTATCTGAGCACAGCCCAGTGCAGGAGAAGGTACATGAGACTCGGGGGTGGGGTGATGGGGGTTGATGCAGTATCTGAGCACAGCCCAGTGCAGGAGAAGGTACATGAGACTCGGGGGTGGGGTGATGGGGGTTGATGCAGTATCTGAGCACAGCCCAGTGCAGGAGGAGGTACATGAGACTGGGGGGTGGGGTGATGGGGGTTGATGCAGTATCTGAGCACAGCCCAGTGCAGGAGGAGGTACGTGAGACTGGGGGGTGGGGTGATGGGGGTTGATGCAGTATCTGAGCACAGCCCAGTGCAGGAGGAGGTACGTGAGACTGGGGGGGTGGGGTGATGGGGGTTGATGCAGTATCTGAGCACAGCCCAGTGCAGGAGGAGGTACGTGAGACTGGGGGGGTGGGGTGATGGGGGTTGATGCAGTATCTGAGCACAGCCCAGTGCAGGAGAAGGTACATGAGACTGGGGGGGTGGGGTGATGGGGGTTGATGCAGTATCTGAGCACAGCCCAGTGCAGGAGGAGGTACGTGAGACTGGGGGGTGGGGTGATGGGGGTTGATGCAGTATCTGAGCACAGCCCAGTGCAGGAGGAGGTACGTGAGACTGGGGGGGTGGGGTGATGGGGGTTGATGCAGTATCTGAGCACAGCCCAGTGCAGGAGGAGGTACGTGAGACTGGGGGGGTGGGGTGATGGGGGTTGATGCAGAATCTGAGCACAGCCCAGTGCAGCAGAAGGTACATCACACTGGGGGGTGGGGTGATGGGGGTTGATTCAGTATCTGAGCACAGCCCAGTGCAGGAGAAGGTACATGAGACTCGGGGGTGGGGTGATGGGGGTTGATGCAGTATCTGAGCACAGCCCAGTGCAGGAGGAGGTACGTGAGACTGGGGGGTGGGGTGATGGGGGTTGATGCAGTATCTGAGCACAGCCCAGTGCAGGAGGAGGTACGTGAGACTGGGGGGGTGGGGTGATGGGGGTTGATGCAGTATCTGAGCACAGCCCAGTGCAGGAGGAGGTACGTGAGACTGGGGGGTGGGGTGATGGGGGTTGATGCAGTATCTGAGCACAGCCCAGTGCAGGAGGAGGTACGTGAGACTGGGGGGTTGGGGTGATGGGGGTTGATGCAGTATCTGAGCACAGCCCAGTGCAGGAGGAGGTACATGAGACTGGGGGGTGGGGTGATGGGGGTTGGGTGATGGGGGTTGATGCAGTATCTGAGCACAGCCCAGTGCAGGAGAAGGTACATGAGACTGGGGGGGGGGGGGGGGGGGGGGTGATGGGGGTTGATGCAGTATCTGAGCACAGCCCAGTGCAGGAGAAGGTACATGAGACTCGGGGGTGGGGTGATGGGGGTTGATGCAGTATCTGAGCACAGCCCAGTGCAGGAGGAGGTACATGAGACTGGGGGGTGGGGTGATGGGGGTTGATGCAGTATCTGAGCACAGCCCAGTGCAGGAGGAGGTACGTGAGACTGGGGGGGTGGGGTGATGGGGGTTGATGCAGTATCTGAGCACAGCCCAGTGCAGGAGGAGGTACGTGAGACTGGGGGGGTGGGGTGATGGGGGTTGATGCAGTATCTGAGCACAGCCCAGTGCAGGAGAAGGTACATGAGACTGGGGGGGTGGGGTGATGGGGGTTGATGCAGTATCTGAGCACAGCCCAGTGCAGGAGGAGGTACGTGAGACTGGGGGGTGGGGTGATGGGGGTTGATGCAGTATCTGAGCACAGCCCAGTGCAGGAGGAGGTACGTGAGACTGGGGGGGTGGGGTGATGGGGGTTGATGCAGTATCTGAGCACAGCCCAGTGCAGGAGGAGGTACGTGAGACTGGGGGGGTGGGGTGATGGGGGTTGATGCAGAATCTGAGCACAGCCCAGTGCAGCAGAAGGTACATCACACTGGGGGGTGGGGTGATGGGGGTTGATTCAGTATCTGAGCACAGCCCAGTGCAGGAGAAGGTACATGAGACTCGGGGGTGGGGTGATGGGGGTTGATTCAGTATCTGAGCACAGCCCAGTGCAGCAGAAGGTACATCACACTGGGGGGTGGGGTGATGGGGGTTGATTCAGTATCTGAGCACAGCCCAGTGCAGGAGGAGGTACATGAGACTGGGGGGTGGGGTGATGGGGGTTGATGCAGTATCTGAGCACAGCCCAGTGCAGGAGAAGGTACATGAGACTGGGGGGTGGGGTGATGGGGGTTGATGCAGTATCTGAGCACAGCCCAGTGCAGGAGGAGGTACATGAGACTGGGGGGTGGGGTGATGGGGGTTGGGTGATGGGGATTGATGCAGTATCTGAGCACAGCCCAGTGCAGGAGGAGGTACATGAGACTGGGGGGTGGGTTGATGGGGGTTGATGCAGTATCTGAGCACAGCCCAGTGCAGGAGGAGGTACATGAGACTGGTGGGGGATGGAAGTCGGATTTTTAGATGATAGATAGAATCTCACACTTGCGTCTATTGATATCAAATATATCAAAACAAGACAAAACAGAGTTTAAAACTCTGAGGATTGCTGAGGCGAGAATCTGTATAAATCACTGATTCACAATTTGTATTTTCATTCTGATTGTAAGTTCTTGCGAAAGACCTCAGTGGCAGAGATAGGAGCTGCATCTGACAGTCACTGTCTTATGTTTTACATGTATTTTTTAAAATATATTTTGGAGTATGTTTTGGAAATTATCAGTTGCAAACAATCTGAATTGAGTATGAGGTTTCACTTTCATGAGTGTTTTGTCCCCTGTCAGGGTGTTGCTGGCTCACTTCGAGGGGCGGGAGATGCAAGAACTTGGTGGCACTGAAAACTGCTGCGACAACTGTCGGAAAAAGTAAGAAGTAACTATTTGTCTGACACGCACGAGAATCACGTGCGTTGAGACGCCCAACGCTAACACTGTATTCGTGCGTGCATGATTCCCTTGATTCAACCTTTTGAGTTGATTGGTTCAACTGTGTCATATGGCCCTGTGACGCAGGGGTAGCATTATGCAGAAGCCTGTTACAATGAATGCTCGTTCCACCCTTGACGAACAGGTCTGGTTGTTGATGAAATATAGTGACAGCTAAATAGACAGAATTTTTATTCATGCACCGATTGTCTTTAAATGTAATATCCAGTTATGTATGACTGTTTAATAATCTCATACCACTTTTGACTGGAGTAGGTCCGATAGTTTTTCAGATATTGTAGTAAACGTCAGTACCTTAAATTACCTTCCAGACTATAGATCTATTTCATTTTAGCATTGTAAGCAACCTCCATTGGGTTTTGTCTGCGACTTATCCTGCAATAGCATGATTTACCCTATCAAATGTCACAGCTGTGAATAGAGTGAAAGTGTGGTTTTATTCTGCTTTTAGCAATATTCCAGCAGTATCATGGCAGGGGACACCAGAAATGGTCTTAACACATTGTACCTATGTGGGGAATTGAACCCAGGCCATCGGTGTGATGAGCCACTAATCTACCCTACCTCCCTGGCTGTCTGTCAGTGGAGGGTATTGGGACAGAAAGACCTGCTGTGATGTTGTCTTCTTGGCAGGGAAGATTTGAATGTCTTGTTTTCTGCAGAATTGAGGTTGGGAAGAAGCAAGGCTTCTACAGCTCCAAGAACTGGGGCATGGATGCTGGGAGTGTGGCGCCGGACAAACCAGTGGACTACTCGCGGGAGGCCAAGGATCTCTTCACGGCCATTGAGGTCAGGGGTCAGATAGTAATGATTGTCTCATAATGATTGTTTAGGGATAATTGTTTTAGAAAGACTGTCTCAGAATGATTGTCTCATTGTAACTGTCTCATGATGATTGTGTTTTATGCTTATTGAGTTTTAGGATGATTGTCTCATGATTGTGTTTCAGGATGATTGAGTTTTAGGATGATTGTGTTTTAGGATGATTGTCTCATGATTGTGTTTCAGGATGATTGAGTTTTAAGATGATTGTGTCTTATGATTGTGTTTCATGATGATTGTGTTTTAGGATGATTGTCTCATGATGATTCAGTTTCAGGATCATTGTGTCTCATGATTGTGTTTCATGATGATTGTGTTTTAGGATGATTGTCTCATGATGATTGAGTTTTAGGATGATTGTGTTTCATGATGATTGAGTTTTAACATGATTGTGTTTCATGATGATTGTGTTTTAGGATGATTGTCTCATGATGATTCAGTTTCAGGATGATTGTGTCTCATGATTGTGTTTCATGATGATTGAGTTTTAGGATGATTGTCTCATGATGATTGAGTTTTAGGATGATTGTGTTTCATGATGATTGAGTTTTAGGATGATTGTGTTTCATGATGATTGAGTTTTAACATGATTGTCTCATGATGATTGAGTCTTAGAATGATTGTCTTATGATGATTGAGTTTTAGGATGATTGTTTCTGGATGATCGTTATTACCATTGGTATCTGTCATGATTGTGTGAGGATGTTGACTTTGTGATTGTTATTTATAAAGAAGGTGATTGTGTAATAAAACTTTCTCATGGCTATGATCGAGTGATGACAATGGTTGATGATGGTTGATGTTTAGTTGAGTGAGAATGTGCTTGTTTATGATTGTAATTTGTTGCTTTTCCTGTTTATGATGCATGGTACTGTCGGAGACGAGGTTGACGGTTGTTTGGTTATGGTCATGAAAGGAAATAATATTATAATGGCTAATGGCTGGCGACTTTCATTTCAGACTATGCTTGAAAATAAGTTGACACAGTTATCGATTAAACTTTTGAAAACTGAACAAACGAACATTCCGGAATGTCTAATATATGGTTGAAATTGTATGGCAGTGCTTCCCACACTGTCGTTCGGAATACCCTGAGTTAACGTTTTCGAGGTTGCATGATTAGAAAACACATTCTGACTGTCACTTTTACAATCTGGTAAGCGATGCTCTGATTGGTTGGATGAAAGGTCGATCTGACATGACCCGTAATGGGATGTCCTCATATCTTTGTTTAGCGATAGCGGGAACTAAGATCTGATTTTAATGAGATTGCTGTAAAACCATATTCCGTTCAAAATAGAACTACAACTTGTATTAGTTTTGTTACCTTCTATGCTGTCAAGTACAGCATATTCTTACTATTGTACCATATGGGGACATATATCACGTGACTTACCACGGGTTTGGGTAGTCCTGTTGGTACCTGGGTCCTACTCAGTACCCACCCGGCTCGACTTTCCGAGTTACCCATCCCAGCCCTACTTGTAACCTATGCTTGGTGTAGGAGACGACTTAAGTGGATTGTGCAGTCAGTACTGATGACATCATTGATTGCATAGCAAGTTAGAAGTTTTGTATGAACGCTGGTTTGTCTAGTCAACACTGTTTTCATGAAGTAGTCATACAGCTGGAATATTGCTGACTGCAGCGTAAGTAAACAAACAAAATATAAGACTGTTTTCCTCTCCCGTCAGGCGATGGGTGGAAGGTTCGGCATCACGTCCCCGATACAGCTGCTGGTGGGGTCCAACAACCAGAGGATTCAACGCTTTACCAAGGACAAGGTCTGGGGATCTGGCAAGTACGTCCACCAGGTGGCCACAAGTAGCTCACCAGACCCCTGCTCTCATACCTTAACTTAGACTTACGGCAGTCGTAGTACTGAGACAAGCGTAACTCCCATACCTTAACATAGACTTATGGCAGTCGTAGTACTGAGACAAGCATAACTCCCATACTTTAACATAGACTTACGGCAGTCGTAGTACTAAGACAAGCATAACTCCCATACTTTAACATAGACTTACGGCAGTTGTAGTACTAAGACAAGCGTAACTCCCATACTTTAACATAGACTTATGGCAGTCGTAGTAATAAGACAAGCGTAACTCTCATACTTTAACATAGACTTACGGCAGTCATAGTACTAAGACAAGCGTAACTCTCATACTTTAACATAGACTTATGACAGTCGTAGTAGCAAGACAAACGTAACTCCCATACCTTAACATAGACTTTTGGCAGTCGTAGTACTGAGACAAGCGTAACTCCCATACCTTAACATAGACTTATGGCAGTCGTAGTACTGAGACAAGCGTAACTCCCATACCTTAACATAGACTTATGGCAGTCGTAGTACTGAGACAAGCGTAACTCCCATACCTTAACATAGACTTATGGCAGTCGTAGTACTGAGACAAGCGTAACTCCCATACCTTAACATAGACTTTTGGCAGTCGTAGTACTGAGACAAGCGTAACTCCCATACCTTAACATAGACCTTTGGCAGTCGTAGCACTAAGACAAGCGTAACTCTCATACTTTAACATAGACTTACGGCAGTCATAGTACCAAGACAAGCGTAACTCCCATACTTTAACATAGACTTACGGCAGTTGTAGTATTAAGACAAGCGTAACTCCCATACTTTAACATAGACTTACGGCAGTTGTAGTATTAAGACAAGCGTAACTCCCATACTTTAACATAGACTTACGGCAGTTGTAGTATTAAGACAAGCGTAACTCCCATACTTTAACATAGACTTACGGCAGTTGTAGTTCTAAGACAAGTGTAACTCCCATACTTTAACATAGACTTACGGCAGTTGTAGTATTAAGACAAGCGTAACTCCCATACTTTAACATAGACTTACGGCAGTTGTAGTACTAAGACAAGCATAACTCCCATACTTTAACATAGACTTACGGCAGTTGTAGTACTAAGACAAGCATAACTCCCATACTTTAACATAGACTTACGGCAGTTGTAGTACTAAGACAAGCATAACTCCCATACTTTAACATAGACTTACGGCAGTTGTAGTATTAAGACAAGCGTAACTCCCATACTTTAACATAGACTTACGGCAGTTGTAGTACTAAGACAAGCATAACTCCCATACTTTAACATAGACTTATGACAGCTTCAAGTCTGTAGTCAATGTCAGTAAAAATTCCCAAATTGGAATTTAAGATTTCCCAATTCAAGTTAAATTGTTATGAATAATGTTATAGTTTGTAGAGGTTACTTGTATTTCACTGGCAACTAAGAGAACGAAGTTTTATTACTTATTTTTGCATTGTTGCTTTGAATACAATGTTAAAGTACCTCGAAACTTTAAAAAACAAAATCTATTTTGGCCAAATGTTGCCAAGGACAGTTAGTTCTAGCTACATCCCTGAGTATATATTAATCATAGTTGACTGAGTTTTTTTCAAATCCGTTCAAGTCACATTTTGCACTCATCACCTGCTTGTTCTACAGGTACAGAAGCTTAAAGTGGTGGAAAGGATTTGGTAAGTGGATCAAATTATAATACCGGTTAGTATCCATGATTTAACCCCCTTGAAGATCCGGGTTAGAATTGGTCTTCACCAACCCATGCTTGTCTCCCCTTGAAGATCTGGGGTTAGAATTGGTCTTCAGCAACCCATGCTTGTCTCCCCTTGAAGATCCGGGTTAGAATTGGTCTTCAGCAACCCATGCTTGTCTCCCCGTGAAGATCTGGGTTAGAATTGGTCTTCAGCAACTCATGCTTGTCTCCCCTTGAAGATCCGGGTTAGAATTGGTCTTTAGCAACACATGCTTGTTGTAAGAGGCGACTACAGCTAACAGGGTCAGGCTTGGTGACTTGGTTGATGCATGTTATCATATCCCAATTGCGTGGATCGATGCTTATGATGTCAATCACTTGATTATCTGGTCCAGACTCGATTATTTGCAGACCACCGTCATATAGCTGGAATATTGCTGAGTGAGGCGTTAAACAAAAAACACAAAAATGAAATGTAAAAGGCGTCAACAGCTCATGGGATTAGGATGCATGTCATTATATTCCAATTGCGTAGGTCAATACTCATGATGTCAATCACTGGATTGTCTGGCCCAGGCTTAATTGTTTGCACACTGCCGTCATATTGCTGGAATATTCCTGAATGGGGTAATTAACTATGAAACCATTGATGTCGTTTAGATGAAGACATTACGCACATGTGTCATGCCTGCAGGGACGTAAGGCCAAATCTCACTATTGACAGAGATGTCGGAGTTTACTTGGTTGAAGAGACGATTTGGGGATGTATCTTTATAGCGATATGTGTTGAGTTATATTGGGAGCTAAAGTGTTTGACAGTAATTGACACTGATTGTAAATGCAGGTCTTATTTGTTACATACAAAAGTAAATAGTACTCAACATGGTCAGTTGCCATGTGTTTGTAGTCAACAGAGCTCCAGATAATCTTTTGGTGTTGTTGGTATTTTACCCATGCATTTTAAAATCATTGGGTATCAGTTATTCTATCTTGGTATTCAAATTTCTGTTACCCACTACTTTTTGCACACGTGGGTGTTTAAGTTAGATATTTAAAAACACTATTCATCTAGTCCCTGCAAACTGGTGTCGTGTGGATTCGAGAGCTTTATAGGACTCAAAAATACCACGATTCATGATCATGATGTAACTGTCATCGTGGAGTTTGGCAAGGTTGACGGAATGCCCGTTTATAATTTCAAAATAAGTTTCTGATTTCCTAATCGAATACGCAGGGTTACTTCACAATATTTTGTTGATACGCACAAGTTTTATTTTTGTAGCGTATCTGTAATGTTCGTTGCGTATTTGATATGCTTGGATTTTATTTTACTGCATATTTCTGCATTTCTGATGTGTAATTCACACAGATACGCAGCTTATCTGGAGCTCTGCGTCAATGATACAGGGGAGATAACAAAAATTCTCTTCTGCTTTTCTGCCAAAGGGAATTTGTGAATGAATGTCAGCCTAGATGTGCGGTGTTGTAGGGAAGTGTCTGCTGTTCGAGGGCTATCTGACGGAGAAGGCCGTGGAACATGGATTTGGGTCAACAGTCAGTGTGTCACGCCAGGGGCGGGAGTGGCTCCAGAAGTACCGAGCGTCGCCGAGCAACACGCTCACCATCATGCCCCTCCAAGACATGTTGGATGAGGAGAGAACCAAGTCCATCTCCATCAGAGTCACGTAAGTTCTTTGGCGGAGGTGAAATGGGGTTTATCGTTACAATCAAGGGAGATGGGTGTCTCAGTGTCAAGTTGGTTCTTCTTAAGCGGAGGTGAGGTGAGGTGAAATGGGGTTTTATGTTGTGTTGTAGGCAGGTGGGTGTCAAGTAGATTCTTTTTTAGTTGAGGTAAGGTGAGGTGAAATGGGGTTAAACGTCGCGTTCAAAGGAGGTGGTTGTCTCAGTGTCAAATAAGTCCTTCTTTAGCTGAAGGGAGATAGGTCTCCAAATGTAAATACTGAGCTACCTACACAGGATGTAAGGGGTGACCCTCTGGATGGGGTGGTCAGGCCCTATGATTTGGTTGATTGCGTGTCATCATACCCCGACAGCATGGATCATTGGTCACTATATCGTTCACTGGATTTTCTGGTCTAAACTTGATTATTATTTACAGGCCGCCATCATATGGCTGATAATAAACAAACAGAATCAAACAAAATGGTCAGTGGTGCAAATATATTTATCGTATGCTTCAAATGGTAATTGATTATTTTCTGCAGACCTGATGTCCGACTTCCCAGCATTCCCTACCGTCCTCCCCAGTCAACCAGTACTGCTGTGCGCATGCCGGAGCCAACGCCTAAACCAGCACCAGTGTGCGAACGTACAGCTCGTCTTCAGGTACACAAGATACTGCATCTCACTGTTGTTCCTGGTGGATTTCCGGGTTAGAAGTGATCCCCTATGATGAATAATTTCAAAATTCGCTTCATTAAGTTTGTAATTGTCTGGACAAAAACTCAAACATGCCCCATGGTGATTTCTGCTGCTTCACCATTATTTGTGACTCAGGTTCAGACCTCCATAATCCAGGAGTCTAATACATTGAAAACTCACCCTGAGGACAATTGAATATACATCAAGTTGTTCGTAGTTCCAGACAAGAAGAGTTCTTGTAATAGTGTCATTAAAGATACTGCCAGAGCTAAAAAGAGACATTGTCTTAAGGTGTAAATATACAGTTTGAGTTCTCTTTATTTGATTGTATGACTATTTATTACAAACTCATTGTATTCATTTCGTGCTGCTTCCATGCCATGTTCTCCTTGAACTGATAAACTGAGAGCTGTATTGAGACAGTTACGTTTGCAGAGTGAGTTGTACATCCTGCTGATGAAGCGACGTAACGACGTGGCACAGGATACTGGCTTCACCCCCCACAGTATAGCCAGCAACAAGGTGCTCATCGACCTGGCAAAGATCCGGTGAGTACATTGATGGTTGTATTTAGCCAGCAACAAGGTGCTCATCAATTTAAGCATTGCTTGTCTTCACTTGGAATTTGCAATAGTCTTGGGAAAAAAAGTTTAGTTTGGGGGGACACATAATGTGGTGTGGTCATATCTCATTTGTAATTTGGCAAGTTGTAAAAGGTGATCCATTTATAAATAATAGGATTTCCTTTTCAGTGGATTTTCTACATATTTTTGTGTGTGTCTAGACCGGGAAGCAAGCCGAGCATGTTGAAGATTGAGGATTTCCCAGAGGCAAAGGTCCAGAGGTTCGGAGACACGTTCATCAAGATCATCACCACCTTCTGTCAAGACAACGACCTCAAGCTGGATGATTTCCCTTCCGTCACGATAGACAAGGTTGGTGAAGCTACACTTTCACATAGTCAGGACTCGTGAAGACCCAGGTTAGAATAGGTCTTCAGCAACCCATGCTCGTAAGAGGCGACTAACGGGATCGGGTGGTCAGGCTCACTGACTAGGTTGATGCATCTAATCTCACTTGAATTATGGACCCGTGAAGACCCGGGGTAGAATAGGTCTTCAGCAACCCATGCTTGCTGTAAAAGGTGATTATGCTTGTCGTAAGAGGCGACTAACGGGATCAGGTGGTCAGGCTCGCTTATTTGGTTGAAGCATGTCATCGATCCCAATTTAGTGGATCGATGCTCATGATATCAATCACTGGATTGTCTGGTCCAGACTCGATTATTTACAGACCGCAGGCATATAGCTGGAATATTGCCGAGTGTGGCGTAAAACAACAAACCAACCAAACCACATATTCAGATACGTTGATGTGATGAATAAATATGGATATATGTGTTTTCCCCCCCAATTTTGTTTTTTTGTTTTGTTTCAAAGGCCGATTATTTTACTTTTATGCAAAATAGATACAAACTATAGATACAAAAGGACTGCATGTGATGCCAGCTTTCATTTGATAACTAACTTGATATGGTTAAACGAAAAATGAAAAATGAAGTTTTGGGGCTTTTTTTGTATTTTACATTGATTTGCCCCCAAAAGATCATACCCAAACTAAACAATTTTCCCCAACTTAGATTTTCCTAGATTTTAAATATGTTGTGAAGGGATGCCTTCTGAAAATGAAACAGGAGAAATCATTTCTGTTGCAATTTGTGGTGGGTTTGGTAGGATTTGACACTATATTGACCGGACTAACAGGTATGGCAGGAGAGGTGATGCTGGAGGACCTGGGTTAGATTTGGTTGATGTGGGTCATGTACTCCTCACTTCAACGATTGCAAGCCTCAGTATAAGTGTCACCCAGATGTCCAAGGCACTACAGTTGGCCTATTGAGTTCAGCCTGTAGGTGTTCCAAGGATCTATGAATGTTGGTCGGGATCAGTGTTCGAAATAGACATCAGCCCGTAGGCCCATGGCCGACTGACTTGTTCTCGGGCCGATAGTTTGATATTTGAGCCGGCCCATTCGGTAGCAAGTTAATTTTAAGGTGTAAACCTGTAAACATGGTAAATGAAACATAACACTGAGATTGCTCGGTGAAACGGGGTCCAACTTCAAAGTATTCCATCGTTAACTCTTTTAACAACGCAGACCTTGGTTTGACAGCAGTAAAGCTTCTGGTTGGCTGGTTGTGTTTTGTAATTTATGTTGCAAGAGTATGCCTCCCTGTTCCACCTAAAATGTTTGGGGCTGCAGTTTTCCACTTCGCCAACAGTTTTTTAAATGTGCTGGACCTGAAGGCTCTCAGTTTACTCCGGTGAGATTCAGACGCTGGTTGGGATCCCAGATTCGTGCTGATTATGTTCCTAGGTTTGTCAGCACTCTATCTGTGCTTGTTTCACCAAAGTTGTAACCGTCTGAGACCTGGATCACTTCAGGCTCTTCTCTCACATCAAGATGACAATACTGTTCAAAGAGATATTGTTCTGGTCTGGTTCCTTGCAGAGTTGTGTCCCTTAGCTGCCCACTTTTGCTTGTCTTGGGACTGACTCCAAGTTTAGCCCTGATTATGATCTACCGCCTCCGTGGTCTAGAGGTAAAGCGTCCGCCCGGAGAGCAGAAGGTCCGTGGTTCGATCCCAGGCCGCGTCTTACCCAAAGACGTGTTAAAAGATGGTACTTGTTGTTACCCTGTCTGGCGCTCGGCATTAAGGGGCTAAAACAAGGACTGGTTGGCTCGGAGTCAGTATACTGTGTCTGAGTGGGATATTCATGTTAAACTGCGGCATGGTATCTCATTGAGCTAGCACTATAAATCGGCAACAGTCCGGACTAGTACAAGCAGCCACACAAACACACACACGTACATGCACGTCGCTACATAAGTGCAATAATCTTGGACGCGACGTTAAACCCCATTTCACCTCACCTCACCTCACCTGATTATGATCCTTCCTATTTCTGCAAACACCCCAGAATTATTGTTCAGGCTGCTTACTCACTACATGTTCTGATTCTCATGTTACAGCCCATGATATAATAGAATTATTGTTCAGGCTGCTTACTCACTACATGTTCTGATTCTCATGTTACAGCCCATGATATAATAGAATTATTGTTCAGGCTGCTTACTCACTACATGTTCTGATTCCCATGTTACAGCCCATGATATAATAGAATTATTGTTCAGGCTGCTTACTCACTACATGTTCTGATTCTCATGTTACAGCCCATGATATAATAGAATTATTGTTCAGGCTGCTTACTCACTACATGTTCTGATTCTCATGTTACAGCCCATGATATAATAGAATTATTGTTCAGGCTGCTTACTCACTACATGTTCTGATTCTCATGTTACAGCCCATGATATAATAGAATTATTGTTCAGGCTGCTTACTCACTACATGTTCTGATTCTCATGTTACAGCCCATGATATAATAGAATTATTGTTCAGGCTGCTTACTCACTCAATGTTCTGATTCCCATGTTACAGCCCAGGATATTATAGAATTATTGTTCAAAGGTACTCACTCACTAACTCGGTCTGCCAAGCTGTAAATGGGTACCTGGAAGGATGTGTTTGTGATGTGACTGATGACACCAAGTTGTAAGCCGTGTAACATGTTGGCATGGTTGACCTCCTTGCTTGTGAACTAGGTGATTTGGTATGCACTGATAAGCAGTTGTGTTTGTTTCAGGGAGATGGCGACTTCCATGGCGAGCTGATGCAGTTGACAGACACACAGCGGACATCGTACATCATGTTTGAGAAGCAGTCCAAAACTCTCGTAAGTATCCTACCCAGAACCCCAAGTGTAGATTGGTGAGCGTCGGGTGGTTTCAGCGTGTGACCTGGCTGGTTGTGTGTCACTGTGACCTGGCTGGTTGTGTGTCACTGTGGCCTGGCTGATTGTGTGTCACTGTTACCTGGCTGACTGTGTGTCACTGTGACCTGGCTGATTGTGTGTTGCTGTGACCTGGCTGGTTGTGTGTCACTGTAACTTGGCTGGTTGTGTGTCACTGTGACTTGGCTGTTTGTGTGTCACTGTGACCTGGCTGATTGTGTGTCACTGTGACCTGGCTGGTTGTGTGTCACTGTGACCTGGCTGGTTGTGTGTCACTGTGGCCTGGCTGGTTGTGTGTCACTGTGGCCTGGCTAGTTGTGTGTCGCTGTGACCTGGCTGATTGTGTGTCGCTGTGACCTGGCTGGTTGTGTGTCACTGTGACCTGGCTGGTTGTGTGTCACTGTGACCTGGCTGATTGTGTGTCACTGTGACCTGGCTGATTGTGTGTCACTGTGACCTGGCTGATTGACTGTCACTGTGACCTGGCTGACTGTGGTGTCACTGTGACCTGGCTGGTTGTGTGTCACTGTGACCTGGCTGGTTGTGTGTCACTGTGACCTGGCTGATTGTGTGTCACTGTGACCTGGCTGACTGTGTGTCACTGTGACCTGGCTGGTTGTATGTCACTGTGACCTGGCTGGGTATGTGTCACTGTGACTTGGCTGATTGTGTGTCACTGTGACCTGGCTGACTGTCGTGTCACTGTGACCTGGCTGGTTGTGTGTCACTGTGACTTGGCTGGTTGTTTGTCACTGTGACCTGGCTGGTTGTGTGTCACTGTGACCTGGCTGACTGTGTGTCACTGTGACCTGGCTGGTTGTGTGTCGCTGTGGCCTGGCTGGTTGTGTGTCGCTGTGGCCTGGCTGGTTGTGTGTCACTGTGACCTGGCTGGTTGTGTGTCGCTGTGGCCTGGCTGGTTGTGTGTCGCTGTGGCTTGGCTGACTCTGTGTCACTGTGACCTGGCTGATTGTGGTGTCACTGTGACCTGGCTAATTGTGTGTCACTGTGACCTGGCTGATTGTGTGTCACTGTGACCTGGCTGGTTGTGTGTCACTGTGACCTGGCTGGTTGTGTGTCACTGTGACCTGGCTGACTGTGGTGTTGCTGTGGCCTGGCTGGTTGTGTGTCACTGTGACCTGGCTGATTGTGTGTCACTGTGACCTGGCTGTTATTGTGTCACTGTGACCTGGCTGATTGTGTGTCACTGTGACCTGGCTGATTGTGTGTCACTGTGACCTGGCTGGCTGTGTGTCACTGTGACCTGGCTGATTGTGTGTCACTGTGACCTGGCTGTTATTGTGTCACTGTGACCTGGCTGATTGAGTGTCACTGTGACTTGGCTGGTTGTGTGTCACTGTGACTTGGCTGATTGTGTGTCACTGTGACCTGGCTGACTGTGGTGTCACTGTGACCTGGCTGGTTGTGTGTCACTGTGACCTGGCTGATTGAGTGTCACTGTGACTTGGCTGACTGTGTGTCACTGTGACTTGGCTGGTTGTGTGTCACTGTGACCTGGCTGATTGTGTGTCACTGTGACCTGGCTGACTGTGGTGTCACTGTGACCTGGCTGGCTGATTGTGTTTCGCTGTGGCCTGGCTGGTTGTGTGTCACTGTGGCCTGGCTGATTGAGTGTCACTGTGACCTGGCTGTTTGTGTGTCACTGTGACCTGGCTGTTTGTGTGTCACTGTGACCTGGCTGTTTGTGTGTCACTGTGACCTGGCTGACTGTGGTGTCACTGTGACCTGGCTGACTGTGTGTCACTGTGACCTGGCTGTTTGTGTGTCACTGTGACCTGGCTGTTTGTGTGTCACTGTGACCTGGCTGGTTGTGTGTCACTGTGACCTGGCTGATTGTGTGTCACTGTGACCTGGCTGGTTGTGTGTCATTGAGACCTGACAGCAGGAATTGTTGCTCATGCAATCAACCACAAGTTAACCTTGCCACTGAGCTTTTCATTGCCATGTTGATAAAGCTTGATATTAGATTGTGTTAAATAAACAAATATTTTAAGATAAGAGTTAATCTATGTCCCATTTTTTGGTATTATTTCAATATGTCACACATTAGCCTGGGCCTCTCTACTTGATGAGGGCAGTCGGGTAGCCTAGTGGTTAAAGCGTTTGCTCATCACGCTGAAGACCCGGGTTCGATTCCCAACACGGGTACAATGTGTGAAGCCCATTTCTGGTGTCACCCGCCGTGATATTGCTGGAATATTGCTAAAAGCGGCGTAAAACCAAACTCACTCACTCACTCTACTTGATGAACTAAAGTTCCTGAATGACAGGATGTCTTCTTACAGGAGGACGTAGCCTCTCTCCGTGGGTTCAAGACGTCCACCATTGTTACTCATCTGTGTGAAGCCCTCAAGGTCGGGCTGTCGGTGGACGTGAAGAGACTGGGACTGGTTCCTCAACTCCTCAGCAAGATCACCGACGTCATCCGGAGGCCGCCAGTTAACTCCTGTAAGTGCATGATGGTCT
Source organism: Haliotis cracherodii (assembly GCF_022045235.1). NCBI lineage: Eukaryota > Metazoa > Mollusca > Gastropoda > Lepetellida > Haliotidae > Haliotis > Haliotis cracherodii. Next base: position 9,237,685 of record NW_027266272.1, read on the forward strand.
GTGGAGCGATCGGCATCTGCCGCTGATGTTGGGAACTGATTTGCAAGAATGCTTGTATCAGTGTCTGCCATGAATAAAGCTTCTAAGTCAGTTCAAGTCCCAAGAGAAATTTAAACCAGAGAGGATCTACATTGAAGGGATGACAAGATCAAGCTTGCAAGCAGCATCTCAAGGCCATTAAGTTCAATATGGATCTTTAAGTCCAAAATATGACATTTCTTCAAGCGTTGTATCAGTATTCGTCATTTACTTGTAGTGTTTCGTAATATATTTCAGTGACATTGAGGTCTGTTTCCTCTCTGTGTCGGTATAAAAAATATGGCTGATAACTTCTATCTACTATGTTAAATGTTTACTATGTTAGAATAGGTCTTCAGGAACCCATGCTTGCCGTAAAAGGTGACTATGCTTGTAAGAGGCAACTAACAGGATCAGGTGGTCAGGCTCGCTGACTTGGTTGATGCATGTCATCGTATCACTATTGCATGGATCGATGCTCATGATATCAATCACCGGATTGTCTGGTCCAGACTCGATTATTTACAGACTGTTGTCATATAGCTGGAATATTGCTGAGTGCAGTGTTAAACAACAAACTAACATCCCAATATTGCTGATTGTGTCAGAAGACAATACACACTCACTCATTCATCTCATGACTGATCTATTATGTTGGCCTGGGTGGCCCAGTTACAGAAGGCACCACAATTAGCTTGTATAGTTATCTCCCTTAGTCAGTCCAGAATCTGATGTTCATGGGTTTGAATCCCAGGTTTGCTGTGGACATATTTCTTGGTTTGTCTGCACCATACCCGTGTAAAACTCAAGTACCTGCATGACTTGGGGCTTTCATTTCAATAATAAGCCAAAATATTCCCGAGATAATGCACTGATACACATAGCTTTAAACCAAACTCACTCACTCACTCCTGTGCAGAGTTACATCCCTTAGCTGTCAATATTCACTGGTGATGTGATTGACTTACAGGTGATGTGAGATTAGGTGACATTTTGTTTGAAGCAAATGTAAGTGATATGAGAGATGTATTCTGTTTGGTCAATAGGAGGGACATAGAAGGGACATAACTCATGATAGACACTGGTGGCGCTACGATCGAGCCGCAAAATTCCAGCCTAGTTCAGTAAGGGAAGTCGTCTAAAGTACCGCGATTCACTGTGCAGAGTTGCATCCCTTGGGCATGCCAGAAACCTATGATTGTGGGTTCGAATCCTGATTCGGGCTGATTATGTTTCTAGGTTTGTCAGCACCATACCCATGCTCGTGGGTTTCACTGAAGTGGTAAACGTCCGAGATCTGCATCACTTTAGGCTTTCCTCACACATTAAGCTGACACGCCGTGATATAACTGGAAAACTGTAAACAGCTAAAAGTCTGACAATGTTGTCGATATCAGAAGTCTGACGATGTTGTAGGTATCGGAAGTCTGTTGATGTAGGTATCGGAAGTCTGACGATGTTGTAGGTATCGGAAGTCTGTTGATGTAGGTATCGGAAGTCTGACGATGTGGTAGGTATCGGAAGTCTGACTATGTTGTAGGTATCGGAAGTCTGACAAAGATCAAGGACCAGCTTCCCATGTCTGTGGAGTATAATCACATCAAGGTGGTCATCGCCATCCTCGTCCAGCAGTGCGGACAGGAAGTCAACGCACAAGGTGACCTGGTACTCCTTGCTGGACACAGCATCACATCCCCTACCCCATCACGGTCCTCATCACCGGGCAACAAAGTAAGTTTCTCTTGAAGTGTGAAGTGATTGACCATAATTTTAAACCACAAACCTCTTGGTAGGTACCCAAAAATAACCCTTGCCTGCTTGTTCGTACGCCACAAGGAGTCAGCGATTTGAAGAATTTTGGCGATGTTCTTTTATGATACAACTCTTCAAGGCCAGGTACATGGGAAGCCTTGTGTCTTAGGCGCCACAGTTTGCTGTGAAGAGTTGCGTCCCTTGGGCATGGTAGAAGCCTACAATCATGAGTTCAAGTCCCGGTTCACTCTGATAGTATTTCTAGGTTTGTCAGCACCAGACCTGTTCTCGTTGGATTCATAAAAGTGATGAACATCTGAGACCTGGCTTTCTTCCCACATCAAGTTTACCCGCTGTGATACGACTGAAATACTGTTCATTGTGGAGTTAAACACTACTCACTCTCTCACTTTTAGGCCGTTAGATATTTTAAATTTCACATTCAGTCACACACTTGACCACCTCCATCATCTGGAGGATAGAGCATCATCCCAGAGAGCAGAAGGTCCATGGTTCGGTATCTTGGCAGCGCCATGACAAAAGACATGAAAAGATGGTACTTGTTGTTATTCTGACTGGGCACTAAGAGGATGAAACAAGGACTTGTGCTTAGACAGTATTCTGTGTCTGAGTATAGTGTTCATGTTAAACTGCAGCATGGTATCAGCTAGTACTATGAAACCAGCATTAGTCCGGACTAGTACAAGCAGATACACATACACACGTCGCTATGATTGGATTGGATTGGATTGTTGTTTAACGCCGCACTCAGCAATATTCCAGCTATATGACAGCGGTCTGTCAATAATTGAGTCTGGACCAGACAATCCAGGGATTTATATCATGAACATCGGTCAACGCAATTGGGATCAATGACATGCATCAACCAAGTCAGCGAGCCTGACCACCCGATCCTGTTAGTCGCCTTTTACGACAAGCATAGTCGCCTTTTACGGCAAGCATGGGTTGCTGAAAACCTATTCTACCCCGGATCTTCACGGGTCCGTTGCTATGAAGTGCAATAATCTTCAATGCATTTCACCTCACTTCACTTATGTTTCAGCCAAAGCTGGTGAAGGCGCAGTCGGTGCCATCTCCACAGACACAGGGCAGCTCCCAGAAGAACTTCAAGAGGAAGGTTCCGGGCTGGATGTCTGCCAATCGGCCGCCAGTCATCAGCAAGAAGGTCCGGGCCAACAGCCTGTTCCGGTGACACAGGAACACTGGCAGAACACTGGCGGAACACTGGCAGCACACTGGCGGAACCCTGGCAGAACACTGCCGGAACCCTGGCAGAACATTGGCGGAACACTGGCGGAACATTGGCGGAACACGGTCTACGATTGTTTGGAGAAGGAAATCTCAGCAATACACTTGGTGCTTATCATCCCCAAGGGGAAAGGATTTTGGGGGATCTTCTCATTTTGAACTTCATTTAAAAAGTGCTGTTGTTTGTTGTCAAGTTTCCACATGTTCCTGTGTGTTTAAGGGAAGAACATGGTTGTGGAACATTTAAACAGTGGATATGACTCTTCCACATGGAGAGATCTCATTGGTTACTCTGTTTCAGTTACAATTTGTTTCATAAGATGTACATGCGTCAACAGAAATATAGTGGATATAGTTCAATTTAAGTTGCCTGATAGTGCTCTGACAACAGTACATCATGGTGTTCCCACTGTCACATACTTGTATGAGCGGCCTCCGTGATCCAGTAGATAGAATGTGTTTGGGGAGTGGAAGGTATGGGATTCGACCCCCTGTCACGTCGGCATAAAGGGGATAAAACAAGGACTGAGCGGCCTCCGCGATCCAGTGGATTGGGGTGTCTGTCTGGAGAGGGGAAGGTATGGGATTTGACCCCGTCTCACGTCGGCATAAAGGCAATAAAACAAGGACTGAGCGGGCTCCGTGATCCAGTGGATTGGGATGTCTGTCTGGAGAGTGGAAGGTATCGTATTCGACCCCCTGTCACGTCGGCATAAAGGGGATAAGACAAGGACTGAGCGGGCTCTCTCTCTCCCTGTACTTAGACATGGGCCGAATGAGGCGTGTAAGACAACGTTGCATTTGATGTATGAAGGTAAGGACGCAAAGACAGATATTTCAGTCTCAGCAGCCGCCCAACAAGCTGAACTGAACTTGGAAGTATTAAGAAATGGTCGAATTCCCATCCTATCTGCTAACTTAAGGACAAAAATACATGTTGAACATTTCAGATATTTAGGTACAGCATGAACCTTCTAATGTGGAATTTGTTATATCGGTCGATGGCAGCTCTCTCTATGTAGTGAAACCAGAATCATGTCATCCCTACATAGAAATGTCAAGAGGAAGTCACTGAAGGCAGCCTGTTGTTGAGATGATGTAAGGTAATCACTTTGTGACATGAACAGTGGATGACATCATCACATATGTTTCTCAACAAAGAAGCACTGTGATGTCATATGGCTTCAATTAACCAATCAGCATTGAGAATTGCTAAAATGCACATGTGCAAATTCCAGAAAGCTCTTACACACCATCCTTCTACCCTTATGTGTAATATGATAGCTTGTTGCAGGAGATCTAGGGCATGTCCACGAGTGAGTGAGTGATTGTGTTTGATTGTAGAGTGAGTGAGTGAGTGAATTGGGAACTATTCATGTTATTTATCAACTCATGCTCTCATTCTGTGTACAACAATCGCCTATTTCTTGTAAAATGATATTAATGAAAACAATTGGTTTTCATGTTATACAAAAACCTGTTAATAAATACATATTTGAAAGATATGTGATTTGTTATTTACTCTTTTCCTCCCAAAAGAATTGGTAATGCAAAATCCAGGAATACTGTGTTCAACCAATTATCACTGTTGTCATCTTCTATCTATAACAATCACTGATGGGATTTGCTGATGCATGTAGTATTCCCAGCAGTGGTAAAGTTCGAAGTCCTGCCTCACTCAGTGCATAGAAATAAAGTTTCTTTGCGCTCAGTGTTCTTTATTGGATGTGTTGTGTGGGGCAGTTTGGAATGTGGATAGAACTATTAGTTTCCTTGGTTTGGACAATTACTATAAAATATCTGGCTTCTCATATTTACCCATGTTGTATGATACACTGCAGATATTACCCCTCACCAAACAAATGCAGAAATAACTACTGTAAATTAATACGACTGCAGACCCCTTTCCAAAAATGCAACTGAATATTACTGCGCCACCCCACCCGACCTCGCCCATCCCCAGTGGAATAATATATATCATTACCTTAATCCATCAAACAGAAAACAGCATGCTTATCAGTGCTGAGTAGAGCATTTCCGTAAAAACAGTATTTTATGAACGCAAGTCACAGCTGCGACTGATACAACAAACTGAACCAAGCAACGAAGCAGCTATCCTTGCAAACACACAGGGTATTTAAGATAATCAAGTGTAGATAACATACCCTGGATTAGCGAAGATGGAAAACACCTTGAAACGTGCTGTCCACCATTCAGGATCCATGCATATATATTTGTCTACACTCATGAAGATTCCGGTTAGATGTGGGTCTTCAGCTACCGGTGCTTGTCCCGTTAGTCGTCTCTTACGACAAGCACAGTCGTCTTTTACGTCAAGCGTCGGTTGCTGCAGACATATTCTACCCCGGATCTTCACAGTCCTGTTTCAACCTTTGCTTCCAGGTGTGCATTTGATACACAAGGATCACGTAAACCACGTGCATTGAAGGGGCATGGATGGACTATTTCACCGCATGGATCCTATTTCACTGTGCAGAGTTGCGTCCCTTCTAGGTTTGTCAGCACCATAATCCTGCTCGTGCTCGTGGGTCTCACCAGTGGTAAACGACTTAGACCTGCACCACTTTGGGCTTTCCTCCCACATTAAACGAACACACTGTGATATAACGAAAACTGTTCAAAGCGACCTTCAACATAACTCGAAATAACATGCAGCCACATAAACACAACCACCCAACGCAACTCTAGAGAGCACTCACCTCTTGGAAAGGGGGAAGGGAGCAGTCGTCTAAGGCGCTGCGATTCGCTGTGCAGAGTTGGGTCCCTTGGGCACGCCAGAAACCTATGTTTGTGGGTTCGATGGGGCAGATGCTCTATCATCTAGACCACGTAGGCGGTAGAAGACGCATTAATTTTAATTGATTAGACAGACAAACAAGCATGCCTGTATTACATAGGCGGCTGAACAAAATTAAGTTAACCAATCTAGAGAGTTCAAGTACGTGAAAGAGGGCATGAAAGTAGCTATTGTATATAAGTGATCGCTCCAACAAGAAGACTTATCAACATGGCCGGTGTTAGTGAGTGAGTGGGGTTTAACGCCGCTTTTATCAGTATTCCAGTTATATCACATCTTCCAGGGGCAAGGGAGTTAACTGACTATAAACAGTCAGTTAACTCACTTGCCTCGGGAAGATGGTTATATCACGGCGTGTCAACTTTATGTGGGTGGAAAGCCCGAAGTGATGCAGGTCTCAGACGTTTACCACTTCATTGAAAACCACGAGCACGGGTATGGTGCTGACAAACCCAGAAACATAATCGGGGCGAACCAGGATTCGAACCCACGATCATAGGTTTCTGGCGTACCCAAGGGACACAACTCTGCACAGCGAATCGCGCCGCCTTTGACGACTGGGTCCCCCGTGTCCCCCGATGTTAAGGACAGTTGAACTGTAATATCTCAGAAACACCTATGTGCTACTTCATGGCTACCTGTTATAACACGAATGTTGCAAGACAAACGTGCATCCACAGGAAGTGCACCAGGTCACTAGGTAATGGCTTCTACTGTGTGTCAAGAACTATACCTCACTGAACACAGGACCATGTAACTAATATTCTATACTAACAAACTCGTAGACGTATCAAACTTAATTACAAAACTACACGTGACCCAATTACGTTGATCGAAGCTCATGATGTCAATCACGGAATTGTCTGGTCCAGACTCGATTATTTACAGACCACCGTCATATAGCTGGAATAATGCTGAGTGCGACGTTAAACAACAAAAACAACAACAAAGCAAAACTAGAATTGAAATGCATTGCGTATCAGAGCATATTTGTAGGTTAGGGTGGTGGTAAATCCTGCTGAGGACTCCTACAGGTATCTGAACACACACACCAGCTGGTTAAACCCAAATCAGGGCGATGGGACATACTCTCTTGCCCTGCATCATCGAACGCCATTCCACAGGAACTAAGATGTGCTGAGAACTTAGAATCATTCTGAAGAATGCTGAAAATTTACGTCTTTCATAGAAGCATTTTCAAAATAATTAACAAAAGCTCAACCATGCTATCCTCTCGACAGATCCTCTCTGTAGATCCTATTCAAGCGCTACTGGACATCAGAGACCATATAATCTATTATATGGTATCTGTGGACATCTAATAGTTGGATGCTAGCGCTATGTAAATACATAAATGATGATGATGATGACGACGACGACGCCTACTACTACTACTACTACTACTACTACTACTACTACTACTACGACGACGACGACTACTGGTACTGAAGTCCCCATGATCTAGCTCCGGTTGCTTGTGGCCTATAGACCGTATTGTACTGGTATAAACTGTAGGTGTTGATTTAAATGGTTGGTAAATTGGATTAATAAAGGATCTAAACTGTGTCATACTGTGTTGTTGTTTTACTGTCCTTGGACGACAACATTTGAGATCAAACTGTGCAAGAAAGAAAACTAATGTTCGATAGCAAGATAGTTTGATGGGTGAGTGATGAGTTCAAAATTCATTTTATAGTATATCTTATCCGCCTCAGTCGGTATAAATAGTGAAGCTGTTCGTATGTTGTATAAACCTTAGACGTTTCCTTATCATATAGGGTCTGAGACAACGCAGCGATGACAAAATGTGAACACTAAGATAAACTACAGTTTTCAATGTGTAAATCAAGGATATAAGGATGGTACCAAACGAGGAAGCGGTGGTTTGAAATACTAAATTTGGCGCTATGAAATCTACCGATGATATAGACTGACATTTAGTCCTAGAAATAAAGTTATTTTATTTAAAAACATATATCTACAAAATAAAAAGAATTTCCCCGTAAGACTACAATCAGACTAGACTCTAGACTTGAGTTGGACTCCTTTTTAAATGTGTTCTCTGGGGTCTGGGAGACAGACTACAAATAATATATCTCAACACTGAAAACTCAGCTGACTTTTATTCTCCACATTCAACGTCATAAATCGCAAAGCTGAATTTGTTTGATTTGCCCGGAGTAAAGTGGTCATGAACCTGCCCGGAATTTTATCCGGATTCCATTCTGCTTTTATCGGCTACTTTCCCGAGCTACGGCCGTAGTAAGCTCCTCTACACAACGTGCTACATTCGCGACCATCCTGTATGACAGTATAGAGAGTCCTGGGACTGTGATATCCCTGTTGGGAGCTTTTTTCGCGAACTAATGTTCGAGTAAACAATGCTTGCCACTTGCCGCTCGGATTGTACCGGTTAAGCCAACATGGCGCCGAAATAAATTATATTTATTTTAAATGCATCGATAAGGTAACGTATTATGTTCTAACACGTCATTTGTTTTATTGCATTCTGTAGAAATACGCGCAATTCAATCAACCGTGTATAGCTGCTCCAAATCAGAATATTGCAACTATATAGTTCCATATTCGATCATCACGTCCGACATCTAGTGTCTTCAGTCTTTGTGCCAGATCTAGATCTTCTGGCTATGATATGCTAGATTGATAGTACTGTACCCGTTACCTGGGTAAACTACACAGAACTTAATGATTTCCCCGTAAGACTACAAAGACAAATAGTGGCTGTATTCAAAGGAAGTGTATAACTAAACACGGGTGAAAATAAAAAAATTATTCCGACAGTCTGACACTAGTGACTAGTAACATTTGGACCGACATTTGTCTCGCCTATTTTGCAAATGAAGTGCAAGACTGCTGTTTTCTGGGTGTAGCTTAAAGCCTTAATTGGCCCTGGCTACTGGCTGTGGCTCTCGCTTCTCTGATCTCGGGTGCCTCTTCAATCTTTCATTTATAGTGTTAGTTGTGTTAGGGTTCAGGTTGGTTATCCACAACTCTATCCTTAGCCCTTGTATCTCCTTTGCAATCATTAGGGTTAGGTTCCTCTTTCCGATCAAACACCCCTCTACGATCCTTCGAGTTGGTTGCCCTTGCTAATCAAACACCCCCTTATCATGTTTACAGTCCTTAGCTTTAGGTACCCATTCACGTTCCTTTGGGTTAGTTTAAAGTTAGGATATGGGTTAGCTATTTCATCTCTTTTCATAAATTAATCAAATGTAATTTGGGGAAAAATCTATAAATTTGCATTAAGTTTCAAGTTTTGCAGAGAAAATGGCTACCATACAGTGTATGAGCATCAAGATAAACAATCTGGTGCTCATCACTAGCTAAAAGAGCATTGTGGTTTCATGCTAAGGTCTTGGCTAATTAGCATTACTCGTAAACCTAGCTTAGCTTCAAGATGGCAATGTGAGTTCGATCCTCCACACAGTGCCAACTGAAACCCTAAGACAAGTACAATAATTGCTACATGTTACTATAACCATGATAACATGTTACTGATGACTTTCAGATAACTGTAATAAACTTTCGTCTTTTCCAAAAGGTGAGTAACTGATCAGACAAGATGGAAACACAACGCAAGGAGCTGAGCAGCCTGACGAATCAGGTGAAGCTGACCCTGATGCGGGCATGGAGGGAGAGGTGGTCAGATATTCAGTGGGGTGTGCAGCTCAAGCGAATACTTGCGTCATGCAGTGGAGAGTCCTGTGATCTAGCAGGTTAGTTAGCATCTAAGTTGTTGATAACCTATTTACGTACACTGATGTTGCCAGAAAACTTTCCATGCATTAATCTTAATTGCATTATATACTGTATAGTGTTGGAGATTAATTATTGGTCTGTTTTTCTTCTTTCAGATATTTTGTTACAACAGGCTCTGGTTGGTAGTAGTCCAAACACTCTGGTGATGTCCTATCTTAAACATGCAGTATTATCACAGGTAAATCATATTTCCAGCCCAATATTCTCACATTAAACATCTTTGATTGCATCTTGAGCCATGTTTGTTTGTTGTTTACAAATGTTTAAGGCAACACTCAGTCTGTAAGTAATCAAGTCTGGATCAGACAATCTAGTGATTGACATCATGAGCATCAATCTAATGACATGCTTCTACCAAGTCGGCTAGTCTGGCCACATGATCTCGTTGGTTGCCTCTTATGACAAGCGTAGGTGTCTGAAGATCAATATTTACTTGAATGTTAACAGGGTTCATCAGAACATGATCATTGACTTCAGCCCCCATGGGAATTCCTATGCTTGTGCTGGAATGTGACTAGATGGATTGTATGTCTAAGCTAGGTGACTAGGTTTGAGTGTCATTTTACCCAGCTCATGATATCAATCACTGGTGTGTCTGATTATTTACAGTCCACCATCAAAACGATTGAATATTGCTGAGTGCAACAACAAACAAAACAATACAAATCTTGTCTTTAGATAAAAGTGATCAACAACAGTTCCGAGTATTGATTATGGTGTTGATAATGATGTGATAAAGTTACACAAAGAAAAGGGTTCCTTGCCAATTTTATTGTTACTATTGAACAACCGATTATTACTCACATACATACGACTCAGAATCTTTGGTGGATAGTCTAAATCAAGGAAGAAATGCAACAAGTAAGTTAATTTGAGTACAAAACCATCGTTATCATGGTTACAGATCTGAGAATCATGGATATTTGTCTTTCCTATCTGTTTTATTATAAGAAATCTGGAAAACATTGTTTCCTACCATTACAACCGAAGGTATGTAACTTACTTGTCTTCCTGTTGCTATTTCAGGTAATTCCAACAAGTTCTGTGTTGAAACATATCTCCAGTTTTGATGACAGCTCCAGACCCTACTGTATCGTGGCTCTCATTGACCTGGCAGAGACGTTCGCTACCAAGTTGAGTTTCACACATGGGCCTGACAGCGGGCTGCAGCTGTGCAAGTCGCTGCTGCTGCTGGTGCACTGGCTGCTTCTCAACATCCTCAAGTGTCTGCAGAAGCTGCAGGAAGGCAAGCAGCATCAGGAACTTGTCATCATCGAGAACGCCAGCAACGCTGTTCTCAAGATCCTGGAAAAGTCCACTGTTATAGCTCTGTTGCAGATCTCGAGGTCAGAGGTGACAGGTCAGTGGTGTTGTTGTGTTGTTGGCTGTTATTTGAAATTTGTGTGATTTATCAACTATCTAAAAAAAATATGGCCACTTACAAGACCTGAAGACAAAATCTATTTGGATTTTATAATAACCCACTAGTCAGGGTTCAATCATGGACTAGTAGAATTATACTCATGGTGTCTATCTCTGTGTAAGTCCATGTTAAGGTATGAGGATTATGATAGGCATACTGTGTGGGGATTCCGGTTTAGAATTGGTCCCCAGAATTGGTAAGAGACAACTTAATGAATGGGGTGGTCAGGCTTGGTGACTTGGTCGATGGCGTGTCTTCGTATACTGATGGTGTGGATTGTTGCTCCCAATATCAATCACTTGATTGTCTGGACCAGACTCAATTATTTATAGGCCACTGTTGTATAGCTGGAATATTGTGGGGTTAAACATCAAACAAACACGCACACTATGATAGTGATGAAGCTATGATTGCTTTCTTCTCGCGAACTTGTTCTTTATCTTTTTGCCATAAAGCACTGTGTAGATGATGTTGTCTACTTGCAGATGTCTACCGGGAGTTTGAGCAGACGGAGCTGAATGTGAGGGGCACGCTGAGTCAACTACAGCAGAGTGTCATCCCCAACTCCACCAGGGAGAAGGTGTCCGCAACCCTCGCTTCACTCTCCAGGTGGCGCTCTTTTCCCTCTCACGATTAGCGTTATAGAGTAGCTTCATGTTGATACTCAACCAGGGTAGAGTAGATTCTGAGTACCTCGTTGTTGTTGTACGAGTTGGTAGTCAAGTTCGGTGACTGTGCTGTTGCGTGTCATCATGCACTGATGGCGTGGATAGTTGCTCACATTACTAGTCACCTGTTTGCTTTGTCCCTTGTCTATAGGTAACCATGGTATCACTGGAATATTACTGACTGCATTAATAACTTTCACTCCCTCATACTGATGCAAGGTTAATCTGAGTAGCCTTATGGTCAAGTGTTAGCCAGTCATGCCAAAGACCCGGGTTTGATTCCCCAAGGATGCAATGTGCAGGGATTTATCCAGGATTCCAAACAAAGTGCCCTAAGGCTGGCAAATTGGGAAAACAATGTCAATGTCTGACCCTTGTTACAGGTTGCAGGAAGCCCCCCTGTCCAGTGAGCCGGTGTTGCGGGTACCCCACCTACCTATCTGCCCCACCCTCAATGCCCTGGTGTCCCTAGAGGCGGTGCTCAACTCCACCAATGAAGTACAGCCGTTTGTCGACCAGATCCTAGTCATCGCGAGACTCATGGTAACTATGCTATTCCTGAGTCAAATATCCATAATCTCCTTCAGAATCACCCTTTGTTGGGATGGAGGATCTCATTGTTTGTAATGTCACTGATGTTCATCATCTCTTGATTTTGCAGAAACTGTCATGGCCGCAACTGCATCAGGAGATATTCCGTGCATGTTTTATGGGTCTCGTAGATTCACATGAAACACAGGAGGAACTCAAGTGGGCAGCATTTACATTCCTCAAGGTGAGTCCCCAGTGTCTCCAGTAGGGTGGCCAGGTTTTTGGTGGGTAAAGGTGGTAGTCCACAAGGAAATGTCAGTAGTCCTGCTACAGAGTGGCCACCTACCTGATGGTGAAAGTGGTAGTCCACAAGGAAATGTCAGTAGTCCTGCTACAGAGTGGCCATCTATCTGATGGTGAAAGTGGTAGTCCACAAGGAAATGTCAGTAGTCCTGCTACAGAGTGGCCATCTACCTGATGGCGAAAGTGGTAGTCCACAAGGAAATGTCAGTAGTCCTGCTACAGAGTGGCCATCTACCTGATGGTGAAAGTGGTAGTCCACAAGGAAATGTCAGTAGTCCTGCTACAGAGTGGCCATCTACCTGATGGTGAAGTGGTAGTCCACAAGGAAATGTCAGTAGTCCTGCTACAGAGTGGCCATCTATCTGATGGTGAAAGTGGTAGTCCACAAGGAAATGTCAGTAGTCCTGCTACAGAGTGGCCATCTACCTGATGGCGAAAGTGGTAGTCCACAAGGAAATGTCAGTAGTCCTGCTCATAGTGGCCATCTACCTCATGGTGAAAGTGGTAGTCCACAAGGAAATGTCAGTAGTCCTGCTACAGAGTGGCCATCTATCTGATGGTGAAAGTGGTAGTCCACAAGGAAATGTCAGTAGTCCTGCTACAGAGTGGCCATCTATCTGATGGTGAAAGTGGTAGTCCACAAGGAAATGTCAGTAGTCCTGCTACAGAGTGGCCATCTATCTGATGGTGAAAGTGGTAGTCCACAAGGAAATGTCAGTAGTCCTGCTACAGAGTGGCCATCTACCTGATGGCGAAAGTGGTAGTCCACAAGGAAATGTCAGTAGTCCTGCTACAGAGTGGCCATCTACCTGATGGTGAAAGTGGTAGTCCACAAGGAAATGTCAGTAGTCCTGCTACAGAGTGGCCATCTACCTAATGGTGAAAGTGGTAGTCCACAGGGAAATGTCACTACTCCTGCTACAGAGTTGCCATCTATCTGATGGTGAAAGTGGTAGTCCACAAGGAAATGTCAGTAGTCCTGCTACAGAGTTGCCATCTACCTGATGGTGAAGTGGTAGTCCACAAGGAAATGTCACTAGTCCTGCTACAGAGTCGCCATCTACCTGATGGTGAAAGTGGTAGTCCACAAGGAAATGTCGCTAGTCCTGCTACAGAGTGTCCATCTATCTGATGGTGAAAGTGGTAGTCCACAAGGAAATGTTACTTCTCCTGCTACAGAGTTGCCATCTATCTGATGACGAAAGTGGTAGTCCACAAGGAAATGTTACTACTCCTGCTACAGAGTTGCCATCTATCTGATGGCGAAAGTGGTAGTCCACAAGGATATGTCACCCGTCCTTCCATAATTTTGACCGCCTCCGTGGTCTAGTGCATAGGGCATTTGCCTGGCGAGAGAGAGGGCAGTTGTTCGAACCTCAGTCTTGACATACCAAAAGATGTTAAAAGATGGTGCTTGTTGTTAACCTCCCCCTACCTTGGTGTTAAGTGATAAAACAAGCATTGGTCAGCCTGAAGTCAGTATAATGTGTCTGACAGCTGGTGTCTGAGTGGAGTATTTGTGCTAAGCTGCTGTATGCTATCTCAGTAGGGTATAAAACCATCTGTAGTCCAGACTAGTACAAGCACATGCCACGCCACGCCACGCCACGCCACGCCACGCCACGCCACGCCACGCCACACAACACCACGCCACACCACACCATCGCTGACTGACTGCAGGGTAAGATGACTTCACTAACTCCCTCTCTCTATCCCACAGTTGCCACAGATCTTGGTCAAGATGCAGCTGCAGTCATCAGGCCGAGATTTCTCTGCGGAACTGGAGCAAGGTTTTGAGATGATCCTCAACTACATCCATCTCCTTGACCTCACAGATATCAAGCAGAAGTAAGTGTAACCTTCACCTTCAATGTCAATAAAATCAGTTCTTGCTACCGCTTAACAAAGATCTTAGGACATCCCATTGCGGGTCATGTCAGAACGACCTTTCATCTGACCAATCAGGGTGTTGCTTATCAGATCATGAAAGTGACAGTTGGAATGTGATTTCCAATCATGCAACCTCCAAAAACACACACCAGGTAATCCGAACAACAGTTATGGGCTAATGACTATATTCATACAATCTAGACTATCTATTAGCCATTCCAGAATTTTTTAATCAAGTTTGTCAGAATATGTTTTGAAGCGTAGTTGCCAGTTTGAATCTTGTACTGTAAAGCTCGATTGGCTTATGTTGACTTCTTGTCATTCTTTCCATTGGTCGGTCAAAGGTTCGGGAAAGGTTGTTTTGATGTGACCCGTAATGGGATGTCCTCAGATCTTTGTTTAGGGGTAGCGAGAACTAAGATCTGATTTTAATTAGATTGACTTCACCTACATCTGGCACTGTGTTTGGTTGAAGATTAATGTTGCACTCCGCAATATTCCAGCTGTGTGACATCTGCCTGTAAAATAATAGAGTTTGGACCAGACATTTCAGTGATTGATATTATGAGCAACAACCCTCCCTCAGTGTTGAGGTATGATGATATATCTAATCAACCATGTCACTGGATCTGACCACCCGATCCATTACGTACCCATGCACGATCAGTGTGGGTTGCTGGGAGTCTGTTCTAACACGGATTCCCAATGGTCTGTCACTTTGTACTGCAGCGAGGCTAAGGTTGCACTGTGGTGAGACCTTGACGTCATCTTGCATCTTGGTTAGGCCAGACATTTTTATGACGGCCATATTGAAACACCTATTTTTAATCATTACTCGCCTATTTTTATTTCATACGTAATGACATTTTTGTATAAGCATAGATAGAAGTGGGACTCGACATATATGTTCTGTTTGTTGCAGTATTATAAATTTTTACCTTGATTTGACTGTTGTATTTTGAGCATGCTCTTAAATTCTCTCATCATGTGTATTAGTCTCTTTAAACTTCCATGAACTGTTTTGTGTGATGATATCAGATTTTGTAAAAATGAGTAGGATTTCAGTGGTTATATTTAATCCGTGGTATTTATGTGGAACATATTTGAATGTTAATACTGACAGCGAGGCGGTCGGGTAGCCCAGTGGTTAAAGCGTTCGCTTGTCACGCCGAAGACCGGGGTTCTCTTCCCGACATGGGTACAATGCGTGAAGCCCATTTCTGGTGTCCCCCGCCGTGATGTTGCTGGAATATTGCTAAAAGTGGCGTAAAACCATGCTCACTCACTCACTAATACAGACAGCAACTTTCGTTACCTGGCTGTCTTTGTTGACAATTTAAGCTGTTGACTACCTATTCAGCAGGTGAGCTGCAGTGGTCTGTGTCTGGTGTCTGAGTTATGTTGTTGCTGCTGTCTGCTGCAGGTACGAGTGTCTGGGGCAGCTGCTGCACGAGTGTAACAGGTTTAGTCTGCTGTCCGACAACCAGAGGCAGCGTCTGCTAAATAGACGGTGAGCCCTTGTAGCACAATCACCTCTTAGTCTCACCAGATACAAGAATTTCGTTGTTCTTAAAACTAGTCCAGAGTGTAAACCTAAAGACACTAGTCCTTGGGGTTTGTGGCTAATCCTACTTGGATAAACAAATATGTTTACTATGTTTACATTTTCTGTCAGTTTTATTCAGTTACAATTTGTAGCAAAACTCAAGCATTGAGAACTGGTTCAGAATTATAGCCCTCAAATATTACAAATCAATGAGGACTACCATCATTGGATTCTTGCTTGTTCCCAGCACAATTTAGTAGTCTCAGGATAGCAGACTAGCAATAATTTCAACCCTTCATAAGTACACCTATGTGACCTTTAACAGCTGGTATCCCCTGACCCCTATGTACACCTATGTGACCTATAAAAGCTGTTATCCACTGACCCCTATGTACACCAATGTGACCTATAAAAGCTGTTATCCCCTGACCCCTATGTACACCTATGTGACCTTTAAAAGCTGTTATCCCCTGACCCCTATGTACACCTATGTGACCTATAAAAGCTGTTATCCCCTGACCCCTATGTACACCTATGTGACCTATAAAAGCTGTTATCCCCTGACCCCTATGTACACCTATGTGACCTATAAAAGCTGTTATCCTCTAACCCCTACATACACCTATATGACCTGTAACAGCTGTTATCCTCTAACCCCTACATACACCTGTATGACCTATAAAAGCTGTTTTCCTCTAACCCCTACATACACCTATATGACACATAAAAGCTGTTATCCTCTAACCCCTACATACACCTATATGACCTATAAAAGCTGTTATCCTTTACCCCTACAAACACCTATATGACCTATAAAAGCTGTTATCCTCTAACCCCTACATACACCTATATTACCTATAAAAGCTGTTATCCTCTAACCCCTACATACACCTATATGACCTGTAAAAGCTTTTATCCTCTAACCCCTACATATACCTATATGACCTGTAAAAGCTGTTATCCTCTAACCCCTCTAACCTCTGCTATTGTTCCTCTTTTTCAGCAACAGTGAGCGTGAGCACCGCATACCCGAGCAGTGTAGTTCGGGTAGCGGCACGGTGAGCTTAATAATGCGCGCCGAGATGACTGTGACGAGTATTCTGAAGGTAGAGGTAGTTCTTCCACTGTCGGACACACAGTGCTTTCTGGCTTCTTTACGTTTGCCTAGTCTCGTCTTCCTGTCGTTATTGTCGACATTTTTGTTGCCTCCACTATCATTTGGCTTCAAGCAATAACGTGAGGCTATGTGTAAGTACGGTAGAAAGTGCCCATGTCTGCTTCTCGCCGGGGTCAGCTCCGGGGTGCCCCACTACAGACCATCAGCTGGAGATCAGTTCCAAGTTTAGCATGAAAGTCAAGGGGTCCTTACACTTCAAAATTAAAGAGCCCTAGATTCAACTATAGAATCAAACTTCAAAGACCAGACCACCTGTTCTAAACCAACTTGATTAGGTACCTGCTAGTACTGAATAGATCTGTTCTACACCAACATTAGATATTTGCTAGTACTGAATAGATCTGTTCTACACTAACATTAGATATTTGCTAGTACTGAATAGATCTATTCTACACCAACATTAGGTACTTGCTAGTACTGAATAGATCTGTTCTAAACCAACATTAGGTACTTGCTAGTACTGAATAGATCTGTTCTACACCAACTTGATTAGGTACTTGCTAGTACTGAATGGATCTATTCTACACCAACTTAATTAGGTACTTGCTAGTTCTAGGTACTTGCTAGTTCTCAATAGATCTATTCTACACCAACATGATTTGTAATTTTATAATTAAACAATGTTTGGTTCTCTTTATGAATATACACATAGATTTTGTGTATGTATACTACCTAAAAGAAGTTAAGGGCCACTTGATTCTTTCATATTAGAGTTAATCTGTCATGGTGGTCCTTAACTTCTTTTGGGTAGTATATATGTTAACCATGTGTTTTGAGAAATACTGTTATTTGGGTTTGTTCATCAGGATTTGGGTTTATTTGATATTGTGTTTTTATTTTTATTTAAATGGTTAACACCTGCTTATGACAGCTTGTTTTTAATGATTATTAACTGTTAGGTACATGAAAAATCACCGGTCTACGAAATGTTTTGAAATGAAGTGTTAGGTGTCAGATCTGCTTTGAAACATCACATACTTGTATCAGATCGCATTCAGGCCTTCAAAAGAAAAAAAGTAACATGTCATCAAGAATAGTAATGTGTATGTTATTTGAATATCAACTAGCAGGAATATGAGTAGATTTTGCACACTAGAACTATTCACTAGGCGGAGTGAGTGAGTTAGGTTTAACGCCGCTTTTAACAGTATTCCAGTTATATCACGGCGTCTCAGCTTAATGTGGGAGGAAAGCCCGACGTAATGCAGGTCTCAGACCTTCACCACTTCGGTGAAACCCACGAGCCCGGGTATGGTGCTGACAAACCTAGAAACCTAATCGGGGCGAACCGGGATTCTAACCCACAATCATAGGTTTCTGGCGTGCCCAAGAGACGCAACTCTGCACAGCGAATTTATTCAGGAAAAAAAGTGTTGCTTTCTGGATCAATGTCGACTCATACTCAATCCAGTGAATTGTTTAGTGTGCAAAATAGATAACATTCACATTTGTATGGTTTTCGAACACACGTTACTTATTTTCTTTGGGAAGTCAGATTTTGTGCAAGGCAGCTATTCTTGCTCTATACTGTTCTACAAAATAGGATCTTGCGTGTAATTCAACTTTCACTGCTTACAAAGACCTGATCACAGCTGACACCCGTGGGCACCCTTTACAAGAGCATACACGACATATTTGGGTCATCTATAGCAGACCTGGGCACTTGCACTTTTGTCATGTATCATCATGGCGCTGTGACATTGTCAGTGAACAGCTTGTGTGTCAGCTGATTGTCATGGGGGACTAGCGTCATGACATGCTCCCCGCATCTGGCACGTCTACTTCAACACCATCCTGGCAGAAGTAGTTCAAGAATTTTTTTTGCAATCGGGGATGGAAAGAATTACCTTTGAGTTTTAGGGGTATTTTTGCCTTCATCCTAATTTTTTTACTCAACCTTGGTGGTGATTGCTGACTTAATGTAACTTATATCAGCTTGTCATCTTATTAATACTTGGTAACAGTTATGTGTTCCATGTAGTTTAAGAGTAGATGTTGAAAATTAAGGATTTCTGAACTGAGTATATGGAAATATAGCAAGTATATCTCTGAAATTGAAAATAATTACAATCCTTAAATAACCTCTTTTTTAAAAAAAAGAAGAAAAAAGATTAAAAATGTTCGATTCTGAGAAAAACATGAATTGTATCGTGAAATATTTTCTGAGATTTTGAAAATAAGTGTTTGTTTTTAATATTTAATTTAAAAGGTAGTTTATGTTTGTTTGTGCTACTAATGCTGTTCGTTAGATATTTTTTGACAATAACAGGACATAAAAACCCCATAAGTTATTAAGCTTAATGTTTAGCTACATCTTAGAATCTGTGAAATTTAACTTAATTGTGTGAAAAGCAATAATGTGATTGTAACCACTTTGTTTTGACCTTTCACATTTCAAACTACAATAATAAATTGAAATTGAATAGTACATGTAAGGTCCGAGTAAGAATTGGTCTTCCGCAACCCATGCTTGTTGTAAGAGGCGATTAACTGGATCGGTTGGTCAGGTTCGCTAACTTTGTTAATGCATGTCATCGTATCCAAATTTCATAGATCAATACTCATCATGTCTGTCACTGGATTGTCTGATCCAGGCTTGATTGTCATCGTATCCAAATTTCATAGATCAATACTCATCATGTCTGTCACTGGATTGTCTGATCCAGGCTTGATTGTTCACAGACCACCGTCATATAGCTGGAATATTGCTGAGAGCGGCCTTAAACAACAAATAAACAAAAAACAACAACCTCAAAACAACCCCAAAATTTGAAAAGAACATGCAAAATAAAACCTCAAATTACGAACTTGAAGGAAGTTCGCACTAAATTTATCCTGGGATTTAGATGCATTATGTCACAGAAAGAGATTTTAAGAGTGACAATTGAGAAAATGGACAATAGAGAAAAGTTGAAAAAATGATTGATAGTTTATGTCATTGCTCAGGCCCTCTTCAGTTTGTGTCTAGGTCGTCAAGCGCCTGTCGGAATCTGGCCATGAAAGATGAAAAGTTTCTAAAACTTGTAAAAAGTTGACTCAAATGGGGATCTAATGGACAAAATGACTGGTACCTTCATGGATAAAGCTTTCACTTGTTACCTGAAGATCCTAGTTTGATTTGCCATATGGGTACAATGTTTGAGCCCAACTCGGGTGTCCCCTGTCATGATACATCTAGTTCATTAGGCGATTTTGATTTGACTATGCATGGACTTGTTAGTCCAGCCAAAATGTAACTCAAGAATTCCAGCCTAGTTCAACAAGGGTGGAAACTGGACTTTTATAGTGGTGGAAACTGGACTTTTATAGTGGTGGAAACTGGACTTTTATAGTGGTGGAAACTGGACTTTCATAGTGATGAAACTGGACTTTTATAGTCAGTCAATGTCCTAACTCGGGAAGATCATCATGATATTGCCAAAATAAATTTAAAAGCTGTTGACCACCGCGTTGTCTGGCCCAGACTAAGTTCCAACCCTGATGTTCATGCATTAGGGTACTCAAAACCACACTCATTCTCTTCCTGGAGAGATTTTTAGCTGAGTATTTTTGCTTCATAAAAATATATAAGGAATAAAATTGTATCATGCGAGCTATTATCTGTTTACCATAACTTGTCATTCTTGAAATAACCCATGTATAATATTTCATTTTACTTGCTGAAGAAACATTAGAAACCGACTGGTTTTCCCCAGTTTTGATTTTTTTTTCCAAATAATGTTGCAGCCATGTCTGATCATGTATGTTGATCGATACAAACACACACATGATCAAGCCCCTATCTGAACTTATTGAACGTGAGGCAATAGCTGACTGAGCAAGTAGGAATCTCAGGTTGTGTAGAGCTTATTAATAATAATCCCTGCTAGATGACCTCGGGAATGTACCTGATTAAACGCAGTTTTGGCTTTATTTTTGTGGTAAGGGAGTCGGTTTGAGACCTTTCCGTTCCTACCTGGCAGTGTGTGTCTGAAATGTGATGTACAACTTGCAGTCATTGATTCTCACAGCCTGTTGCATGGTATGTTGCATGACATTATGCTCCAGTCCACGAAATCGCAAATCACTCGTTTTTTATGTCATTTTCAACACAGTCCCACTAAACAACTCGTGTCCTGAAATTGCAAATCACTTATTTGTCATATTCAACTCATGCTGATTTCGACAACTGATTTTTGTTAAATGTATGTGAAGGTCTGATAACGATCTGTGCCTGAATATGTAGATTTATTGAGATGTTGTGGAAGGACCTTGACCTTTAGGTGTACAGACGTAGATTAATGTCGGACAAGTGGAATATGTGGGAGAAAATAATGGGTAAAAAATATCTATGATGATTTACTAAGAATGAATTGTAGTTGAGATTTATGATATTTTGTATGAAATCCGTAATTAAGATGAATAATCTCATCAAAATCAGATCGTTTTACTCTGATGCAATATATCTCTCTGTGATATATCTGACGACACCTTCATTGAATGTCATGTCATGACATGTGAACCCGGACAAATTTTGACTGCCCAGTCTAAAAGAAGGTTGCAAGAGTTCTTGAGCCAATCGGCTGTCAGCTTTCTAAAGTGATACTTTTAGAACTTGTCATGTTAGATCATTTTTATAGATACAGAAATCAGATACGTTGTATGAATGCTTTGCTAACCTGATTCATGAATTTGGAATCCTCAACGCTGATTGGCTGATTCAAAATTTCACCTTGACCTATGTAGGTGTCCTCACATCCTCATACAGAGAGGTATCGCTTTGGCCTAAAGGATCTGCTAAAATGATATAAGCTCTGGCTGTCAGCCAGGATCTTGATCGAGTCTCACCATCCCTCAGTCAGCTTGTGTTATCGGTTCTATAATTCCAACCAGGATGCATTGGCTTTATTATTAGGGCCGCGATATAACTGGAATAGTGTTAAAAGCGGTGTTAAACCAAACTCACTCACTCACTATATTATTAGAGTTTAACTTATACTTCAAAGATAAACAAATTTTTATTTTTATTTTATTTTATTTATTTTTTTATTTATTTATTTATTTTTTCTCTAAATGTAGGAAATTATCATTTTGATTAATAAATTTAAGGATAACTTCTGGGCAGTCCCAAGGATGTGGGGGGCGGTCGGGTAGCCTAGTGGTTGAAGCGTTCGCTCGTCACGCCGAAGACCTGTATTCGATTCCCGACATGGGTACAATGTGTGAAGCCCATTTCTGGTGTCCCCCGCCGTGATATTGCTGGAATATTGCTAAAAGCGGTGTAAAACCATACTCACTCACCCAAGGACGTGGATTGCTGCTAATCACTGGTTTGCTTTGTCCTGAATTGATTATTTTTATTATAATTCATAATTATGTAGATAATTATTTGAAATATAGCTGACTGCAGCTTTAAAGGACATTCTCTTACTTACGCGGTTCTCCCGTAGGGATTTCAGGTTAGAATTGATCCCCACGAGCCTGTGCTGGTTTTAAGAGGCGGCTTATGTATTAGATGGTCAGGCTCATTGACTTGGTTGATTGCATGTCATCGTACCCCAATGGTGTGGATCGTTGCTGACAATATCAATCGCTGGATTGTCTCTCCCAGAAACAATTAATCAGATGCAGATTTCATTAAGCTGAAAAATTGCTGAGTGCGGCATTATAAAACATTCACTCACTCGGTTGAAAGGGTTGGAGAATTACAGCTAATTACAACTATTAAGCTGAAATGAAGAAAACATGTCAAGAATGATTTGGCTAATATTGGCTTCTTGTTGACATGTCTGTAAATTTTTCTGGTTTTGTCAGATTTTATGAAGTCATAGATTAAAACAATACAGGACAATGTTGAGATTCAAGCCTGCAGATATATTTAACTGTGACATGCAGCTCTCTGTATATAGCTACTTATTGGTCGTACCATGAAGTCAAAGTTGACTCAAGACTTGTGAACAATAACCCTTGAATGGATTCTTCCAATTTTGTAAAGATCTTGACAACGTTCAACATGAAAAATATTTTCCATTCGCTGGACTATTTGATTTGCTTAATTAGCTAACAAAGCCATGCTTGATTATTAATCTGTTACCATAGTGATGCCTTGCCTTAACATTCAATGCAAAAACAATAGTTTTATCACATTAACTTCCTGCTTTTCATCACTGATGCTAAGTAGCTTCATCCTTGAACATGCTAGAACACCATGTGTAGTTAAGAAAGGGCATTTGTATTTTGCGTCAAGATTACCGATTTTTTTATTTTATTTTTTTTACAATTTTGTAGAATATATTTAGAATATTAAGATAGATAATCTCTTTAAAGAATCTCTTCAAACTCGGGTTGTGTGAATATTGTGACATTTGAAGTAGGTGGGATGTTTTCTATATTCCTGTAGTACAAGCTATATCCCAGCTAACTACTTAACATCATTGATCAGTAGGGTATGTAGGACGACGAGCCAGCAGGGGCACTGACCACAGGAACTCGATGATAGCGTGTATAACCTAATATAATCGTATAGAGAAAACAATCACACCCCCAGTTTATACATATAGACAAGGAGTGACACCCGCCATTTTGATTCTTATTCAAGATTTCGCACTCGGTTTGCGTTTGCCGTGTTCAAGCCCCTTGTAACGCCGTAACTTCCGTCCACCTTTTTCTTGTTTACCTCAGTGGCGCAGCATTGAGCTGGTATTTGATGGTTGTTTTAAAATAAATACGAGGTAAGGTGACCACAGATGAACACGATTGTGTAGCCTATGGTTTGTTTAGCAAGTTCCAATAGGTTGAAATAAGTGACAGTCAAATTTCATGCGATATCAAGCTGTGATTCGAACCGAGTGCGAAATCTTGAATAAGAATCATAATGGGGGGTGTCACTCCTTGTCTCTATGTATATAGAGGGGGTGTGATTGTTTTCTCTATACGATTATATTATGTTATACACGCTATCATCGAGTTCTTGTGGCACTGACTGGATGCTGAAACTATTAGTAAACATCAATATGATTGGCTGAAAATGTAAGAGAACATTTCAAGGAGAATTAAAAGTAAATTGTCTTAAATGGATAATTGATTAATGAATTGGGGTATATTGACAACAAATTTGGGAGAACTTAATTGTTGATATTTTATCTTGTGGCTCTAATATCTGGTCAAACCAAATGCTGGCCTAATATATAGTTTAAGGAATTATGAATGCTAATGAACAATATGACTACTTTTGCTTTTAACAAGTGTGGTGAAGTATGAATGGAAGTAAAACATGGGCAGTCATGTGTCCGCTAATCGTTAACATGGAGCTTGTTCCCATATGGTGACCCCAGCCTGGTTCTGGGCGTGTGTATTACTGTGTGAGTGTTGCCCTGTCTGTACAGACGCTTGACGCGGACTACCAGAAGAATCAAGACCCTCTGGTTGGGATCCTCAATCACATGTTGTCAGGGCGGAGCTTCGAGATTATTCTAGCGGCAGGTGCAGCGATGGGAGAACTCCAGAACTTTGCTGTTAAGTTGATCAAGTGAGTATGGAGCTGTAGAAGCTGTAGAAGCTGCTTTCAGACTTGAGCCCTACTTTTCCTCAAGTGCTGAAATAGATGTGGGAGTGTGTATGGTGACAATATTAGGGCTGGTACGATATATCAATTGTGCGATCCTATATGTATCATGATACCTTGCTCGCGATACGATACGATACGATACGATACGATACGATACTTGTATTTGCTCTTACCTGTGGTGCATTAGTCATCTGTTTCACAGACAGGATAGTCAAATACCTGGCACACTGACGATTTACAGCTGGCAGTATCAACCATGGCTCAATGGATGAAAATATTTACTTTTTTACTGCTTATTTTCACTACTAATATGTGTTTGGTGTAACAACCATTATAGTAAACATTTAAGGTATGAATCTATATTTTTTACTTAGTGTGCAACTGTGATCAATATTTGTACCGGGAAGTTAAATATTGTGATCCACCGATGCATTGGTGTATCGTCCCACCGCTAGTCAACATTCACTGGCCCTGTGTGGATTCCGGGTTATTATAGGTCCCAAGAGGGGACTTCAGAGATCGGGTGGTCAGGCTCGGTGACTTGGTTGTAAGAGGGGACTTAATAGATCAGGTGGTCAGGCTTGGTGACTTGGTTGTAAGAGGGGACTTAATTGATCGGGTGGTCAGGCTCGGTTACTTGGTTGTAAGAGGGGACTTAATGGATCGGGTGGTCAGGCTCGGTGACTTGGTTGTAAGAGGGGACTAATAGATCGGGTGGTCAGGCTCGGTGACTTGGTTGTAAGAGGGACTTAATGGATCGGGTGGTCAGGCTCGGTGACTTGGTTGTAAGACGGGACTTAATAGATCGGGTGGTCAGGCTCGGTGACTTGGTTGTAAGAGGGGACTTAATAGATCGGGTGGTCAGGCCCGGTGACTTGGTTGTAAGAGGGGACTTAAGGGATTGGGTGGTCAAGCTCGGTGACTTGGTTGTAAGAGGCGACTAATAGATCGGGTGGTCAGGCTCGGTGACTTGGTTGTGAGAGGGGACTTAAGGGATCGGGTGGTCAGACTTGGTTGTAAGAGGCGACTGAATAGATTGGGTGGTCAGGCTCGGTGACATGGTTGTGAGAGGCAACTTAATGGGTTGTGTAGTCTGGCTCGGTGACTGGGTTGTTATAGGCAACTTAATGGATTGGGTGGTCAGGCTCGGTGACTTGGTTGTAAGAGGGGACTTAATAGATCGGGTGGTCAGGCTCGGTGACTTGGTTGTAAGAGGGGACTTAATAGATCGGGTGGTCAGGCTCGGTGACTTGGTTGTAAGAGGGGACTTAAGGGATTGGGTGGTCAAGCTCGGTGACTTGGTTGTAAGAGGCGACTAATAGATCGGGTGGTCAGGCTCGGTGACTTGGTTGTGAGAGGGGACTTAAGGGATCGGGTGGTCAGACTTGGTTGTAAGAGGCGACTGAATAGATTGGGTGGTCAGGCTCGGTGACATGGTTGTGAGAGGCAACTTAATGGGTTGTGTAGTCTGGCTCGGTGACTGGGTTGTTATAGGCAACTTAATGGATTGGGTGGTCAGGCTCGGTGACTTGGTTGTAAGAGGGGACTTATGGGATCGGGTGGTCAGACTTGGTTGTAAGAGGGGACTGCATAGATCGGGTTGTCAGGCTCAGTGACTTGGTTGTGAGAGGCAACTTAATGGGTCGTGTAGTCAGGCTTGGTTACTTGGTTGTAAGAGGGGACTTAATGGATCGGGTGGTCAGGCTCGGTGACTTGGTTGTAAGAGGCGAATTAATGGATCGTATGGTCAGGCTCGATGACTTGGTTGTGAGAGGCAACTTAATGGGTCGTA
Source organism: Haliotis cracherodii (assembly GCF_022045235.1). Taxonomy (NCBI): domain Eukaryota; kingdom Metazoa; phylum Mollusca; class Gastropoda; order Lepetellida; family Haliotidae; genus Haliotis; species Haliotis cracherodii. The sequence continues at coordinate 9,264,201 of NW_027266272.1, forward strand.
TGGTCAGGCTCGATGACTTGGTTGTAAGAGGGGACTTAATGGATCGGGTGATCAGGCTTGGTGACTTGGTTGTAAGAGGGGACTTAAGGGATCGGGTGGTCAGGCTTGGTGACTTGGTTGTAAGAGGGGACTTAATTGATCGGGTGGTCAGGCTCGGTGACTTGGTTGTAAGAGGGGACTTAAGGGATCGGGTGGTCAGGCTTGGTGACTTGGTTGTAAGAGGGGACTTAATAGATCGGGTGGTCAGGCTCGGTGACTTGGTTGTAAGAGGGGACTTAATGGGTCGTATGGTCAGGCTCGGTGACTTGGTTGTAAGAGGGGACTTAATGGGTCGTATGGTCAGGCTCGGTGACTTGGTTGTAAGAGGGGACTTAATAGATCAGGTGGTCAGGCTCGGTGACTTGGTTGTAAGAGGCAACTTAATGGATCGGGAAGTCAGGCTCGGTGACTTGGTTGTAAGAGGGGACTTAATGGATCGGGTGGTCAGGCTCGATGACTTGGTTGTAAGAGGCGACTTAAGGGATCGGGTGGTCAGGCCCGGTGACTTGGTTGTAAGAGGGGACTTAATGGATCGGGTGGTCAGGCTCGGTGACTTGGTTGTAAGAGGGGACTTAATGGATCGGGTGGTCAGGCTCGGTGACTTGGTTGTAAGAGGGGACTTAAGGGATCGGAAAGTCAGGCTCGGTGACTGGGTTGTTAGAGGCAACTTAATTGATCAGGTGGTCAGGCTCGGTGACATGGTTGTAAGAGGCAACTTAATAGATCGGGTGGTCAGGCTCGGTGACTTGGTTTGTAAGTCTGTGAATGATCGAGTCTGGACCAGACAATCCAGTGTCTTATGTTGGATGTGAAGAGCCGCAGTCACATTAAAGGCATGTCTGAGGTGTCACCAGTGTGTTATTTTCGTATATAAGATGAGATAAATTGCAAAAAGCAGTGAAAAGTGCAGCGATGGTTTATTTCCCGAAAAAACATTGCTCTATCATTAAGTCATTTCTGGAGAATCGAATATGAGCTTGCAACTTGATGATATCATACGGTGGACGATGTCATTGTTTAGGGGGACGTTTCTTGTGAGTTGTTACCCATAGATGTAGCTGGGGTATGCAGATAAACACAGAGGTCAAATGATCTCATCTAAAAGTGGGCGAGATAGACAAGCCCCAAGGTTGGATTCTGCGCCCCTTTATTCTCCCTGAAGCGTTTTTTGTACGATACACAAGGACCACGAGTCGTTTATTTCTTAAATGAAATGATGAAGGGTGTGAAAAACAAAAGACGACATTCAGTCAGAATGCTGAAATACAGACTAGCTGTTTCAGAGAAAAATAACTACTTTATCAATTTTACATTTGAGTGTAATTCTAATCAAATGGTTATTAAAATATGTGGTCTTATAATATATAGTACAAAAAGTTTCAGATTTCATGTGTTTACCTGTGGTTGTCAGGAACCTTATGCAATATGGGATAACATGGTGACAGGTTTATGAGGGTAGTTAGGACCACATTTTTGTTTTTTTGCCTTCATGTTTATATTTATGATGGTGTATGATCTGTTTCAGAATCAATGAATTTGCACGTCAAGCCATGGGCGATGGTGGCAAAGCTGCCCAAACGCGTGCCCAGTTGTTTGACATCACCTTCCTGATGTTGTGCCATATCATACAGCTGTACGGCACAGAGGTGAGTCTTGTTGCCATATCATACAGCTGTACGGCACAGAGGTGAGTCTTGTTGCCATAGTATATAGCTGTACGGCACAGAGGTGAGTCTTGTTGCCATAATATATAGCTGTACGGCACAGAGGTGAGTCTTGTTGCCACATTATACAGCTGTACGGTACAGAGGTGAGTCTTTTTGCCACATTATACAGCTGTACGACACAGAGGTAAGTCTTGTTGCCACATTATACAGCTGTACGACACAGAGGTGAGTCTTGTTGCCACATTATACATCTGTACGACACAGAGGTGAGTCTTGTTGCCACATTATACAGCTGTACGACACAGAGGTGAGTCTTGTTGCCACATTATACATCTGTACGACACAGAGGTGAGTCTTGTTGCCACATTATACAGCTGTACGACACAGAGGTGAGTCTTGTTGCCACATTATACAGCTGTACGACACAGAGGTGAGTCTTGTTGCCACATTATACAGCTGTACGGCACAGAGGTGAGTCTTGTTGCCACATTATACAGCTGTACGGCACAGAGGTGAGTCTTGTTGCCACATTATACAGCTGTACGACATAGAGGTGAGTCTTGTTGCCATATCATACAGCTGTACGGCACAGAGGTGACCCAGTACAACTCTCAAGGTCATGTACACTGAAAAATGTATTACGTTCATGATAACTCAAGAAGTGTTTACCAGTACTATAGTCTTTTTGACTGTAGTACATATATCCTTAATGTAGCACATTGAGTGACCTTCAGATAAGGGCAAGGTCACAGGAATTATCATTCATAAGGTACTTCTGCTTCTTTGTGGACTGAACCCTCTGTGGTTAGATGACATGTTCAGAAGAGTTAGCACCCATGTTCCTACTAGAAATTGTCAAGCATATGATTGGCTGTCATTGGCTCGGGGTGAAGGTCATTAAAGCAGAAGTGCTTTGGAAGCTGGAGGCATGGAACTTTCTGGTTTAGTGTCGTGTTCATTAGACACGTGTTTCACACATCAGGGAAACGTTATCATTTCGGTAGCCTGATGCATCAGACTGTCTAAATCTTTATGCATAGGTCTAAATATGACCACCGCTGTGGTCTAGTGGTAGAACGTCCGCCCGGAGAGCGGAAGGTCCGGGGTTCCATCCCCGGCCGCGTCATACCAAAAGACGTTAAAAGATGGAACTTGTTTTTACCCTGTCTGGCGCTCGGCATTAAGGCACTAAGGGGCTAAAACAAGGACTGGTCGGCTCAGAGTCAGTATACTGTGTCTGAGTTGGTTATTCATGTTAAACTGCGGTATGGTATCTCAGTGAGATAGTACTATATATTGGTATCAGTCCAGACTAGTACAAGCAGAGACAGACATGCATGTGCATGCACATCGCTATATAAGTGCAATAATCTTGGACGCGATGTTAAACCCAATTTCACCTCTCCTCACATCTGAATATGAAACAGGCTAGGTGGTCTCACTGGTCTCCTTTGTGTGCTTCCTTTGAAATCCAGGAGGCGGTCGGGTAGCCTTGTGGTCAAAGCGTTCACTTGTCACACCGAAGACCCGGGTTCGATTCCCGACATTGGTACAATGTGTGAAGCCCATTTCTTGTGTCCCCCGCCATGATATTGCTGGGATATTGCTAAAAGCGGCGTAAAACAATACTCACTCACTCATTTAAATCCAAGGTACTTCAGTCTCAGTAAAGGTATCACACTGGATACACATGGTGGTAGGGTATTGTCTTTCGGACCTTCTGGGAATGGAATTGACAGGCTGCTTCTGTTTTTGGAAGTACTTGCAAATTCATTACTGATAATGTTCTTTGAATTTGAAAACGGCTTGACAGAGTTATATTTCTTCTACATTTACAGATTGTGACAAATCTGAAGGATCCCTCTGAATCGTTCATCATTCAGTGGGCACAGCGATGGCTGCCAGAAGATGGGAAGTACAAGAACGTGGAGATCTGTGTCCCCAACGACCCCAACAAGGTCGATAACCTCCTACAGCAGTTCACCACCGGCGGCGAACTTAGAACAAGGTGAATCTCTGTTGTCATGGAGATCTTATTGTCATGGAGGTATTATTGCCATGGAGGTCTTATTGCCATGGATATCTTATTGTCATGGAGGTCTTATTGCCATGGATATCTTTTTGTCATGGTGGTCTTATTGCCATGGATATCTTATTGCCATGGATATGCTATTGTCATGGAGGTCTTATTGCCATGGATATCCTATTGTCATGGATGTCTTATTGCCATGGATATCTTATTGCCATGGATATGCTATTGTCATGGAGGTCTTATTGCCATGGATATCCTATTGTCATGGAGGTCTTATGGTCATGGAGATCTTATTGTTATGGTGATTCGTGTTATCATGGAGATGTGTGTCCCTTTTGACCACAATGGGGGACAGTATCCAAAACAGTAATGACTGACAAATGAAGTAGATATCTATTTTTTGTCTTTGTGAATAAATGACATAAATGACATCCCCCTTACTCTCTTCCCCTTGGTTTGTTTCAGCCTAACTCGGTGGCATGAAGTATGTAACAACACCCCCTTCGCCATACAGGAAGTGCTGTTTGCCTGGGAGCATGGGGCACTCAGTGCTGAGAATGTCAAGGTCAGCACGGCGGTCGGGTAGCCTAGTGGTTAAAGCGTTCGCTTGTCATGCCGAAGACCCGTGTTCAATTCCTGACATGGGTACAATGTGTGAAGCCCATTTCTGGTGTCCCCTGCCATGATATTGCTGGAATATTGCTAAAAGCGGGGTAAAGCCATACTCACTCACTCACTCACTCACTGTCACTCACTCACTCACTCACTCACTCACTCACTCACTCACTCACTCACTCACTCACTCACACACTCACTCACTCACACACTCACTCACTCACACACACACACACACCCTGGGGGCCCAGTTGTCTAAGGCTCTGAAAATTGCTGTGCAGTGTCGTGTTCTTAGTCATGCCAGAATCTCATGATGATATTTTCAAATCCCAGATTCACACTGATTACGATTCTTGGTTTCTTGGCACCATACCCATGCTTGTGAGTTTTGCTTAAGTGTTATACATCTGAGACATCACTTTCCTCCCATATCAAGCCGACACGCCATGGTATAACTGAACTACTGTTCCAAGCAGCATTAAGCCAACTCACTCAGCCACTATGGGGGGCTAACAAGGCAAAGAGAAAATACCAGTGGATTTCTTATGCTAATGGTGAATGTTTTAGCTTAAAACTTGGAGATGAAGTAAAATGTATGGATGGTGTGCAGGTGATCCTGGACAACGTGAAGAGCCGCATGTGCTGTCTGCCGGTGGTGGCGTGTGTGTGGCTGTGCAGTTACATGAACACCGTTGGCGAGGAGGCGCGGGAGAAGCCGTTGCTGATGCTGGAGCATCTCACTAAACCCATCAAGGGGGAGGCAGCAGCATCCAATGAAAGGTACGAGAAGAGTCTGCAGCAAATGTTAGTTAAACTTCCCAAATCTGAATTAATCAAATTATAGGTATAAGTAATGTTATGGATTTGTAGATGTAACTTGTATTTTACTGACCGACTCCGTGGTCTAGTGGTAGAGCGTCCGCCCGGAGAGCGGAAGATCCGGGGTTTGATCCCTGGCCGCGTCATAACAAAAGACGTTAAAAGATGGTACTTGTTGTTACCCTGTCTGGCGCTCGGCATTAAGGGTCTAAAACAAGGACTGGTCGGCTCGGAGTCAGTATACTGTGTCTGAGTGTGGTATTCATGTTAAACTGCAGCACTGTATCTCAGTGGGCTAGCCCTATAAATCGGCATCAGTCCGGATTAGTAAAAGCAGCCACACACACACACGTACATGCACGTCGCTATATAAGTGCAATAATCTAATCCCTACAGACAGGAACTAGAACTGACCCTGACAGTCCGTGCTTTCAGTAACTTTGAATCAGACTCCAGTGTTTACAGCTCGAATGTTGTTGACTGTGGCGTTCATTCACTCACTCACTCATCCTGCCTTTATTCCCTTCCTTCAGTCGAAACCACCTGATGTCGATCGTGATGGAGAAGATCGTCAATGACATCCTGCCGACCAACCACCCCCAGCGTCAGACGGCCCACATCCACATTCCCCCGAAGGCCCTGCCTAGCGATGTGCTGCAGCAGACTCTCACTCAGATCTTCACCAAGGGATGGATCGACCTCAAGTGTCTGCACACCCTCGAGCAGCTACTCAACCTGTGCGGCTCCGACTGGCTGTGTGAGAGGATGGTCCTGGTGAGTTGTTAGGGGATTACTGTCTGTGAGAGGATGGTCCTGGTAAGTTGTTAGGGGCTGACTGATTGTGTGAGAGGATGGTCCTGGTGAGTTGTTAGGGGCTGACTGTCTGTGAGAGGATGGTCCTGGTGAGTTGTTAGGGGCTGACTGGCTGTGAGAGGATGGTCCTGGTGAGTTGTTAGGGGCTGACTGGCTGTGAGAGGATGGTCCTGGTGAGTTGTTAGTATGAAAGAATTGTCCTAAATTTTGAGGTCCATGTGCCTTGAATAGGATGTATAATCTGGTGGTGTTCACAGTCTTGAAAAGGCCTCACTCGTGTTAGGGCAAATGCTGGCAAACTAAAGTCAGAGAAATACAATTCAGCGCCATCTGATGTACAGGTAAAGTAGCTCTACATGGATCCCCTCCACTTGTGTTACAGCAAATGCTGGAGAACAACAAGTCGGAGGACCTGTGCCAGTCCCTGAGTCTGGTGTTCTCCATCTTCCACATGGACCTGGAACACATGACTCTCAGCCTGCTGCTGCACACACTCCCCCGCATCCTCCACACCAAGACACGCCTCCACCTCATGATCGATCCCCGCGGATACACGCTCGCCAAGCTCTGCGTCCTTTGTATCACTGCAGCCCAGGAGGCCAGGAGTGGCCCTGAAGGTACGTGGGATGTATAGGTGGAGGTATAGCCCGACTGACTCTAGTCTCATCCTTGTGACTGTATCACTGCAGCCCAGGAGGCCAGGAGTGGCCCTGAAGGTACGTAGGTTCATGTATAGGTGGAGGTATAGCCCGATTGACTCTAGTCTCGTCCTTGTGACTGTATTACTGGCGGCCAGGAGTGGCCCTGAAGGTACGTGGGTTTATGTAGAGGTGGAGGTATAGCCTGATTGACTCTAGTTCGTCCTTGTGACTGTATCACTGGAGGCCAGGAGTGGCCCTGAAGGTACGTGGGTTCATGTATAGGTGGAGGTATAGCCCGACTGACTCTAGACTCGTCCTTGTGACTGTATCACTGGAGGCCAGGAGTGGCCCTGAAGGTACGTGGGTTCATGTATAGGTGGAGGTATAGCCCGACTGACTCTAGACTCGTCCTTGTGACTGTATCACTGGAGGCCAGGAGTGGCCCTGAAGGTACGTGGGTTCATGTATAGGTGGAGGTATAGCCCGATTGACTCTAGTCTCGTCCTTGTGACTGTATCACTGGAGGCCAGGAGTGGCCCTGAAGGTACGTGGGTTTATGTAGAGGTGGAGGTATAGCCTGATTGACTCTAGTTCGTCCTTGTGACTGTATCACTGGAGGCCAGGAGTGGCCCTGAAGGTACGTGGGTTCATGTATAGGTGGAGGTATAGCCCGACTGACTCTAGACTCGTCCTTGTGACTGTATCACTGGAGGCCAGGAGTGGCCCTGAAGGTACGTGGGTTCATGTATAGGTGGAGGTATAGCCCGACTGACTCTAGTCTTGTCCTTGTGACTGTATCACTGGAGGCCAGGAGTGGCTCTGAAGGTACGTGGGTTCATGTATAGGTGGAGGTATAGCCCTACTGACTCTAGTCTCGTCCTTGTGACTATCACTGGAGGCCAGGAGTGGCCCTGAAGGTACGTGGGTTCATGTATAGGTGGAGGTATAGCCCGACTGACTCTAGTCTTGTCCTTGTGACTGTATCACTGGAGGCCAGGAGTGGCTCTGAAGGTACGTGGGTTCATGTATAGGTGGAGGTATAGCCCTACTGACTCTAGTCTTGTCCTTGTGACTATCACTGGAGGCCAGGAGTGGCCCTGAAGGTACGTGGGTTCATGTATAGGTGGAGGTATAGCCGGACTGACTCTAGTTTCGTCCTTGTGACTGTATCACTGGAGGCCAGGAGTGGCCCTGAAGGTACGTGGGTTCATGTATAGGTGGAGGTATAGCCCGACTGACTCTAGTCTTGTCCTTGTGACTGTATCACTGGAGGCCAGGAGTGGCCCTGAAGGTACGTGGGTTCATGTATAGGTGGAGGTATAGCCCGACTGACTCTAGTCTTGTCCTTGTGACTGTATCACTGGAGGCCAGGAGTGGCCCTGAAGGTACGTGGGTTCATGTATAGGTGGAGGTATAGCCCGACTGACTCTAGTCTTGTCCTTGTGACTGTATCACTGGAGGCCAGGAGTGGCCCTGAAGGTACGTGAGTTCATGTAGAGGTGGAGGTATAGCCCGACTGACTCTAGTCTTGTCCTTATGACTGTATCACTGGAGGCCAGGAGTGGCCCTGAAGGTACGTGGGTTCATGTATAGGTGGAGGTATAGCCCGACTGACTCTAGTCTTGTCCTTGTGACTGTATCACTGGAGGCCAAGGGCAAGGTGTGGAGACTACTCCTCTGGTTCATCCTCACTTGGTGATGTGTATGTACACATGGTCTATAGACTATGTCGAAATAATCACACCACAGCTGATAAACCCTCTATTTTACAGAGCCCTTTGTACGACGAGGAAGAAAGCGATCAAGAAAAGAAGTGGAAATGGAGGTATGGTTTGATTTGCTGTTTTGAGTGATTCACGGAATAGGTCCCCTCATGCTTATTGTACAAACCCTCAAATGTGAGGGTCTTGTCATGCTGCAACACTGTTGACCCTGTCATCTATTAAAGGTGTTGCATCGGTAGATCGTGATTTTTATCCTCGATACGAGTATTCATCACAGTCACACTCTAGTGAACAAATTAATTTTTACCTTAACTGTTTGCTTTAATAACTGTCACGCCAAACACTAATTAGTGTTAATAATATCGTAAATTTTTTCAGCCATGGCTTCCTCAATACTTGATGGGCGGTCGGGTAGCCTAGAGGATAAAGCGTTTGCTCGTCACGCCGAAGACCCGGGTTTGATTCCCGACATGGGTACAATGTGTGAAGCCCATTTCTGGTGTCCCCCGCCGTGCTATTGCTGGAATATTGCTAAAAGCGGCGTAAAACCATACTCACTCACTCACTCCTCAATACTTGACATTGCCAGCTGTAAATCATCAGTGTGTCAGGTATTTGGACATTTTGTCTATTAAAAAGAACCATCCGCACTACAGATAAGAGCACATGCAAGTATCGTGATACGTATTGGATCACGAGCGATGTATTTTGATACGTATGAGATCGCACAGTTAGGTTTCATTTGCCACATGGGTACAATGTGAAGCCGATGAGTGGTACAACTATTTGTTTACAGGAACTAGAGGAGATTGATGTGCGGCCGGCCAAAATTCGAAAGATGCATGAACCTCAGCTGACGTTACACTCTGAAGGATTCAATCTCGGTAAATATGCATGAACCTCAGCTGACGTTACACTCTGAAGGATTCAATCTCGGTAAATATGCAACAAGCAATGTCAAGTGTCACTCGGCAAGAATGAAAATTGTTAACGTTTTGTTTCAGATGAATCAGCTTTTAGTTGGTAAATAAAGTCTATGAGCATGTACTCGTCAGTGTTTTCCAACATTTGTGAACTGAATGTTTTGTTCTGTATCACAGAGGACATCTCGGTGAAGGAAGATGGCGAGGCTTCTCCAACATTCGACACAAAGGAACCACTCAACAAGGCTCTAGGTAAATCCTTTACAGCAATTAACTTAACAAGTTAAAATGAAGCAAAGGAGTGAAGGGTAGGGAAGGCATGTGGTCCTGTGTACAGCGCACAGGTCACAGATCAGGTGAAATAAAGCAATGCTGGCCGCGGAGAGTAGTTGGATGGGTGACCACGTTCAGCAGCTTGACTCCTGACATCTTCCCAAGGCAAGAGAGTTGACTGACTTTCAAAGTCCAGTTTCGACCCTTGCTGATCTAGGCTGGAATTCCTGGGCTTGATCGTAGTGCTACCACTGGCTATTACGAGTTATGTTCCTTTTAAGCCTCTCCTATGGTCCAATCAGATTCCACCTCTCGTATCACTTGCATTTGCTTCACACAAAATGGCAGCGATGGACGATCTGATCGATAATCAAGATGTATATTGTGATAAAAAGGGTCTTACATCGTGAAATGCATCAAATCAAGTGAGCACCTTGATTCAAAACATGAAAAGATTTTGAAAATATGTGTTGACGAGTTGGCGGTGCACATGCTTTGCAAATCCTGCAATTGACCGAAATCTGCATCCCAGTTTACGAAACCGGGTTTCCTGAGTGTTTTGAGGGCATTAGTCCTGCCCCACACTGAAGTACATGCAGCACATTTGGTGTCTCCTCAGGCGACTGTTCGAAACATGCCTCAGCAGTGAATGGGTCACTATTAGGATGAAATGGTAGCGTTAACCTTCTGCCCTCTCACAGGGTGGTATTCTCCCCAGGAAGCTCAAAATGAAAATAGAGTACACACTGATCCATTGACCGGGGTAATAATGTAGCGTTTTGAGCATGCTTAAGGGTGTGGATTTGGCTTATTATAAATATGCACATTGTTATTATTATCAACCCATGAAGATCTGGGTTAGAATAAGTCTTCAGCAAAAGGCGACTATGCTTGTCATAAGCAGCGACTATAAGGGATCGGGTGGTCAGGCTTGCTGACTTGGTTGATGCATGTCATCGTATCCGAATTGTGTGGATCGTTGCTCACAATATCAATCACTGGATTGTCTGGTCTAGACTTGATTATTTACAGGCCGCCATCATTTATCTGAAATACATATCGCTGTGTGAGGCGTTAAACAACAAACAGATTATCATTATTATCATCATCATCATCATCATCATCACATGATTATTGTTGACAAGAGAATGGGTGAAATAGGTTTAATGTTTTTGTAATTTGCTGTTCTTTTTTCAGTGAACTTGTTCCAGCTGATGAATGCCATCATCCATGACGGCAGTTTCACCCCCAGGACAGGCTTTATCGTGTCATTCATCGAGGAGGCCATCAAGTGCGGCCCCCAGTATTCCCAGTCCGCTCTGCAGTTCATGCCGCCCAAAATGGTGAGCCAGTAAATATTGCTTGACGCTGCATCAACAATATTAAAGCTATTTCCAGTGAACCAACTTGTAGATGGAACTAGTATATGGTGACTGTTGACCGCATACATTGTTGAAGAGTGTCTTGGGAGTAACAGTAAAGGTGTGAATATGTGTCAGTTGCCATCTGCTGGGAGCGAGCGGGTTGTGTTTAAAGCTGCTTTGAACAGTATTCCAGTTACGGTGTCAACTTGATGTTGGAGGAAAGCCAAAAGTGATGCAGGTCTAAGACATTTACCACTTTAGTGACACCCATGAGCATGGTGCTGACAAACCTTAGAACGTATTTGGGGTGAACAAGGATTCGGACGCATGATCATAGGTTTCTGGAGTGCCCAAGGGATGCAACTCTGCAGAGCTAATTGGGACACCCTAGATGACGGGGCCACCCGTGCCCCCATTTTTCTTGGAATAATTGTAGAGAAGATAGCAAGCAATTTTAATCAAGATGGAATATGAAAACGTTATGGCTTGTTTCTGATGCAGATCTAAAGAATTATCAATCATGAAAATAGCAACCCCACACATGACATCAATATATAGCACTAAGATCACATTGTGGAAAGGGATCTGCAGCTGTTTCATTAGAGACTAATTATGTTGTTTGTCTACTGCAGCTCCCCCAGATGACGAAGACGATCCCCGGCGTGTACAGCAACAGCCAGGTGCTGCAGATCTGTGACATGTCCACCGCTACCGGCAGGAAGGTCGCTGCCAAGGTCGTCTGCCACAACTCCAGGTTCCTCAAGGAGTGAAGGGGGATTGTTGAACCAGAGGTCACAAGTCATTCTACAGTCTCTCAGCCATTATTGTTGTTGCATCCAACCCATTACTGATGCTTGGTTTGTCAGCACCTGTAGGTGTCTTTCCTCCCACTTCAAGCTGACATGCCATGATATAACTGAAATACCGTTCAAAGTGGCATTAAGATCATGGAAGGAATGGGATGAGTTGGCAGATCAGGGTCCACTTGCTCAAAGCGATCTTAGCGCTAAGATGATCGTAACTCCCATACTTTAACATAGGCTTACAATAGTTTTAGCGCTAAGATCACTTTGTGCAAGTGGACCCAGATAGTCTCCAGACCCAAGCCAGGCGGAGCACTGGCAAAGATATGTATTTCTCTGCTGTCAATTCTGAGAGGGAAGTTCCCCCTCAAAACAAGAGTGGCAGGGGAAATGTTTGTTTGTTAAGTGTAAATATAAATACTAACTGTATAAAGATAATTGTTTTGATAATCCTGTTTCGTTGTATGTCTTAAAACATGAGGGTGTTCACTTGAAACAAATGACAGAACTTGAGTGACAGTTTCATGTAGAGTTGAAGGGTGTGCTAGAGGTAATCTCTAACATGTGCGCTTTAGGTGAGGCGAAGTGAAATGGGGTTTAACGTCGCGTTCAAGAATATTGCACGCACATTGCTTTATATGGCTGCTTGCACTGGTCTGGTGCTATCTTATTGATACCATGCCACAGTTTAACATGGATACCCCACTCGGACACTCTGAGCCGACCAGTCCTTGTTTTAACCCCTGAATGCCGAGTGCCAGACAGGGCGACAAGTACCATCTTTCAGTGTCTTTTGGTATGATCGAAGCCCGACCACACTTGCCGATTAATGAATAAAAACACAACACATAGAGAATATTGGAAACCCTTTTATGAGCAAATAACCCATAAATACAACTAAAATATCTGATATCTAATCAGTATTTACAAGCCTCACAGAATTACTGAACCTGGTACTTTCACCTCAACTGACTTAATAAACAACAAATCTGACATTATATAGTGCTTCTGGAGTAATGAAGCAGCTTCTGAAACTGATCCACAGGAACTGATCATCTACATCACCTCAACCATGGTTGTCAGCCAAATTTAAGTAGACAAGTAAAACAAAGACACTGAAAAAGGATCCTACCGAAACCTGTGGCTGAAGATAACAAAACCAGGTGAAATCGCCACAGAAACCTGGCATGAGAACGCACAAACCAAATGCTATTTCAGACTACCTTGTACACAATCTATAAATTGGATTTCAACCAATGAGAGTTAATTATACGTTAAGAAGCCCTTCTGTTTTGTAAAATGCTGCTGCACTGATGATGCCATGTGCTATCAGTCCCTATTTTGAGCAAATGTGACCGACAAGGCGCCAACAGAACAATACTGGCGAATGGCCAGGAGTACATCTGACCAAAGTTAGAATTCAATTTTCATTAATATATGAAGTTAAAGGACACCCAATGTGCATCTTCCCGAGGCAAGAGAGTTAACAGACAGTGATTTGATGCACTTCGCGATGTAAGGCCAATTTTATCACAATATAGATCTTGATTATCGATCAGATCGTTTCTACTGGGCGCTGCCATTTTGTTTGAAGCAAATGCAAGTGATACGAGAGGTGGAATCTGATTGGTCCATAAGAGAGGCTTAGAAGGGATATAACTCATAGTAGCCACTGGTGGCATGACGATGGAGCCCAGTAACTCAAGCCTAGTTTGGCAAGGGTGGAAACTGGACTCTTAAAGTCAGTTAATGCCCTTGCCTCAGGAAGATGCCCAATGTGTTCATGTGATGGCTGGTGGGTACTGCAACACACAGCCTTCCAAATGGGAGTGTTCTTTAATTTATTTTGAGTAGTATATTTATGCTTTTCATATATTAAGTCTGACAAACATCCTTGAAATGCCTCAAACATTTCAAGACAAAATGACAGGTACAATACTAATAAATATACATTTCAGCAGCAAACAGCAATAACGCCTCCCAACTGATTGGATAATGTAAAGAGTGCCCTTTACATTTAACTTTTAAAGAAAAATATTAAATGTGTTCTTAAAAGCACAATTATCAATCTCTTTAAATACTTTTTCAAATGGTCAAATGCAGACTAAGTTGTTTGTTTAAAAAAATCACGTTACCTGCCAATATTAGCCAAATATGACGTTTTCGTCATTTTTCCTGGAACAAAGACTTGTGATTGAAAACAATGTCTTCTCCAAAAGTTAATATCATTTCTCATTGCCAAACTGTTATTACTGTGATGTAACATTCAGAAATATAGGCAGACATGAATCAAATTAAGAACTTATTCCCTAATTGGAGTGTTCTCATCTAAACATGTCTGTGGCAGCATTGTCCCATACATTGGTGATGTACACACAGTCAATGTCCTGATGAGACTTGATGCATTATTTGAAACATTCTCTGTCAATAAAGTACATGAAATCATAGTATTTGTTGAACAAAAATTGAGGTTTTTATTGCCATCATTCCGATCGATCATTTCATATATTAAACTCATGTAAAATACAGGAATAAAATACCACTCATCCACCCAAAATGTTAAAATTACTAATTTTGTATACACTGTTTCTTGATTACTAAAATCTGTTAACTTGCAATGATTTAAGTATAAACATTGACAAAAATGATGTATTCTGCGGTAACAGAAACTCCACATTACAATGTAACCATGGTAACATAATAATGTTACTTCTAACTTCGAACAAAAGCCAGGTTAAAAGCATTTACAGCCATGTAACGTAGTTTCGATGTAATGTTGGGGAAATACCTCTCCCCTTTGTGAAATGAATTGACAGCATTTGACAAAATGAGTTTAAATATTTTCCAATCAATAATTAACAGAATTAGAAATACACACAACATAGATCAAAAAAATGTCCTCTGATTGTTTGTCAATTGTAGTTGAGAAACTTCAAGTTTAACAAATGTTCCCAGTGGTCCCGAAATGCATGTTTATTTTCATACAATGGATGCTACCTTGTAACATGGGGATCATGATGGCAAATCTTTTGTTTTGATTAATTCATTAGTTTCATACAAGATAAACCATGAAAGTATTACAGAACATGAGGCCGTTTCCACCTGCTGACTTGATTCCCAGGGCTGTCATAATACACACCGTCATCAGATGATACACATCGCATTCCATCAAGATGAACTTCTGTTGAGACGAGGTGAAATGGGGTTAATGTTGCATTCTAGATTATTGCATCTTTATAGCGATATGCTTGCACATGTGTATGTGGCTGCTTGTACTAGTCCGGACTAATGCTGATTTTATAGTGCTACCCCACTGAGATACCATGCCGCAGTTTAACATGAATAACACAGTATACTGACTCCGAGCCGACCAGTCCTTGTTTTATCCCCTTAATGCCGAGCGCCAGGTAGGGTAACGACAAGTACCATCTTTAAATGTTTTGGTATGAATCGTCCAGGGATCAATACCCCACTGAGACACAGTATACTGACTCCGAGCTGACCAGTCCTCGTTTTATCCCTTTAATGCCCAGCGCCAGGCAGGTTAACAACAAGTTTGGTATGAAGTGTCCAGCGATTGAACCACTGACCTTTTGCCCTGGGGTTGAGTAAGTGAGTGAGTAAATCTCTAATAATTAATGCCTGCTAGATGTAGTAAGAAAGGTCTTAGATGTTTACCACAAGCATGGGTATGAAGCTGACAAAAAGAGAAAAGAAACATAACCAGGGCGAATCTGGAATTCGAACCCATGGTCATACATTTCTTTGTTTCACAATATGTATCATGATATTATATATATCCCGTTTTGTGTCTTATTGTGACACTGTGTATGACATATCATGACAATGTGCATTGTGTTTAGTGACAATGGGATACTATCTGTGTACCATGTATCTGACAGTGTGTACCATGTGATGGTACAGCCCTGGGATGACAACAGTCAGCTGACAAAGGAGGCACAATGTGAGGAAAATATCTTCAGTATGCGAGAGGCAGATGCAGTAACCATGGCAACTAGGAGGTCAATGTGAGGATGGACGATGAATGAACGATGCATCAGTGATAGCTGTCTCTCAATCATGACAGACCAAATCGTTCAGCTCGTTTCCGTTTCTTTTCCTGGAACAGTAAGGTTTGAGTGAGTGAGTGAGTAAGTTGGGTTTAGCGACGCTTTTAACAGTATTCCAGTTATATCGCGGCATGTCAGCTTAATGTGGGAGGAAAGCCCGAGGTGATGCAGGTCTCAGGCGTTTACCAGTTCGGTGAAACCCAAGAGCACGGGTATGGTGCTGACAAACCTAGAAACATAATCGGGGTGAACCGGGATTCGAACCCACAATCATAGGTTTCTGGTGTGCCCAAGGGACGCAACTCTGCACAGCGAATCGCGGCGCCTTAGACGACTGGGCCACCTGTGCCCCCTTTAAGTGAGTGAGTGAGGTTTATACCTTTACCCCAGACGTGGCATGGCAATGAACCTCAGAAGCAGGCTTCACACAATGTACCCATGTGGGCAACTGCAAACTTTGATTTATCTGACAAGTATGTTCATGGAAGAAATTCGCTGTAAAAAAAACCCCAGCTAATTCTGTGCAAATTTTGAACTATCTTTTCTAACTTTGATTAATTATTTTTAACAATTATTTCAATGTAACAAGTATAATCATATACAGCAGTACTAAATACTGTTCCATATTCTTTTGAGCAAGCTGCAGAAATGCTTGGTCCATAGGCAGACAAGTGACTCTGGCAGTGGCTTGAATGCGTAACGGAAGACCCGTCTTGTATGCTTTACATCCTCGTCTATTGATGCTGACACATTTATAACACATTGTGTTAACAGGTGATGCATTTGAAAGTCAAATAGAGTGAGAGAGGTGTTGATATAACCGCATCTTTGAACAAACTTCTGTTACATCACAGCATGGAAGATAAATGTGGAAGAAGTCTGAAATAATATGTCCTGTTTGTTTGTTTGTTTGTTCGTTTAACGCTGCACTCAGCAATATTCCAGCTATATGACGTCCATCTGTAAACAACTGAGTCTGAACCATACAATCCAGTGATTGACATCATGAGCATCTATCCACGCAATTGGAATACAATGACATGCATCAACCAAGTCAGCGAGCTTGACCACCTGATCCAGTTGGTCGCCTCTTACGACAATCATAGTCGCCTTTTACAGCAAGCACAGGTTGCTGAAGAACCATTCTAACCCGGATCTTCATGGGTCAATATGTCCTGTAGATGTTATCACTAACCATTTCATTTTCCGGAATTTTTCTAGTCTTGGGCTAATGTTAATTTTTGAAAACTGCATTATATTTAAACACATGTTAATATAACAGTGTACAGGCAAACCATTTCCACCTAACTGAAACACTGAAGACTTACATCCATCTCGGGGAGCGAAGCTGTCTTTCCGGGTGTTGAACTGTCTGCAGATACCATGCCTCCGAACCTTTCCTTCCGCTTCTTTATGCGGTCTTCCTCCTCCAGCTGGAGAGGATGAGAAAAACATTGCATGATATCGTATTGCAACTCATTTTGTAATAGCTTTGACTTGGTTTGAATCAGAGTGAGTGAGTGGGTTTGATTTTACGCCGCTTTAGCAATATTCCAGCAATATCGCGGCAGGGGACACCAGAAATGGGCTTCACACATTGTACCCAAGTCGGGAATCGAACCTGGGTCTTCGGCGTGACGAGTTAAAGCTTTAACCATTAGGCTACCCGACCACCCGGTTTGAGTCAGAGTTTCTACTATTTTTCAAGCGATGAAAAAAGAAAACAATTCCTTCATGACTTCTCAACATATAAGTGAATAACAACAACAACAATAATAATAATAAGTGCATTTTTCCAAAGTGAATATTCATGGCACTACACTATTATTGCCCATGCACCCATTCAGTGCTGGGTTAAAAAAGGCATATTACAAAGTCGAAGTCGCCTGCCTCAGGTGACATCGCATGTCTTACATGTGCTTCAGTGTGGGGCAGGACCGAAGCCCTAGCTTGTCTCAGGAGTCAAGCTGCTGAACGCCGTCACCCATCCAAGGACTCCCCGTGACCAACATTGCTGAACGTCACCTGATTTGTGACCTGTGCAGTGAACATCGGACCCTGTGCCACCACAACACAGTCGGAATACTGGCAACTCTGCTGAATATTTAGCCTGACTGTGTGAACGTGATTGTGTGAACGTGTTTATTGCCGAACTCAGCAACATTTCAGCTACACAACAACGGCCTGTAAATAATCAAGTTTGGACCAGACAATCTAGTGACTGATCTCACTAGCAATGTTCCACCCTGTCACACAATCAACCAAGTTAGGAAGTCTGACCATCCAACCAAAAAGTTGGCTTTTACGACCAACATCGGCTGGTGGGGATCTATTCTATACCAAAACCCAGAATTATCAAAATTACATCATCATCCTATCAGTGTGTTTTCAATTCTGTTTTTTTACCTACAGCTGTTCGTAAATGTTCAGAATGAAAGAACTTGTCTCAAGGCCTGTAGGCCTCTATTCCTCCTGTCTTACCTTAGACAGAGCAGTGGAAACAGTCGATCCAAATCTCTCGGCCCGCTTCTTGAGTTTTTCCAAGTCCTCTGCCTGATGAAGAATATGCATTGATAATGAACTGTATTTCAGATATCTCACAGCATGCCGTCTTAATGTGGGGCGACTGTCCAATGTGACAGGTCATAGATGGGAACCCACAGGGCGACATTAGGACCTAATTTGGACCTATTCAAGGGAGACAAGCATTGGGTACTGGGAATCTATTCTGCCCTGGAATACCCATAAGGGTAAAGCATTGGGTACTGGGAATCTATTCTGCCCTGGAATAGCCCCATGGGAGACAAGCATTGGGTGCTGGGAATCTATTCTGCTCTGGAATAGCCACAAGGGAGACAGGCATTGGGTGCTGGGAATCTATTCTGCCCTGGAATAGCCCCACGGGAGACAAGCATTGGGTGCTGGGAATCTATTCTGCTCTGGAATAGCCACAAGGGAGACAAGCATTGGGTGCTGGGAATCTATTCTGCTTGTGAATAGCCCCACGGGAGACAAGCATTGGGTGCTGGGAATCTATTCTGCCCTGGAATAGCCCCACGGGAGACAAGCATTGGGTGCTGGGAATCTATTCTGCTCTGGAATAGCCACAAGGGAGACAAGCATTAGGTACTGGGAATCTATTCTGCTCTGGAATAGCCACAAGCGAGACAAGCATTGGGTGCTGGGAATCTATTCTCCTCTGGAATAGCCACAAGCGAGACAAGCATTGGGTGCAGGGAATCTATTCTGCTCTGGAATAGCCACAAGCGAGACAATCATTGGGTACTGGGAATCTATTCTGCTCTGGAATAGCCATAAGGGAGACAAGCATTGGGTACTGGGAATCTATTCTGCCCTGGAATAGCCCCACGGGAGACAAGCATTGGGTGCTGGGAATCTATTCTGCCCTGGAATAGCCCCACGGGAGACAAGCATTGGGTACTGGGAATCTATTCTGCTCTGGAATAGCCACAAGGGAGATAAGCATTGGGTACTGGGAATCTATTCTGCTCTGGAATAGCCACAAGCGAGACAAGCATTGAGTGCTGGGAATCTATTCTCCTCTGGAATAGCCGCAAGCGAGACAAGCATTGGGTGCTGGGAATCTATTCTGCTCTGGAATAGCCACAAGCGAGACAATCATTGGGTACTGGGAATCTATTCTGCTCTGGAATAGCCATAAGGGAGACAAGCATTGGGTACTGGGAATCTATTCTTCTCTGGAATAGCCACAAGGGAGACAAGCATTGGGTACTGGGAATCTATTCTGTTCTGGAATAGCCATAAGGGAGACAAGCATTGGGTACTGGGAATCTATTCTGCTTGTGAATAGCCACAAGGGAGACAAGCATTGGGTACTGGGAATCTATTCTGCTCTGGAATAGCCACAAGGGAGATAAGCATTGGGTACTGGGAATCTATTCTGATCTGGAATAGCCACAAGCGAGACAAGCATTGGGTACTGGGAATCTATTCTGTTCTGGAATAGCCCCACGGGAGACAAGCATTGGGTGCTGGGAATCTATTCTGCCCTGGAATAGCCCCACGGCAGACAAGCATTGGGTGCTGGGAATCTATTCTGCTCTGGAATAGCCACAAGGGAGACAAGCATTGGGTGCTGGGAATCTATTCTGCTTGTGAATAGCCCCACGGGAGACAAGCATTGGGTGCTGGGAATCTATTCTGCCCTGGAATAGCCCCACGGGAGACAAGCATTGGGTGCTGGGAATCTATTCTGCTCTGGAATAGCCACAAGGGAGACAAGCATTAGGTACTGGGAATCTATTCTGCTCTGGAATAGCCACAAGCGAGACAAGCATTGGGTGCTGGGAATCTATTCTCCTCTGGAATAGCCACAAGCGAGACAAGCATTGGGTGCAGGGAATCTATTCTGCTCTGGAATAGCCACAAGCGAGACAATCATTGGGTACTGGGAATCTATTCTGCTCTGGAATAGCCATAAGGGAGACAAGCATTGGGTACTGGGAATCTATTCTGCCCTGGAATAGCCCCACGGGAGACAAGCATTGGGTGCTGGGAATCTATTCTGCCCTGGAATAGCCCCACGGGAGACAAGCATTGGGTACTGGGAATCTATTCTGCTCTGGAATAGCCACAAGGGAGATAAGCATTGGGTACTGGGAATCTATTCTGCTCTGGAATAGCCACAAGCGAGACAAGCATTGAGTGCTGGGAATCTATTCTCCTCTGGAATAGCCGCAAGCGAGACAAGCATTGGGTGCTGGGAATCTATTCTGCTCTGGAATAGCCACAAGCGAGACAATCATTGGGTACTGGGAATCTATTCTGCTCTGGAATAGCCATAAGGGAGACAAGCATTGGGTACTGGGAATCTATTCTTCTCTGGAATAGCCACAAGGGAGACAAGCATTGGGTACTGGGAATCTATTCTGTTCTGGAATAGCCATAAGGGAGACAAGCATTGGGTACTGGGAATCTATTCTGCTTGTGAATAGCCACAAGGGAGACAAGCATTGGGTACTGGGAATCTATTCTGCTCTGGAATAGCCACAAGGGAGATAAGCATTGGGTACTGGGAATCTATTCTGATCTGGAATAGCCACAAGCGAGACAAGCATTGGGTACTGGGAATCTATTCTGTTCTGGAATAGCCATAAGGGAGACAAGCATTGGGTACTGGGAATCTATTCTGCTTGTGAATAGCCACAAGCGAGACAAGCATTGGGTGGTGGGAATCTATTCTGCTCTGGAATAGCCACAAGCGAGACAAGCATTGGGTACTGGGAATCTATTCTGCTCTGGAATAGCCACAAGGGAGACAAGCATTGGGTACTGGGAATCTATTCTGCTCTGGAATAGTCACAAGGGAGACAAGCATTTGGTACTGGGAATCTATTCTGCTCTGGAATAGCCACAAGGGAAACAAGCATTTGGTACTGGGAATCTATTCTGCTCTGGAATAGCCACAAGCGAGACAAGCATTGGGTGCTGGGAATCTATTCTGCTCTGGAATAGCCACAAGGGAGACAGGCATTGGGTACTGGGAATCTATTCTGCTTGTGAATAGCCACAAGGGAGACAAGCATTGGGTACTGGGAATCTATTCTGCTCTGGAATAGCCACAAGGGAGATAAGCATTGGGTACTGGGAATCTATTCTGATCTGGAATAGCCACAAGCGAGACAAGCATTGGGTACTGGGAATCTATTCTGTTCTGGAATAGCCATAAGGGAGACAAGCATTGGGTACTGGGAATCTATTCTTCTCTGGAATAGCCACAAGGGAGACAAGCATTGGGTACTGGGAATCTATTCTGTTCTGGAATAGCCATAAGGGAGACAAGCATTGGGTACTGGGAATCTATTCTGCTTGTGAATAGCCACAAGGGAGACAAGCATTGGGTACTGGGAATCTATTCTGCTCTGGAATAGCCACAAGGGAGATAAGCATTGGGTACTGGGAATCTATTCTGATCTGGAATAGCCACAAGCGAGACAAGCATTGGGTACTGGGAATCTATTCTGTTCTGGAATAGCCATAAGGGAGACAAGCATTGGGTACTGGGAATCTATTCTGCTTGTGAATAGCCACAAGCGAGACAAGCATTGGGTGGTGGGAATCTATTCTGCTCTGGAATAGCCACAAGCGAGACAAGCATTGGGTACTGGGAATCTATTCTGCTCTGGAATAGCCACAAGGGAGACAAGCATTGGGTACTGGGAATCTATTCTGCTCTGGAATAGTCACAAGGGAGACAAGCATTTGGTACTGGGAATCTATTCTGCTCTGGAATAGCCACAAGGGAAACAAGCATTTGGTACTGGGAATCTATTCTGCTCTGGAATAGCCACAAGCGAGACAAGCATTGGGTGCTGGGAATCTATTCTGCTCTGGAATAGCCACAAGGGAGACAGGCATTGGGTATGGGAATCTATTCTGCTCTGGAATAGTCACAAGGGGAGACAGGCATTGGGTGCTGGGAATCTATTCTGCTCTGGAATAGCCATAAGGGAAACAAGCATTGGGTACTGGGAATCTATTCTGTTCTGGAATAGCCACAAGGGAAACAAGCATTGGGTACTGGGAATCTATTCTGCTCTTGAATAGCCACAAGGGAGACAAGCTAAAGTACTGGGAATCTATTCTGCTCTGGAATAGCCACAAGGGAGACAAGCTAAAGTACTGGGAATCTATTCTGCTCTGGAATAGCCACAAGGGAGACAAGAATTGGGTACTGGGAATCTATTCTGCTCTGGAATAGCCACAGGGGAGACAAGCATTTGTTACTGGGAATCTATTCTGCTCTGGAATAGCCTCAAGGGAGACAAGCATGGAGTACTGGGAATCTATTCTGCTCTGGAATAGCCACAAGGGAGACAAGCATGGAGTACTGGGGAACGATTCTGCACTGGAATCCTCAAAGGAGACAAGTTGGTTCGGAGAGTTTATATCACTTACTGTGACTGGTGTTTGTGAGAGTTTCCCAGGCTTTGTCAGAGCTGCTGCTGCTGTTGTTGTTGTTTTTGTAGTTGTGGTGTTGCCCGAGTTGATGCCAAACCTGGAAATCAGAGTGACTGTGTTACTTATGGGCCACTAAGAATGGGCTTCAGACATTGCTACTGCTATGCTCCCTCTCTCTGTGTCAGCTGGAAAAAAATGACTGTGAAGAGACGAAACAAAATTTATAAGAGTGAGTCAGTGACTTGGGTTTTACGCCACTTTTAGCAATATTCCAGCAAAATCATGGCAGTGGATACCAGAAATGGGTTCACACCTTGTACCCATGTCAGGAATTGAACCTGGACATTTGGTGGGATAGGCTAACGCTTTACCACAAGACCCAACTGCCCCTTAAATTATAAGTAACAAGTTTATGTTTAGTGGAATCATCGGATTACCATGAATACCTCGACCAAATCATAACGGTATACTATCCTTGGGAAGGGTTTTTGTTTTTGCACCAATCAAAAGTTGTAGACATTATTTGTCCTACAAAGGACTTTGGTCATCAATGAAGAATTGTCAGTCTATGAAGAGCTCCTTACAGGAACTGACTTTTGTACCTGTCGTCTTGTACCTGATGGGTAGGCCACACGCTTGCCATAAAATGAGATAAGTATTCTGATTATGCAACTGCATGTTCAAATAATTTTCCTGATTACAAAAAAAGCAAACACTTTCAAAACAAGAACAGTTTTTCTTGTGAAGCCTAGTTTGTGCCACATTTCAGATTGTAGGAAAACTGTCTCACTGTAGAGAATGTGTCCAGTTCGGACAGGAGTCCAGACAAGCTGAATATGTGTGTAAAATCCCCAAAATAATTCAACATTACCTGAGTAATTTTGAGTTGCATGTGTACAAAACACAGGAAATTTGTTTAAAAACCCAATGGTATAGCAACACTGAGCGTGATTACCCAATGTAGCCTTGTCAACATGCGCACCTGAACCAACGGTAGTCAAATACTGCATTCCAGTACTTTACTCATCAAGGAATACATTTATGTAGGGAGGCCCTTTCCCAGGTTGATTGTTCTTTGTTTATCTGGTTACACAACTGTTTATTTGGTTACATATTAGTAAGAAAAACCAAAAAAAAATAGAAGATTTTTATATTTTCAAAAACCATTGCCTGAAAATCAGTTCTTTTATTTTTTTAAGCCTAAGCAGAATTATTTAAAAAAAATGTCTACTCATTGGTGTAAAAGTACACAGTAGAGTAAACAATGTAATGAATACCAAAAAGAAAACTATCAACATACTGGTACTCAGCACTCAGAAGATTCTCTGTAGCCCTGGTTGGTTGGTTGTTTGGTTGTTTAACGCCGCACTCAGCAATATTCCAGCTATATGGCGGCGGTCTGTAAATAATCGAGTCTGGACCAGACAATCCAGTGATTGATATCATGAGCATCGATCCACGCAATTTGGATCAATGACATGCATCAACCAAGTCAGAGAGCCTGACCCCCCGATCCCATTAGTCGCCTCCTACAACAAGCATAGTCGCCTTTCACAGCAAGCGTGGGTTGCTGAAGACCTATTTTACCCCGGGTCTTCACGGGTCCTGGAGCCCTGGTCATCCTAATTCAAGTCTGCGGAGTGTGAGTGAGAAAGTTGTTGTTTAACACCGACCATGGTAACGAAACAATAATATCAATAGAATGCAGCACGACATAGTGTGTTAACGAATAATCCTCAGTCATGTTAATCTCTTGTTGGCCTGATATTATTTTGCAGTTTTTACATAAGTGAGAAAGAGATTTTGTCAACATACCTTTCTGCTCGCATCTGTAGTTTAGTTTTCTCGGACTGAGCACCAAACCGGTCAGCTCTCTTTTTCAGTTTCTGTAGAATAAAACAGTGACAAGTTTCACTGATTGTCCGAACAATATCATTGGTCACCATATAATGGTCTGTGTGTGTTTGTTTTGTCTAGTGAGTGTGTGTGTGTGTGGAGTGTGTGGAGTGTGTGTGTGTGGAGTGTGTGTGTGTGGAGTGTGTGTGTTTTGTCTAGTGTGTGCGGAGAGTGTGTGTGTGTTTTGTCTAGTGTGTGTGTGTGTGTTTTGTCTAGTGTGTGTGGAGTGTGTGTGTGTGTTTGTTTTGTTTGGTGTGTGCGGAGTGTGTGTGTGCGTGTGTGTGTTTGTTTTGTCGAGTGTGTGTGGAGTGTGGGCTTGTCGGTGTGTGCAAGTGTGTTGTTTAACGTCACATTCAGCAATATTCCTGTAATATGATGGTGGCCTGTAAATAATCGAGTCTGGACCAGTGAATCCAGAGATTGATATAATGAGCAACGATCCACGCTGTTAATCTATTAAGTTGACTCTTACGATTGACTTATGATTGACCTGGATCTACAATAACACATCTGTGACTTTACCCCAGGTGGGACTTTGATATTGGTATTGGGTCTGTATGCCCTTGTTAGGTATTTTCCCCATGATCTCTTCCACAGTATACCTCTCCGAGCTGACCAGTTTCTGTTAATGCTTAGCACCAGGCAGGGTAACATCAAGTACCATATTTAATGTTGGTTGGTTTGTCTGGATCAGACAATCCTGTGATTGACATCATGAGCATCCATCCATGCAATTGGGATCGATGACATGCATCAACCTAGTCAGCAAGCCTGACCACCTGACCCCGTTCGTCGCCTCTTACGACAAGCAGAGTCGCCTTTAACAGCAAGTATGAGTTGCTGAAGACCTATTCTACCCAGATCTTCTCGGGTCTACTATTAGTGACCTGTTGGTTTTTCAACAATGTTTTATTGTGAAATAAACCACGCTTGTTCCCAACTGTTCTTTGCAATCTATTGCGTAGCTATCTCATATAATAACTTTTAGTAGATTTTAGTTTTATAACATGGACATTTTTTACCCCAGCTTACTTGGCCCAACATAATGTTATTAGACTTGCGCTTCGGACTAGTGGATCAAGTCAGAGACTTGTCTATTATTGAAGCGCTATCTTTCCTACCAGGACATACCTCAAGCTCGGTTCCATCTGACACGGTCGACTTGTCCTCAGACACGGGGGAGGAAATCGGCTCCGGTGTACTGCAAACAATACACATGGATAAAAGATACCACATTCCGTCTGAAGTGAAGGTTAGTTAACCACACTCAACAATATTTGTGCAATATCACTAGGATCTGTGAATTAGTAGGCCGGGTTCAGACACACCAGTGACCAGTGTTTGTTTGTTTGCCTGTTGTTTAATGACAATATTCCAGCTATATGATGTCTGTCTGTAAATAATCAAGTCTGGGCCAGACAATCCAGTAATTTACATTATGAGCATCGATGTTCGCAATTGTGATACAATGACATGCATCCGATCCCACTCAGCAATAGTCCAGCAATATGACAGCAGCCTCTAAATAATCAAGTCTCGTCCAGACAATTCTGTGACTGATATTGTGAACAATGATCCACACAGTCGTGGTACGAGGACACGCTGTGAACCAAGTCACCGAGACTTACTTCATTTGGTCGCCTCTTACAAGCAGCATAGGTTGCTGGGGACCTATTCTAACACGGAATGCCCTTGGGTCGCATGGCAGTGACAACCAAGGATAACATGCAAATAAGGGATGGGACATAGCCAGCATCCTGGTACAGTGGAGGGAGGTAACTCTGCAGAGGACTACTGATTGAGTATATGTGTTATATATTGGTGAGTCAGTCAAAATGATGCAGTTCTTAATTGTTTACCACTTTTTCTCAAGCATGGATATAGTTCATAGGTTCCTGGCATGCCTAGGGATGTAACTCTGCACAGTGAATTGCACCAGTGGCCTCAGTGCCCAGGGAACACAGCCACTGTCTGCTCATACTTACACTTTGACAGGGGCTATGAGAGCTATTTTCTTCTTAGGTGGCTCCTCAGGTTCTTCCTTCTTGTCTTCCTTCAACACCAGGTCCTCATCATGCTCCTGCAACACAACAAGGGCGGACTGACTACTCAAGTAGGGTATTTGAATTGGGACAGTATTGCAGTATTACTATTAATGACCTGTTTGTTTTTCAACAATGTTTTCTTGTGAAATAAACCATACTTTGTTCTTAATTGTTCTTTGCAAATTATCGGGTAGCTATCTTATATAATACTTATACTGACATCTTGTCATCATGGCATCAAATGCAATCCATCAGTTCACTCCTATACATGTTATCAATGGTCGCCCATTTACGTCAATGTTACCTTTAGTATATCAGAATATTAGTCCCTGTGACATTTTGTTCAGTGACTGAAATCATGAGCATCGATTCATGAAATTGGGATACAATGACAAACTGCAGCCAACAAAGTCAAAGAGCCTGACCAACCGATCCCAATAGTGCCTCTTATGACATCCATGGGTTGCTGATGACAAATTCTAACCTGGATCTTTATGGAGAGTTCAGTGCAAAATGAAGTGTTAGGTGTAAAACTATACTGAAGAAATTAAGTTAGGGATCATGAAATACTTTTATATACTGACACATTAAAAGAAACACAGACTTCGCTGCAAAAGATATCCCCAAAAATATTAATGATCCCTTTCTTCTTTTGTTCAGTATATAGTAGTAGTGATATTGCATGATGTTGGTCAGCTGATTAAGAAGATTTTAATACATTTCATTATTGATAAAACTCAAAGAAATGAACTTATTCACAAGTTTTCTCAGTATCAAATATGTATTGAAGGATTACATCATGGTTTCCCACTGTACCAGTTTTTCCTGCTCATTATATCAATCACTGGATTGTCTGGTTCAGACTCGCTTTTTCACAGACTGATGCCGCATAGCTGGAATATTGCTGAGAGCGGCGTTAAACAACAAACAAACAAACAGTTTCCCCTTGCAATCTTATCAACATAATACATTAAATGGCTATACAATGAACTTCGCAGAAAAACATTTTTTCTCTTCAGAAAACAAAATTCCCAGGCATAGCAATGTATGTGGGATTTATCATGTTTATTAGACAAGTTGTTTGCTATTTGATGCACCGGTAAATATGATGTTTTTCCTACCTCCAAGCTTATATTTTCTTCACCAAGACTGATATCAGGAGCCTCACTAGAATCTGAAATAATAGCACATATATTAAAAATCATAGAAAGCATATATTGAGGATATTATATCAGGCAACTCTAAAAATTACCAGTCCCCTGAAATTTTTGTCAGTCTCAACTTTCAACAAACATAAAAACGTATGGAACTTATTTGGTTTAAATTCTTTCAACATCATGTTCAGTGCAAAGATGTCATCTCTGAAGTAACTTAGTTAGATCTATACGTCATTCACACAAACTTCAGGCACAATTTTCTCTCTCTTTTTAAAAAAATATTTCGAGACAAAGTCGCTACAAATGGTTATTTAACCTTGAAATAGACCAGGGAAACCCTGATGGTAACAGACAAGATGACATTGTCCGAAAAATGTACTTATATGAATATCACTGATGTTTCGTTCAACAACAAAGATTTACAAGGTACTTGATTTGCCGGTCCACAGGGACTGGCAGTCCCATGAATTACCGGTCCAAGCCTAATTTTACCAGTAAAAAATGGTAATTACTGGTAAACGGGAATGCTGTGTATGAGTGTTCATGTCATACGATGTTTACGACATGAGTGTCAATACTGGAATTTAGGCACAAGTGTCATAAACATAGAACACGAATATAACGTTCTATTTATTACTGAAGAAGATGTCTACATACAGAGATGAATTTTAGTGTTTACCTATAAGGACAGCACGTCACAACAGCTTCCGAACCACAATTTGTTGAATGACATCAACAATCTTCAGCTATGACGTTGTTTCTAGTGTGATGCCATTCCAACCTCACATCACAATAAGAATCGAATGACGTCAACAATGCTGTTCAGATGACGGAAACAATACACAGTTGTCTTGTGACGTGATAAGACCCTAGGGCATATATGATTTGTATGAACCCTGATATGTTTGCCCTTTGGGTAATAAAACATGGTATTACCCGAGTTATGTGGTGCTCCAATAACGTAAACCTAATCAACTCCATGATTTTGACCAATCCAGAACAGGCACAAAACCAACCTGCACAAAACCTACAGTGTTAAGACTACTGTAACAGTTCGAGTATGGGAGTAAAGCTGTAAGATCGCTTTGTTCAAGTGGATCATTATTTCAAAATGTTCCCATCTTTCTAATGAAATGAACTACAACCTCTTGATTGTGTTGATTATTATTATATGTGAAGATTATCATTATTAATGGGTTATAACATCTTCCCAAGGCAAGGGAACTAACTGACTGTAAAAGTCCAGTTTCCACCCTTAACAAACTAGGCAGGAACTATGGAGTTCTATTTTTGCTGGACAAACGAGTCTATTCACAGTCCAATCAAAATGCTGTAACAAAATCGACATCCGGTTCATAAACAACATGGATTTCAATGTGCAGATTTCGGTCTTATGCAGGATTTGCAAAAGATGTCTACCATCATCTTCATGATTTTAACCAAGGTGCTCAGATGATCTGAGTGGGTGAGTGAGTTAAAGTTAAACTTCACATCGGCAATATTTCAGCCATATCGTGACGAGTCACATGATCTGATGCATTTCACAAGGTAAGACCCGTCTTATTACAATATAGATTTGAACATTTTGATCAGATTGTCTTGACTGGGCGTCCCCATTTTGTTTAAAGCAAATGTAAATGATAGGACAGGTTGAATCTGATTGGTCAATAGGAGGGGCATAGAATGGACATAACTCGTAATAGCCACTGGTGGCGCTATGATCGAGCCAAGAAATTCCAGTGAATTTGGTTTTTTGCCGCTTTTAGCAATATTCCATCACTATCACGATCGGGGAACACCAGAAATGGGCTGTACCCAGGTGGGGAATCAAACCTGGTGTGACGAGCTAACACTTTAACCACTAGGCTACCCCACTGCCTAAGGATGGGTATCAGAGGTTTACAGTAAATCACAATATTTTGCGATGCACAAGGCCGTATTGCAATACTCATCACAATATATTGTATAATTCTAAATCTTAAATTCAGAAGAGCACCCGCTACATACAGCAATATTTTGTTATCCATAAAAAGTGTCATGTATTCATCAATTTTGCCATCTGTTTGTTTTAGACTGTAGTGGTTCCAGACTTCGGCTTTGCCTTTCACATTTGAAATTGCTGACCACACCGCCATCTTTGGGCACTGGGTGTTGATGACAGAAGTATATGAATGCGCTTGCACATATGGGAGGTAACTGAGAATTAACTTCTATCTTTGCAAACTTGTATTTTGGAATCACGGAAACAAATTCGTATCTTGGAATTACGGAAACATTTTCAAGGTATTTGGCAAGTGTATAACATTGAACAAATAATAAAAATCGTTATTTGAAATCACCCAATACACAATATTGAATAGTCATCATGTTCATGGATCTGAAATTCTTATTCACGGTTCATTTTCATTGTAATAAAGTATATCTTTTGCAGGTTTTGTAAAGTTGTAAACATGGTTACTGTAGAGATAGGTAGATCTATATCATGTATATATATAAAAAAAATTTTTTTTAATGATTTGTACACCCTCCGATGTTGGAAGTGTGCTATAAATGCACAGTTACTAACAGATTGACATGCAGCCACTAGTAGTGACATAAAGAACTGCTGGTAATAAACATGATAAAAGATGAATAGGGGACAGTACCCGCAGCTAAATGTATTTTTTTAACGCAATTTCAGTGACTTTTTTACTCAACCCCCTCCCAATCAAATTACTACCAATTGAGAGTTAAGTCAAATTAAGCATGAAAAGTAACTATTAACGTCATTGCAGGTCTACATGGTCTAAGAAAAAACCTATTTCAATGTAAGAAAATGCTGATCAAAGTATCTCCCTGCCTGCTGCTTCAAGACTCTTCATAAGGCGCTCCACAAGTTCTGCCTTGGTCCCAGAAACCGTCAGACCCCGATCTTTCAGCTCTTTCTTCAGGTCTGCAACCTGCAAGTGGAAGCAATATTTACAAGCTACATTCACTGAGACACGTTTCGTGTGGCTAACTAGGATAATGAGGCTTGAAGCCGTTTAATGAAATATCTGCAGAAAATATGAAGATACTTGTTACAATGAACGGTTACACCTACAACTGCAATCTGATCGTTTACTTGAAAATACGGACACGGTTGCTGTTATCAAAACGTGTAAGCCTATTTCATTACATCCTCAAGTTATTCTACCATCTCCATTCATGTGCGTTGTTATTTTTCGTGAAAACCGAATCATTACTTCCTGCATATCAAAGCATTCAAAGCGCTAATTTGTGATTTTTTTTCGGAGTAATAAAGGAAAACAGCTATGTAAGGTTGTGCGGTTGATATAAAAACATTTACATGTGCAAATTTGTGCAACACACCTTCAACTTTTGAACATTTTCGGAGGAAAGCGCTGTATCCGCCATTTTGTTTCACTTTGAACTTTTCAATCTCTCAGTGAGAAGAGTTAGATACAAGGGAGCGTTTATTGCTTTATTCTTGGAGTTAGATATCACGTTATCGCTTGATTCACAGATGCGACTTGTATTGATAGTTTCACACTTATGTACTGCTGCAAGGAACTATTGAAGGATACATAACTTTGATAATCCAAAGACCATAATTTATTGTATGGTCTCGGGCTAATCTTTGTAACGTCGTAATGCAAACACAATTGAAATGTTAAAGTTTACCTCTCCGAACTGAATTTTTGTTGTAAATCACGGCGTGTCGGCTTGATGTGGAGGAAAGCCAGAACTGATGCAGGTCTTGGGCGATTACTATTTTGGTAAAGAATAAAAAACGGGATAATCGATATGGGATTCGAACTCACGTTTATCAAATATTTATCAGAATTGCCCATATAGTAAGAGAGACTTTATTCTGACGCTAATTAAAAATATATGCATTAAACTGTACACTTCCTGTATTACATGGAAGATGAGGTGCAAAGTTTTGGTAAAAGTGTGTGTCCCCAGGTCCTGCCGGCTGGAATCAATGGCAATTTTCACCACTTTCTTTTTTATATTTTTTTTCAATTATTTTTGCGCGCGATTATTTGTATATAGTGATATTTGTATCAGAACACATAAAATGTTTGAATGACAATGAATATATTTTCGGGTCTGTGACAACATCTGTCCCTATCTTTTTTGTCAATGAGTCACATTACGTTTGACCGGCCTTTTCAAAGCTATTCCAACTTTTTTTAGTTCCATTGCCATAGCGGGCACCGGCAACCCTATCATCTGAATGGAAGACGCAATCTACCCCATGTCACGTGACAGTAATGATAGAAGTCTTCATCTATCAAATGTGAGTATCTGGCACCTGGATCGAGTTCTACAAATATTGCATGAATATCGTCCCATACTTAAATATACTTTTCAATGCCATTTTAAAGACAGGGGCTTTCCCGTGTGCCTTGAATATTGGCCTTATAATTCCTTTGTATAAGTCTGGTGAGTCAACAAATCCTAACAATTATAGAGGAATATGCCTCCTAAATGTAATGGGAAAAATATTTACTTCTGTTGTTGAACATAGACTTAGATACTGGGCTGAAATCAACGAGATGTTATCGGAATCCCAAGCTTGATTTAGAGAGGATCATTCAACAACTGATGATATTTTTGTTTTGCAGGCATTGTGTCAAAAGTATTTAAGAAAACCAAAACATCGCTTTTATGCCGCCTTTACAGATTTTAGAAAGGCGTTCGATTTTGTTGATAGAAAGAAACTGTTGTATGTACTTCTCCAAAAACGCGTTCATGGTAAAATGGATAAAGTTATTGAAAATATGTATAAAAATGTTTGTGCATGTGTGAAGAAAAGTAATAGCAGATCGGATGTTTTTAACACCCCCTGTGGTGTAAGACAGGGCTGTATGTTGAGCCCGTTATTGTTTATTCTCTTTATTAATCAATTAGTGTCTGAAATTGAGGCAAGTGAATGCCGGGGCATTTTTGTAAGTGAAGTTATTGAAACAATTAAGCTGCTGCTCTTTGCATATGATGTTGTCCTAAATTGTTTGATAGGCATTACTTAGAAGTTGACGGATGACAGGGCAGACACAATTTTATACTTTAGTATTAAAGAAGTTGTTATCCATAAACTACCGTGTTATCCCGGGAAGATGGAGTCACAACAGCATACACATGTCCTCACCGTCACATGTTTATCAGTGTTTTCAACACGGGGTAATCTATAAGATACGTAGACTGTCCATAGAGTACATAAGCCGCTGTAAGATAGGGTATACTGATATGAGCTTTGGGCCTTTTGAATTGTTGCAAAAGGCCGTGTAATGTTCTGTATATCAACCCCGTCACATTATCTTTGTGATCCGATGGGGTGGACTAAATTTGGACATTGCAGAAATGTCTGCAACATTATTTCAAGTAAATCTGAAATTTAAATTAACACAACAAATACTCATTATATGATCAGTGATGTTATTAAAAATATTTTAGATGGTAGGAGAACCATAAGTAATTACAACTCATGCAGTTTACATGGTTGGGGAAATTAAGTCACGGACCTTACAGAAATTGTTACCGAGTTGAGCATTCAGATGTGAGTGAGTGAGTTGGGTTTAACGCCGCTTTTAACAGTATTCCAGTTATATCGCGGCGTGTCAGCTTAATGTGGGAGGAAAGCACGAAGTGATGCAGGTCTCAGACGTTTACCACTTCGGTGAAACCCACGAGCACGGGTATGGTGCTGAGAAACCTAGAAACATAATCGGGGCGAACCGGGATTCGAACTCACAATCATAGGTTTCTGGCGTGTCCAAGGGACGCAACTCTGCACAGCGAATCGCGGCGCCTTAGACGACTGGGCCACCCGTGCCCCCAATTCAGATATGACCCCCTACACATAGATGATGGAAGTATCACCGGGGGATCTTTTACTAAAACTGGCCATATTCTGCTGTATTTGCTTCGTGGTTTAAGTGACATATGGATGCATTCTGTAGTCAGTATGATGGATGCCTTTTGTTATTTTGCAGAATGCAAGTTTTGTTCACTCCAGTTCAAGTTTTAGCTGAAGACATTACAACAGTTATAACAATGTCAACTCCGTCACAGACTAATATTTTGAGATTTACTATAAAAAAAATGCTGCCAGAGAGCTGGGGACATACCACATGTTGTTTTCTACAAGATTAATTTCATGGATAAATACTTATTTAAGTTTGATAGGGTGAGGATTATCAGTTTTATCCAAACAATTGAGTGAGGGTGTCAGATGAAAAAACTCCTCCCCAGAGGCATACATGTTTCCAGGGGCAGTCGGTTAGCCTGGTGGATAAAGCCTTCGCTCATCACGCCAAAGACCCGGGTTCGATTCCTGACATGGGTACAATGTGTGAAGTCCATTTCTGGTGTCCCCCGCCGTGATATTGCTGGAATATTGCTAAGAGCGGCGTAAAACCATACTCACTCACCCAATCATACATGTTTCGATAGACAATGGTTTGTTTTGTTTGTTGTTTAACGCTGCACTCAGCAATATTCCAGCGATATGACGGCGGTCTGTAAATAATCGAGTCTAGACAAGACAATCCAGTGATTGACATCATGAGCATCGATCCATGCACTTGGGATACGATGACATACATCAACCAAGTCAGCGAGCCTGACCACCCGATCTCGTTTGTGGCCTCTTACGACAAGCATAGTCGGCTTTTACTGGCAAGCATGGGTTGCTGAAGACCTATTCTGAACCGGATCTTCACGGGTGGATAGACTATGCATGGTATTTTTTTGTCAATATATTTGATTCCTGTAAGTCAGTCAACATGATATCTCCACATTTAACTAATCATTATTGCTATGATTTTGAGAAACTTTGCATAACATCCCATGTGACGAAATGGACAAAATATTTGTCATTTGCTAATTAATGGGTTCTAAAAAAATAGTTTGCTGAGCTTGCGTTTTTAATTGTTTTTAAAGCTCAGAATGTCTCTTAATTCATCAAAGGAGAATAAAGAAGATTTCTGATAACTTCCTCTGAGATATTTCCTTTTGCCAAATTATAAACCAATCTGATATCGTTGCTGTGTACTGCGCCCCGTTTTCACTGTCCGAGTCCGCTGACATCTATTCTCGCTACCGCGTAGAGTTTCTACATCGCCTCTGGGTGCCGTATAGTAAAAGCGGAACAGAAAACAATATAGCTATGATTTCGCAGCAACCAAAGTATGTATCACAAGACTACTATTGATATGTTACTGCCACTTCTTGCAGGATAGCCAAGATGCTAAGTTACAAAGATATTTTACGTCCGCTTCAATGACTATTGACGCAATATAGGGGATGGCGCATTTGGCTGAAATGACGCCAGCCGCGTGACCCCAGCGCAACACATACAAACGAAAAAGAACAGAAAACGCCGATTTTGGTGTAGGAAGTGATGAACATTTCCGGCCCATTTTAACACGTGACAGCTGATGCCATACTGCAAACGGGACACGTGTCCAATATGAAGACATTACACTGAAAATGAAGGTCACGAGATTTGTCTCGCGTCCGTCATTTGTGTCATTGTACAGCCGGCTACCTACTGCCCATGGACGACGTAAGAGTAGGGAGCACAGGGTGGGGAATACTGGCCCACTCGGCCTGCAGAGCAGATGCTGGAGCTGTTGCGTCCAGGCCCACTTGCACAAAGCCACTGTAGTCTACTGTAAGCCTGTGTTGAAGTATCGACGTTAGATAGTTGTTGTGCTAAGATCACTTTGTGCAAGTATGCCTTGGACGACGCTGTCATTCGTTTCGATCTGATGCGTTATACTGGTGTTCTGTCTGGTTCCAAAGTGGAGGGCCACGGGAGGACAATACATAATGGCTCCATGGTAAACCCGTTATGATGTATGCGGCCCAGCATTGTCATGTTGAAATATTCCGCTAGGTGAGGTTAGGTGAAATGGGGTTTAAC
The DNA here is from genome assembly GCF_022045235.1 of Haliotis cracherodii. Taxonomy (NCBI): domain Eukaryota; kingdom Metazoa; phylum Mollusca; class Gastropoda; order Lepetellida; family Haliotidae; genus Haliotis; species Haliotis cracherodii. Next base: position 9,299,939 of record NW_027266272.1, read on the forward strand.
GTCGCGTCCAAGATTATTGCACTTATATAGCGACGTGCATGCACGTGTGTGTGGCTGCTTGTACTAGTCCGGACTGATGCCGATTTGAAGTGCTAGCCCACTGAGATACCATGCCGCAGTTTAACATGAATACCCCACTCAGACACAGTATATTTTAGCCCCTTAATGCCGAGCACGAGACAGGGTAACAACAAATACCATCTTTTAACGTCTTTTGGTATGACGCGGCCGGGGATCGAACCCCGGACCTTCTGCTCTCCGGGCGGACGCTCTAACACTAGACCACGGAGGCGGTCTTTATTCCGCTAGGTTGTACATAATGATAACAACGTACGGCTGTAGAATTTCAGCGTTGGGCCGTTAAGATGCCTTGCAGTTGCACCAGGTTTGTTCTACCAGAGAGATTAACCCCCACACCATAATCTGCCACGCCAAATTTGTCGACCTCCCATATGCAGTCGTTACATCCTGGCTCTGCTATACAGCTTAAATATTAACTTGCCGCTGAACCGAATAGTTCTCCATCGCTGGTTAGGCCATAATCTGTTGTCAATACTGTTGCGACAAAATCTCTCTGGCCGACCGTTTACATGGCTCTAAGGCTTACCCCATGAAGACACTCGTGGGGTTTCCGGGTAAGAACAAAGGTCCCCAGCAACCTATGCTGGTCGTAAGAGGCTAAATGGATCGGGTGGTCAGGCCAGTTGTCTTGGTTGATGCATGTCATCGTATCCCAATTGCTTAGATCAATGCGTGGATATCAGTCACTGGATTATTTACAGACCGCCGTCATTTTCCTGTTTCCTGAGGAAGTAGCGTATCTGATCATCCTGGGGAACGCCCCTGGTAGTTGAACTAAATATTGTGCTCTTCTTGTGCATGCCCTGCAAAATCTTGAGTGTTTTCTGGACTAAAGTCCACTTTTATTTAAACGTATCGATTTAAAAACAACAACAACCCCAAATAGGATATTTATTCCTCCCTGATAATGGATTAAATCAGACCATAGCTTAAAGTTTTATGTGACAAGCGTGTAATTTATTACCCAGCGCGTGAGATTAGCGTCTGGTAGCTGTCAACGCGCGTGCGCCGGGCTGTGTACATGTATCAGGTACATGGACACATATGGTGGAAAAAAGACGTTGGAAGCATGTCGGGAAATGCAGTGACGACATTTGCGTCACGTTAATGAAACAATCGTAGTGTGCCTTGAACAGAGCCCCGCTGCCTTAGAACCACCATATAACTGTAGTATTGTTGATAGCTACACTGTGTGGACCACTGTCATATAGATGTAGTATTGTTGATAGCTACACTGTGTGGACCACTGTCATATAGCTGTAGTATTGTTGATAGTTACACTGTGCGGACCACCGTCATATAGCTGTAGTATTGCTGATAGTTACACTGTGTGGACCACCGTCATATAGCTGTAGTATTGCTGATAGTTACACTGTGTGGACCACCGTCATTTAGCTGTAGTATTGCTGATAGTTACACTGCGTGGACCACCGCCATATAGCTGTAGTATTGCTGACGTTACACAGTGTGGACCACAGTCATATAGCTGTAGTATTGCTGACGTTACACGGTGTGGACCACAGTCATATAGCTGTAGTATTGCTGATAGTTACACTGTGTGGACCACCGTCATATAGCTGTAGTATTACTGAAGTTACACTGTGTGGACCACCATCACATATCTGAAGTATTGCTGATAGTTACACTGTGTGGACCACCGTCATTTAGCTGTAGTATTGCTGATAGTTACACTGTGTGGACCACCGTCATATAGCTGTAGTATTACTGAAGTTACACTGTGTGGACCACCATCACATATCTGAAGTATTGCTGATAGTTACACTGTGTGGACCACCGTCATATAGCTGTAGTATTGCTGACAGTTACACTGTGTGGACCACCATCACATATCTGAAGTATTGCTGACAGTTACACTGTGCGGACCACCGTCATATAGCTGTAGTATTGCTGACAGTTACACTGTGTGGACCACCGTCATATAGCTGTAGTATTGCTGATAGTTACACAGTGTGGACCACCGTCATATAGCTGACGGTTACACTGTGTGGACCACCATCACATATCTGAAGTATTGCTGATAGTTACACTGTGTGGACCACCGTCATATAGCTGTAGTATTGCTGATAGTTACACTGTGTGGACCACCGTCATATAGCTGTAGTATTGCTGATAGTTACACTGTGTGGACCACCGTCATATAGCTGACGGTTACACTGTGTGGACCACCATCACATATCTGAAGTATTGCTGATAGTTACACTGTGTGGACCACCGTCATATAGCTGTAGTATTGCTGACGTTACACTGTGTGGACCACTGTCATATAGCTGTAGTATTGCTGACGTTACACTGTGTGGACCACAGTCATTTAGCTGTAGTATTGCTGATAGTTACACTGTGTGGACCACCGTCATATAGCTGTAGTATTGCTGAAGTTACACTGTGTGGACCACCATCACATATCTGAAGTATTGCTGATAGTTACACTGTGTGGACCACCGTCATATAGCTGTAGTATTGCTGATAGTTACACTGCGTGGACCACCGCCATATAGCTGTAGTATTGCTGACGTTACACAGTGTGGACCACAGTCATATAGCTGTAGTATTGCTGACGTTACACGGTGTGGACCACAGTCATATAGCTGTAGTATTGCTGATAGTTACACTGTGTGGACCACCGTCATATAGCTGTAGTATTACTGAAGTTACACTGTGTGGACCACCATCACATATCTGAAGTATTGCTGATAGTTACACTGTGTGGACCACCGTCATTTAGCTGTAGTATTGCTGATAGTTACACTGTGTGGACCACCGTCATATAGCTGTAGTATTACTGAAGTTACACTGTGTGGACCACCATCACATATCTGAAGTATTGCTGATAGTTACACTGTGTGGACCACCGTCATATAGCTGTAGTATTGCTGACAGTTACACTGTGTGGACCACCATCACATATCTGAAGTATTGCTGACAGTTACACTGTGCGGACCACCGTCATATAGCTGTAGTATTGCTGACAGTTACACTGTGTGGACCACCGTCATATAGCTGTAGTATTGCTGATAGTTACACAGTGTGGACCACCGTCATATAGCTGACGGTTACACTGTGTGGACCACCATCACATCTCTGAAGTATTGCTGATAGTTACACTGTGTGGACCACCGTCATATAGCTGTAGTATTGCTGATAGTTACACTGTGTGGACCACCGTCATATAGCTGTAGTATTGCTGATAGTTACACTGTGTGGACCACCGTCATATAGCTGACGGTTACACTGTGTGGACCACCATCACATATCTGAAGTATTGCTGATAGTTACACTGTGTGGACCACCGTCATATAGCTGTAGTATTGCTGACGTTACACTGTGTGGACCACTGTCATATAGCTGTAGTATTGCTGACGTTACACTGTGTGGACCACAGTCATTTAGCTGTAGTATTGCTGATAGTTACACTGTGTGGACCACCGTCATATAGCTGTAGTATTGCTGAAGTTACACTGTGTGGACCACCATCACATATCTGAAGTATTGCTGATAGTTACACTGTGTGGACCACCGTCATATAGCTGTAGTATTGCTGACAGTTACACTGTGTGGACCACCATCACATATCTGAAGTATTGCTGACAGTTACACTGTGCGGACCACCGTCATATAGCTGTAGTATTGCTGACAGTTACACTGTGTGGACCACCATCACATATCTGAAGTATTGCTGATAGTTACACTGTGTGGACCACCATCACATATCTGAAGTATTGCTGATAGTTACACTGTGTGTACCACCGTCATATAGCTGTAGTATTACTGAAGTTACACTGTGTGGACCACCATCACATATCTGAAGTATTGCTGATAGTTACACTGTGTGGACCACCGTTATTTAGCTGTAGTATTGCTGATAGTTACACTGTGTGGACCACCGTCATATAGCTGTAGTATTACTGAAGTTACACTGTGTGGACCACCATCACATATCTGAAGTATTGCTGATAGTTACACTGTGTGGACCACCGTCATATAGCTGTAGTATTGCTGACAGTTACACTGTGTGGACCACCATCACATATCTGAAGTATTGCTGACAGTTACACTGTGCGGACCACCGTCATATAGCTGTAGTATTGCTGACAGTTACACTGTGTGGACCACCGTCATATAGCTGTAGTATTGCTGATAGTTACACTGTGTGGACCACCGTCATATAGCTGACGGTTACACTGTGTGGACCACCATCACATATCTGAAGTATTGCTGACAGTTACACTGTGTGGACCACCGTCATATAGCTGTAGTATTACTGAAGTTACACTGTGTGGACCACCATCACATATCTGAAGTATTGCTGACAGTTACACTGTGCGGACCACCGTCATATAGCTGTAGTATTGCTGACAGTTACACTGTGTGGACCACCATCACATATCTGAAGTATTGCTGATAGTTACACTGTGTGGACCACCGTCATATAGCTGTAGTATTGCTGACAGTTACACTGTGTGGACCACCGTCATATAACTGTGGTATTGCTGATAGTTACACTGTGTGGACCACCGTCATATAGCTGTAGTATTGCTGACGTTACACTGTGTGGGCCATTGTCATATAGCTGTAGTATTGCAGGCGATAAACAGTGTGGGTCACCGTCATATAGCTGTAGTATTGCTGATAGTTACACTGTGTGGGCCACTGTCATATAGCTGTAGTATTGCTGACGTTACACTGTGTGGACCACTGTCATATAGCTGTAGTATTGCTGACAGTTACACTGTGTGGACCACTGTCATATAGCTGTAGTATTGCTGATAGTTACACTGTGTGGACAACCATCATATAGCTGTAGTATTGCTGATAGTTACACTGTGTGGACCACCGCCATGTAGCTGTAGTATTGCTGATAGTTACACAGTGTGGACCACCGTCATATAGCTGTAGTATTGCTCAGAGTCCACCGTTGACTATCAAAGGTATTATCTGAAATGCGTAGGATTAGAAGGGGGAGCTACTGTATAAACACATATTTAATTGATGCATATATGATTATTTATTGTGTAGGACTTGCCTTTCACGTTAAATGCATAGCCCTGAGCTTGTGTATATGGATATGATTCATGAGATACAGCCAGGGTTAACTAGGTCTAGGATCTTGATCAGTCTTATCGAACTGATAACGGGTCTTTTGATATCGGGGTGAATGTCAGGACACCTTTTGTTTGAGATTATGAAAACGTGGACATGAAAGGATACATGCATATAATATATTTACCGTTTTTTGTCTCACGTAAAGAAACGGATCTGACGAAGTGACACGCTCACGCCTCACCCTTTACATGTCGAAACAGGTTTTTGAAACACGTGTATAAGCGAGGAATAGGCAACCGGCTTCCATGGTGTCCGTGGTTTGCAGTTATAAATATACCAACAACAATATCAAGACTCTCACATACAACAATAGCAAATATACCAATAGTAACATTAGCATTATGTTTTCACAAAATATATCAGACTGCAATAACATTAATATACCGAAACAGCTGTACCATATAACATCGCAACAGCTGTACCATATAACACCGCAACAGCTGTACTATATGACACCGCAACAGCTGTACTATATAACACCGCAACAGCTGTACTATATAACAGCACAACAGCTGTACTTTATTAACACCGTAACAGATGTAATATACAACACTGCAGCAGCTGTACTTTATAAACACCACAACAGCTGTACTTTAGAAACACAACGGCTGTACTTTAGAAACACAACGGCTGTACTTTAGAAACACCACAACAGCTGTACTTTAGAAACACAACGGCTGTACTTTAGAAACACAACGGCTGTACTTTAGAAACACCGCAACAGCTGGTTTTTTTTATAAACACCGAAACAGATATATCATACAACACTGCAACAGCTGTACTTTATAAACACCACAACGGCTGTACTTTAGAAATACAACGGCTGTACTTTAGAAACACCGCAACAGCTGTTTTTTTTATAAACACCGTAACAGATATACCATACAACACTGCAACAGCTGTACTTTATAAACACAACAGCTCTACTTTATGAACACCACAACAGCTGTTTTTTATAAACACCGTAACAGATGTACTATTCAACACTGCAGCAGCTGTACTTTATAAACACAACGCCTGTACTTTATAAGCACCGCAACTGCTGTTTTTTTTTTTTTAAACACCGTAACAGATGTACTATTCAACACTGCAGCAGCTGTACTTTATAAACACAACGCCTGTACTTTATAAGCACCGCAACTGCTGTTTTTTTTTATAAACACCGTAACAGATGTACCATTCAACACCACAACAGCTGTTCTTTATAAACACAACAGCTGTATTTTATAAACACAACAGCTGTACTTTATAAGTACGGAAACCAAAAGCATCTACACATTGAATTGCAGTTTTATTTACACTCATAGCCGACCAGTTCTTGTGTTATCCCCTCAGTGCCGAGCGCTCGGCAGGGTTACAACAAGTACCATCTTTTAACGTCTTTAGGTATGAGCCAAATGTATTAAAGGCGGAGGGGTAGACTGCATAGCTCATACACATGTTACACTGCTATTGAGGTATGACTTCAAACTGCCCTCAAAGCATGGACGTGTGCGGGTCACCGGATAGTTGCTCCTACTATCATCCATTGTCTAGTCGTAATATTACCTTTCAACATGACAACGCCCGGCCTCATATTGCTCGATTTGTTCAGGATTCTCTTCAACGAAACAACGTGAATGTCATCACCTGGCCAGCTCTCTCCCCTGATCTCTCACAAATCGAGCACATGTGGTATGAGATGGATCGGCGCCTTCGACGTCAACCGCGTGTTCCACAGACACTCCAGGAACTTCGAAACATGCTCCAGCAGATATGGACAGATATCCAACAGGACTTTGTGCGACGCCTGGTCCATTCCATGAGACGAAGATGTGTTGCTTCCATCGCAACCAGAGGTGGACACACACGCTATTGATTTGTAAATTGACATTTTGGCATGGTCATGATTTTTATGAAATCACGCATTTTCTGATGTCTGCATGGCAAATTAAACCATTTAAACACTTACGGGAGTCTTTTATCTGTTGCAAACCGAAAATGTTTCAGATTTGGTAAAAAATAACTTTTGTTGTTCAGTATATTTGTTATAAAGCTACAAAATACTTAAAAACACCAAGTCACTTATTGCATCCAAAATAAAAGACTGTTCTTGATGTCAATTAATAAAAATGATTAATTTATCTATTTTTAAAATGGAAACAATATCCTCCGATACGCCTGTCCACATGGTATTGTACAGGGAAAGTAAAACGTGGAATCATTGTGCTTTAAGGGTGCTATAAAAATAAATAAAAAATAAATAAATAAAAAGTATATAAACGCAAATTGAAAACATTCTAAGATTTCATTGTATCAAGATTCAGACCACGAATAATTCAAGTATCGCGCAGAAAAATGCTGACAGCGATATAAACGGTGTGGTATCCCTATATGTCTCCATAGAGTTTTAGTATAAAGTCAAATAACCAAATTAAGGATCAATAAAAGGTCATCTACAAGAAAATATAATACGCTGTTATTAAAGAGAATTATGTAGTCACTATCTAGACGTACCTGTACATAGACATTGTCTAGACTTTGTACCGCATCTTCCCGAGTCAAGGGAGTTAACTGACTGGAAAAGTCCAGTTCCCACCCTTGCCGAAATAGGCTGGGATTCCGGAGTTATATTTTGGCTGGACTAACGAGTCTATGCACAGTCCAATCAGAATCGCGTAACGAAATTGACATCCGGTTCGTAAACTGGATTTCGGTCGATAGCAGGATTCTCAGAGAACGTAGTTCTTGTACAGAGATCCTGTCTAAACGTTGTAGTTAGGGCAATGATAACAATCAGTATTTGGATGACATACATAATGCAGGTGAATTGCAACTTCTAAATGCCTATCAAAGACTTCATGATAACAAAGTGGTGTTTAATGACTTGAATCAACATTGCTACTAAGCTGCTGGCATGCTAATTGGACTGAAACTAATCCCTTCTTAAGGTTAATCAACGCTTGATTATTTGCAGTGTTGACATTGGCAACATGCAACTGACACATTGTGTGGACGTGAAGACCAAGTAAACACTAAATGAACGTCAAGTAAACATGACAGTCACTATATACGCCAATCCCATTCCTTCTGCAGTCGGGATTCTCCTTGCGCCAGTAAGGACGAAGGAGTTTCCCAAAACTGCCGCTAAGCCAGTAAGGGCCAAGGAGTTTCCCACCACTGCCGCCAAGCCAGTAGGGACGAAGGAGTTTCCCACCACTGCCGCCAAGCCAGTAAGGACCAAGGAGTTTCCCACCACTGCCGCCAAGCCAGTAAGGACCAAGGAGTTTCCCACCACTGCCGCCAAGCCAGTAAGGACCAAGGAGTTTCCCAAAACTGCCGCCAAACCAGTAAGGGCCAAGGAGTTTCCCACCACTGCCGCTAAGCCAGTAAGGCCCAAGGAGCTTCCCAACACTGCCGCTAAGCCAGTAAGGCCCAAGGAGCTTCCCAACACTGCCGCTAAGCCAGTAAGGCCCAAGGAGCTTCCCAACACTGCCGCTAAGCCAGTAAGGCCCAAGGAGCTTCCCAACACTGCCGCTAAGCCAGTAAGGACCAAGGAGTTTCCCAACACTGCTGCCAAGCCAGTAAGGACCAGGGAGTTTCCCACCACTGTCGCCAAGCCAGTAAGGACCAAGGAGTTTCACACCACTGCCGCCAAGCGAGTAAGGACCAAGGAGTTTCCCACCACTGCCGCTAAGCCAGCAAGGACCAAGGAGTTTCCCACCACTGCCGCCAAGCCAGTAAGGATCAAGGAGTTTCCCACCACTGCCGCCAAGCCAGTAAGGACCAAGGAGTTTCCCACCACTGCCGCCAAGCCAGTAAGGACCAAGGAGTTTCCCACCACTGCCGCTAAGCCAGTAAGGACCAAGGAGTTTCCCATAAGTGTCGCCAAGCCAGTAAGGACCAAGTTGTTTCCCTCCACTGCGGCCAAGCCAGTAAGGACCAAGGAGTTTCCCACCACTGCCGCTAAGCCAGTAAGGACCAAGGAGTTTCCCACCACTGCCGCCAAGCCAGTAAGGACCAAGGAATTTCCCACCACTGCCGCTAAGCCAGTAAGGACCAAGGAATTTCCCACCACTGCCGCCAAGCCAGTAAGGACCAAGGAATTTCCCACCACTGTCGCCAAGCCAGTAAGGACCAAGAAGTTTCCCACCACTGCCGCCAAGCCAGTAAGGACCAAGAAGTTTCCCGCCACTTCCGCCAAGCCAGTAAGGACCAAGAAGTTTCACACCACTTCCGCCAAGCCAGTAAGGACCAAGAAGTTTCCCGCCACTGCCGCCAAGCCAGTAAGGACCAAGGAGTTTCCCACCACTGCCGCTAAGCCAGTAAGGACCAAGGAATTTCCCACCACTGCCGCCAAGCCAGTAAGGACCAAGGAATTTCCCACCACTGTCGCCAAGCCAGTAAGGACCAAGAAGTTTCCCACCACTGCCGCCAAGCCAGTAAGGACCAAGGAATTTCCCACCACTGCCGCCAAGCCAGTAAGGACCAAGAAGTTTCCCACCACTGCCGCCAAGCCAGTAAGGACCAAGAAGTTTCCCACCACTGCCGCTAAGCCAGTAAGGACCAAGAAGTTTCCCACCACTGCCGCTAAGCCAGTAAGGACCAAGAAGTTTCCCACCACTGCCGCTAAGCCAGTAAGGACCAAGGAATTTCCCACCACTGCCGCTAAGCCAGTAAGGACCAAGGAATTTCCCACCACTGCCGCTAAGCCAGTAAGGACAAAGAAGTTTCCCACCACTGCCGCCAAGCCAGTAAGGACCAAGAAGTTTCCCACCACTGCCGCCAAGCCGGTAAGGAGCAAGGAGTTTCCCACCACTGCCGCTAAGCCAGTAAGGCCCCAGGAGTTGAACCAACCACAGAGCATTGGAACACGTGTTTATTGAACCGCCATGGTTGATACAAGGAAAGGGGGATAATCCTCACAGGTGGAGGTAGAATTACATAACATGTATACCACTAATAGATAGCTAAACAATCTTTCCAGGCGCCCTCAGTACGCCTGGATCATTGCACATATAGCTCCGGAAGCACTCTGTCATGTGGACACATAATTAATGATCATACAGACGCCTGTGTATGTTTTAATAGTTTTAAAGCACTTATAGTGTTGTTGACTAAAGAATATTTGAAACGCAAAGCCGTTTTGTCTTGTACATATTCATCGCAGCTCATATCCCACATGCGGTCACAATTCCGGTAGTGGTGTAAAAAGGCTACTTCCGGTTCCACATCGAGGCAGAAATATTCCTCTCTGATCTGCTTACTAAGATGGTGGATACCCAACTCAAATACCCGTGTGGGGTACGCCAGCATCTTCGTACGTATCCTGCTCAATTTTGTAGTCCTCTTTGTCTGCCTCAGTGAAACAAACTTGTCCATTGTCAGCTGAACTCCCTGTTGTGCCTTTGATAGATTCCTGGCGTTCGCGTATGTTGGAACTTCAAAGAATGCACTTTTAAACCTATAAACTGCAATATTCCCCGTTTTAACGCCTTTAGATGATTGTTGATAATGCACATACTCCAGAAAGGAACTCCACGAGTTGTTATAATGAGGCATGATATATTCGTCGATATCGTTAAAGGCCACAAGATGATTAATATGCATATTCCTGAGGAGACAGTCCCCCACAGCGGCGGATTGTCCCTTGTACCATATACTCTTGACAGGGAGGTACCACGGCATGATAGTAACAACACCCTGTCTCTCGTAATGTTTTAATATCTGCATCACATCCTTCGATACAAAATGTGTGTAAAACGTGAAATGATTACTCCCCAGTAGGCGTGACAGTTCAATGAATTCTACGAGGCGTAAAGGGTTAACACTACCAAACAGCGGAGGAATACATACGGCAAAACGTCCCATTTGTCTCCGTCTGTCACTTTCAAATCTTCCTCGGTTATTAACAACATTTATGAACTTATAGCGGCCGGGGCTTGCTGTTTTGGACGGGGAGATTGTTAGAATGTTGATGTCGTGGAATTTCCTTGCTATTGACTCAGGCACTGCGCACGATAACATATAGTATGCGTTGACTTGAAGATGGTTTTCACATGTTTCATAATATACCATTTCGATCATGTCATTGTTGTTGAAGACACAATAGAAGCCTGTCATGCGCTTCTTCCGACCGCTCGGGGCTATCACAACGACCCGGACATATGAGGTGTCATATCTGTCATCTAAGAACGCTGAAAAAGCAAAAACTTTAGGAGCAATTTCAGTGAAATTTAAATGCACCTTACTTGGCTTCACAAACTCTTGAAACATGTCCCTCGTCCTTCGCTTAACGGTTCGTAGTCGTGTTGGCTTTGGCGTTCCCGGAATTTTAGTTTTCACAGTCTGTGTTGTTTTGACAGGAAGTTGCGAGCGTTGCAGCCTGGAATTAACATCGTTATCTTCAATGACCACGTCGGCTGGTTGTTGTACAAAGTTCAATTCATTGCCACGATGGTGCCACGATTGTCCGGTTTCTTCATTCTGATGCATTGGAATGATTGACAGAAGAAAATACACCGTCAGAAGAATATACACACATAAGCCGATTAGAATAATTCTCCTGAAGTTAATGACCGGAGCCATGGTTGTATGAATTAATCTCAGTCGAGCTAGTGCCCTTAGACGACAACTCGCGACATAGTACAGATAGGACTTTATCTCAACCACCCTTATCAGGAGACCAGCACACTATCGCCGACAAACTTAATTCTATCGCACTTGTAACTTTTAACCTAGATTATATACATCACCTATCGAGCATAACACTACGACGTATAGGGGAAGGGAGACAACTGTTTTGAAGTGAAAACACACACTGCTGTCTTTTTATTTACTAACGCATTAAAGGAATAAAAATCGACTGCATTTTTTAATCGGGTTTGTAGACTAGGGTGTGGTTTTTCTCGTTTTCGAAATTGTTCTCCTTTAATATATATAAATATTTCAAGAAGGTGAATTTTTAAAAGTTTATTTTTTGTATAATTCAAATGCATGCATCTCATATGAAATATGTCGTATGAGAAGCGGTAGAATGACGACGTAGATCGCATGCATTTAGTAGACATCAAAAGCAAGTAAAGGGAGTTTGAGGTCATTAGAAAACGTGAAAAACAATGACATTAACGAGAGAGAGAGGAGTAGGGTGGACGGAGGGGGGGGGGGGGGGGGGGGGGGGGAAGAGGGAGCGATGATTGCACAGGGATCACAGTCAGACATACAGCGCGAGTAATTTGTAACTAACCAGCACGGCCTGCAGTCCCGTCATGTTCCTGGCGCTAAAGTCATCTATCAACACCCACTGGAGAAAACACGGGAGCAAACATGGCCCACATAATTGTACATGTACATTTGTATTACTGTCCACGTTACGGGGTAATTAGATCAAAAGGAAACGTTGTTCACACAGGATACCAATCAGTATATGACTGCATTTGTCGTATGGAACGGATGATCGTAGTTGCTTCAAGAGACTATGATTGTGTGGCAATATCATTAATTTTTCAACTATTGAATATTATTTATTATAATGATAAATTATAGTTTTATATAGCGCACTTTTCCCAGGTACTCCATGCTCCAGACCGCTCGGGTCGCTCGTCACACCGAAGGCCCAGGTTCGATTCCCGACATGGATACCATGTGTGAAGCCCATTTCTGGTGTACTTCATCTGACATTGCTTGAAAATTGCTTCATCTGACATTGCTTGAAAATTGCTTCATCTGACATTGCTTGAAAATTGCTTCATCTGACATTGCTGGTGTTCTTCATCTGACATTGCTTGAAAATTGCTTCATCTGACATTGCTGGTGTACTTCATCTGACATTGCTGGAAAAGTGCTTCATCTGACATTGCTTGAAAATTGCTTCTTCTGACGTGGCTGGTGTACTTCATCTGACATTGCTTGAAAAATGCTTCATCTGACATTGCTGGAAAATTGCTTCATCTGACATTGCTGGAAAATTGCTTCATCTGACGTTGCTGGAAAATTACTTCATCTGACATTGCTGGTGTACTTCATCTGACATTGCTTGAAAATTGCTTCATCTGACATTGCTTGAAAATTGCTTCATCTGACTTTGCTTGAAAATTGCTTCATCTGACATTGCTTGAAAATTGCTTCATCTGACTTTGCTTGAAAATTGCTTCATCTGACATTGCTTGAAAATTGCTTCATCTGACATTGCTTGAAAATTGTTATTAAGTTCAAATGCCTATATTCATATTCAAATATTAAAAAAATATTTCCTTGAAAAATGTTTTTTGACTTCGAATCTTCCGTGAGAGCAGAGAATACAACCATGTTCTCCTCACTCAATCACGCCCGTGGGTATTCCGGACCAGAATAGGGTTTCAGCCACCAATGCTTGCCGTAAGAGGCGACTAAATGGATCGGGTTGTCAGGCTCGATGACGATGGTTGCACGTGATGTCAGTCACTGGATTGTCTGGTACAGAATCGATTTATGCATTGTTAAATAATCGTCATCAACAGAGGGACCATCGGATATGTTTATTTAGGAATTAGTTGACGAATGTCATTTTCGATACAAAACTCCAAAGAGTAAACGATCAGTAAATATCGTAGCCTATAGTGTTGGGAGAAAGCCTTATTTTCAGGCTGCTTGAGTTGCCTTCATTTATAAACTTACCTGTAGGTTTGATTCACTCTCAGCCATGTTTGTTTGGACTCAGCTGAACCAGTGTCAACCTGCACTTCCACAACAACACCCGTGCACGTCGACGTCGACCACCAGTCTATTAGCTCTGTTAAATGTCACACAGAGGTAACTGAAACGTTCTGTTCAGAATGCAGTCGTACAATGCTCTTCTAGATATATGTATTTGCTTCAAGAGTTTTAAGAACATGGGGGAACTAGAAAGTTTTAATATTAGTTGCATCTGAGTTCCGTATTTGTATGAACAGCCAGTTTCCAAGAATAACAGCCCCAGGCGTTTGGTGGCCCAGTTGTTACAGTGATCGCCTGTCACGCAGGAAACAGCGGTTCGTTTCTCCAGATTCACGATATCCCCTGTCATTTCCCACTCATTAACAAACTGTTGAATACATATATCCGCCTCCAGTTAGGCGTTGTCGCGTTTAATTCCGCCTCCATTTAAGACGTTGTCGCGTTTAATTCCACCTCCATTTAAGGCGTTGTCGCGTTTAATTCCGCCTCCGTTTAAAGGCGTTGTCGCGTTTAATTTCGCCTCCATTTAAGGCGTTGTCACGTTTAATTCCGCCTCCGTTTAAAGGCGTTGTCGCGTTTAATTTCGCCTCCATTTAAGGCGTTGTCGCGTTTTATTCCGCCTCCATTTTAAGGCGTTGTTGCGTTTAATTCCGCCTCTATTAAAGGCATTGTCGCGTTTGATTCCGCCTCCATTTAAGGCGTTGTCGCGTTTAATTCCACCTCCATTTAAGGCGTTGTCGCGTTTAATTCCGCCTCCGTTTAAAGGCGTTGTCGCGTTTAATTTCGCCTCCATTTAAGGCGTTGTCGCGTTTAATTCCGCCTCCATTTAAGGCGTTGTCGCGTTTAATTCCGCCTCCAATTATGGCGTTGTCGCGTTAAATTCCGCCTCCAGTTAGGCGTTATCGCGTTTAATTCCGCCTCCATTTAAGGCGTTGTCGCGTTTAATTCCGCCTCCATTTAAGGCGTTGTCGCGTTTAATTCCGCCTCTATTTGAAGGAGTTATCGCGTTGAATTCCGCCTCTATTAAAGGCATTGTCGCGTTTAATTCCGCCTCCATTTAAGGCGTTGTCGCGTTTAATTCCGCCTCCATTTATGGCGTTTTCGCGTTTAATTCCGCCTCCATTTAAGGCGTTATCACGTTTAATTCCGCCTCCATTTAAGGCGTTGTCGCGTTTAATTCAGCTTCCATTTAAGGCGTTGTCGCGTTTAATTCCGCCTCCATTTAAGGCGTTGTCGCATTTAATTCCGCCTCTATATAAGGCGTTGTCGCGTTTAATTCCGCCTCTATTTAAGGCGTTGTCGCGTTTAATTCCGCCTCCATTTAGGCGTTGTCGCGTTTTATTCACTACCAGCAGTAGTGCTATACTATACTATTCACCATTGTTTGTTTGTTTGTTGTTTAACGCCGCACTCAGCAATATTCAACTACTCGCCATTGGATGGGGATATGGAAATATATATGGGCCAGTAATATTTGAGACGATATGCTAATGGGTTTATGTTTGGTGAATCCCACTTGGCCAATCTGACGCGGCTGAAATAGAGACCAATGGCTAGAATAGCCACTGAGTGTGGATATAAAACTATTCTTCCGTCTACCATACCATATGAATTGCCAAACCGACGATGACATTATGCCAATCAAACGGAGGAGCAGACAGAAAGAGCCAGTTAAAAAATCCGAGGCGGAAGCAGGTTAACTCTGTGTGTGTGTGTGTGTGTGTGTGTGTGTGTGTGTGTGTGGCATTATGCCAACGCCTGATCAAACGGAGGAGCAGACAGAAAGAGCCAGTTAAAAAATCCGAGGCGGAAGCAGGTTAACTCTGTGTGTGTGTGTGTGTGTGTGTGTGTGTGTGTGTGTGTGTGTGTGTGTGTGTGTGGCTGCTTGTTACTAGTCCGGACTGATGCCGATTTATAGTGCTAGCCCACTGAGATACCATGCCGCAGTATAACATGAATACCCCACTCAGACCCAGTATACTGACTTCCAAGCCAACCAGTCCTTGTTTTTTCCCCTTAACGCCAGGCAGGGTAATAAAAAGTACGGATTTTTGTTATAACGCGGTCAGGGGATTGACCGGCAGACGCTCTATCCACTAAACCACGGATGTGGCCCCTTACGTACAAACAGAATCGTTTATTTCATAAATTGTGTATTCATGTGTGTAAGTAGGCGGGTTTGGTCTTGCGTCGCTTTGAATAGGACATTTAAGTTGTATCACGTCGTGTGAGATTCCCAGGAACCTGGAACACGTAAGGGAAGCAACTCTGTACAGCGAATCTCTGCGTGTAGGACAGGGCCACCCGTGTACTCACACGCGATGTGCGCGCATGTGCAAATATAATACACGTGAACGTGAACGTGTCTCTGAGTGTCAATGTATGTTTCCGGATAAATGCATCTTAAAGTGTTCTTTTGGATGCAAATTGTGAAGGTATGATATCATATTTAACGATCTTCGAAAAACTCGAGAAGTCGATTCAAATCAGTGAATCTTTATTAGTTAATACATACCTATTTCACATTATACAACAATTATACAAGATATTTGTAGAGCGTTTGAATCCAGCTGAAATCATCTTCTCAAAAGGGC
The DNA here is from genome assembly GCF_022045235.1 of Haliotis cracherodii. NCBI lineage: Eukaryota > Metazoa > Mollusca > Gastropoda > Lepetellida > Haliotidae > Haliotis > Haliotis cracherodii. The sequence goes on from NW_027266272.1 coordinate 9,316,408, forward strand.
TTTCGAAAATTGCATCACACTAGAAATAGGGAGTCTATATGTATGGCACAGTGAACGGGTGAGTCTTAAGTTGAGATTGAAAGGTGAGTTCTTGAAGCTTGGGGGATGAGTGAGTGAGTTGGGTTTAACGCTGCTTTTAACAGTATTCCAGTTATATCACAGAAGTGATGCAGCTCTCACCTAGAAACATAATCGGGGCGAACCGGGATTCGAACCCACAATCATAGGTTCCTGGCGTGCCCAAGGGACGCAACTCTGCACAGCGAATCGCGGCGCCTTAGACGACTGGGTCACCCGTGCCCCCGCTTCGGAATGAAGAGGAAGGCTGTTGTTCTACAGTACTGGATCTGCTCTCGCCAAACAGCAATCTCCAGAAATAGTAGTCTGCCAGAGCAGATGTTGACTTCTTGATCAGAGATTTCTCAATGGCTGATATTCTTCAAGGAGTACCCGGAGGTAGATTGGAGCTTATCCGTCCTGGCTTTGAAGACCAATACAATAATCAATGTTTCTTTTGATAATCAAAATTTTTGACACTTTTGATATTCTGCAAATGGACCCGTGAATATCCGGGGTAGAATAGGTCTTCATCAACCCATACTTGCCGTAAAAAGCGATTGTGCTTGTCGTAAGAGGCGACTAACGGGATCAGGTGGTCAGACTCGCTGACTTGGTTGATGCATGGCATCGTATCCAAGTTGTGTGGATCGATGTTCATGAGGTCAATCACTGGATTGTCTGGTCCAGACTCAATTATTTACAGGCCGCTTTCATATGGCTGGAATATTGCTGAGTGTGGCGTTAAACAACAAACAAACAAATAAATAAACATGTTTTTGACTTGCTCCATGAATACCATGCAAAACGTGAATGACCTGGGCAAATCAGCCATCTCTATATAGTTCCATGTCCATTCAAATTCTAATATATTCTGCCTGTATCCAATGAGCCCCTGGGGCGGGGTACTCTGGTCAGCAGCCTCCAAGTGACGTCATCGTTAAAGATGATTATTTGTATTTATTGATTCAATTATGAAGACAAGCATCTTATTGAATATACTTTGCTGGGTATATTGATAGCATATAGGTATTCTGATATTCAACAGGGAAATTAAATTTACGATGTTGATATTGTTATTTACAGACCGCCGTCATATAGCTGGGATATAGCAACAAACAAACAAACAAACAAACAAACAAACAAAAAACAACAACAAAAAACACACACGATATGGCGATACATGAAACTTAAAGTGTTGCGTTTGTACCCATCACGTTCATCCTCCTGTGCTCATCAGCGTTCACCTTGAGGTCTCGGGTAGGTAAGGCCCAGAATTAGGTCAGTGATTCTGTCTGGGACATTCCACAAGAGCGTAAAGATGGTGTTGGCGTCAACGCCGACGACGTATCTTGTTTTGGGGTACACGGCGGTGATGGCGTGTATGTAGGCGTCGACCACTTTGTCCAGGTTTCCGTCAGCTTCCCATCTCGACAGCAGCGTCATCAACGTCTGCACTGGGGACATACAACAGCGAGTGAGTGAGGGAGTCGGGTTTTACACACCCTCGATTACCCAGTGTATGAAATCTCCGTTCTGTTATGAAATACTACTCTAAAACATTAGTTGGTTGGTTTATTGTTTAACGCCGCACTCAGCAATATTCCAGCTATATGACGGCGGTCTGTAAATAATCGAGTCTAGACCAGACAATCCAGTGATTGACATCATGAGCATCGATCCATACAACTGACTTCAACCAAGTCAGCCAGCATGGCCACTCGATACCATTGGTCGCCTCTTACGGCAAGCATGGGTTGCTTAAGACCTACTCTACTCCGGATCTTCACGGGTCTAAATCATTAAGGACCCACATGATTCATGAGTAGTCTATATACTATGAGCACGTCATAAGACCTTGGTCATCGAGGATGGGTTTTACTCTTGTTGAATAAACATAACAAGCAATCAGGTGAGTGTTTTCCTATCATAATCTGATTATGAAAGACATAATAATTGTCTTCCAAAAGAATATATCCGCTATTATACTAGACATCATCAAAGGTGTAACGCTAGGGGATCTCACGGAATGTAAGCAACAAGGAAATACATCGATAAAACAATTATTTAAAAAAACCCATCGAGTCTCAGAATTGCCCTGATTATGTTTTTATACACGTCAGCACCATGCCCGAGCTCGTGGATAATAATTGATATGTTTTAAGAACCTTAAAGGTATTTCTTACTCTTTAAATGTTCAGTTTTATCTTCTCGTCGCAGATATCTTTTACCAAATGAGTGAGTGAGTCAGTTGGATTTTACGCCGCATTGAACCGAATTCCAGTTACATCACGGCGTGTCAGCTTAATATGGGAGTAAAACCCGAAGTGATGAAATGTATACCTTGTATTGCATGACACGTCCATGCCCTTCTTTATGAATGAACAGAATGTGTTAACACTTACACCCAGAACAGTACTCCTTCCCATAATACTGTTGCACTTCCGGGTCCAACTTCCGGTACACTTTCTCCATTGATGCAGTGAGCAGGTCCGGGTTTGTGATGTTCGTCTTGAAAGCTCCTGGTTCTATGATGTGGACTGACACACCCTGATGCAACAGTTCTCGCCTGTGGAGAGAAACATTTCAGTTACCTCTGTCCGGACAGGCATATTCTACTCGGCTTTTAATAGGGGTAATGAGATATGCCAGATAAATTAAAATTACACTCGACATCGCGAATCAGTTGTGTATCATGCAAAGATATCCCTAGAAGGATGGATAGTATATTAGTTATGTCACATGAAAATGCCGAACGATTATTTTATGTTCAGGGCCCCGCTATACAAATCGATCTTAGCGCTAAGATAATCATAACTCGTATACTTTAGCATAGATTTACGCAGTCGCAACGCTAAGATCGCTTTGTGGAACGGGGTCCTGAAAGCGATGGCAGATACAGTGTATATTTTACCGTTTTACAACAACAAAAGCACAGGCTTACCCTAAGCTTACACAACCGTCGGGGCGGTCGGGTAGCCTAGTGGTTAAAGCGTTCGCTCGTCACGACGAAGACCCGGGTTCGATTCCCGACATGGGTACAATGTATGAAGCCCATTTCTGGTGTCCCCCGCCGTGATATTGCTGGAATATTGTTAAAAACGGCGTCAAACCATACTCACTCACTCACTCACTACACAACTGTTCCCAAATGAGGCCAGTCATTCTTGAAATACATATACAGGTAGCAGATCATAAAAAAAACAATGGTAATTTTAGTTTAGTTTTAGTTTAATTTGTTTTAAACGATATAATTGACTTATTTGAAGATAAAAATCCGGTCTGTAAGATCGTTTCTGAATCGGGCGTCCTGGTTTAATTGCAATGAAGATAGGTATTTATTTTTTTGAATGAAATTCATAAGCATGTGATTTGCAGAAATTCTGGCAGGGTAAAGAGCAGCGGGTACAGTGTGCCTCGGAAAAATCCTTGTAGACACTCAAACACAGGTGATCTCTGACCCCGGGATATACCATCTGGTGCCTTATTCATTATGCCATCGGCGTGAGTGGGGTAATGATCGCGCAGCAAGCTTAAATGGTACTTTTAACCAACAGGCGGCGGCCAAAAAATGTGAAATCTACCATATCCGATTATAGGTGCGCATGCGTAACTGCCTTCATTACAAATGTAAATAAACATAGAGTAAGTGTAGAGGCGAACATTTTACAACACTTCTGTGCTAATTAATTTTCACATCGCGAGAGAAATGTTTGTTCACAAACAAACTTACCGTTGTATGTTTGCATTCTTTTCCGAGGACACATGAATGCTCATCCTTGAAAATCCAGTGCACCAAATCCTCTTTCCATTATGGTATATATTTAATTCTACCATGAATTTGAAAGTTACTCTATTCTGATTGGTCAATCAGAGGTTGTCAAATCACAATACACCCCCATCTGAATGAAACAGCCGATTTGACGGCCGCATCACCGCGGAAGCTAATGTTCATGGTATAGTATTTTTTCCAGTCATTGTCGGTAGGCATATTTAAATAATTATATCTACATTTACAGGTTACAAATTGCAAAGTTGTGGTTACTACAGTATTCAAGGATGAGTGGCAATATATTTCGTGCAGAAAACACGATAGAAATCTACAAAAAGAAAGGGATTTTAAGTTTTGAGGACAACAGAGAGCTTGGTATTTGGCGCTTTATATTCTACTGCTGTTGTCTGTGATTCCATAATTCAAATCGACAACACTCTTAAAACACTGGACGCAACCCATGCCGCTTCACTCAGTATATTTGCTAAAAGCAAAAAGTTCGCGTTTTATTTAGTCATGGTAGAATGGTGATAAACATCCTGTGTTAACCGCGCTATATTTAACATTTGAAACCTCATGCTGCGCGTTCTGTTCCAAATTCAATCTAGCGCGGTTACATCTACAGGTAACCTATCTCTACATTGAAAACAGAGTACGTTTCTCTCCTAATTTATCATAATAGAATGGAGATATAATACTCGAGGCTCATATCATAAAAGAACGGAGATATAATACTCGAGGCTCGAGAATGACGCCATGTACTGAGAGAATGTGGTCCAATTGCAGGCTACGAAAAATCGGCCACCAGTACTACTCGTTGAGGCAGACAGGAACCCAGTCAACCAACCTTAGCGTATCCGAGTAACCTTCCACGCAGTATTTGCTGACGACGTAGGCGGTTGGGCCTGCTGCAACCCTCCCTAAAACACTAGACGTGTTGATGATACGACCCCCGCACATGCGCAGGAGAGGGAGGAAGTGGTTAGTGACGCTTGCCATCCCCAAGACGTTGACGGACATGGGTATCTTCCAGTCCTCCCGACTGAGCCATTCTGATGGTGCCACCGCCCCTGTCACCCCTGCGTTGTTCACTAACGCCCAAATTCCTGAAATAACAAAAATTCTTGCAACACATTTATTAAATATCTCTACCCAGTCCAGACACTCGATCTAGCCCAAATAGATGTTCGCGCTCTACGGGATAGGCTTGACAAGCCTTGGGGATTCTGGGTAAGAGTGAGTGAGTGAGTGGGTTTATCGCCGTGACGACGGTCTTACACCTTTACCACGTTGGTGAAACCCTAGAGCACGTTTATGGTGCTGACAAACCTAGAAATAAGCTTAATGTGGGAAGAAAGTACGGAAGCCTTTTAGGGCCATTTTTTAATTATTTTTTTCCCGATACAATCTGGAAATGTCAGTATACAGAAGTAGAAATTTCAAGATATTAAGTTGAAATTTCAAGATAGTATCATGTTTTCCAAGATAATTTCAACTTAGTATCTTGAAATTTCAACTTAATATCTTGAAATTTCAACTTCGGTATCTTGGAATTTCAACTTAGTATCTTGAAATTTCAACTTCTGTACCTTGAAATTTCAAGATTGTATCGAAAAAAATTAAAAAACACTTGCCCCTAAAAGGCTTCCGTAGGAAAGCCCGAAGTGATGCAGGTCCCAGACTTTTACCACTTCGGTGAAACCAACGAGCACGGATAAGGTGCTGACAAACCTAGAAATATTTGGGACGAACCGAGATTCGAACCCACAATAATAATTTTCTGGCGTGCCAAAGGGACGCAACTATGTACAGCAAATTGCGACGCCTCAGACGACTGGGCCAGCGTTGTCTTTATTCTGGGTGATGTAACCGGGATTGTGATGGAAAACACAAGGTCCAACACAGGCTACGGGTGTGATACTTTATTACTGCTAGAGTAGATAATGACACCATGTGATGTACAAAACAATTACATTATAAGAACAAAAGTACACAGGTTTCAAACGCATACATGTTCATACAATACAAACGACCATATGTAGGTTGCAGTAAAGGTCTCGCACAAAATCATTTTTGGGGCTTGCAATTCTTTTGCAATTCAACAGTCTGAAGCATAATTATGTTTTTCAAGAAAGCCTTTCTCGTGTCATCGTCTGCACCTTAAAATGGCGGTATTCTCATACCTCAGGGGGTTTCATGCTTGTAACTTCCAGCAGCACATCATCAGGGTAAGAAACCTATGATTGTGGGTTCGAATCCCGGTTCGACACGATTATGTTTCTAGGTTTGTCAGCACCATACCCATGCTCGTGGGTTTCACCGAAGTGGTAAACGTCTGAGACCTGCATCACTTCGGGCTTTCCTCCCACATTAAGCTGCCACGCCATGATATAACTGTAATAATGTTAAAAGCGGCGTTAAACACAACTCTCTCACTCACTCATCAGGATAATATGGAACATAACTACAGATGGGGACTGTCCTCTTGGCTCCTGCAATTTATCAACAGCACTGTCACCGTGAACAACTATTTTGGCCAGGTTGAAGTTCGGGGTGGACAGATAGTCTTTGGTGACATGTATTTCTGTTGGCCAGATATTTCAATCCACCCCTACGTGAGTACGATTTCAAAATACCTATAATTCTATAATAGGTTTGTTGGAGAAATACATTCGTTCAGCATTCGTTTCATTATTTCCACAACATGTCATACTACAACAGAAACTATTGCGTAGATTTCCAAGAAATTATTTGGTTGAGTCCAATCTAGTGGTTAAGGCGTTCGCTCGTCACGCTGAGGACCCGGGTTCGATTCCCGACATGGGTACAATGTGTGAAGCCTATTTCTTGTGTCCCCCGCCGTGATATTGCTGGAATATTGCTAAAAGCGGCGTAAAACCGAACTCACTCACTCACTCACTCACTTATATATGTAGGAAGACTATAGCCATAACACCATGTGGCATCATTCCCGTTATGACGTCATTAAGCGATTCGAAAAGACAAACAATATTTTTTTACTTATTCCATCAATGAAAAACGTGAGGTCCTGTTAAAAACAAACCGCTACCTCCATACACAAAATGCTGTTACACAATATACTTCCAATAACCAAATCAACCAAACGGATTTCGATACGGTCCCTCACTCAAACATTCTACAATAATTCACAAAGGTGTCCATGTGCCCGAAACCCTCTTTGTTCACTCAGTCGTCAAGTTGCACCCAGATCTTATCGCCTGCATGACAAGTGCAGATATTGTAATTGCTGTACCTGGAACCGGTTAACGCGGAGGTGAACGAGCAGGTGAAACATTACCTGTAATTAACACGCTAAGACACCACGTGCACGCACTTCAATAGAAGACACACACGTCCTGGTTCAAGGAGGGTGTAAATGCAATCTTTTCTTTTGAGGGTAGAATATAGGTGGACAAATGTCACAGGTCGCCGTAACCAGACCATGGTCGACATGTGTCTGGCGTTTTAAAACTAATTAGTAGATTCGCATTGTGTGCACATGTTTCTGATTGTCGGTCTCAGACCTTACATACAGCGTGACATGTGAACAATTTTTTGCGATGATCTTTGCAAATTCACTTAATTGTCGATAAGTTGAACACAAAAACATTCACTTGTTCGTGTGGACAACAGAAACGTTCGTCCCAAATCGTGACCCAAGCACATAATATACTATTAAAAAAATGTAAGGGATATTTCATTTTGCGATCATACTTGTAACAAATGCAAATGAATACGAGACTAAGTAATATAGATCCTTACAGAGGAAACATTTCCAGTGAAATTCGGCCCCCAAACACAACAATGGCAACCCCAGGATCTGCACGTGATGCACGTGATGATCATGGGGTTGAACACCAGATTTGCACGACTTTGAATTTGAAGGTTATACCCACTGTGGAAGGAAATTTGAAGGTGGGAACATCAGTTTAATTGTTTTGGAACTCAGTTACCAAACGGGTGACATGCGCCGACTTACACAAAATGAAAGGTTACGTGCCCTTGGCATGCTACAGGTTGGCACAACACAGACCGTTGTGGCACAGACGGTGAACGTGCCACAGTCTGTCATAAGCAGATTATGGTCCAGATATCGTGCTACACATTCTGTTAACGATAGACGACGCTATGGTCGACCAAGGGCGACAACTCATGCACAGGATCGATTTATCCGTACTTTAGCCTTGAGAAATCGTGTCATAACGGCTAATCAGATTAATGCTCGACTACAAGCAGACACTGGTGTGAGAATGAGTGCCCAGACGATCAGAAATCGACTGCACAGAGGTCATTTACACGCCCGACGTCCTAGCGTCATTCCATGTTTGAGAGATCATCACATTAGGGCAAGACGCCGTTGGTGTCGGGATCAACACTGGGATAATGGACGTTGGAACAATGTAATGTTTTCAGATGAGTCGAGGTTCACTGTGGACTTCCTGGACAGGCGTAGGAGAGTGTGGCGTCGACGAAACGAACGTTTCCATGATGTTAACGTCATTAGACATGATCAATTTGGGGGTGGATCTGTAATGGTGTGGGGAGGCATCTCTGCTGCTGGAAGAACGGACTTACATGTTGTTCCTGGACGTGTGACAGGCCAGTACTACCGGGACAACATTTTGGCAACCCATGTTGTGCCGTTTGCACGCCGTCATGGCCGCCGTTTCATCTTCCAGGAAGACAATGCAAGATGTCACAAGGCCAGGATTGTTACAGATTACCTCAAACAGCAGCATATCACCACATTACCATGGCCAGTGCTGAGTCCGGACCTGTCCCCCATCGAGCATGTCTGGGACATGCTTGGACAGCAGTTACGTCAACGTCAACAACGTCCTACCACTGTCCAACAACTTGGTGCTGCGTTGCAACAGGAGTGGAATAACCTTGACCAAAATGACTTGGGACGCCTCGTAAGGAGTATGCCACGTCGTTTCCGTGCCTGTCTAGCCAACAGAGGGGGTTTACCCGTTATTGACTTTGCTTTCATGTCATGGCAACTTTCCCTTAATGACTTTTCGTCATTTGTTTCCTCTTTGGGTTCACAATTTCCGTGTCATAAATCTTGTAAATCCAATATCCCCTACTTTTTTTTAAATAGTATACATGCATTCATATGTAAAAATCGCCCCAAATTCGTATATCCGTCACAGTTCCTGATTTACATGAGTGGTTCCGAAGGTTGTGTTTTGTTTGTTGTTTAACACGACACGCAGCAATATTCCATCTACATGACGGTCTGTAAATAATGGAGCCTTGGCCAGACAATCCTGTGACTGACACCATGAGCATCGATCTACGCAATTGGGATGAGATGATATTCATCAACCAAGTCTGCGTGCCTTATAACCCAATCCCGTTGGACATGTCTTAAGACACGCATGAGATGCTGAAGACCAATTCTGAGCCAGATCTTCACGGGATCCCCGATAGGTCTGTTTGTTTATCTATTAGACCTAGCTCCCTTTTGAAACCCGCTGTTGTGCAAGGAGATAAAAAATTTGCAGAGTTGGTCCAAAAATGAATTAAAACTAATCAACAAAACGTGAATCGCTTGAATGTTAACTAATCTAGTGAGTGAGTGAGTTGGGTTTAACGCCGCTTTTAACAGTATTCCAGTTATATCGTGGCGTGTCAGCTTAATGTGGGAGGAAAGCCCGAAGTGATGCAGGTCTCAGACGTTTACCACTTCAGTGACACCCAAACCTAGAAACATAATAGGGGCGAACCAGGATTCGAACCCACAATCATAGGTTTCTGACGTGCCCAAGGGACGCAACTCTGCACAGCGAATCGCGGCGCCTTAGACGACTGGGCCACTCGTGCCCCCTTAACTAATCTAGAACCTAAGAGTTCTAACTCTAACTAATTGTTGGCCACTGTCCTGAACCTGACCAAAAGTCACGTATTTCACCCTGCAGTACCAGCTCATAGGATGGTGCGTTCACGCGACTCGATCTGTACACATTGGGCGCGTTTTGGCAAACAGTTCCATAAAGTAAAACCAAGGAATTTCAATAAATACCTGAAACAAAGCGTTCAAAGCGTCGCTAAACCCCCTCACTGTCTCACTCATAATTATTACCTACCTTTATTATTGGGTAAATGTGACTTGACAGTGGCAAGTGTTTGCTTGATACTATCGTCATCTGTGACGTCACAGCAGACGGCCACGAGCCGAGCAGACGTAGCTTCTGTCAGATCGTCTGCGCCTTTCTCGGTAAGGCAGGCAGCAAATGTATGGAAGCCTAGCTGGTCCAACCGTCGAGCCAAGCCATTGCCAAAACCTGTATCACATCCTGTGATGAACACGAATCTCTCGCTGCAGTCTTTTAATCGGCGACTCCTTACAAACCACGTGACCAAAATGTAACCAATTACTACCACGGCAATTATGTAGTACATCATTGGTCATCTGAAACATACCGTTAGTAGTATCAAAACATGAATATTTAACAGATGATGGTGTTTGCACCATATGCATCCTCGTGATGTTCCATAGTGTATTTATATACCTTCTGTTTCTACCATATGGGTCCCCGTGATGCTCTACGTCTACATACCCCTTCTGTTTCTACCATTTAGATCCCCGTGATGCTCTACGTCTACATACCCCCTCTGTTTCTACCATATGGGTCCCCGTGATGCTCTCCGTCTACATACCCCTTCTGTTTCTACCATATAGATCCCCGTGATGTTCTACGTCTACACACCCCTTCTGTTTCAACCATATGCATTTCCGTGATGCTCTACGTCTACATACCCCTTCTGTTTCTACCATATGGATCCCTGTGATGCTCTACGTCTACACACCCCTTCTGTTTCTACCATATGCATCCCCGTGGTGCTCTACGTCTACATACCCCTTCTGTTTCTACCATATGGATCCTCGTGATGCTCTACGTCTACACACCCCTTCTGTTTCTACCATATGGACCCCAGTGATGCCCTACGTCTACATACGCCTTCTGTTTCTACCATATGGATCCCCGTGATGCTCTACGTGTACATACCCCTTCTGTTTCTACCAAATGGATCCGCGTGATGCTCTACGTCTACACGCCCCGTCTGTTTTAACCATATGCATGTCCGTGATGCTCTACGTCAACATACCCCTTCTGTTTCTACCAAATGGATCCGCGTGATGCTCTACGTCTACACACCCAATCTGTTTTAACCATATGCATGTCCGTGATGCTCTACGTCTACATACCATTTCTGTTTCTACCATATGGATCCCCGTGATGCTCTACGTCTATATACCCCTTCTGTTTCTACCATATGTATCCTCGTGATGTTCTACGTCTACATACCCCTTCTGTTTCTACCATATGCATCCTCGTGATGCTCTACGTTTACATATACCTTCTGTTTCTACCATATGGGTCCCCGTGATGCTCTACGTCTACATACCCCTTCTGTTTCTACCATATGGATCCCCGTGATGCTCTACGTCTACATACCCCTTCTGTTTCTACCATATGCATCCTCGTGATGCTCTACGTCTACACACCCCTTCTGTTTCTACCACATGGACCCCGTGATGCTCTACGTCTACATACCCCCTCTGTTTCTACCATATGCATCCCCGTGATGCTCTACGTCTACATACCCCTTCTGTTTCTACCATATGGATCCCCGTGATGCTCTACGTGTACATACCCCTTCTGTTTCTACCATATGCATCCCCGTGATGCTCTACGTGTACATACCCCTTCTGTTTCAACCATATGGATCCCCGTGATGCTCTACGTGTACATACCCCTTCTGTTTCTACCGTATGCATGTGCGTGATGCTCTCTGTTTACATACCCCTTCTGTTTCTACCATATGGATCCCCGTGATGCTCTACGTCTACATACCCCTTCTATTTCTACGATATGCATGTCCGTGATGCCCTACGTGTACATACCCCTTCTGTTTCAACCATATGGATCCCCGTGATGCTCTACGTGTACATACCCCTTCTGTTTCTACCGTATGCATGTGCGTGATGCTCTCTGTTTACATACCCCTTCTGTTTCTACCATATGGATCCCCGTGATGCTCTACGTCTACATACCCCTTCTATTTCTACGATATGCATGTCCGTGATGCTCTACGTCTACATACCCCTTCTGTTTCTACCATATAGATCCCCGTGATGCTCTACGTCTACATACCCCTTCTATTTCTCCCATATGGATTCCCGTGATGCTCTACGTCTACATACCCCTTCTGTTTCTACCATATAGATCCCCGTGATGCTCTACGTCTACATACCCCTTCTGTTTCTACCATATGCATCCCCGTGATGCTCTACGTGTACATACCCCTTCTATTTCTCCCATATGGATTCCCGTGATGCTCTACGTCTACATACCCCTTCTGTTTCTACCATATCGATCCCCGTGATGCTCTACGTGTACATACCCCTTCTATTTCTACCATACGAATCCCCGTGATGCTCTACGTCTACATACCCCTTCTATTTCTACCATATGGATCCCCGTGATGCTCTACGTCTACATACACCTTCTGTTTCTACCATATGGATCCCCGTGATGCTCTACGTCTACATACCCCTTCTGTTTCTACCATATGCATCCCCGTGATGCTCAACGTCTACATACACCTTCTGTTTCTACCATATGGATCCCCGTGATGCTCTACGTCTACATACCCCTTCTGTTTCTACCATATAGATCTCCGTGATGCTCTACGTCTACATACACCTTCTGTTTCTACCATATGGATCCCCGTGATGCTCTACGCCTATAATCCCCGTTCTCTTTCAACCATTCGCATGTCTGTGATGTTCTACGTCTATATACTCCTTTAGTTTCTCCTATGTTTTAGTTAAAGAAGGAGACTATACACGAGAAGACTGCCATATCCTTTTATCAATTCGATAATAAAGTAGCTTCAACCAAATCAGCGATATATCAGGGACTTCACCTCGCGGGAAACCATGTCCTCGTTAGGTAGAGTGAGCCCCCAGGGTCTCGGTGACATGGCCATTTACCGACTAACTGGGCCACTACCGGGCATTAATGAACATGGTTATAACAGCGGAAAAATGTATATTATATTAAGTGTGTTAGTGTACTTTAGGCAATAAAGTTTTTTACTACCTAGGGTAGTATAAAATATTAAACGTTTATTCTTATATGAAGTAAATAATATTTAAGCAAATCGTTCGTTCCCTTGTTGGTGTTCTCTCATTCAATATTTTATGTCAACCTTGCCATGCCACCAAGCGGTGTATAGGTTCCTCTCAATACACAGTAAAGTACGTCTATAACGAACGCGCTTATAACGAACTGACCGATATAACAAACTTTTTTTAGTCCCGACCATTTGTTGTATAAATGCTGTATATATGCCTATAACGAACTACGGTTATTACGAACTAAAATTAGCGGTCCCTTTGAGTTCGTAATAACCGTAGTTTACTGTGTCAGAATCAGCTGCTGCTTTCATACAGAGATAGAGTGTGCAGTGAGAAAGCTGGCAGCTGTGATTGAATGATATTGTATAAGATTTATATGTTTTAAATGTACATCCACCCGCTAATTAAAATTGAAAAATGTTATTTTTAACATGATGACTTATGGTAAATGTGACCACAGCTATATTCCCAAGCAGGTGTCAATTGGTTTGGATCGTGGTGTGTTTAGCTTCCTGTTCTCTACTCATTTAGATGGTAAAATTAGCTAAATGTTCTCTAGTACCGAGAGAGTGGGTGAGTATGGTGTCACGCCACTTTTAGCAATATTCCATCAATATCACGGCGGGGGACACCAGAAATGGGCTTCACACATTGTACCCATGTGGGGAATCGAACCGCGGTCTTCGGCGTGACGTGCGAACCCTTTAACCACTGGGCTACCCCACCGCCCCTCTCTAGTAATGAGGATAATGGTATTTAAAACGTAACTATAGGCTGAAAATACGCCGAAATACTACAAACGTAGGGTCGAAAGCACAACTTTGATACACTACAATAAGTAAGGAATAAAAACTGGAACAGCACAAGCTGAAAATCGAACCCGGGACTTCAGCGTGATACTTGCACAATAAGGCTACCCTCATATATGCATGGAGACGACAGTCATGCAAACATGTCTAGCTCGTTTGTCCGGAGACATAAATTAGGCATACATATCTTATACACATGGAGCATCACGGAGATGCAAATTATAGAAACAGAAGGGGTATATTCACGTAGAGCATCACGGGGATGCACACAATAATAACGTGTTCGCTTTTTAATCCATATGTATCTCACAATTTGACCTGTATTCAAATTAAATTGAATCCACGTACTCTCTTGAGTCGGCACAGTTGCCAGCAATGATTACTCCCCAAGGTGACCTCGACCTTGCTGCAGATGTTACCGGACACGAAAATCAATCAATATAACCATGCCGGTTCCTCATAAATACACATAGCCCTATGCTTGATTGTAGCAGTAATCGATCTATAACTCCTACTTGACAAACTCCAGTTGAAAGTGACACGTTATGAAAAACACACACCATAAAATCACAACAAAAGAAAAAAATACAAACCTTCACTGATCACTGAAAATTAGTTGTCCGACCTGCTTCTCGCCGTCATAATCTGTCCATGCAGATCAATTTATGTAACTAATGTACTTCATAAACCCAATTTCTGACAACACAGCTTGACTACAAGTAGCATTCGTAGCCAAGACGTGAAGTAACGCAGTAATGTCTTTGTACTGCTTTAATTTTCATGTGACACTTACCTGCACGTTTATCAAACTCGGGATGAGTCACGCCAATCTATTAACTCGTTGATCAGATGTAATCTTCTTAGTCGTCATGCTTACTTACATAGACAATGGGGGAGCGGATTGCCCAGCTGTCGAAGACTGAAACATGAGCTGTGTGGAGTTACGTCCCTTACACTTGCCTATCAGAAAGCTATGGTCGTGGTTCGAATCCCAGATTCGCCCCGATGATATTGCTTGGTTTGTCGTGGGTTTCACCTCCGTTATAACCGTGTACGCCACTTATTGCGAGCTTTCATCACGCTGACAAGCCTGAGCGCTATATAGTTGAGTATTTTTTTAAAGCGGCGTGAAATCGTACTCATTCACCCATATTACTCTATCAGTTTGCAGTTCAAACCACAGCCTCCGCCGCCGCGTCAGCAATATTACTTAATCGCAGGTGGCCAGAATAGTCAGTAATATCATTGTATCACATGTGACAGTAGTTAGCCATATTAGTGTTTCACAGGCGGGAGCAGTCAGCAATATTTTTTTTATTACAAGCGTGGGTAGTCAGCAATATATATATATATATATATATATATATATATATATATATATATATATATATATATATATTTATCACTGATAGTTTGGAAGTTCGATTCCAATTTGTCTTCCACCCGACGAGAGCCAACCCAAGCCGCCATTGCGTCCATTTTCTCCACACTGCAGTCACGAGATGGAGTTAGTGAGTTTGTTTTTTCGATTTAAGCAATATTTTAGAAACGTCACAGCGGGGGACACCAGAAATCGGCTTCACACATTGTACCCATGTCGGGAATCGAACCCGGGTCTTCGGCGTGACGAGCGAACGCTTTAACCACTAGGCTACCCGACCGCCCCTCACTAGGTAGAGGATGTGTGAGTCACTGATAGTTGTTCAAACTGCTGTTGTCATGCAATAATGAAAACAAAACTGTTCAAAAATAGATTTATTAATTATGCTGAAGGTTTCACACAATGCGTATTTACAACAGGGAGACAGATGTCTCACAGCTCAATAACGTCACAGACTCAAAAGGACTGTCTTGTTGATGCCATCTTGATACCTGACGATTCGATAAAATATTACATAAACACAATCTGTATCTTAATCAGTAGAGATACCCAATATCTACGGATGTAAGCAGCTTATTTATAACAAACTGTCGCCGACAGGAGTACGCAAGGTCCCAAGGATCAAAAAAAGGAAAAGAAAAAAAAAGATCCCAAGGAGTTAAATGGTTATTTTACGAACGCTTATAATACTAATAGGTCAGCGCCACGCAATACGCTTTATAACCAACCATAACAATAGTTATAATATGGATAAAATGTACAAATGTTTTCGTATTGCCATTAATGATATAATTTGTTGCGTGGTTTTACAATTGTGTTCACAATTGCGGGGTGGTGTTAGGTCGTGGTAATTCAGGTAATAGAGGATTCACATTCGTGACCAACTCGTGTTATTCCGGGACAAGCTGAATAGCCTCTTGCAGGTTACGGAAAGGGGCGAGTGGTGACGAATGAGAGGATTCAGTGTAGATTCATAACACAGCAATGACTGGTCCCTTTGTGTGCGCGGCACATTCAGGTAATAGAGGATGATTGTGGTATATGTTGCTGTGCTGACAGTGTATATATATTAATAACACAGCAATGACTGGTCCCTCTTCGTAAGCAGCACATTCAGGTAATAGAATGTGATTGCGGTGTATGCATGTTTGCTGTGTATATTAATAACACAGCAATGACTGGTCCCTCTATGTGAGCGGCACATTCAGGTAATAGAGAAATGTCCATATTTGGTTTTCTGTTTGGTTGACGCATGGCTTCAGGGAGAGGGAGGGTTTCTGCCCCCCTCCTGATGACAAACACAGCCCCGACTTGACGTGCTTCACCATACAGTCCTCCTGGATAACAATGAGTGAGTAAGTGAGTTGGGTTTAATGTGACAATGAGTTGTATTTCAGAGTTGGGTTTAACACCGCAGTATTTAACTGTAGTCCAGTTATATAACAGTGTGTCAGCTTAATGTGGGAAGAAAGCCCCAAGTGATGCAGGTCTCAGACGTTTACCACTTCGGTGAAACCACGAGCACGGGTATGATTCTGACAAACCTAGAAACATAACAGGGGCGAACCGGGATTCGAACCCACAAGCATAGGTTCCTGGCATGCCCAAGGGACGCAACCCTGCACAGCGAATCGCGGCGCCTTAGACGACTGGGCCACCCGTGCAACCGAGTTGTATTTCATTAAATATACGTGATACAACTTACGGGGGATGGAGAGAAAGGGGGTAGGGGTGCTGAGCAGTGCTGATTAATTATTATACACTACTACATTTACTACTCCATCAACTGCTACTACATCCACCGTGTACACATGAACTCGTGACGTCACTATTAACAACACACATATTTCAACGAAGGTGTGCAGCGTCAAATCAGACATTCTTGGCAGTCGTAATTGCATTGGAGAGAAATAAAAGTAGTATGTTAAAAAGATATGTCATTTTAACCAGCAGAAGAAAAGCTGCGGCCCCACTGCAAAATTATTTATAAAAATGTATTGGACCATGAAAATACACTGCAGGGCAGAATTAAATATACGCCCATGTTTGATGGTGGAAAAAATGAAACAAACAAGAAAAGGTTATTCGATGGTGATGTTTCTTTAAAATTGTTTGTTTTTTGTTTAACGCCGCACTCAGCACTATTCCAGCTATATGACGGCGGTCTGTAAATAATCGTGCCTGGGCCAGACAATCCAGTGATTAATATCATGAGCATCGATCTACACAATTGGGATCGATGACATGCATCAACCAAGACGGCGGGCCTGACCACCCGCTCCCGTTAGTCTCCTCCTGCGACAAGCATAGTCGCCTTTTACGGCAAGTATGGGTTGCTGAAGACCTATTCTACCCCGGATCTTCGCGGATTTCGATGGGGATGTATTTGATTCGGGCACCATAACTGTGTTTTGTACCTTAACTTTTGGCAGTGTTTCGGCGACTGTTTGAAGTCTAGTAACGTTTTGATAACGTTTGTAAAGCTTTGGCCACATCCAATTTACAAGTGAATACGTATTGTCTTTTGCCCGGCAGTTTATCGCAACACAATAGACAAACAAAAGGAACATATAAACAAAAAAAACCCGAAAAACAAACATCCAAAAGGTTATAGATAAGGTTTTACAATAACGAATTAGAATTTTAAAGTGATGTTTTTAATGAAGTTAAAACAAAAAACTATATGTTTCGTCAGCAAGCCACCACGTGATGTTGTGGGCGCTCCTACCTTATTGTAGTCCCACTTCGTGGTGACCAAGTCGAGGCGACAGTCGACCATGGTGAGGGGCGTGTTGTTTCCGCCGTCACTGCTCAGACAGTACTCCTCTTGTCGGATGGTCTTGTCGAACGTGTAAGAAAATGTCTGAAAGAACATTTCCCAAACATTTGTAAGTGAGCAAGTGAGTGAATATGGTTTCACGCGGTTTTTAGCCATATTCCAGCAATATCTTGGCGGGGGAACCAGAAATTGGCTTCCCGACCATCTAGGGAATCAAACCCGGGTCTTCGGCGTGACGAGTAAATGCCTTAACCATAAGGCTACCCCACCGCTCCCACTGATAAGTGATTCAAGGTGTCAATATTTACATTTTACAGGGATACCCATGAACTTCTACTAGCCCGAATAAAAGGTCGCTTTAAATAGACACAGTTACAACAAGGCGCGTCAGCTTAATGTTTGGTATGTTGTTTTACGCCGCACTTAGCAGTATTGTAACTATAGGATGACAGCCTGTAAATTATCGAGTGTGGAACAGTAAACCACTGATTGATATTATAGCGTCGTCACGTCGGAGTACAGCGCCCTGCAATCAACCACGTCAACGAACCCGACAACCGATCCATTGAGTCGACTCTTATGACAGGCAAACGTTGCTGGGGACCTCGTCTACCCGTAATCCCCGTGGGATCATCGCAGTGTGGGATGAGTGAGTGAGGTGGGTTTAACGCCGCTTTTAACAGTATTCCAGTTACATCGCGGCGTGTCAGCTTAATGTGGGAGGAAAGCCCGAAGTGATGCAGGTCTCAGACGTTTATCACTTCGGTGAAACGCACGAGCACGGACATGGGCGAACCGGAATGCGAACCCACAATCATAGGTTTCTGGCATGCCCAAGGGACGCAACTCTGCATTGCGAATCGCGGCGCCTTAGACGACTGGGCCCCCCAGTGTGAGATGAAAAGTCAAACTGACTTATAAGTTGACTGTGAAACTCAAGAGCACAGGTAGGGTGCTGGCAACTAAGGTTAATTATTTGTAGTAAATCAGGGATTCGAACCCACGGTCAACGGATCATATCGCGGCTTAGTGACACTGCATGTACACATTGAGCGCCTTAAAATAAAATTCAGAATATCGTATCGCAAGCTTAAGTCTCAGTTCAAATTAATCTTAGAAGCGGCAGTAAAATCCTGTTTCAGCTCAACAATAACTGTTCCATATTTGTGACCACTTCAGCAAATATAACGCTATTATCCATCAATAATATTATCTTATCAATAATATCTGTGACTATTCTGTTTCACAAAGCCCCATAATCTTTTGTAGAAATACTGAAGTGTTCTCGTCCAATGTCATAGCGCATATTGATTAAGAATACACCATACTCGATCCAGGATTCAAAGGGAGACATATTGAAATGTGTAATAATTGTGTGTGTTTTAATTCAAACTGGACATGAATGCGACAGATCCAACATCTTCCCGAGGCAAGAGAGTTAACTGACTACAAAAATCCAGTTTCCACCCTTGCCGAACTAGGCTTGTATTATGGAGTTACATTTTGGCTGGACTAACGAGTCTATGCATAGTCCAATCAAAATCGTGCACCGAAATCGAAATCCGGTTCGTAAACGGTCAAGCAGATTTCGGTCGATTGCAGGATTAGCAAAGCATGTGCACCGTCAACTCATTGTCAGCAGATATTTTCCAAATCTTTTCATGTTTTTAATCAAGGTGCTCAAGTGATTTGATGTATTTCGCGATGTCAGACCCGTTTTATCACAATATAGATCTTGATTATCGATCAGATCGTCCTGACCGGGCGCCACCATTTTGTGTGAAACAAATGCAAGTGATACGAGAGTGGAATCTGATTGGCCCATAGGAGAGCCTTAGAAGGGACATAACTGGTAGTAGCTAATGGTGGCGCCACAATCGAGCCCAGTAATTCAAGCCTAGTTCGGCAAGGGTGGAAACTGGGAGATGCAGATCCAAGTGCTGAAACTATTTGTCTAATGAAGCGCGCGCGCGTGTGTGGCTGCTTGTACTTGTCCAGACTAATGAGTTTTATAGTGCTAACTCACTAAAATACAATGTCGCAGTTTAACTTAGTCCTTGTTTTAATCCAGGCAGGGTAACAGCAAGTGCCATCTTTTAACGTCTTTTGGTATGACGCGATCGGAGATCGAACTCCGAGCTTCTGCACTGAGGGCAGACGCTCTACCACTAGACCACGGTGGCGGTCTTCAGTCGGACACTATGGCTATATTTAGACACTATGGATACATTTAGACACTATGGATATATTTAGACAATCTGTAAACAGTGACGACTTTGGCTCGAGGTATTCCACTCTGTCTATTTTTGATAAGGGCATTTCTTTTGTATCCGGCATATTATTTGTATCATGTATGTGTGAACATCCCGAACTATCTCAGTATCCCTATGATACGTCGAACAGTACATGCTACACCTACCTGGTCCATGTTCCCGCTGTGGTCACATTTGACCTTTGACACGGCGTCCCCTAATCTTGGCAGCTCCGTGGTCTTGGTGGCAGGTATTGACAAGCACATGTTGGTTTCGGGGTTCCGTACCTGGGAATGACACACACACAGCCATCAGCAACGCCGCAATCAATACCTACACTCCCATCAGCAACGCCGCAATCAATACCAACACCGTCATCAGCAACGCCGCAATCAATACCTACACCGCCATCAGCAACGCCGCAATCAATACCTACACCGCCATCAGCATCACCCAATCAGGAACTACACTGAGATCAGCAACTTCGTCGCAAAAGGCAAAACCGCAATGAAGACCTACACCGTCATCAGTAACACCACAGGCAACTGCAACACAATCTACACCTACACCGCGATCAGCAACTACACCGCAATCAGCAACTACACCGCGATCAAGACCTACACCGCTATCTGCAACTCCACCGCGATCAGCAACTACACCGGAATCAAGACCTACACCACTATCAGCAACTACACCGCGATCAGCAACTACACCGCAATCAAGACCTACACCGCTATCAGCAACTCCACCGCAATCAGCAACTACACCGCGATCAGCAACTACACCGGAATCAAGACCTACACCACTGTCAGTAACTCCTACGCGATCAGCAACTACCCCGAAATCAAGACCTACGCCACAATCAACAAATCCACGGCGATCAGCAACACCTCATTCAACAACTACACCGCGATCAGCAACTACACCACAATCAACAAAGTACTTACGACACCCCACGCATACACGTTCTCATCCGGCATGAACTTCTCTGGGTAGACGTAGTCGATGTACCAGCCGAAGCTGTTGCACTTCTGGCGTGTCGGCAGCAGATGCTCCTGGGCGAAGTCTCCCCCATACGGCTGTGACTAGAAACATACGATAGGTACACCTGCACTGCGAGGCTCACATAGTCAGTGGAATAGTGCCATGTCACTAGCAAGTTAGCAACCGAACGAGAGGACGGTCTTTTACATTAAACTCAAAGCCCACTGAGAGGATGTACGTCAGGTATATCGGGCCCCTATTCACCTGGATGTACTTCCGGTGCATGTTGGGGCCATTTCACCAGGATGTACTTCCAGTGCATGTTGGGGCTCTATTCACCAGGATGTACTTCCTGTGCATGTTTGGGCTCTTTTCACTAGGATGTACTTCCGGTGCATGTCCGGGCTCTATTCACAAGGATGTACTTCCGGTGCATGTCGGAGCTCTATTCACCAGGATGAACTTCCGGTGCATGTTGGGGCTCTATTCACTAGGATGTACTTCCGGTGCATGTTGGGGCCCTTTCACCAGGATGTACTTCCGGTGCATTTGGGGGCTCTATTCACCAGGATATACTTCCGGTACATATTTTGGCCCAATTCGTCAGTCTATGCTTCCGGTACATGATGGAACCCTATTCACCAGTATTTACATCCATACATTGTCAATTTGGTCACGTGGACAGAAAGTCCATGGTTCGTATCAGGTACATTACAGGTACATGCGGGGGTCTTACTCACTAGGATGTACTTCCGGTACATGTAGAAGAGCCGTCGATACTCGTCCATCCACACCTCCGCCAACTGTATCAACGCCTTCTCCTCCGTCTCTGTGCTCACTGGAACACCCGCAAAATATCCCGCGTTTCAGTGTGTTGAAATTTCTAGATACTTACAATTTATCATGATAAATACAATATTTCTCGGTGCTCATTAAAAGTACATAAAATGGTATGAACAAAGATGGTTAATATCTTCAAGATTATTTTATGTATCTAAAACATAGCAATCACGCAAGTAAACAGAGCAAAACCTTTTACACAATCATAAGAAATCTCTGCTGAAAGCGGAGTCCATTGTACGATTCCGATTGTATCATAAGCATGTGTCAAAAAGTGATGATACCAGGTGACATCCTCACAAACACATGCAAAAGCAAGTCAAGCGAGTGAATGATTGTAACGCCGCTTTGAACAATTTGAACTCACGAAGAGTTACTGTGAACAAGGCACACATAGTATCGTACCCAAACCTGTGATATTCAAATTTACCTCCAAGTATCATCAACAAATAAAACACAGAGGGTGTACCTACGTTTATTATATGCGTCCGGCGCATGCGCCAGATGTGCCACCCGTGAACAGGGGTATATGAGCAGGAAGCCCCCACACATCCATGTCTGTAACATACACCATTATAGTGAGTGAGTGAATGAGTGAGTGAGTGAGTGAGTGGGTGGGTGATTGAGTGAGTGAGTGTTGGTTCTGAGTAACGCAATCAGAGGTAAATGAAACAAACATGGATAGGAATTTGGAGTTGGCAAACCAAGGACATCAACAGTGAAACTTGGATTCGAACCCGGGCGACTAGGCACACTTTGTGAGTATTGGATGAAAAACTTAAAACAACATTCACTCACTCGAAGTATTTCTAACATACACTGCATTACGACCATATTTAAAACTGAGACATTTTCAGAAAGAATGATTGTTTCGTGAATTGAATAAATAAATAAATTAATAACTAATAATACATAATTACACAAATCTTTAAATTACATCTGTGTCACGAGTGTCTTTAACTGTGGCTATACCTTAAAGGAGAACTCCAGCTCCACGCCGCGCGTGCGCATCTCGGGCCGAAAGCCGCCAAGTGACTTGTAGAACTTAGCTGCCATAGCAAACGCATCGCCAGACATCACAGGTGTTCTAGAAGACGGCAAAGAATGTATTTTTTAACTGAACGTGTCTTGGCTTATTTGATTAAGGAAAATAAAGTGCGAGCACCTGCAAAGATAACGTGTTTAATTTTCTATTCCTTACTTTGACCATCTGCGCTGTCGATCACTACAACACGTCCGTGTAAAGAGACTTAACTCTTGCCTTATTATCTGATTAACTTGGGCCATCTTCTATAAGACGGCTCATCTAATACGTGAACCGTTAATATCTGTGTTATAGCTATTGATAGTGCAACAGGAACTATAAGTATTATTTTAGACTATGATTTGTTAAGGTTTAAAATCCCCAGGACCCGTGAAGATCCGGAGTAGAATAGGTCTTCAACTACCCATGCTTGCCGTAAAAGGTGACTATGCCTGTCGGAAGAGGCGACTATGCTTGCCGTAAAAGGCGACTAACGGGAACGGGTGGTCAGGCTCGCTGAATTGCTTGATGCAGGTCAGCGTATCCCAAATACGTGGATTGATGCTCACGATGTCAATCACTGGATTGTCTGGTCCAGCGTCGATTATTTACAGACCGCCGTCATATAGCTGGAATATTGCTGAGTGCGGCGTTAAACAACAAACAAACATAAATAAAATCCCAAGTGTGGCCGTTCTCGTAACATTTTAATTCAGTGAGTGAGAATTGTTTTACGCCGCTTTCAGCAATATTCTAGGATTATCACGACGGTAGACATAAGAAAAGAGCTTCACACATAAATCTTCATTCAGAAGGTCGGGGCGGTTGGGTAGCCTAGTGGTTAAAGCGTTCGCTCGTCACGCCGAAGACCCGGGTTCGATTCCCGACATGGGTACAATGTGTGAAGCCCATTTCTGGTGTCCCCCGCCGTGATATTGTTGGAATATTGCTAAAAGCGGCGTAAAACCATAGTCACTCATTCAGAATGAGGTGACGGGTAAATGGCGTTTCAACATTATTACACCTATGCCATGCCTCTTTCAGTATTCGATCGCAGTAGCAATGGTCCATGGTTAAACCACTAGTCGGACAAACATGAGGCCCACAAAGCCAGGCAAACCAGAGGTTGATAACATGAACAACTACTAAATCCGTCTTGTCGACTGACCACCCGATCCTGTTAGTCGCCTCTTCCGACAAGCATAGTCGCCTCTTACGACAAGCATAGTCGCTTCTTACGACAGGCAGAGTCGCCTCTTACGACAGGCATAGTCGCCTCTTACGACAGGCATAGTCGCCTCTTACGACAAGCATAGTCGCCTCTTACGACAAGCATAGTCGCCTCTTACGACAAGCATGAGTTCCTGAAGATTAATTCTATTTCGGATATTCAAAGGGTCTTGTTATAAATAAGAGACTGATTATTAAGGATGCATTAACACACTGTTCTATATATAACGGTGGCCTTCAACGTCAAATCAGACAAGTCAGCGAGATATGCAGGGCAAGCATTGCACACTAAAGCAGCTAGTCGTCCCATGACATATTATTGGGACCTTTCTTTTAGGCTTCCGACAGATGTCTCCATGAGATTTGGAATCACATATGAAAATCGGACAAGCTTGATATAAGGGGAGGTAATTCGAATATTACTATGGTTCTATGGGTGACTTCCGGTCTCAATGAGATTTGGAATCAAGGATGAAATTCAGACAGTATTGATGAAAGGGGAGGTAATTCGAATATTACTTAATGGGTTCTATGGGTGACTTCCGGTCTTTCTTTTCAGCTTCCGACAGAGGTCTCCACGACATTGTGAGCTTCCAAAAGATGCCCCCCGTTCGCTCGGTTGCTGTTTCCGTGTGCTCAAGGGTGTCGGTAGCTATCACGTCCTCCACTGGAACCGCGACTATGTTCGGGTGATGACTGATCGCCTCGAGAAGAGGTTCGAGCCTGCAACACAATCAGACAAAAGATCTCCCATTATCGCTGCTTTTATAGAACGTCGTTAGTTCACTCTATGACACTCTAACTGTCAACTATTTGCTTGGAGGAGCTTAAAGCGACCGCTCGCCGATGGCTCGATTCACCACATGAGTAGAATGCGTAAAGCCCCTTTTCTGGTGTCCCCCCCGCCGTGATATTGCTGGAATATTACTAAAAGCGCCGCAAAATCATACTCACTCACTCTTTCTTGGAAAATCGAATCTCGAAAAAGTATTTGTAAAAATATTTAACGTTTCTTTAAATTACATGTTAGGACTCGTGTGCAGGGTCAAGGTGAAATACTAGACTTTCGCTTCTCGTTTCCACTCTCGACATATCACATACACACACCTCGGATCTTCAAATGGTGTCCCCCCGCCGTGACATTGTTCGAATATTGCTAAAAGCGGCGTAAAATCCAACTCACTTATTCCCCCGGGGTAACTTGCGACGTTAAATTTTACTCAACTCCAACAATATTCCAAGTGCAGTTCTACGTATATTGTATTCATTTGAACATAAACAACATGTGAATTGGCGTTGGGGGCATCTGAAACAAGAACTGTCTTTTGCGATTCGATCTGAATTCTGAGGAACAATAAATGCTTTTCCAGTAAAGGAAACCGCGACGATAATTCATTACCATCCATCTCCCGCCTCGCAGTGTGGGTCCAGGAACACCAAGACGTCTCCCGTGGCTTCCTCCGCTCCTTGTGACCGAGCCTCATAAAGTCCGTGAAGGTCGTTACGGGAGATAACTCTCACTGGACCCTCTGGCCAGGTCTTGTGTATGGCAGTGGTGATTTCTTCTAACCCTGTGTAAAGAAGACAGTAATGAGGTCAGTAGTGTTATCAAAGTTTCTGAAATCATATGGCTTACACCCACGGGGATTGCTTGTAGGAATATAGGCTCCCAGCAATCTGTGCTTGTCTTAAGAAGCGACTTAATGGATCGGGTGATCAGGCTCGTTTGGTTGATGTCATCGTATCCTTATTTCGTGGATCGATGAGCATGATGTCAATCACTGGATTGTCTGGTAGACACACGGTTAATTACAGACCGACATTACTTAGCTTACATATCACTGAGTGCGGCGTTAATCGCCATCATTGTGTGAACATTGAGCTTCATAAAACGGGAAATTAAACAAAATAGGGTGTTGTAAATAATGTTGATATACTGCAGTAACACACGAGAAGCCTGAAACTGCAAGGCGCGTTGACGTAGAAAAATATTAACGTCGTTTTGGGGATATTTTTACAGCGTATATCTATACAAATATTCCCTTTGACGGTTTCAAATTCAGAAGTAGTATGTGATGACAACTGCCATTGATGATTCGAGGCCAGCGAATCCATTCACTTCGAGCTTGACTTTCCTGCTTCAGTTCTGTACACAATCAAGTTTAAACTATAATCTTATACGTTTCGTTGCCAAATCATAGTACATAGTAAAACAAGTTGTCCGCGGTTCCCCGGCGTCAGACTCGCTTGCCCAGTCTGGGCAATACCAAACGTGTGAGGTCTACAATTCGTTGCTCACATTAACCCGTATGTTCGGCTGCCACTGCGCATGCGTGAAGACGTCGCGTTCGCAGGGGACGTCGATGACGTCGGTTCACCTTGGTTCAAAGTGTGACGTCCATTCTTGCAGTGATATTGCTGGAATATTGCTAATGCGGCGTAGAACCTCACTCACTCACTGACTCGGTGCGTTGTCTGTTGCTCACCTGCAGTTTTACCAAACGGGACAAGCAGGACCTCCTTCAGGTAACGAGGGGGTGACCTGTTGACAACGCTGTGCAGAGTTCGCATCAACACGGAGAAGGCTTCAACGTCGTAAGCGATGATGACGCTGGCAGAAGGAAGTGCTGTGTACCTCAGCACCATACAGCTTGAATGAAAGATGAAAGAGGTACACCTAAAGTATCCAGTACATCTATTGATATAACTGCCGGGCAAAAGAAAGTATATACTTGAAAATTAGATTTGACCAAAACATTACAAAAGTTATCAAAACTTTACAAGGCTCAAAACAGTCGCTAAAACACTGCAAACTTAAGGTCCAAAACACAACCATGACAACTGTATCAAATACATCACCATCGAAATAATAATTTCTTGTTTGTTTCATTTTTAGCCACCATCAAACATGGGTGCACATACTTTCTTTTGCCGGGAAGTTTATGAGAACTGATCAATTGATATAGATATCAATATAAATCAAAATAAAAAATTTCAGATCTACATTTCAGAGAAAAATATGTGTATTTTAAGCAGTGAATTATTGAATCTCCCACGTTAATAATGCATTTAAGTGTAACTATATAACACCTTTAGTAAGTTTACCAGTGAACGTTCACGAGTTCATGTAAAATGGCATCTAACGAGAATGAATGTGGAATGTTATTTATTACTCGCGTTAAATGTGTATTAAAATGTAAATATATAACAGTTATGTTTCTTTTAACAATTCGTTTAACCGGTCCAAAATCCGATTGCGCATGAATATTGGTATATACCCAATATGGGCATTGTTGACATTTCTCTGCATACGCCTCAGTAGGGTGTTCCTGCTGTTGTGTGTGCAAACACGACTGCAGAAATCAATATTTTGGAATGTCTTCTGCTAATGGTAATTTAACGCTTAGTTGTTCGTGAGCAGAACAGTTAAAAGTCAATCAAGGCCACTCTTTGAATTTCGGACCTACAGCCGACAGTCGGACACCCGCACTACCAGTATCCCCGCTGTGCAATCAAAGTAGTCCGGTGTCTTTGATCTATCAGATGAATTTACATCCTGTCCCTACCATTTTGGTAAAAGAAAATCAGAATGTTCGCTAATGAAGTCCTTGTTTACTGTACGACCCATACTGAAGGAAGTGTAAACAAACTCGTCTGATTGGATATTTAGTGTCAGCTTCAAAGGGCAAGGTCACATCAGAATAGGAAAAGACAACCGTGATCAGCACGTTTTACGCTAGGGATCAATACGGCATGTCATTGTTCACATTTTGGATGTTTGGGGCCACACAATCAGAAGCCAGGCATTCCACGGCAATCTCATTAAAATCAGATCTTAGTTCTCGCTTCCGCTAAACAAAGATCTGAGGACATCCCAATAGGGGTCACGTCAGAACGACCTTTCATCCGACCAATCAGAGCGTCGCTTACCAGATCATGAAAGAGGCAGTCGGAATGTGATTTCTGATCAAGCAACCTTGAAAACTTTAACACGGGGTATTCCGAACGATAGTAACGGACTCAAAGACATTCCAGAATGTTTTTTTGTTCAGGTTTTAAAGTTTTAATCGAGAATTTGTCAAAATATGCATCGAAGGGTTGTCGCCAATTTAAAATTAGTGCCGTAAAACACGAGAAAGCTGCCTTCTGATTGGCTAATGTCGACTTCTTGTCAGTCGGTCAAAGTTCGCGAAAGGTCGGTCTGACGCGACCCGCAATGGGATGTCCTCAGATCTTTGTTCAGCGGTAGCGAGAACTCAGATCTGATTTTAATGAGATTGAGCTCCACGGGGTTTTCGTATCATTTGTGCGGGGACTTTTCAGTTTGAGTGATCTGACAGTGCGAGGTGTACGTTCATTCATACACAAGCACGTCCGGAAACTGTGCCACAAAATATTAAACCGACTTCATTTCACCACACTGAACTTATTGCATTATATCAGATTTTAAAGCCCTGGTCGGGTAGCCTAGTGGTTCAAGCGTTCGCTCGTCACGCCAAAGACCCGGGGTCGATTCCCGACATGGGTACAATGTGTGAAGGCCATTTCTGGTGTCCCCCGCCGTTATATTGCTGGAATATTGCTAAAAGCGGCGTAAAACCATACTCACTCACTCAGATTTAAAGCTGAAAGTGGTTGGTGTCTCACAAGCATTGACCAAGAGACCCGCCATGTTTGTTTGTCTAGTGGGGGCCGCCATTGTGCAGTCAATGGCGGTCAGGGCAGCGTTTTCGCAGCATACCAAGGGAACCAATCTGAGAGACCCCCACCTGTCTGTACATATAGTGTATTTGTACATGGCAAACGGGTGAATCTCGATTGTCTTATGCTTGTAGTACATCTATGCACAACAAAATTAGAATGCAGAGCAAATTTGAAGTATGTGTCGTGCTTCTCTGATGTAATAAAGTCACTGTGTTAGTCTCGAAGAAGTTTATTTTTATGTTATGAATGACCAAACACGTTCCAGCATGAGTTTTCATGTCGGACTTTAGCGAGGTCACGGTTATCCAATCAAATGGAATAAAACGAGGTCAACGTTACATGACACACATGACGTATATGTCACCATCCCTCTTCTTCAGCCCGTGGGTAATACAGTTTATCTCACCTCTCATGCCGGAAGTCCTTAATGGTTCGGTCCACAGCAATGGTGTCACTCGCCAGAAGGCTCACTACTCCCTTGTTTTTGAATGTATTCCCCGGGGGGTGGTACGGGACCCCCTGCTCCCCCGGGCCTGTTCTACCACCAGCACTCCGCTGATACTCCAGGAATCTCCTCTCACGCGCGTCTGTCCCAAGCACTGAGTCCCACACGTTGCTCGCGACGCTAAGCATGACCCCCAGGACAATGGCCGACAATACTAGGGGCATGATCACCAGGTACAACAATCTTCCCGAAATCGCCATCTTGAAAATTCAATTTAACGGAAACACGCTATCAAAACTTCAGCTTCAAACTCGAATTAACGGTCCCGCTATTTCCACATAGCAGCTCACAACACATGCGTAATTTAGGACAACAGATGTTAATTGAAATTCTTCATTCACCAGTAAATAACTGATCTCAGTAACATACCGCGTAATGCTTTCAAATGTGATCACGTACAGGTGTATGTTATTCGGCAGTGCAGGGCTTCAAGGTCCCAGGCGAAGATGCAGGTTCTCATTAAAGCATATCACATATGTCCATCCCGCTCATAGCGCTCGTGTGTCTATTGAACATTTAAAGTATAGATTCCTTAGTTTACCGTATGCTTCACAAAGATGGCGACTCGTTATTCATGTGTCATTGATTTCGCACGACAGAATAGAGTTATGTTGGAGTGCAACAGCTGTTACCTCCATAAACGTGGCCTCTAGAAGGCGCGGCGGCTCGCGTCATCAGGTTTTCCACAAACGCACACACGTGACAATCTCTCGCTGACAATTTTGTCAACAAACGCATACACGTGACAATCTCTCGCTGACAATTTTGTCAACAAACGCACACACGTGACAATCTATCGCTGGTAATTTTGTCATCAGACACATACACGTGAAAATCTCTCGCTGACATATACATGCTGGCTGAAAACATGCATTCATTAATGAATGGACGGGGCACACGGGAGGCCCAGTCGTCTAACGCGCCGCAATTCGCGTTGAGTTTCGTCGCTTAGGCATGCCAGGATCCTATTATCGTGGGTTCGAATCCCGGTTCGCTCTGATCATGCTTCTAGGTTTGTCATTACCATACCATTGGGGGTTTCACCAAGGTGGTAGACGTCTGAGGCCTGCATCACTTCGGGTTTTTTCTTCATCAAGCTGACACGCCGTGGTGTAACTGGAATACTAGACAGAACTTACTCACAATCTCATCAATTGAAAACTCATGTGTATAAACTTGTGGAATGATGTAGCTTTAGTTTTCGCCATCCTGAACTTCACCACTTCATACGAAATGTTGTTTGAGATGAGACCGCCTCCGGGGTCCAGTGGTAGAGCGTCCGCCCAGAGAGCGGAAGGTCCGGGGTTCGATCCCCGGCCGCGTCATACCAAAAGACGTTAAAAGATGGTACTTGTTACCCTGTCTGGCGCTGGGCATAATGGGGCTAAAAAAAGGACTGGTCGGCTCGGAGTCAGTATACTGTGTCTGTGTGGGGTATTCATGTTAAACTGCGGCATGGTATCTCAGTAAGCTAGCACTATAAATCAGCATCAGTCCGGACTAGTACAAGCAGCCACACACAGTGCAATCATCTTGGACGCGACGTTAAACTCCATTCCACCTCACCTCACCTGTTTGAGATGACAAAGTTGAAGGACCCGAGATGGAGAAGTAACTTACCCAAAGCATGATACCTCTTCCTCGCTTGCTTGTACTGAAACGTTTACGAGAGTCAGCTGTATAGAACGAAAACGTAATATTAATGATGATTTCCACCATGTTATACGTCAGGTCATGTTTGTTTGTTGTTTAACGCCACATTCAGCAATATCCCATATATTGATATTCATCTGTATGACCGCGGTCTGTAAATAATCGAGTCTGGACCAGACAATTCTAGTGATTGACATCATGAGCATCGATCCCGCAATTGGGATAGGATGACATGTAGCAACCAAGACAGCGAGCCTGACCACCCGATCCCATTAGTCGCCTCTTGCGACAAGCAGTGTCGCCTTTTATGGCAAGAATGGGTAGCTGAAGACCTATTCTACCCCGGATCGTCACGGGTCCGTCAGGTCATGAGAAGGGTCGATGTTTATGCCACAATTACGTTTAAATGTATGGTTATAACAACACTGGTAGGGCGGTGGTGTAACCTGGTCAGACTGTCGCTACACAGAGGTTCGATTCCCACATGGCGCCGAGGATTCCGTACCAGAGTAAGTCACAAGTACCCACTACGCAAGAAAAACACTGGTTGATATGGTAGCCACGTGGACATAATATCACCAGCGTACATACGGCCCCGGTAACGTAAGCGTTCTTCATGCTATCAACCACTGGTTTGTCTGGCCCAGACTTGATTATTTACCAGCCGCCATGGTATAGATGTCCTGTTGGGGCGTTAAACAACAAACACACATGAGCCATGGGATACGGACACACCGCTCTGTGCAAATTCTGATTCAAATTCCTGGGGCTGGGACGTGAGATGTCCCCTAATATCGCCGACACCTGATGCGATATACGATCAAATTCGATTCTTCCCATTTTCCCTATTTTTTCATACCCCACAGAGACGACAGGGTAGCCTCGTGGATAAAGCGTTTGCCCATCACGTTGAAGGATCGGGTTCTGTTTTAAAAAGTTGATGAGTGATGCCAATTTTCAGTGCCACCAGTCATGAAATAGCCAAAAGTGGCATAGAACCACACCCACTCAATGTCACCCGCTTTCATAACATAAAAGGGGGCACGGGTGGCCCAGTCGTCTAAGGCGCCGCGATTCGCTGTGCAGAGTTGCGTCCCTTGGGCACGCCAGACACCTATGATTGTGGGTTCGAATCCCGGTTCGCCCCGATTATGTTTCTAGGTTTGTCAGCACCATACCTGTGCTCGTGGGTTTCACCGAAGTGGTAAACGTCTGAGACCTGCATCGCTTCGGGCTTTCCTCCCACATTAAGCTGAAACGCCGTGATATAACTGGAATACTGTTAAAAGTGGCGTTAAACCCAACTCACTCACTCACTCATAACATAAAACCCCTTATAAATACCTCTGTCTAATGCCCCAAGAGCGTGCAGTGTAGGAGGTACGGTACACGGCGCCATATTGCCATACAATAATGCAACACAAGAATGAATTGATCAGAGTACCACGTGTCCCACCAGATGGCGCACCGCACGACGACAGGCCGACACAGTACGTAGTTGCACGCTTTTCATGTGGACATACTGGTGTCACGGACAGGATGCATGAGATGTGCTTGCTGAGAATCAGTGATCTCATCACAGCAGTCGATGACAGAAACATGAGTCATGATATTATCGTGTAACAGCTTTGTCAGTTAGAGAACAGTCGAATGTCACCTGGATCTGAATACAAATGACCTTATCGACCTATAGTTCAGTTTGTTGTATTGTTATTAGACTTACTTACTGTTAAGGATTGATTGTGTTTTTCTTTCGGTTCATTGAGGCATGAATCGAAAACCGATGTGCAAACTGTATGAATCCGCGAACTGAAAAAAAATACACAGTCAGTGCTTATAATTTAAATTCAACAACGAAAATATGTTTTATCTGCAATAGTTTAACCCAAAACAGTTGTATATATACTGAACAACAAAAGTTCCTGTGACATTGAATAAGATTAAATGCAAAGTTATGTAGTTTACCAAATCTGAAACAATGTCGGTTTGCAACAGATAAAAGACTCCAGTAAGTGTTCAAATGGTTTAATTTGCCATACTGACTTCAGAAAATGCATGATTTCATAAAGGAAAAACAATGAACATTCCAAAATGTCAATTTACAAATCAATAGCGTGTGTGTCCACTTCTGGTTGCGATGCAAGCAACACATCTTCGTCTCATGGAATGGACCAGGCGTCGCACAAAGTTCTTTGGGATATCTGTCCATACCTGCTGGAGCATGTTTCGAAGTTCCTGGAGTGTAGGCGTGTTGTTCGAATCCAGTTGTGTTGTCAATTATTGGTTACGCGTGGCCTGCCACTCCGAGGATGGTCTCTGACCGCATTCGCCTGTTGCCAACGTTGCCATAAACACCAAATGGTGTTTCTGTGGACGTTAAATTGTCTTGCAACATCACGTTGACTCGATCCTGCTTCAAGCACACCAGTGGCTCGCAGACGCTCATTTTCGGACAGGCGTGGCATTTCGTAATGTTGAATAATTGCGCAATTTCGTTGTTTTTCTGAGTGCTTGTTGTCAGCACGATGCTAAACAATGCATTTGGAATCCCGTTAACGAACATGTTTTTATACCCATTCTTGGGTTGTGAAATGCATGGGGCTTGCATAAAAGTCAACTTTTGCATGGAATGCATGCTTTTCTGTAGCAGTTGCGTTTTTGTAACTTGATTCCATACATGTACAACAATATTGAAAACCAAACTTTACTTGTTTGAAAAATACACTAAAATATTGGTGTCACGGGAACTTTTTATTGTTGAGTATATCAAAGCAGACAAAAATGACGAGATTGATAAACAATCCAGGTGTAGGAATACATACTGTGGCGTGACATGAATCAGGTGATTGTTTAATTTATGCACATAACTTGACACGCCTACAGGTTCTACTACACTAATTCAGTGCAGATCGAGAGATATCCGCAGGCTGTGATTGGAGTATATTCTGTAAGATTTTTATGTCTTTCAAATGTACATCCATCCAGTTATTAAAACTGACCATGTTTTTCTATATTATGCAGAATGTGACCACAGCTATTTTCAAGTAGGTGACATTTGCGAAACTGGGGGTGGTGTGTTTAGCTTCCGGTACTCGGAAAAGGGGCTGGCTAAGCTAGTCATTTTTTATTTTTTTATTGCTGCTCCAAGGCCAAACTGTGCACACACGTGCAGGTAATAGCTGTTGAATGCTTAGTTATTTTAAAAAAAATATAACGTTACTATAGAAGTCTGTGGGAAAACATTTGGTTGTGTGCAACCTGTACAGCCAGTAGCCAATCAACGGAGAGTAGGATCCAAACAATGTTCATAGGACCTGTCAATCAAGGCAAGAGGCGAGAAGAACTGCAACAGTCTGTAACGAACCGGAATAAAATATGTGCGGGAGAAGGCGGTTGTTTCAAATGACATGGCCAGTTTCCGCCAGATTCGAACATTAGTTCCCTGAAAACGGGATAACATAGTTGAAAAAATGCTAGTTAGAAATCAAACCCGAAGACATGAAAGTTGTGGAACATTTAATGTTTCATTCCTTCTTGGCCTTCGGTTTCAAAGGGTAGTTTGGACAATGAATATGCATGAATGTCGCTAAATGTCCTGTGCATGACGATACACGTGAGCAGAAAGGGAATTCCCTCGACTGTAATATTGGGATCCCCCGACATTCGCAGAAATATAAGTAGTGCGCCTCGGTGGGCGTGGCTTAAGCTTTAAAATTCATTGGGAAATGAATGCAATAACACGTGACCAATTCAGCTAATCAGAATGCAGGAAACACAACGAAAAATTTGTATATAGACTTTAATATTTATCTTGCCAGTGGGAGTAAACACGTCGAGTTATCGGATTTATCGACACAACCATTCCAAAACACAGCAGCATATGTTGGGATCATGACGGTACTTCGTCTTCAGCGTGAGTTATCATCCACACAAAACGGTATATTTTGATATCACGATGTTTTCATCAAAGGCGACTAACGGGATCGGGCGGTCAGTCTCGCTGACTTGGTTGATGCCTGTCATCGTATCCCAAATACGTGGATCGAGGCTCATGATATCAGTCACTGGATTGACTGGTCCAGACTCGATTATTTACACACGCCTTCATATACCTGGAATATAGATGAGTGCGGCGTCAAACAACCAACAAACATTAACGTTGGTAGAGTTGGTTGGAGTAAATTACATTTTATCGAATTGTACAATCGGCCAGGAGCCCTAGTAATGGAGGGTGTTTTGTATTAGAGGGTATTCCGTTGTAACAGGTGGTCAGTAATAGTTGGTGTTTTTTTATTGAGGGTGCTCCGTTTTGGCAGGTGTCCAGTAAAAGATAGTGTTTTGTTTTAGAGGGTGTTCACTTTTGGCAGGTGCTCAGTAATAGTTGGTGTTCTGGCATAGAGGTGTTATGTAATAGTGGTTGCCCTTCTTCCGAACGGCGACTCATCTGTAAGTCAATGAAACATTGAACTCAAATTAATTTATTTTTGCGTCGATGATGAACAAAGTTTGCATAATGTGTGAATTTAAACAAAAAGTTTTCTCCATGTGATAGTTGAATGTGATATGAAGAATTATCCATTTCAGGTGAGATCCAGGATTATCACTCATATTTGGGAATGATATTTATGTCACAAGGAATAGACGTGAAAGTATAGTAGAGAATAGGTCCATGCAATTTATAAAGAAAGAATGGCGATATCATATCGTGGATAACCGAGGCTGTTCTGATCGCAGTTAAAGAAATGTCTTTTTGTGTTGCACAAATAACAAAAATAACATCCCAAACAAAAAAACGCATTACCTGAAATTAAAACATAACTATCTTTGATCTTGTGTTGGCTTTACATTTATTTACAATCAAATCATGATGGAAACAATAGATGATAATAACCAAGGTATATATATATTCAAGAGTGACCGAACAAACCAATGAAAGCACGAAGCGTAACAATGGGCAGTACGTAAAACCGCGCAGAAATGTAATATGTTGTGGTACTTGATATCTACACAGTTCGTGTTCTCTTAATTTTGTGATATAATTGTAGACAAAACACCCAGAGACAAAATACCTTCTTAACCTTCTATTTCCCACTTGTTATGTCGACTTTCGTAGGATTCTGTTAATTTCAAGATTGTAATACAGCTCCTGTCCGGAACGACACGACTTTCTCCGAATGACATTTCGTTACCGGAGCGACACGACTTAATCCGAATGACATATGTGGCCGACATGAACAAATGAGGTTATGATGAGACACGTCGTGTTTCTGTAACTGATGCAACTGATTCGGTTAGCTGGGCAGGCCCCTTTATACAAAGCGATTTTAGTGCAAGGACGATTGTAGATCTCATATTTTCACATACACTTTCAGTTGCAGCGATTACATCGCAATGTTGGGAAGGGTTATTGTAAACTATTATTCATTAAGATGACGTCACGATTTTGCAGCCATTCTGAACGTGCATTTTAAACAAATAAAACTGATGCAGCTATAGATCATTATGCAAAGGTATAGAGACATAATATCAACCATACCACGGTTTAAGTCGGAGAAATCACTAAGATTCTGGGAGTAATATCACCATATTCTCATGATTCCTCCATTACTAAACATGGTATATCTGAGGCCGCTTTGAACACTTTTTCAAAATATCACGGCGTGTCAGCTTAATTTGGGAGGAAATCCCGAAGCGATGCCGGTTTTTGACGTTTAACACTTTGCCAAAGCCAACGAGCAGAGGGATGTTCTGAGCATCTGTGTCTCACAGTCAATCGACATTCTTGGTTAATGAACAGGGGTGTCTGGTGATGTGTTTTAACTAGTAATTACTGAACCTGTCTTGTTAACAGAAACCATGTTTATGCTTTGTCTGTACGTGTATTATGTATCCGTCCCACATGTTTCGAACAGTCGCCTCCTTCACCAACCCCAATGTGTCACGTAAATCATATTGAATATTTTACGAGCGCTTCTAGCGGGACCTGATCGACCACTCAAGGGTTGTCTTCCTTGTTTGGTTGAGAGTTGAGAGTGCGCGACCACATATGTCAATGTCATGGGTGCCAGGTGTATATCAACGATATGTTAACATAGTCTGTTTTCTTTGTCTTCTCCAGAACAATCACAGATTCTTTGACACAGTTTTGAAGCAGAACGCTTTCCTGACTGAAGCTGGAGATCTTTGATCAGTCCGAGGGTCCAAGTCCAAGTGAATGTAGCCAATGAGAAAACTTTTCTTTTCTGATTGGTCGATACCGGCGAGACTTTGACCAATCACTGCGTCACCGGTTTTTTTTATGCAAAGTAACTCTGTGCGATCAGGTTACTGGTGTGGGTCTAGTTTGCACAAAGCGTCAGACAGGCGTCGTCTTGCCGAGAGGGGACGTCGCACTCTGAAATAGTTACACAAAAAGTAAACTCATGCATGACACTGATGATTAATATTTCTGAAACATATTTTGATATTGGTTGATACTGAAGATGATAGTGGTTGTGGCGACGACGATGGTGGTGGTGAAGATGATGATGATGATGGAGGTGAGGTGAGTTGAGGTGAAATGGGGTTTAACGTCGCGTCCAAGATTATTGCACTTATATAGCGACGTGCATGCACGTGTGTGTATGGCTGCTAATACTAGTCCGGACTGATGCCGATTTATAGTGCTAGCCCACTGAGATACCACGCCGCAGTTTAACATGAATACCCCACTCAGACACAGTATACTGACTCCGAGCCGACCAGTCCTTGTTTTAGCCCCTTAATGCCGAGCACCAGACAGGGTAACAACAAGTACCATCTTTTAACGTCTTTTAGTATGACGCGGCCGGGGATGGAACCCCGGACATTCCGCTCTCCGGACGGATGCTCTACCTCTAGACCACGGAGGCGGTCGATGATGATGATGATGATGATGATGATGATGATGATGATGATGATGATGACGACGACGACGACGACCACCTGCTGCTCATTAGTCGACTCTTACAAGCATGGTATACGAGGTATATTTGGACCAGGAATCCACACGAGACGCTGATGACGATGTCGATAACAACGCGGATAACGAGGTCGTCTTCCACTAAGAGACTCAGGACATTCTCCATAAAATGAAGCTATGTGAAACTTAGAGGAATCGAAACAAGATTATTTGATTTTTCGATCAGGGATTAAATGCTTATGTGGAGTTAATCCGTACCACATGCTTATGTAGGGTTAATCCAAATTGCACGGTTATGTCGATTTAATCCGAATGACAAGCTTATGTCGAGTCACCTCATATTATATGCTTGTAGAGTTATCTTCAATCACAGGCTTATGTCATATCTTAGTTATCTCGAATTATCTTCAAATCAAAATATGTTTTTTTTCTAAAACTGAAACTATCGTTCTGAACCGTTATCTCAGATACTGGCACTCAATCAACTGCGGAAGTACCATTGGGAAGTAATGGTTCATCCGCTGAAACAATATCAACGTCAGACATTTTGGATGTGACTTCCCCGAAGCTTTATCCAAGCTAGATATAATTCATTATTGACTAGTTATATTTTCCTTAGTCTGAAATAACTACCCAAAATAATTGTTAAAAAAATCGGTGAAAAGGAGGAGGTTGTTTCGAAAACAAGTCATCATTGTGTGTAAACATCATCAACACACTCCACAACCCGAGTATCATGCGAAAGTGGTGTTTGGGTCCTGTGCCCCGTGAACCACAGTGACTTCATCATTACATTGTCTTAACAATAACATGTGTTTCCTTCAAACTGAAATAAATATACCCCTAGAGAACTTAACTGTATTATGTAAGTAGAAACAAAATACTTGACAAGACAAAATGACATTGTTTTGAATCTATTTTCCCGTTCCATCTTAAATTTGAAGAGGCCTTGTCATTTTCCCGGCCCCTTGTGTGTTCCCTCCAGTGTTTGGCCAGCTTTGAACGACAGCCCGAGTCATGAAACCTCTTTCAATCCGACCTCGAGTAAACACTCCAGCTGGCTCCACAATGCCAGACCATGACGGGGCCCTTGAGATCCATACGTATTACTTAGGAAAACTAACGATTATACACCTTCTAGTGCCAGTCTCTCGTGCCTCGTTTAATTTCCTCTTTGTACAACAGTTTAAAGAGTAAATAAACTGAAGTTGGGGGAGTCTCAAGTGGATAGTTGATCTGTCGAGAGGAGTTGCGGTCGGAAATAGACGGCCGCCATTTGCAACAAATTTCATCAATACATATTCGATTATAAACTCCGGTCATAAGTACGTGTTGGTTTCGGTTGCCAACCCGTATTGTCTTTCCGTTAGTCTCCCGCTGGATAATGTAAGAGAAATATGGATCAATACAATTGTGGGTGTCAGAAGGCAAGGAACGTCCATATGATAACGATTTCACACGAGGCCGAGAATTGTGTTTCGTGTTATGATTCCTTGAAAGGTTTATGTGTATAATGTCTTGTTAGTCCACGTGGTATTTGGCGGGTTTTCATCTGATGAAGATCAGCTCTCATCATGTAAGATGTTGGATTCTAACACGATCATATACTAGTCAAAAGAAATTAAGGACCAACCGATTCTTTCATATTACTATAGTTAATCTGTCATGGCAGATGTTAATTACAGATTATCTATAGCAATTTTGATAAGTATACATTAGTATACTCTAACCACGAGTTTTTTTAGAACGTTGATGAGAAGGTCTTTTTGCCCTAGGGGTAATTGTTAAAACAATATAACCATTTGTGCAATATAATCAGATCGCCTCCAAGAGTTTTTTTTAATTCTCTTCTATTTAAAAACAACCCATGGCTGCAAATGTCGATGGACCGTTATATTAAGCTCGGATGATGTCACTAGTTTAGTTACCGTGTAAATGGTAAATGTAGATGTATAAGATTGACAGTTTACATACGCCAGATGGGAAGCTGTTCTGTTTTCGATCATTTTGGCTGGCTTAACAGTAGCATTCAACATTTCAATATAACACGAAGAGTATCGACTGTATGGAAATGACTCGATGAAAAATGAAAATATATCACATATTACGCACATAACGTTTTCAGTCTCCAAGCACCGCTACTGTATTCTGTGAATTAAGACATTTTCGGAAACCGATAAGACAAAAAACTGACGATGAAAGCAGGAGACCCCTGAGAGACCTAAAAGCCACATGCGTAATTAGGATTATCGTGCAGATACATTTTCCATTTTTTAATAAAACACATATTGTATTCTTCCCTGTTTTGTAAAAAATAAAAAACTAATCAGAAGAAAAACGAAATATGATTGAGATAAATGTGGTATGTAGAGATAAGTACAAAGGTTCTTTTATATGCTGAATGACACGTCACAGACTATCTATATACTTCGGTTATATAGCTTTTTGAATGTGATTAATATATTGAAGGTTGTTGATAAACTCTAGGCTGCCTTAATGGTGACAAAGGAACGAGCATCCTTACGTAGTTGTGTACTCATATCTTCATGGATGACTTCCGGTGTCAGCCTGTTAAGTACTTAATCACTGCAGGTTCCAAAGTTTGTCAATTCTTCAAGGATCAAAGACCCCTACTTATTTTACTGATTTGTCACAGCGAAACAATTTGCTCAATTGACTCAAGTGTTTGTGGATATACCTCTGTAACGTCTACAATGTCCACGACCAAAGGTTTCACTTTTACGCAAGTCCTACAGTGAGACTCAGCGCTTATCAATCAAAGTTCGTATGTCACCATGAGAGCAAGGAGAGAGGGTGATAACGTTTTTCAATTCCTTTTCACGTGAATAAATAACAAAAGAAAATAATAATAACAATACAACAACGAGGATGCCAAACCAATGTATAGAACAGAAGGGGTGCTACCTTTCAGATGAGATCTTTTCTAAAAGGGTTGTTGAACACAGCTGCCATTCCAAAGGAACGAGGAAGTGTGGTTTGA
This sequence comes from Haliotis cracherodii, assembly GCF_022045235.1. Lineage (NCBI taxonomy): Eukaryota > Metazoa > Mollusca > Gastropoda > Lepetellida > Haliotidae > Haliotis > Haliotis cracherodii. The sequence continues at coordinate 9,357,514 of NW_027266272.1, forward strand.
CGTCGCTTTTAGCATACACCCAGAAATGTCTCCAAGAACGGGTTCCACAGATTATTTATACTGACTATACGACGTGACGTGCAAACACTTTTATAACTAGACTACTCCAACTGCCCTTTTCACCTCCACGCTGAGCGAGACTTCTTGGACGTATACCTCACCTAGGCACCACCATATTCGGTTTTGTACACCGAGTTTCAATGTACACTTATGTGTTACATGCTAAATGTTACACCAAAGCTTATTACAGTAAACTACGGTTATAACAAACTCGAAGGGACCACTAATTTTAGTTCGTAATAACCGTAGTTCGTTATAAGCATACATACAGCATATATACAACAAATGGTTGGGATAAAAAATAAGTTCGTTATATCCGTCAGTTCGTTATAAGCGTGTTCGTTATAAACGTAGTTAATTGTGCTACGAACTCATTACTAATCCACCAAATGGAATTTTAGCAATCATACTTCAGTTCTGAAATACAGTTCAACGAACTATTGTTTTTGGTAACTTTAAAGTATTTGAACACATTAACGTTAAACTGTACTACTCCACTTTTGATTGGGATATTTATCTATTCCATGATACAAAGATTGAGTCTCAAAATATGTCAAGTGTGTATGTCTGACATAATAAGTTGTCAACCGATCCCTCTGGGTATATGGTGTGACGTACCCCGTGTGTGAGCCTATGTACCCCAGGCCGTCAGGCTCACACACAGGGTACATCACAACATATACCCCCAGGGATCGATGGACAACGAATGTATCTCACCGACATTCGTTCATACAGACCTGGAATATATGTCCGAAGTTTCGCTGAATAAAAAGGTTTGATTCAGCCATTTTGACAGCTAGCAGACGACACAAACAAACGAGTTACTTCCCTTTACCCAATGCATTCGGATAAACATGGGTTCATTTGAGCTCAGCGATAATTATGCAAGAGAAGCAAGTAACCTCAGGTTTGTTCCGATTGATTTCTCAGCGGGGTACATGAGCGGGCTCCATGGAAAATAATTGCCCGCTCGTTAACCAATCAGATGTTAGTATTTTAATGTAAAGGGAGATAAATCTCTTTATCTCTATCAAACTTTCAGTAGTATATACAAAACGGTCAATTATACAGTATCGTGGCAGGGGAAAAACGAGCCCATCCTCGACTATCCAGGGCAATATATTTCCATTCTCTTGTGTTAAACACCCTGGACCCATTGCTATCATAGCTTCGTCTTGGAAGTTACATCGCTCCTATCGCTAACTCAGCACAGAATTTCCCTCTCTTGTGAGACTAATTAGATTGGATGCAATTTTTAGCGTCTGCTATTGGAATCAAAACGAATCTATGTTAGGGAATTGGTCAAGGGTGCTTATCGTCATAGAATGTACATAACACCTTGGATAACCGAAGATGTATATATACCAAAGAAAGTTAGGAATCATGAATAGTTTTTGAAATATTTGTTTCAAATTGCGTGCTCAGTTTTCACTACAAAGAAATGTCCCCCAAAATGTTCATGATCCCTAACTATTTGTGTAAAGTATATATCGGAGAAATAGGAAGACGTCTACACGGAAGCGGAAGGAGAGAAGCCAGTAGTTGGTTTTGTAAGTGCGCAAAGCAGTCTTTCACAGGCTCATTCCAGCTTGAAGTAGCGTAACTCAGACACGTTAATGTACACCGGGAGTGTCGTAGCGCCCAGGTCGCTCTGTGGTTCGGACTCTGTACATCCTGAGATTGATTCGTGATCATCTTGTTTCTTCCTGATACTGAATCTTGAATCTGTACGATTCAACCGTGTCGTGTATTCTATTTGTCATTCCATACATGTGCACGGTGTATTGTGAAGCTGGTATAACTAAGGCCTGAGACTCAGTTTCTCACATGCAGTGGATCTAATTTGAATTGTTCAATGCCAAAAGCATGCATTTCATATGTCGAATTTAGTAACGATATATGAACGGATACATCTGTTTGGAAGAGGAGACATGCGTTCGGTGACTTGGCAAGTTTCTTTTAGTAATCGAGCTAATTTGTTGAACATATAACACCAAACAGACCCATAGTACGTTTACTTTTAGATCATCTTTAAACCCCCGAATGTATGAATGCTTCGTATGTTACGAAAAATGAGGGGTATGGGGTTGAGTGTGGGGTTGAGTGTGAGGTGGTGTGGGGTGGTGGTGTGTGAATGATTCGAAAGGATGTGAATGTCGTGGTGTGGGGTTGAGAGTGGTGGTGTGTGTTGTTGTGTGGTGTGGTGGTGTGTGGTGTTTTGTGGTAGTGTGTGGTGTTGTGTAGTGGTGTATGGGGTGTTGTGTGGTGTGGGGTGTTGTGTGATGCTATGTGGTGGTGTGTGGTGGCGTGTGTAGGCGTGTGGTGGGGTGGCGTGTGTAGGCGTGTGGTGGTGTGTGGTAGCGTGTGGGGGTGTGGGCAGGTGTGTGGTGGTGTGGGGTGGTTGGGAAAGGGTGTGAGTGTGGTGGTGTCCACTCCACATGGGGAATCGGCGTATGCGATACGACTCAGTATGATTTGTCAGTTTACCAACCTCAAAATAACACCTGACCTATTAACAAAAATGTCCAACTTTAGAGAGTCTTTACCCTTCCAAAATCAGCTTTTCTAGAATATATCCTTGGTGTCTCATTGAAGTTTTACAAGAGTAAACAGATATCAAAGAAATACAAAAGAATTATCAAAATAAGATATCACGTGGTATCAGTAAATAAATTCAGTGTGACAGTGTTAGTGTGGTCAAAGACAGGCACATTCACATATTCACAGCCAAAACGAGTTTATTAAAATACTGTTCAGCCCCAAAACACAAGAATCAGCACAAAACCTATAAAATATAAGACGTACTTCGTCAGCTGCACACACAGTCATCCCTACAGTGGCAGGTCCACAAGCAGGATGGCAAGAAAGAGAGAGAGAGAGAGAGAGGGGAAGAGTCCAATATGCAGTCCACATAGGGTGTGTATCTACAGGATCTACACGAAGCAACAGAGTTAATATAAGCCTGCGTGTTTCATTAGTCAAACTGGTGCTTTTTCGAGCAATCAGAGCAGTCACACTCCTCACACAAGCACGTGCATCGCATGCTGTTGCTGTTATCAGCCTCTGTGATCGTGTAATCACGTGCTGCAGGTGCGCGCTTGTTCCAGATCTTTTTATTCCGGAAGGAGACCATGAACACTACCTCGCTTTGAGACAGGAAGAACGACGATGTCCGGGAGTTGCGTCTACGTGCGCGCACATTCATCGATCGGCTCAACCGGAAACGGTACCACTTCTTCTTTATCACACCACGAACCTGAAAGACAGAGTGCTCATGTGTACTGTGATCAACATGCAGCTAATCTTTTCTAAGCAAGCATTCTAAAGATCTGGCTGTTGGTACAACTTTGATTTCAATTATTTTGAAACCGGAAGTCTAAATTAAACAACTGGGCGACCATGATTTTTTCCCCCCCGGATTGAACTTTTTCAGGTGAACAATTGACTTGGCTTTGCAGGTGTTTGTGACGGGTGCCACCGCTGGGCATCGTGGACATCTGTATCATCACGATTTGATAGTGGTTCACAAACATGGTTATGTCGCCTTCATTTATTAGCAACGTGCCGGAGAAGCCATAGTTTGGTCTATAGTTTAGTCTTACTGCTTCTTAGCCCACAGAGATAACACACCACAGCTTAACATGGCACTCGCGAGGTCTCCGGGTTAGAATAGGTCTTCAGCAACCTATGCTGATCGTAGGCGACCACATGGAAGGTCTGACCAGCCTCAGTGACTTGGTTGATTGCGTGTGTTACCCCGACGGCGTGTATCGTTGCTTACAGTATCATTGGTTGTGTGTTCCTGACTCATCATCATCAAAGAAATTGCAGGGAAGGCATGGAATAGCATCTTACTTCAGAAACAATGGATTAAGACACTTACCTCACTGTTCATGAAGCAGTAGAGGAGAGATATAAAAATACCCTGCAAGAGAAAATTAACAAATTAGTCCAAGTACGTGCATTTTAGGGAATATAATTGTTGATATTAATAAATATGTTGTCAAGAATCTGCTTGCATTTTAGCAAATGAATCCATGTAAATAGACAATTTGACTTCAATATCATCCGATTCAATCAATGGTGAAGGAACACCTCATTCCTCGACCGTAAACCCCGCTTTAAATGCCCTCTGATTTAATCCCTGGTGAGAGAACACCTCATTCCTCGACCGTAAACCCCTGTTTAAATGCCCTCTGATTTAATCCCTGGTGAAGGAACACCTCATTCCTCGACCGTAAACCCCGCTTTAAATGCCCTCTGATTTAATCCCTGGTGAGGGAACACCTCATTCCTCGACCGTTAACCCCTGTTTAAATGCCCTCTGATTTAATCCCTGGTGAAGGAACACCTCATTCCTCAACCGTAAACCCCGCTTTAAATGCACTCTGATTTAATCCCTGGTGAGAGAACACCTCATTCCTCGACCGTAAACCCCTCTTTAAATGCCCTCTGATTTAATCCCTGGTGAAGAAACACCTCATTCCTCGACCGTAAACCCCGCTTTAAATGCCCTCTGATTTAATCCCTGGTGAGGGAACACCTCATTCCTCGACCGTAAACCCCTCTTTAAATGCCCACTGATTTAATCCCTGGTGAAGGAACACCTCATTCCTCGACCGTGAACCTCGCTTTAAATGTCCTCTGATTTAATCCCTATTGAGGGAACACCTCATTCCTCGACCGTTAACCCCTGTTTAAATGCCCTCTGATTTAATCCCTGGTGAAGGAACACCTCATTCCTCAACCGTTAACCCCGCTTTAAATGCCCTCTAATTTAATCCCTGGTGAAGGAACACCTCATTCCTCGACCGTTAACCCCGCTTTAAATGCCCTCTGATTTAATCCCTGGTGAAGGAACACCTATTTCCTCAACCGTAAACCCCTCTTTAAATGCCCACTGATTTAATCCCTGGGGAAGGAACACCTCATTCCTCGACCGTTAACCCCGCTTTAAATGCCCTCTGATTTAATCCCTGGTGAGAGAACACCTCATTCCTCGACCGTTAACCCCGCCTTAAATGCCCCCTAATGTTTCCCTGGTGAAAGAACACCTCATTCCTCGACCATAAACCACTTTTAACTTCAGTTACCAATTTTGGGCGAGCAAGCAGCATGGGACAAGGGGAGTAACTCTTACCTGACAAGCTGGTAGAACGGCGTTTATAACACGATAGGCTTTAGTGAGGGACCCGTTTTCCTCCGGTTTCAGGAGAAATAAAATATTAATGATACCCAACAGGGGGAGGAGCACGGCTGTGGCCTTAATTGCTTTTCTGAAATTAAAAAACAAAACGGTACGTTAAAAATAGGCGTGAGTAGCAGCTGACAAGGTTGTAGTTTTAAAAAAAATCTATAATTGAAGAAGCCCTTTTTTGAGCATGAAAGCTTGTTTTGATTCTCGGGGGCACATGTGCGAGGAATTAGAGTAGCCATATGCGGAAGATAATAAAGAGGTGTGAGGTAACACAACAAAATATTGAGCCTTTCTTCATGTTTTCTACTCCAAGAAAGTTAAGGACCATCCGATTCTTTCATATTAGTATAGCTATTGGAGTGAGTGAGTGAGTGAGTTATGTTTAACGCCGCTTTTAACAGTATTCCAGTTACATCACAGCGTGTCAGCTTAATGTCAGAGGAAAGCACGAAGTGATGAGGGTCCCAGACGTTTACCACTTCCACGAAACCCACGAGCACGGGTATGGTGCTGACAAACTAGAAACATAATCGGGTCGAACCGGGATTCGAACCCACAATCATAGGTGTCTGGCGTGAACAAGGGACGCAACTCTGCACAGCAACCCAGACACAGTATACTGACTCCGAGCCGACCAGTCTTTGTTTTAGCCCCTTAATGCCGAGCGCCAGGGTAACAACAAGTACCATCTTTAACGTCTTTTGGTATGACGCGGCCGGGGATCGAACCCCGGACCTTCCTCTCTCTCCGGGCGGACGCTCTACCTCTAGACCACGGAGGCGGTCCTTTATTACGTGTGTATTTTATACGTGTGAAGTAAATAATTAACATGGGCTGCTGGTTGTTATTGATTAGTAGGGACATACACGTTGGTACTCACATCTAGGCATTTACACACAATCATGAATCATGAACTTCGTTATGAAACAGACCGCCTCCGTGGTCTAGTGGAAGAGCGTCCGCCCGGAGAGCGGAAGGTCCGGGGTTCGATCCCCCGCCGCGTCATACCAAAAGACGTTAAAAGATGGTACTTGTTGTTACCCTGTCTGGCGCTCGGCATTAAGGGGCTAAAACAAGGACTGGTCGGCTCGGAGTCAGTATTCTGTGTGTCTGAGTGGGGTATTCATGTTAAACTGCGGCATGGTATCTCAGTCGGCATCAGTCCGGACTAGTACAAGCAGCCACACACACACAAACACACACACGTACATGCACGTCGCTATATAAGTGCAATAATCTTGGACGCGACGTTAAACCCCATTTCACCTCACCTCGTTATGAAACATCATTAGACTTTGACACGTGAAGACGTGAGGAATTCAGGAGATTTGAGAGAAGTGTTCTTACCTTATCCTAACAGTTTCTATCGTGTTGTTTGCCCGTAGTTTTGTGATGAGGATACGAATGATATTGACAAGGAACGCGCAGTTAATCTGAAAGAAAGCAATTAGGATTTATATAGAAGATCACGAGCCAACAGTACAACATTGCTGCAGAGGTCAAGTGTATTTGGTGCCAGACGTCTAGATGTGATACGTCTACAGCAGGTGCTTTCACAGATGACATTCACGCGGGCCCTATGTGGTGCTCATACTATCGCCCACTGATTTGCTTGCCGCTCGACAGATTATTCCCTGTTGGTAGTTAGGGGTAGAATCGGTCATATGAACCTTTTTATGTGGCCAGGTGCTTGCCGTGTATAGATGTTGGTTTGCCTGACTTGATTGTTAACCGGCTGGGTGATGTGTCTGGAAAATTGCTGACGCTGCGATAGACAACATTTCCCCACTTTTGGTTTAATTGCTACCGTTATAGTGAGTGAGTGAGTGAGTGAGTGAGTGAGTGAGTGGGTGTGTGTGGGTGTGTGGGTGGTTGAGTGAGTGGTTGAGTGAGTGATTTCGCCGCATTTAACAGTATTCCAACACCACGGCGCGGACACCAGAAATGGGATTCACACATTGTATTAACACATTGGAGTGAGTGAGTGAGTTGGGTTTAACGTGGGAGGAAAGCACGAAGTGATGCAGTTCTCAGACGTTTACCACTTCGGTGAAACCCACGAGCACGGGTATGGTGCTGACAAACCTAGAAACATAATCGGGGCGAACTGGGATTCGAACCCACAAAAATAGGTTTCTGGCGTGCCCAAGGGACGCAACTCTGCACAGCGAATCGCGGCGCCTTAGACAACTGGGCCACCCGTGCCCCCTTCACACATTGGAACGGAGCCCGGACGGTAAGCAAAACGATATAATCATTAAGATATGAAATATGATAAACATGGTTGGGTAAAACTGGTCTTTTGACGCCACGCATAGATTTACCCTTCTGTCTTAACTGACGCAACGCATATCTGTACCCTTCTTTCTCAACTGCAAACGCAAAGTCATATATGTGACTTTCCTCTCTTCATCACGACTCGCACTTTAATCTCCCTACGACAATAAAATCCATACAGTTGAGACCTGACTCTCTCCTTTTAATTGGATACAGTAATATGAAGTAGACAGCGCACTAAGATTAATGGAGCGACCAACGATGACCAGTTCAGCATCCAACGGGGAGACTTGTAGTCATCCTGCAGTAATTGATGCCAAGCATGTATCTGTGCAATTACTGCAGAGACTACAAGACCAGGAGCGTGGATGTGAACTTACACCGAGGGTCACCTTAACAGGGGCGTCATGTCTGACTACAGGGTCACTGGAATAGGGACATAGGTGGTCAGTTGTTACTCCAAGGGTCACTAGAGTAGGGGCAGAGCTTGTCAATAATCTCTAAGGGTAACTAAAATAGGCGCGTAGATGATCAATACTAGCCTTGCTCCAAGGTGTACTGAAAGAATAGTCCATGGATTTGTAGTAATTCTATCCTCCTAAAAGGGAATTCTAGATATGTGGACAGTACAAGGACTCCATTCTCTTATAGGGACAACTAGATCTTATTTTTTACATAATCTAGAACTTGGGGACAACTTGGGGTATCTCTGGTCAGTACTTACTACAAGGGTCACTAGAGCTGGGGGGGGGGGGGGCAACTTGGGGTCTCACGGGTCAGTACTTACTACAAGGGTCACTAGAGCTGGGGGGGGGGGCATCTTGGGGTATCTCGGGTCAGTACTTACTACAAGGGTCACTAGATAGAGCTTGGGGGGGGGGGGGGGGGGCAACTTGGGGTATCTCCGGTCAGTACTTACTACAAGGGTCACTAGAATAGGGGCGTAGATGATGAAGATGAGCGTGGACTGGTTGTGGTTGTCCCAGCAGCTGTCGTGGTTGTTGAAGTGCATCAGCAACGCCCACACCAGGGTGATCACCCCCGGGATACCTGTGGATGGAGGACAGGTACTATAGTCACACCTATCCGACATATCGTTTTAATGCACATGTATTACCGTGGTGCTCTATAACGTCTTAGATTGGTCAACTATATTATCATGTATTATCAAGCGGCGGCATGTATTTAGGGATAAAACGTTCGCTCGTTAAGCCGAAGGTCCGGGTTCGAACCCGCCCATACGTACAATGTTAAAAGCTCATCTTTGACGTAAGACTGAACTCATCCATATACGCTTCTATAAGGTACACATTATATTCAGGATATGTTTACTGTGGCCACTGTGTGTAACGTGGTATATTTTCTTGAACAATTGATCACACTACGCTGTGTGATGTAGAAAATAGACACCATTGCAACTTGCCCCATCATATGACGTAGAAGACTGACTCTAGTGCAACTCCCCATCCTGTGACGTGACGTCTGACACAAGCGAAACACAAGGCTTTACACATTGTACCCATTTTAGGAATCAGACCCGGGGCTTCGGCGTGACGAGAGAACGCCTTAACCACTAGGCTACCCCACCACCCCTATTACAGAAGACTGACACCAGTGCAACTCACCCCACCCTATGACGTAGAAGACTGACACCAGTGCAACTCACCCCACCCTATGACGTAGAAGACTGACACCAGTGCAACTCACCCCACCCTATGATGTAGAAGACTGACACCAGTGCAACTCACCCCACCCTATGACGTAGAAGACTGACACCAGTGCAACTCACCCCACCCTATGATGTAGAAGACTGACACAAGTGCAACTCACCCCATCCTATGACGTAGAAGACTGACACCAGTGCAACTCATCCCACCCAATATGTAGAAGACTGACACCAGTGCAACTCACGCCACCCTATGATGTAGAAGACTGACACCAGTGCAACTCACCCCATCCTATGACGTAGAAGAGCGTGAAGGGGGCCTCCGTACTGAAGACAGACACCGCCAGCCTGTTGTGTAGAAACAAGCCCTCCACAAACATCCAGAAGAAATTGGACACGATGGTGTACTTCCTCAACGCCGTGAGCGTCTTACATAGCCAGTCCTGTAACAGTGTAACATTCAGTTAACATATAGTGTCACATACAGTTAACATCTAGTGTAACAGGGTGATATGCAGTTAATATATAGTGTAACAGTGTAACATACAGTTAACATCAAGTGTAACAGGGTGATATACAATTAACATATTGTGTAACACTGTAACATACAGTTAACATCTAGTGTAACAGGGTGATACACAGTTAACATATAGTGTGACACTGTAACATACAGTTAACATCTAGTGTAACGCTGTGATACACAGTTAACATATAGTGTAACACTGTAACGTACAGTTAACACCTAGTGTAACGCTGTGATACACAGTTAGCATGTAGTGTAACAATGTAACATACAGTTAATATATAGTGTAATGCTGTGATAAACAGTTAACATATAGTGTAACAGTGTGACATACAGTTAACATCTAGTGTAACACTGTAACATACAGTTCACATATAGTGTAACACTGTAACATAAGTTAACATATAGTGTAACAGTGTAACATACAGTTAACAATATAGTGTTACATACAGTAAACATTGTAACATACAGTTAACATCTAGTGTAACAGGGTGATATACAGTTCACATATAGTGTAACACTGTAACATAAGTTAACATATAGTGTAACAGTGTAACATACAGTTAACTTATAGTGTAACACTGTAACATAAGTTAACAATATATAGTGTAACATACAGTTAACATTGAAACATACAGTAAACATCTAGGGTAACAGGGTGATATACAGTTAACATATAGTGTAACACTGTAACATACAGTTAACATGTAGTGTAACACTGTAACATACAATTCACATATAGTGTAACACTGTAACATACAGTTCACATATAGTGTAACACTGTAACGTACAGTTAACATATAGTGTAATAGTGTGACATACAATTAACGCACGCGTGTGTGTGTGTGCGTGTGTGCGCGTGAGTGAGTGAGGTATAATGTGGTTTTTAGCATTAGCAAAAAAACAGGGGTCGATAACAGGAACAATCAACGCTGTTTAAACAAGGACACGCGTGGTATCAAGTCGATACCGTTTTCAGTCGGCTCTTTCGAGGTATGACGTACTAATTACCTTGTACTGCCCCTCCCCATCCTCGACCTATAATTGAGGTATACTGCCGAACAACAATGCATACATGAGAGAAATTGCGTATGTTTTTGCTGTTTCAGACAGGTTCTGACTTCGTGTGGTGTATTTTAGGTTTATATAAACATTCGAACGTGTAGAACGTTTTTTTCTGGATTATCTTCTGTTTTTTCTAGATTTTTATCTTGGCGTTTTCGTCAATCATTCCCACTTCAACAGAGAGTTTATTTAGGTATTTCCTCATACGACTGAGATTTGTAACATAAGAACTTAAGAAAGCTGGTTATTTTCACAAAATCCTTTGTATGTGATATCCATTTTTTCAAATTGTAGGGACAAGGTACAAATTGAAACGAGTGAAAAAACTGTTTAATTACTTCAATGGGGTATTGAGAGGATGCCGGGGATGTTGACAGGGATGACTTTAACATAAAGAACTGCTTCAGCATGAGGACACATCGATACAGCGCTCCTCCTATTGTTGACATCTCTCCCACTCTACATAGATTGTATAGTGAGTTTATCTAAATGAAAGTTTTGTAAATTGCGTTACCAGAAATCTGTCCAACCCTGAAGCAGTAAAGTTTGAAACAGTTACTAGCTTTTTTCAGTAAATACAATCTTTACTTCATTCGGGACACAGGAGCGCTGCAATAGTACTGTAAATATTAGCTAACTATGATTATATTCTTGACCGGTCAAAACTATCTCTGCTGAAACTAAAGGAACACCCTTTTTTATATTTTTTGCCAAGCTTTTGCTTGAAGTACTTTCACTAATAACATATGTGTTACAAGTGGAACTATTTTCATGGTGAGTGAGTCGGTGCGGGAGTAGTCCGCCCTGTAGTTTTACGCAGTGATATGGCTTGAATATTGCTATAAGCGGCGTAAATACCTCGTTTCCCGGAACGAGGTTTTGTCATATTGCTATAAGCGGCGTTAATACCTGGTTTCCCTGAACGAGGTTTTGTCATATTGCTATAAGCGGCGTTAATACCTGGTTTCCCTGAACGAGGTTTTGCCATATTGCTATAAGCGACGTAAATATGTTTTTATCCAGAACGAGGTTTTGTAATATTGCTATAAGTGTCGTTAAGAATTAGTTCCCAGAACCAGATTTTGCCACATTGCTGTAAGCGACGTAAATACGTTTTTATCCAGAACGAGGTTTTGAACATTGACCAGCTGTCTTGAAATTAAACAAAAGGGCGCCTACACCACTTACAAAATCCCTGTAGGACGTGTCCCTCTTGGAAATGTAAGGCTCCATCATGATGATGATGAGGATGAACCGGAATATGAAAGACATGACGAGATTCTTGTGGATTGAGATGCGACTACACTGAAGAGACCTGCAAGATAACAGTAAAATATGATTTTTGTTTGTTTGTTTAATGCCGCACTCAGCAATATTCTAGCTATATGGCGGCGGTCTGTAATAATCGAGTCTGGACCAGACAATCCAGAGATAGATATTATGAGCATCGATCCACGCAATTGGGATCGATGACATGCATCAACCAAGTAAGCGAGCCTGACAACCGATCACGTTAGTCGCCTCTTCCGACAAGCATAGTCGCCTTTTAAGGCAAGCATGGGTTGCTGAAGACCTATTCTACCCCGAATCTTACGGGTCAGTAAACTGAACCCCATTTAAATAGAATGGTTCCATAGGAAACCTGCACCTGTCTGCTGATGCATGGGACTGACAATTTGATATTCAGATCAGGGCTTGGATTGTATCGAAAAAACAAACAAACTTATCCCAGAAACTGTTTGAAAAAAATTATTAATAATATGTTTCAGACTTTGAAAAAAAAGAAATTGTCTGCGTAATTTTTTTTGATTTTACTTAGATGTTTTAAAATAAATAAATATTTAGGCTCATAGTTTTAATTGTAAATATATGTGTTGGCAAATGTAGACCCTCCCCTGGCAGAGGGAGACACTTACTTGAAGTAGGAGAATATGAAGAGCGTGAGGATGAGGAAAGCAAGGGAGATAATGCTGGCCACAAAGTAGATGTCCCTCAGGATCTCAGCCAGCCGCACCTGTAACAAGGAGTGAGGGGTTTAACGCAGCTTGGGCCAGTATGTCAGTTATAACACGGTGTGTCAGCTTCACGAGGAGGGAAACCGTAAACTGATGCAGGATTCGAAGCCTTCCACTTTGGTGAAAGCCACACGATGAATAAAAACCAAGGGTCATAATCGGGACAATCCGAGATTCGAACCAGCGGATCCGGATCGGGTGCTCAAAGAGAAGGCAAGCTTCAATTCGTGTCAAGGCAGCTGGGTCACCGGGCTTCAAAGTGATGCGTATATCACATACGAGTGACTGGGCGACTGCAGCCCACGTGGGGAACGAATCCGGTTTTTCAGCATTAGGTCGAACGCTTTATCCATAAGACCACCTTACCGCCCTCGTATTCGGATCTTGGTTTTACTGAATAACACGCACTAGTCTTTTGACTCAGGGACAAGGGGCGGTGGGGTAGCCCGGCAGTCAAACCGTTTAATCGTCACGCCGATGACCGGGCTCCAACATGGGTACAATGTGTGAAGCCTTGTCTGAAGTCCCCCGCTGTGATATTGCTGGAATATTGCTAACAGCGGCGTAAAATTATACTCACTCACTCGCTGTTAGGGTATGATATATATTTATCCAATTACTTGCTATGAACAGATTGCCGAAAGTCCTTCAACACTCGGGGGGACAACCCGACGAAAAAGAAGTCAATCAGTCATAAATTGCTGTCATTCCCAAATCTGTGTGATTATTGGTTTTCCAGGGGGAAAAAGACTTGAGATTGTGATAATTATCTCCACACCAATTTCCAACGCGAGTGACAGACATAGACATATCAGTATATCACACAATACGTCTCTGCAGCTCGCCTAGCACATCGTGAAGGGGACGGGTCTGTGGCTTTGGAGAAATTTTAGAACTGGAAATTCATTTTATTTTTTCTCATTTTTTAAATTCTGCACGTGAATACAGTACCCGATAAAAAAAGACTAGGTGTTGTTGTTATTGATTGTTGATGCCTACCTCCTGGGTGGTCGGTTGGGGGACCTGAAACCGCCCAGCCGACCACCCTGGTTCGAGTCATCATGAGGGTATAATCACTGAGGCCTATCTATGGTGTCCACCCCAGGGTAATGACTGAAATCTTGGGCGGAATCAAGACTGACTCCCGCACTTTACTAATATGTAAACAGTCATAGAGGGAAAACTTTTGAAAAACGAAGTTGCTTAGAGAGATAAATATTAATTCGTCCTCAGGAAAACATTTCCTATTGCTTGGGATGTTGTTTAAAACGGTAGCTCTTGATATGTTGTTCACAGTCACATCTGCCTTTCTGTGAGTGTGTGTGTGAGTGAGTGTGTGTGTGTGTGTGTGTGAGTGTGTGTGTGAGTGTGAGTGTGTGTAAGAGAGAGAGAGAGAGAGAGAGAGAGAGAGTGTGTGTGTGAGAGAGAGAGTGTGTGAGTGTGAGTGTGTGAGAGAGAGAGTGTGTGTGAGTGTGTGTGTGTGTGTGTGTGTGTGTGTGTGTGTGTGTGTGTGTGTGTGTGTGTGAGTATGTTTGTTGATTGACGCCGCACTCGGCACTATTGCAGCTATATGACGGCGGACTGTAAATAATCGAGCCTGGACCAAACAATCCAGTGATCGATAGTGGACAACGATCCACGCCATCGGGGTACGATGACAAGCATCAACCAAGTCACCGCACCTGACCCCCCGATCTTTTAAGTCGCCTTCTTACGACCAGCTCTACCCCGGCATCCCCATGGGCCGGCCCATCAACTAAGGTTTATCCCCGGAGAAGGTGGGACACCAACACCAACAACTATCAACGTGGACTGACCACGGTGCCAATGACGGCGTTGTCGTCTTCCCTGCGCGTGGACTGCCACAGCTCGATACACCCACCATAGTCCGTCCAGTTCCCTTTATCCCATGTGCCATTCTCAGAGCATTTCCGGTGCGCCAAATGAACTGGAAAAAACAGAAACCGTTTTACACTTGGTACAAGTCAAAACAAACGTCGTCGTAATGAGTTGCCGTATTAAGATGCAAAATAATTGGGGATGACAGGTATTTTCCGACTGAACGAACTAACCGAGCCTGAAAAAGTATACACACATGTTTAATAGTGGCTAAAACTGATACAAACAAGAAATGGTTATTCGATGGTGATGTATTTGATACGGGTATCATAGTTGTGTTTTGACCTTAAGATTCGACGGCTTCCTTTTTATAACGTTTGTAATGTTTTGGTCAAATCCAGTTTTCCCGGCAAAAACTTGTTCGCGGGGAACAGAGAGTGAGTGAGTATGGTTTTACGCCGCTTTTAGCAATAATTCAGCAATATCACGGCGGAAATGAGCTTCACACATTGTACCCATGTCGGGAATCGAACCCGGGTTTTCGGCGTGACGAGCGAACGCTTTAACCACTAGGCTACCTGAGCCCCCTTCGCGGGGAACAGTATAGTGGTGAATGAAGAACGAATGTTCTTGAGGCTGACTGTTCATTGTCGACTTTAAGGTCGTATTTTATTTGCTTTAGAATAAACGCAGCACCTGAAAAGAAAACCGTCAACATTTTTCTGTTATAATTTGTCAGTTTAAATTGTTTGATTTTTTATTACTTGTTATTGTTAAATTATTTTTAGGGATAGATGAGTTTAGCAAAATAATGACACAGGCACATTTAACTACTTTTCTTTCAGGGTAGGAATTGTGGCTCAACGTGTGTCATGTCATTCAGTCTGAATAAAGGACTTTGAATAATCATCTTATTTTGCGTTGAATAAAACAGATTATTTTTGCTGTTTTGTTCCGATTTCAAAAACAAAAGCATGCTAATACGGCGCGCAGCAACCAAGCAACGCCTACATTCTACATGCAATGTCATCTGACAAATCATTCATACATCAAGAGCAGTTAGTGTCCTATGAAACCTCGTTGATCAAAACACAACATACAAGTACCGCCTGTCTTCCTTTTAAATTTAAACATATGAAATTAACACTTCTGACACACTTGTCTTCAAACGAAAAATAACTATGGAATTGTTATCATGATATAAAAATACCGCATATGAAATTAATACATTTGATATACACTTTCTCCCCGCGGTGTTTCACCATCGCTTGTTGTTGCTACTGTTAAACGTTGATCATAATTATCCCAGAGTACGCGTGGAGAGAGGGAAGAATGTCTAAACTCGGAAATCATGAATTCATCAAGAAACGCATCACTTATGAGGCACTCCAACTGTGGGTGTTTGTTTCTACAGGGCAACTGATCTGATGGGAAAAGTGTTATGTCTTGCGATCTGTCTGTCTCTTGATAACCCTAAAAATATATGTGTCATCTGAGTTGATATGTGGGTGTGATGTCTCGGGGATACCCATCTGGCGCTCGCAGTGTATCTGGGATGCTGAGGAATGCGCCGATACGGTGTTCTGCCCTGATGCTGCGTGATACGGCATTATAGACAGCCATGCGCACTTTCGGGGGGAGCTCTGTTCTTAGGTGGGTGAGGTGAAATGGGGTTTAACGTCGCGTCCCAGATTATTACACTTATGCATCGACGGGCGTGCATACACGTGTGTGTGTGTGTGTGTGTGTGTGTGTGTGTGTGTGTGTGTGTGTGTGTGTGTGTGTGTGCCTGCTTGTACTATTTCGGACTAATGCCGGTTTTATAGTGCTAGTCCACTGAGATACCATGCCGCAGTTTAACATGAATATCCCTCTCACACACAGCATACTGACTCCGAGCGGACCAGTCTTTATTTTAGCCCCTTAATGCCGAGTACCAGGCAGGGTAACAACAAGCACCATATTTTAAAGTTTTTTGGTATGACGCGGTAGGGGATCGAACCTCGGACCTTCCTCTCTCCGGGTGGACGCTCTACCGCCAGGCCACGGAGGCTGTCTATGTTCTTAAAGAGACTCTCGGTATGAAACACACAGCTTGGCAGGCATATGGAAAATAATACAGTTCTGGTACTCAGGAGAGTTAAAGGGGCATATGGTCCAAGTACCAATTCTCGTCTCCACTATAGGATTCCAGTGCAGGAAACGTCACCAGTAACCTATGGTTGTCTCCCTTTGAATATTCTAAGTCAGGACAGGTCCCCAGTACGACATGCCGGTCTCTTTCTTTTTATTTGTTTGTTTGTTGTTTAACGTCGCACTCATTAATATACCAGCTATATAACGGCGGTCTGTAAATAATCGAGTCTGGACCAGACAATCCAGTGATTGACATCATGAGCATCGATCCACGCAATTGGGATACGATGACGTACATCAACTAAGCCAGGGAGCCTGACCGACGGATCCCGTTAGTCGCCTCTTCCGACAAACATACTCGCCTTTTACGGCAAGCAATGGTTGCTGAAGACCAATTCTACCCCAGATCCTCACGGATGTTACTTCAGAGGGACTCATTACCTGGCCCACTTTGTCGGTAAAATAATTATCCCTTTATTTCGAATCCGACTGAGTGAGTATGGTTTTACGCAGCTTTTAACAATATTCCAGCACCATCACAGCGGGGTCACCAGAAATTGGCTTCATACATTTTAGCCATGTCGGGAATCGAACCCGGGTCTCGGTGTGACGAGCGAACGCTTTACCATTAGGCTACCCGACCGCTCCTAATTCGAATCTCAAGAAAGCTTGGATCATCAGACATCTTTCTTTCAGTGAAACATTCTCCAAGTCAACTATACAATTGGCATACGTTACAATTTCCTGAATTTTTGCCAAATTTTAAAAATCCAGTTGGCCACAAATGAATTGTAACTCTTGACCTTCCTCAAAATGTCACTTTCGTAATTTTGCATCAAGTAAAACACTTTTGTTCTTTATAATTATCAGAAAGTTCTGTGAGGTTTTTAAATGTTTGACAACAGTTCACTTAAATCTCAAAATTCTTTGTTTGTGTGAATTAAATCTTATATTCCCGTGTGACAAAAGTATATATGACGGACAACAGATGGCCTCATTGCGTGTATGAACCCTGTGTTGGACATGTGAGAGTTGATGCTATTTATCTACTTTCTCTCTCTCACCGTTAGGTGGCGGTGGGGTAGCCTAGTGGTTAACGTGTTGGCTCGTCACGTCGACGGCCCGGGTTAGAGTCCCCACATTGGTACGTGTAAAGCCCATTTTCCGGTCTCCCCCGCCTTGATATTGCTGATATATTGCTAAAAGCGGCGTAAAACCATACTCACTCACTCACTCTTACCCCAGGCCAAATAAGCCTTGTGATTCACAGCATTTGGCACGTTTGTACTCTCAGCATGATCTAGGCTTGAGTTTTATTACACACATGGGTAAACTGTCTGATTGACTTACCAGTTGCTTAAGGCAACGTCCACCTATTAATTACCCCACAATACCCCTCCTTCACCCACCCCTACCCTCAACATAGAGGCTGAGGGTGTGACAGATGATGGCAGCCCTCGTGACCGGAAGTGGGACACTGAGACTCTGATGAGCTCTGAATGAGAGTGACTGGCACGTTTGAAATCCCATCCCTGATCTCGGCCTTCGTTGGATGAAGCTTGCCGATTAACTTACTAGTTAGCGGTCCTTAGTGGAAGATACTGACTTAACCTGTCAATCGTGGATAACTAATATCAGGCAACGTATTCGTGTGATTTGCTGAGAAAAAGTGTTTATTACATGGAGTAAAGTGATATCTTATCTCCGACATCTGACGGCTGCTGCCTTTTTGGAAACCGGTACTATCGGACGGGGTATTACTTACTGCTCGTATCGTTCCAGGATATCTTTCTTAGTAAACATATGCATTGCCTTAACTCGCCCCGAAATGAGAACGAATGAAGAAGTATGTAGTATCACATTTTTGTCGAAGTATTGTGACGTCTCGAACCTTTGTTGCGATTTTAGTTTTGAAGAAAGTCATTGAAGCCATATTGTGATGGGCTACATACTTGTTTCATTGAAGCCATATTGTGATGGACAATACACCTGTCATTGAAGTTACATTGTGAAGGGTAACCTACCTGTTTCATTGAAGCCATATTGTGATGGACAACATACCTTTGTTATTGAAGCCATATTGTGATGGGCAACATACCTGTGGTATTGATGCCATATTGTGATGGAGAACATACCAATATCATTGAAGCCATATTGTGATGGACAACAAAACTGTGTCATTGAAGCCATATTGTGATGGACAACATACCTATGTTCTTGAAGCCATATTATGATGGACAACATACTTATGTTCTTGAAGCCATATTGTGATGGACAACAAATCTGTGTCATTGAAGCCATATTGTGATGGACAACATACCTGTGGTATTGAAGCCATACTGTGATGGGCAACTTACCTGTGTCATTGAAACCATTTTGTGATGGAGAACATACCTATGTTCTTGAAGCCATATTGTGATGGACAACATAACTGTGTCATTGAAGCCATATTGTGATGGACAACATACCTATGTAATTGAAGCCATATTGTGATGGGCAACTTACCTGTGTCATTGAAGCCATATTGAGATGGGCAGGGTCCGTATATGGTGGTATTGGCTCTGGTGGCTGGCCAGCACTGGTATCGGTCCCATGTGGGAGGACAGTATTGTGTGCCTGGGAATAAATAATAGGTACATCTTAATTGCCATCTGCATTAAAAGCGGACATTTCAGAACGCGGTGATTGTATACGCAAATCTATGAATAATAACATATCGCAATTGACATATCATTATATCTACGTACGTATATTAACATGAATTGTTCGTATGAAAATATTTCCAAATGAAATAAGATCGTATCTTCACAATCAGTTCAGTAACATTGCGGCTGGATATTTTTTAACATTTTACTAATGAAACAGACCGAGATTGTATCACTACAACCTGTGTGGCAGTAAAGCGATTGAATACAAATGTCTGATATCTCACTTGCAAAAATATGACGCACGACTTTCGGGGTTTGTGCACGTTCCCTTCAGTGGGAAATATAAACGTCCTTTCAAACCAGTTATACATAATGATTATTCCCGTGTTTGCAAGAATGGTGACCCACATTTAATGATAAATTATCCATATGTCTTCAGTTGATGAAGACACTAATAAACGCTAGTCGGGAACCCACAGAGAGCAAAGGATGGTGTTCATGTTTGTGACAACTCTCAAAGTATTATATTCTTTTCTCCTCGAGAAGCATGAAGCCCATTTCAAATGTTCCCCGCTTTAAAATATATTGCTGGAATATCACTCACTCACTCATCCTCACACACTCACTCACACTGGACGGTCGGGTAGCCTAGTAGTTAAAGCGTTCGTTCGTCACGCCCAAGACCCGGGTTCGATTCCCGACATGGGAGCAATGTGTGAAGCCCAATTCTGGTGTCCCCCGTCGTGATCCTGCTGTAATACCATACTCACTCACTCACTCAGCCATTCATCCTTTGCAGCTAACGCTACACTAACATCGATCAGAACGAAATATTTGAGTGATTACGAGTTGTTATTTTGTTTCAGTTTAACGCACGCGATTAGCTTCTGTTGCGCTGCTTCTCACAAGGATAATACAGATTGTTTGTCAAAAAAACAGTGTTAACTAGACAGGTGGCATTGGGCCCATCCCCCATACACTAGCAACGTGTCTTGGTATTCAGAATGCCGGCAACGCTCACGGTATTGTCGCACACTTTGCACTTTCCAGAATAGCAACTGACAACAACACATCACCGACCTGTGTACATAGCATTGTTTCCGGCTGGTGGATATTTCTGAGAGAGGGAGAGAGATAAGAAAGGAAGCGCTGAACCATTATAACCCCGGTAAATGTATCAGTGTGCCCTCGGTTTTCATTCTCAGCTCCCTGGGGAGTATACAACCCAAGGAGCCTGTGAGGCGCTCGGGGGTTAACAGTCACATTACCATCTCATCCTACCGGGTACCCATTCACTGCTGGGTGAACAAAGTACCTTTACTAAGCAGACACCACACGTAACATGCTTTTCAGTAAGGTGGCAAGAACGAAGCTCTAGAAACTCATGAGTCAAGCGCCCGAAAACAGCCACCCATCCACCTGCACCCCACCGCCATGCTGGTACTCGAGGGTAGCCAACAGTTTTGAGGCTAGCATACAACGAACTAAAATATATCGTAGCGCTGAGGTGATCGTTACTCCCATACCTTAACATAGACTTACGACAGTCGTAACGCTAAGGTGATGGTAACTCCCATACCTTAACATGGACTTACGACAGTCGTAACGCCAAGGTGATCGTTACTCCCATACCTTAACATGGACTTACGACAGTCGAAGATAAAGGTTGTTTTGTCCAACGTCACCCAGGTCAAGTGAATAAGATGGACGGTGACGATGCTCGTATCCACATTCCTGTGCAGCAGCCACTGCAACATGACTGGTGTGAGCTAAGGCAGTGTTCTGAAGGAGAACAACAGATCCACGCTTCCCTTTGACAGACTCAAACATTTCAAACTATTATGCATTATGTGTCCCAAAAGAAGGTGTCCATGACCTTTAGTGGATCAGCCTAGGTTAAATTTCTTCATCTTCCCGAGTCAAGGGCGTTAACTGACTATAACAGTCCAGCCGAACTAGGCTGGAATTCCGGAGTTACATTTTGGCTGGACAAACGAGTCTATGCATAATCCAATCAAAATCACTTAACGAAATAGACATCCGGTTCGTTAACAACATGGAGTTCAACGTGCAGATTTCGGTCGACTGCAGGATTTTCAAAGCATGTGTACCGTCAATAAGTCGTCGACAGATATTTTGCAAATCTTTTCATGTTTTAAATCAAGGTGCTCAATTGATTTGATGCACTTCGCGCGGTAAAACCCGTTTTATTACAATATTGATCTTGATGATCTATCAGATCGTCTTGAGAGGGCTCGGCCACTTTGTTTAAAGCCAATGCAAGTGAAATGAGAGATGGAATCTGATTGGTCAATAGGAGGGACATAGAAGGGACATAATTTGTAATAGCCACTGGTGGCGCTACGATCGATCCTGGAATGTCCAGCCTAGTTCGGCAAGGGAACTGGACTTTTATAGTCAGTTAACGCCCGTGCCTCGGGAAGATGACTTTCTTGGGTTTTGGGAGACCCTAAGCGTTTCCACTCCATAGTTTCTTGTTCGCTCTCGGGATCATAGTGATGGATCCAGGTCTCATCACTGTCACAAGCCCAGAAGGAACATCTTCAGAGTTGCGATCACATCTGGTTAACTCGTGTATCAGAGTGAGTGAGTGAGTGAGTTGGGTTTAACGCCACTTTTAACATTATTCCAGTTATATCACGGCGTGTCAGCTTAATGTGGGAGAAAAGCCCGAAGTGATGCAGGTCTTGGACGTTTACCACTTCGGTGAAACCAACGAGCACGGGTATGGTGCTGACAAACCTAGAAACATAATCGGGGCGAACCGGGATTCGAACCCACAATCATAGGTTTCTGGCATGCCAAAGGGACGCAACTCTGCACAGCGAATCGCGGCGTCTTAGATGACTGGGCCACCCGTTTTAATCACAAATCATTCTAGGAACCCACCGTCCATAAACCTTTGGCATGTGTAGATACTCATGAAGGATTGTTTCTGTAGACCCGTGCGAGAAGCTTGTGGTCTCCTCTGAGTCATGGAGTGAAAAGCGCCTATTGTTCAGAGCCAGGTTGTGGATGGCATCAATGTTTTCTTTCGTGGTGCTGGTGGTGGGTCGACCCGAACGGGGCTATCTTCCAAACTATCTCTCCTTCGCCGAACACCCTTTGCCAAACGTTAAATTGTGGCATATGCTGTGTCAGCCTCCCAATAAACAGCATGCATTTGCTCACAGCTTTCGTTGATAATTGGCCCCCTAGGGTAAATAATTCGATGACAATACTCAATTTTGCCCATTTCGATGCGAAAGAGCAGGGTTCCTCAGCGTCGAAGTCATTTATCAACAAGTCACTGGACTGAAGCACTCCAAATTGGGAAAGATGACAAACAAACACGGTCAATACTACCATCTGTCCCATGTAAACATAAGGTGAGGTGAGGTGAAATGGGGTTTAACGTCGCGTCCAAGATTATGCACTTATATAGCGACGTGCATGTACGTGTGTATGTTTGTGTGGCTGCTTGTACTAGTCCGGACAGATGCCGATTTATAGTGCTAGCCCACTGAGATACCATGCCGCAGTTTAACATGAATACCCCACTCAGATACAGTATACTTGTTTTAGCCCCTTAATGCCGAGCGCCAGACAGGGTAACAACAAGTACAATCTTTTAACGTCTTTTGGTATGACGCGGCCGGGGATCGAACCCCGGACCTTCCGCTCTCCGGGCGGGCGGACGTTCTACCACTAGACCACGAAGGCGGTCTGTAAACATAACAACCTTGAAATGCCAAGCTAGGCACCTTCTGATATCCTCCACCTCGTCTAGGGTGAGGTGAGGTGAATTGGCGTTCACCTCGTATGGGGTCCCTCCACAATCTGCAGTCGAATTCGACATCCATAAAATTACATAAAACTTGACACATTTACGTCAGTTACACATATTCGTGAGTGACTTATACCTTTATTGAAGGACATTCTTTTTCGATTATCTAGCAAAATCATTTATACAACATCGCGTTCGTATATACTGGAGGCAATGAGACCTACGCTTACTAGGACGCCATCTCGGACTATTGACGTCATTCTTTAACTTCTTTTCGTGATTAAACGTTTTTGGCAATATATCTTTGTTGACATGATACTGCTCGGTTTATGACTTAACACTTGACCTCAATCAAGAAGCCGGCACTTCCTTTGCTTGCAGCCATTGGTGTTTCATAATCCGACCGATAGACATGCGCAATCACCCGGAAAACAAACCACGGATGAAAGAATGATACACATTTGTTTCATAATTCATAGGTTACCATGACAATCTGAACTATAACGTAGTTCGCTTCACGTGTGAAATAGGATCTTCTACATCCAGTTTCTTATTGCGTTCAATCGACCTACTTTTCAAGATGGCGGATTTCGCGGAAGGTTAGCGTGAATACCTATCATATGTTTCTCCTGCCCTAGAGATACGCACACTATGTAAGCAAATGTCGTCTATAAACAACTCCCCGCTTTGTAAAATGCCCTCGTAGGCTTACATTATGAAGCGATCAGGGATCTGCCACAGCTAATCAACCAGCTCATTGTTGCAGCATTGGCCTGATTCTCGGACGCCCCAACGCCCGTATCCAATCACGATGTTTATCTGTTTTTTCAAAAGTTAACTTTCATGGTCATTGCGACCAGTTCCCTTGATTTGAATAGTATGAGTGAGTGAGTGTGTGAGTGAGTGAATGAGTGTGTGGGTGTGTGGGTGTGTGGGTGTGTGGGTGTGTGGGTGAGTGAGTGCGTGCGTGCGTGCGTGCGTGAGTGAGTGAGTGAGTGAGTGAGTGAGTGAGTAACCGAGTGAGTGAGTGAGTGAATGAGTGAGTTGAAAGGCCCTTTGAACAGTATGAACTTGTTGTGGAAGAAAGCTCGAAGTGATGCATTTCCTTGACGTTTACTATTTTGGTGGATACATCATCAAGGCGAACCGGGACTCGAACCCACGATCATAGGTGTCTGGCATGCCCAAAGGAACGTACCTTTGCAGAGTCCCCTTAGATAATGAGAGAGAGAAAACAGAAGAAGTTTTATTGTACCTGCACTTTGTCGGCCATTTTGATTGATGTTTGCATTGAAAGAGAGTACTGTATATCTTGACCTCAGTATAACTTATTATGAAGGCGGCAATTAACACAAGACAGAATTGATCCGATTCATTATCTTCATCATTGTTATTATCCCCAACGTCCTTGGCCAACGTCATCGGTGGCGTTGTGGTGCCAACGTTCTTCCGTCACGTCGATTCTCCATGTATGCAATATCACTACTCGTCACCGTCACCGTCAGGCTGTCTGTCCCCATCAACGCAGTGTTATCATTGTTATCGTATCAGCAAAGTTAAACAACATTCATTTACCCCCTGTAACTATTCTCATAACGGCGACGCGCCTTTGCACTATAAGGCATTATGGCGGATGACGATCATTCAAACACGTTAAGAACAACCAAATGTTGAAATTTCAAGACGAATGCACCGGCGTCAGTAAACACAACACCTAGAGCAATTCCCGTTGAGACCTGACCTTGAAAGTTCAAGGCCGTAAACAACATGGCTGAAATAATAAATCATGCTTTCACATCCTATTTTGGCTAATTAATTTGCCACCAGCCCGCGGCAGGGTGGGAGGAAAGTACAGGGGGACTAACTCTGGGGATAGGAAACTGCACCCAGAGGAAGCGATGGGCGCCCCGCTATCATTTCCATCTGCATACTGAAACGACATAAACCGACTCTGGTCATCCTCAGACAGGAATCTTCAGAACGTCGACCGAGACATTTCAGTTCTGTCTGCTCCGTTCTGTGTTTGGTCGATGCATGTAACTGAAAGGTTAAATGTACTGCTGGTGTATATCAACGTCATCTGATATACAGTATGTTATGAATATATTACCAACCATTCTATTAGTGAGTGAGTTGAGTTTAACGCCGCTTTGAACAGTATTCCAGCTATATCACGGCGTGTCAACTTAATGTAGGGGAAAGCACGAAGTGATGCAGGTCTCAGACGTTTACCACTTCGGTGAAACCCACGAGCACGGGTATGGTGCTGACAAACCTACAAACATTATCGGGGCGAACTGGGATTCGAACCCACAATCATAGGTTTAAGGCTTGCCCAAGGGACGCAACTCTCCACAGTTGCACTGGTCCCTTCTTTTCTGGTTAAAGCATTTGCCCGTCACGCTGAATGACATAGTTCGATATCGCACGTGGGTACAATGCGAGAAGCCAATTTCTGGCGTCCCCCCAAGTGATATAACTTTAAAGGGATATTGTTTGAAGCGTCGTAAATCCATAATCACTCAGCGACTCCAACTGTGACAGTGACCCCAATTTGTGTGAGACGTGATCCCAACTTGTGTGAGACAGTGACCCCAACTTGTGTGAGACAGTGACCCCAACATGTGTGAGACAGTGATCCCAACTTGTGTGAGACAGTGATCCCAACTTGTGTGAGACATTGGCCCCAACTTGTGTGAGACAGTGACCCCAACTTGTGTGAGACAGTGACCCCCAACTTGTGTGAGACAGTGATCCCAACTTGAGTGAGACAGTGACCCCCAACTTGTGTGAGACAGTGACCCCAACTTGTGTGAGACAGTGATCCCAACTTGTCTGAGACAGTGACCCCAACTTGTGTGAGACAGTGATCCCAACTTGTGTGAGACAGTGGCCCCAATTTGTCTGAGACAGTGATCCCTACTTGTGTGAGACAGTGACCCCAACTTGTGTGAGACAGTGATCCCAACTTGTGTGAGACAGTGACCCCAATTTGTCTGAGACAGTGATCCCAACTTGTGTGAGACAGTGGCCCCAATTTGTATGAGACAGTGATCCCAATTTGTGTGAGACAGTGACCCCAACTTGTCTGAGACAGTGATCCCATCTTGTGTGAGACAGTGATCCCAACTTTTGTGAGACAGTGATCCCAACTTGTGTGAGACAGTGACCCCAACTTGTGTGAGACAGTGATCCCAACTTGTGTGAGACAGTGACCCCAATTTGTCTGAGACAGTGATCCCAACTTGTGTGAGACAGTGGCCCCAATTTGTATGAGACAGTGATCCCAATTTGTGTGAGACAGTGACCCCAACTTGTCTGAGACAGTGATCCCATCTTGTGTGAGACGGTGACCCCAACTTGTGTGAGACAGTGACCCCAACTTGTTTAAGATAGTGACCCCAACTTGTCTGAAACTGTGTCTGTAATCTGTCCACAGTGGCTTTCATTCTTACCTACATGATTATTTAGAGGACATATTTAACAAAGATTTGCCTGCCCGTAGTCAGATTTTTGCCTATCACAATTCACTCCCACGTTAACCGTGCACTTGTATAGAACTGCGCCCAGATGAGGAATAAGATGTTAACTTAATCAGATCAGAGACCGATGGAGCACTGCAGAGCAAAAACAAGATAACGATAAAAAATAATCTGTCTGCGATTGAGATGAAGAAATCTAGATACGTCCGGGGAGCCAAGAGTATTCAATTAATAACCACTGTTACGAAACCAAGCTTAAAATATAACACAAAGGTACAGGGGAAAAAGCTTATCGGTTACAAGGGAGCAATAAACACAACCATGTTCAACACGTTGTAGTGGTGGTGTGTTGCCCCAGATTGCCGCTACAACATTGCCCCTATCCTCTCCTCAATGAAGCCCCCTCCCGTCTCAGCGTTCCATCTGTGTAAACACACAGAATGGGATGGCCAACATATGCCTCGGAAGAGAATTAGTTATTCCGTAAGTAGTCCGCCGCACTTGCTTCACGCGTAGTAACACGAAATGGCATATCAACCGAACATTTGACCGGAAATGGCGAAAAAACGACCACACTCGGGATTATTGAAACAATATACTGAGAGAGCAGTTAATAAAAATGCACACGTGTACTCAATTAATATTGGGGTTAAAAGTGAAGCCTAACATATCCGCTATTTAGAAAACATTTACAAAAAACATTACATTATTACAAAGCAAATGGTGTTTGTTTGGTTGAGTTTTGTTGATCGCAATGGTTTCAGTCTGTGCACGGCCTTTCATCATACAAGGCGTGAAATAAGGTGCAGACTGAAATTGTATGTGAGAGGCGGTGGAATTGGGTATTGACGTCGCGTTAGAGATAATTGCACTTGTGTGTGTGTGTATGCTTGCACTAGGTTGGACTATTGCAGGTTGTATAGCGCAAGCCCAACGAGATAGTACGTCGCAGTTTAACATAGGTACTAGGGCTGGGACGAGTCCAAATTTACTACCCGGGTACCCGACCCCCTATTACCCAAACCTACCCAGGTATCCACTGCAAGTTTCAAAAGTTGGGAAAAAATGTCTGATTGGTAATTGTTTTGCCGCAGCCCTGGCTAAAACTATTTAGATACATGTATCAAACAATCAGATGATGCGTTCACTGAAGTTGACTGAAGCTTTATTTTTACTCAAATATATACAAGTCAAAAGGTATGTGTGCATGGTCAGAAAGAAATGCGAACATTAGCTACTTGTAGTGTAACCACTGCGCTATAGTGAGTTTTTGTCATTAAACAATATATCACGTGACTAACCACGGCTCCGGGTAGTCCTGTGGGTAACGGGTCTTACTCAGGACCCACCCGACCCGGTTACCCGAGTTACCCGTCCCGGCCTTAATGGGTACCCCAATCAGACACTGTATACTGACTCCGAGTCGACCGGCCTATGTTTAGCGCCAGGCAGGGTAACAACAGGTACCATCTTTAACATCTTTTGGTATGACGCGGCCGGGGATCGAACCCCAGACCTTTCGCTCTCCGGGCAGACGCTTTACCCACTACGATCTAGCTGATGATACTGTAATGACAATCCCATGGCCAGGTCCCGTTAGGTGAGGTGGGGTGAAATGCGGTTGAGGTGAGGTGAGGTGAAATGGGGTTTAACGCCGCGTCAAAGATTATTGCACTTATTTAGCGACGTACATGCGCGTGTTTGTACGTGCGTCCGGACTATATCGGTTTAATAGTGCTAACCAGCTGAGATATACTACGGCAGATTAACACGAATACTACATTGAGACAAAGAACAACGACCAATCCTTCTTTTATCCCCTTAATCCCGCCAGTCAGGGTAACAACAAGTACTTAACGTCATTTGGTATGACGCGGCGGGGATCGCACCACCGACCTTCCTCCCCCGGAAGGATGAAAACATATAACTGGCGCGTTATTAATCGGGTACATCTTCGATATTTCACTTCACTTCGAGAAATATAAGTTCTTGCTTAAAACTGAGTAAACTTAAAACTGTTGATCTATTTAGATTTCCGCAGATCACGGCAAGGCAGCCTTGTCCCTAATCGATATTTTCCCCTTCAGTCTGATTTAGAAGCCTCACAATTGCTATTGAAACCAATTGCGCAAACATTGTGTCTAGGTGAAACAAATGGCGGAATGTAAAATCAAGGCCAATTCAAACACACACAACTCTTATGAGGAATAACAGGGTATATGAAACTCGGTAATTCCATGTTGGTGTTTGTGCATGACATCCTTTCCCCGAAACCTTCTTCTCGAACCTGAAGTCTCACTGATCAACACGCACATCTACATCGTCCACTGGTAACTGCAGTTCGGGTCGGGTTGATCAGTAAATTATTGATCAACTTACAGTGCACTGCAGCGGATTCTTCGTAACCCAATCAAACATTATAATCAAGTTTGGTGACGTCATAACCGTCCAAGTTTTACCGGTCTGGCTTTGAACCAGTATTACACCCAAATTGTTATAAACTTTTGGGTTGACTCAAAGATTTAAGAAGTGCTGATACGATATACTTCTAGCGGGACTTATACCGAGGACTGGTGCCCCGTCTAGCGGGATTTATACCGAGTATTGGTATCCCGTCTAGCGGGACTTATACCGAGTACTGGTGCCCCGTCTAGTGGTATTTATACTGAGTACTGGTGCCCCGTCTAGTGGTATTTATACTGAGTACTGGTGCCCCGTCTAGTGGTATTTATACTGAGTATTGGTGCCCCGTCAAGCGGAACTTATACCGAGTATTGGTATCCCGTCTAGAGGGACTTATACCGAGTACTGGTGCCCCGTCTAGCGGAACTTATACCAAGTACGGGTGCCCCGTCTAGCGGAACTTATACCGAGTATTGGTATCCCGTCTAGCGGGACTTATACCGAGTACTGGTGCCCCGTCTAGCGGAACTTATACCGAGTACTGGTGACCCGTCTAGCGGAACTTATACCGAGTATTGGTATGCCGTCTAGCGGGACTTATACCGAGTACTGGTGCCCCGTCTAGTGGAACTTATACCGAGTACTGGTGCCCCGTCTAGCGGAACTTATACCGAGTATTGGTATCCCGTCTAGCGGGACTTATACCGAGTACTGGTGCCCCGTTTAGCGGGACTTATACCGAGTATTGGTGCCCCGTCTAGCGGAACTTATACCGAGTATTGGTATCCCGTCTAGCGGGACTTATACCGAGTACTGGTGCCCCGTCTAGCGGAATTTATACCGAGTACTGGTGCCCCGTCTAGCGGGACTTATACCGAGTACTGGTGCCCCGTCTAGCGGAACTTATACTGAGTATTGGTATCCCGTCTAGCGGGACTTGTGCCGAGTATTGGTATCCCGTCTAGCGGGACTTATACCGAGTACTCTTGCCCCGCCTAGCGGGACTTATACTGAGTACTAGTGCCCTGTCTAGCGGTATTTATACTGAGTACTAGTTCACCGTCTAGCGGTATTTATACTGAGTACTAGTTCACCGTCTAGCGGTATTTATACTGAGTACTAGTTCACCGTCTAGCGGGATTATACCGAGTACTGGTGCCCCGTCTAGAGGGACTTATACTGAGTACTGGTGCCCTGTCTAGCGGTACTTATACTGAGTACTGGTGCTCCGTCTAGCGGTATTTATACTGAGTACTGGTGCCCCGTCTAGAGGGACTTATACCGAGTATTGGAATCCCGTCTAGCGGGACTTCTACTGAGTACTGGTATCCCGTCTAGCGGTATTAATACTGAGTACTAGTTCACCGTCTAGCGGTATTTATACTGAGTACTAGTTCACCGTCTAGCGGGACTTATACCGAGTACTGGCACCTTCACCAACGTCTCACCTGACACATACAGTCACATCAGAATAGACAGATGCTGGGTCGGGTCCATATATGAAATTAAAATGCACATTTAAATGCATGTCAAAGAAACAAATCCTCTGTCGCGGCACAACCGGACCTAAAGTACAACCGACTGAATATAACTCATTTTACGTATTGCAAATCAATAACGAAACCCCCAAGCCAGGATGTAACTGTATTACTGCTGTGATATTTTTGTCAAAATGGAAAAATACAAATAATATCTTTTCTGAGAAATTAGATTATTATCTGTCATAACCGACGAACATGTCTAATAAAACTGGTCGTTCAGTCAGTCTCTTGGGGCATCCGATCGGACATTAGAAATGATGTAACGAAGAGCCATGGCATATACATGTATTACAGAGATTTGTAAAATAAGTGTAAAAAATAATAATTTGTAAAAAAAGTGTCTCGGGAAAAATAGGCCCGAATCGTGGAGAAAAAAGAAGACATTTTCGAAGTATAATCTTGAGGGTAGTGTTGCCTGGTAATTCAAGCGGTAACTCGTGGCCGTGGTCACGCTAAAATCCGGGTGCTGTTCCCGACACAGGTGCAGTGTGTGAATAAAAGCAACCAAACCCTTTACACAGTCAGAACAAATGTCTGCTAAAACCAGTGTCGACTGTACGAAACCAACATTATCATGGGCATGTTCTTTTGTATCACTATCAAAGCGCCGCCGCGATATTGCTAGACTGCTATTTCTAAATGCGGCGTAAAACCCTATTCACTGATGAGTTAAAACTATAATTAACGGTGATAATAACTTAATGAGGATGATTCCAGTGAGACCAAATCATTCAAAATATTTTTGTCGGCTCGTTTAAGAGTAGAATATCTGTCATTTTGATTGCTGTTTAAACGTCTAACTAATTTATCATCAGCAGCTAAATGGATGGTGTAAATCCAGCTGGGGTGCCATCTACCTAGCAGAAGTACCTCAAGTCTCTATGGTCCCCTGTTCACACCGCTTTTTATAAACTGAGAAGCACAAGAAACTATACCTCTCAGTTGATTTTATTATATATTCGATATTCAATTGAAATTGAGTTAGCGATATTATTTCCCCCCAAAAAATAACAGTACTGGCGCTTTGTCAGCATTCAAAGAATACTTCTACACGGTTTTATTTTTTAAAATATATTTTTATTTGAAACTTAAAAATTAAAAAAAAGTTTTTTTTCCGCACATAAAATCGACATTTCAAACTTGATCCCAGTACTCGATGAACCAATTTAATTTTACACAAAATTACCGAGCCACGGATTACTTTTTTCAATAGGTTGCAGGAATGAGTGATGGACATAATCAAGTTTAAGAATAGTTCTTTCAATTTCCAATTACATACAAAACAAACTCGGTATACTTTCTTTAACCCCTCAGTTTAGTCATCACTTGTGTAAGGCTCCACGTTTAGGTCTAAATACAAATCTTTGATAATCTGGTGACATTGTCAAAGGTCGGCAGGCTTTTATATAGTATCACTGGTTAACCAGGGCTAGTCAATATGGCCGATTCCCTATGTTTGTGTTCCCAGAGTGGTGATGGGGAGGGGGGGGGGGGGGGGGGGGGGGGGGGGGGGGGGGTGAGGCAATTGCTGGTGTACATCACACCCATCAATGGTTCGTCGTAAAACCCAGAATCAAACCTGAACCAACTACGATTTGAGTATGAGTGAGTGAGTGAGTGAGTGAGTGAGTGAGTGAGTGAGTGGGTGGTTTGGTCTTTTAGGGTGCGGGTGGCCAGGTAGGTGGTTGAGTGAGTGGTTGAGTGGTTGAGTGAATGAGTGAGTCAGTTTTATGTACTTTTTCAAAAATTTGTAATTTTTCATGGTCATTACGGCCAGTCGGATTTGAATATTGAGAGTGAGTGAGCGAGTGAATTAAAGGGCGCTTTGAACAGTGTTCTAGTTATACGGCGTATCAGCTTGCTATTGGAGGAAAACCCGAAGTGTTAGTGAGTGAGTTGGGTTTTAACGCCGTTTTTAACAGTATTCCAGTTATATCACGGCGTGTCAGCTTAATTTGGGAGGAAATCCCGAAGTGATGCAGGTCTCAGACGTTTACCACTTCGGTGAAACCCACTAGCACGGTTATGGTGCTGACATGGGGCGAACCGGGATTCGAACCCACAATCATAGGTATCTGGCGCGTCCAGGGGACGCAACTCTGCACAGCGAATAGCGGCGCCTTAGACGACTGGTCCACCCGTGCCCCCCTAAAACCTGAAGTGAAGCCAATCTTGGACATTTACCCCGTTGATGCAACCCACGAGATTCTACGTTATGGACCTATCTCTGACCCGCCAACTATACCAATGATGAGACTGTATACACCATGTGTCACACTTGATCAATAACGAACACTACACATCTTCAATACTTTAAACAGTGAGACGAAGCTCCTGACAGCAGCGATTCAAAGTAGTGACCACTTGAACAAACTGACCAATCAAACACTCACAGACTCAAAATAGCATCTCCTTGTCTACAACGCTCTGAACAGGGATTAGCAATCTCCGTCACATGATTAATCACCTCGAGGGTCAGCCTGTTCAATGTCGGATATGAATGTAACCGGTAATTGAATCGATCTGTGGTCCGGACCCCACCCTCCATAATCAGCGGGGGCACGGGTGGCCCAGTCGTCTAAGGCGCTAAGGCACTTCAGTGAAACCCACGAGCACGGGCAGTGTGCTAACAAACCTACAAACATAATCGGGACGAACCGGGATTCAAACCCACAATCATAGGTTTCTGGCGTGCCCAAGGGACGCAACTCTGCACAGCGAATCGCGGCGCCGAAGACGACTGGGAATCCCCGTGTCGTCAGTAGTACTACTACAAGTACTAGTAGTGGTAGTTGTTGTGGTTGTGGTAGTAGTAGTATCAGCAGCTGTAGTAGAAGCATTAGTTAAAGCAGCAGTTGGTCAGCTCTATCACGTCGGTCTAGAAACTGGACCAGACAAACCAGTGATTGTTTCTACTGGTAGCAGAGCGGATTGCCAGACGGGCACACAGACCATGCATCTGAGCAGGCAGGCAGATGCCACCGTGTGTTTAGGACTTGGCAGCTGTCTACACCCATCCCTGGGCAGCACGTGCAGCACGTGCTCTGGTAAATGTGGACCACACCCATGTATGTTGAGGTCAAGAAACCTACAGACGTAATGTTTTTCGTATTTTGGTTTCAGGTAAATATTTCAGTTTATCGTGTAGTCTATTTAGGGATGAGGCTAGGGCTGGGACAGGTAAATCGGTTACTCGGGTTGGGTGGGTCCTGAGTAAATACCCGGGTACCCACAGGACTACCCGGACCCGTGGTTAGTCACGTGATATATTGTTTAATGACAAAAACTCACTATAGCTCAGTGGTTACACTACAAGTCGCTTATGTTCGCATTTCTTTCTGACGATGCACACATTCCTTTTGACTTGTATATGTTTTAGTAAAGAAAAAGCTTCAGTCAACTTCAGTGAACGCATGATCTGATTGTTTGATACATGTATCTAAATAGTTTTAGCCAGGGCTGCGGTAAAACAATTACCAATCAGACATTTTGTTCCCAACTCTTGGGACTTACAGCAGGTACCCGGGTAAGTTCGGGTAATAGGGGGTCGGGTACCCGGGTAGTAAATTTGGACTCATCCCAGCTCTAGATGAGGCACTGTCTGTCTGAAAATTGAAATCGATATCTCATTACAGTGTAATAAGACTTTATGCTGGAATTACTTTCCGACTGACTCAATGACTCTTTGGTTCACACTCCGTCTGGTTGCATTGAACTCTGGGTATTGGTGATTATGGTTTTCAGAGAAAGATCGTGAAGATCGGATAGAAAAACACATTATGATAAATACACCATGTTTATATCCTCCACGAGGGTTCGTAAAATATACCCAATAACATGCGTAATAACCGTATCCAATAACTGATGACGTGAACAATAGTAATGACGTCATAAGAGGATGACGTCACATTTTTAGGGTCTCTACATGGTGTTCAATATAGAAAAACCTTCTTATTCGAAAAAGCTTTTCAAGTGTGGATAGTAAATATAGTCCTTCGTGTCTTTATCCTACTGATTATATATAAATATTTTTCAGAATTCATGAATTTTCATCCCTCTCAAGCTCGAGAAACACAATCATTGATACACACGTTTCGTAAGATCAGTATATGACACGTGTATGTACAAATCTCGTTACACGTGTATTCCCCCTTTACTGTTCCCGACAACACTTGGCACAGGGGAGATGGAAATAGAATGCGAGAAAAAATAGAATAGAAAACCTAACATTGGTCCCCAGCTACCTATGATTGTTGTAATGAGGCCACTAAATGGATCGGGTGGGCAGGCTCGTTGACCTGGTTGATGCATGTCAACGTATCACAATTGTATGGATGATCGACTTGGATCGAAATTGTTTGGTCCAGGATCGATTGATCACTTAATTATTATCATGATTATTATTGCTGAATGCACGCGGCATTAAAACAAAAGCCATCAAAAAGAAAAAGTGATCCCCTTGATCAGATTCGCAGGTCTACCTATAGTGGCGTTTCAGAATGAGTTGAATTTTTAGCCGGTGGCACTGTCTCTTTAAGGCAAACATACGGGGTCGGGAGAATCCTGCCTCGAGTTATGTATCCTAGCACTCATCTTGTAAACTCTTGCTCTGACATTTCAACACACTGGCAACAAACTCCCCATCCCAAAGTTCACAATGAAAAAAAAGTGCATTGAAAATAATGAGATAAAACCGATACCGCTTTGAGACGAAACACGGCGATGGGATTGTCGGCGTAGACGTAGGTTAAACACACCGGAGTCGATCATTGTTCCTTCTTAAATTACGCCGTAGGAAAATAGAAGATTTGTAGATTGCCTGTATCCGCGGAGCTTCCTGATAAATCAGCGTTAGCGATTACTGTTCCAGTCGTAAACTTTTTGTTTTAAAGGGCGGTGGGGTAGCCTGGTGGTTAAAGTGTTCGCTCGTCACGCCGGAAACACAGGTTTGGTTCCAATGTGTGATGCCTGGTGTCCTACGTTGTGTTTGTTTGTTTTTGTTGTTGTTGTTTAACGCAGCACTCAGTAATATTCCAGCTATAAGACGGCGGTCTGTAAATAATCGAGTCTGGACCAGACAATCCAGTGATTGACATCTTGATCATCGATCCACACAGTTTGGATCGATGACATACATCAACCAAGTCAGCGAGCTTGACCTCCCGATCCCGTTAGTCGCCTCTTACGACAAGCATAGTCACCTTTTACGGCAAGCATGGGTTGTTGAAGACCTATTCTACCCCGGATATTCACGGGTCTCCTCCGTTGGGATTTTGCTGGTATATTACTAAAAGCAGCATAAACAAAATTCAGTTATAGTTTTCTTAAATTTAATTCCATCAGCTAAATATTTTTATAGGCTTGCCATTTACTGTGGACCGCGTTTAATAGGAAAATACGTCATCACACATAAAGATATGAGAATTTTATTTTCGTGAATTCAAACCAACCGTCTTCTTTAATTCACACACAGTACCTTAGTTGCCTTCCCCAACACTAGTATTATAAAGACCTGTCGCACTACATGAGCAGCATGGACCATCAATAAGCACTCATTTTTACAGACCGCCTCCGTGGTCTAGTGGTAGAGAGTCCACCCGGAGAGCGGAAGGTCCGGGGTTCCATCCCCGGCCGCGTCATACCCAAAGACGTTAAAAGATGGTACATGTTGTTACCCTGTCTGTCAGCATTAAGGGGCTCAAACAAGGACTGGTCGGCACGGAGTCAGTATACTGTGTATGAGTGGGGTATTTATGTTAAACTGCGGCATGGTATCTCAGTGTGCTAGCACTATAAATCGGCATCAGTCCGTAAAACAAACACACACGTGCATGGACGTCGCCATATAAGTTCAATAATCTTGGACGCGACGTTAAACCCAATTTCAGCTCACCTCATTTCTATAGAGCTGAGAGCTGAAGATTGTATGTCAGGCGTTCTGGCAAATAAAGGTACGGATTGTCTTGCAACTGTAACTCCACACAGCGCCAGTGCGATCCCCTTTAGGGTCTAACTCTATACACCTGCTATTTATTCACTGTTGTGATCTTTCACCTGTTGGATGTCGGAATTCCTCATTTCGGGTTCCGGATTCTATCAAGGCTGCGTTTTCGCGAGCATGTCCGAAATCTACGTTTGTGGATATACGTTTGCGTTTCTTTTCTTCATTTGTTAACAATTCTCCGCTTCAACCCTAGAAGGGATGTTTAATTAGGATACAGTTTTTACTAAGATAATATTTAAAATAATTATTACTGAATGTATTTGAGAGATGGGAAACTCGGAACCTTTTCTGAAACGCCCAGATTATTTGATCTCCAAAACGCAACCAGAGCACTGATCGAAAGATGCTGAAGACAAGGAGTTTTCATCAACACAGAAACGCATAGTTGACCAAACATGTCAGACCTGGAGCTTCGATGTTCTGTGATAATGCCCCTAGTACATCTAGATGTAGGGATGGGTTGATAAATAAATAGAATGCTAAACTGTTCCTAATTGATGCTTCAGTTTGCTTGAAAAGCACTCAAAGACCCTGGTACAGTTGAACTTCACCTGATTAAGGAGTAAGCATGTACTCCGAAACGTTGTGTTTCCTCATAATAAAAAAGTTGTCATCCATAAATTCGCTTCCTTAATGAAAATTATGGCAGCTTTTATTTCATTTAGTCGCATGATATTGTTTACGTTGATTTTGAGTTATTATACGTAACATTACGTCATACAATAAAAGCGACAAAACCTTTCCATATTCATAAGAGTCCAAAGTACGATATGGACATGGAGCTAAACAGGTTCCACTCTTTGTCTGCGCAGCAATCTTAGCGCTTTTAGCTTTTATTCGTTTTCAGTAGACAGGAGCCCAGTCAAACACAGATAACTATTTCAGTTGGGGGCAAGCCTCGTTCCGGAAATGTACGAAGATGACCGAAGTATTCTCGGCGTTCGATGGAGTCTTCAATCAGAGGGACAAAGCAAACACACCATGAACGTTTTAGCAGGGTTATTTCGTCAAGAGTATGAACGATTTCTGATTGACGTGTTCAGGTTAAACTGTCGGCATTGCCTTGTCAATAAAACCTAATTATGGGCCGAGGTTTTGCGCCCCTTATTGAATTATACTGAAGGAAAAGACCAAAAAATAGATCGATTGTTGCAATTAAGTCAATCACAGAAATACTCGTCCTTAGACGGAACGAGCTGCCGTCGGTGAAAGAAATCAAGTACGACGAACCATAAAGGGCCGTGCATTGTGTTGTGCGCATGTCATGAAGGGAGCTGTCTGTTTTGCGTCTCAATATATAAAAATCGCGTCATTGACTGTTCGTCAATACTGACTATCTTAGCTCTCCACACGGTCCACTGGACGTGGAGTTGACAGCAACGTCTTGTACAGTGTATCAGTGCTGGAACTTGAGGGAAATCAATGATGCAGTTGTACATCGTCGAGAAAGAATTAGAAGAAAATTGTTTGGTTAATCGTGATGACTTAAGATAAGTGCCATTAACTGGATATTGATGACTGGGATCAATGTGTGGACGTGTTTCGTTGGGCCGCATATTTTCGCACTGGGCTGAACTTGCGCTAGTCTTGGTAGGTTTCGGCTGGCGCTGGCGTATTTGAGTGTACGACCTATACTACCACGTGAGAATAATATTCCAATACGTAGAGTCTTATGTGAGAATACTATTCCAATACGTAAAGGTTTAGGTAAAAATAATATTCCTATACGTAACGTATGATGTAAGAATAATATTCCTATATGTAAAGTCTTATGTGAGAATAATGTTCCTATACGTAAAGTCTTTTAATTTCATTTTGGGAACTGTATATTCCCAAATGGCGTAATGCTGTAAAATTTATATTCCCCAGACCTTGGGTTAATCACATTCGTATCTCTCACAATCACAAACGTAAGAAATGTAATGAAAAGCGAGCGGAGCTTAAACGTGCAATTAACAGTTTATTATATATAACTTAAGACATACACTCTAACACATATGAATACGCTCCTGGGCGTAAAAGTATATTCTAGTAGACACAAAAACTGTGTATTTGACTGTATAAAACCATTACGTTTTCCCCGATTTTCTGTCTATTCTATCCCACTCTCAAATTTGGTTCCACATGAAAACGACCAAAATCACTGCACTCGCGGTGTTGGGAGTAAGTGATCCACTACTTCAGAGAACAGTCAATACAGCACACTAAAAGTTCCTTGCAGGGTATTGACACTTCCCGTTTCGAGGGAGGCTTCCCTATGTTGCATACTCGAACATACTGCTAGACCGAGAGGAATATTGACACAAACGGAAAAGAATGTATTTGTGAGAAAAGGTTATTGTTGTATGATTTCAGGGTTCCAGATGGCAGTTTACCGAGGGCGTTGAGATGAACCAACAACATGGGAAATGTATTAGATGTTACTCATGAAAGTATAAATATCTTCTCTGTACGGCTGAGGTGCTATTCCGTTCTATATTCGAGTATTTGCAGGCTGTGATCGAACTAGACTCACGCTCAGTCGCTGAAAATATATAATTTTGATAGAAACAAGCAGTTGCATTTAAATTGAGAAGGAGCCTCAGTCAGTTGGTAGAACCCAGGACAATCTAGACTTGCTTCATTTAGGACTAGAATTACAATAAGGGCTGGGTTGAAGGGAAATACCGGTTCAGGGAATACTGACACAAACTATGATCGGCGGAGGTTGATGGTATGGTTTCTACCATTATTGTAAGTTGGTAATAGAGGTTTGCCTTAATCAGCAATATATATGTGGCAACAACGTATGGCGATGGGTTTCGAGTCTGCTCGAATCTGGAGCAGAAAAAAACAGTTGGTCGATGACACTTAATTAGTCAGGCAATCACAGTTAGTAGTCACTGAGAGGTTGGTGCGTATCCTATCAATGACGTCAAGACCACCTCCTTGGTTTAGTGGTTGACGGTCCGCCCGGAGAGCGGAAGGTCGGGATTCGATCCCCGGCTGCGTCATACCAAGAGACGTTAAAAGATGGTACTTGTTGTTACCCTGTCTGGCGCTCGGCATTAAGGTGCTAAAACAAGGACTGGTCGGCTCGGAGTCAGTATACTGTGTATGAGTGGGGTATTTATGTTAAATTGCGGCATAGTATCTCAGTGATAGTACAAGCAGCCTCTCTCTCTCTCTCTCTTACACACACACACACACACAAACACGCAGGCACGCACGCACGAACGCACGCACACACACACGTCGCTATACAAGTGAACGCGACGTTAAACCCCATTTGCCCTAACCTAACCTCACCTAATTTCTGCCAATGGACATTCGTCTATCGAATTTGGGTTAGAAAAAAATTGTTCAGGGTAGAATAGATTTCCGTTGAATGTGATATGGGTGGATCTGGGTTGCTATGGGTAGAATGGGTTTGAAATGAGAGTGATAGGAGTGGAACTGGATTTTTAAGGGTGAAATGGGTTTTAGTTGGACTGTATGAGTGAGTGAGTATTGTTTTACGCCGCTTTTAGCAATATTCCAGCAATACCACGGCGGGGCACACCAGAAATGGGCTTCACACAATGTACCCATGAGGGGAATCGAACCCGGGTCTTCGGCGTGACGAGCGACCACTTTAACCACTTGGCTACCCGACCCCTGGACTGTATGAGAAGAACTGAACCGTAATTGAATGTTCATTATAATTTTGCGTGAGTTAATCACCTTTGAGCGGACCTTGCGATGACGTAGTGGATGCTATCCGACAGACTGGGCCAGACGGAACATTACCAGATGATGACTGACACTTATACCACCACATTAACACCTTACATAGCACACCTGTGTCATTCCTGGAAGAGGCATTTAAGAAAACATCAGGTTATTATGTGATATTCTGTTTGAAAAACCAGAACTGCTTACTGATTGACTTTGAAAGGGCATTTGAAAAGTTTCAAAACAGTTCATTTCACCAGTCTAAGAAAACGTTTGGCTAAATATGATATAAAGTAAATAAATTACAAACTATATAACGTGAACGCTAGAGAATAACCATTCTCGAGGCAAAACAATGGTGAAAAGTATATGAATGGATCACTGAATCAGGTGTTCGGGTCATAACTGGGGCGTATCTGTGCTTAGAACCAACGACCAGCGGATCCCGAGACGACTAAGGGACGCAACTGTGAGAGGTGACATACCTAGATGCATAAAAACAAGATCAGATACAGTAACAATTGGAGATATCAACATCTATATCGCAATAAATACTTTGTTTTAATAAATATTCGAGTTGAATTCGTTCAGATTCATCTGTGAGATAATTAAAAGGTTCACCCAGTTCGAGGCCGTCTCGAGTACAGTGTTACCTGGCGTAACGGGGATAAGGTGTGGTTGTATCTCTCTCATTACCACGTCGCCATCGGCCCCGTCACGCCTTGTGTCTCACCTGCTGAATACCCAGGCTCAAATCACGGAACTTCAAAGCAAGCCGACAGGTGCGAGGGCTTTACACCTGAATGTAATGCCCGGATGCAAATACTTAGCTCACGTGACAGGTTATACAAGGTCATAACACGGACATAACGTAAACCTATGGCGGCCACAGTTGACGTTCGATTGCGTTTTGTTTAAGTCTTACAAGCAGCTTGGGGTAGCCTCGTGGTTAAAGCGTTCGCTCGTCACGCCGAAGACCCGGGTTCGATTCCCGACATGCGTACAATGTGTGAAGCCCATTTCCGGTGTCCTCCGCCGTGATATTGCTTGGATGTTGCTAAAAACGGCGTAAAACCATACTCACTCACTTAAAAGCAACATATAAATGGATTTGAAGACACATTTTCTAAATGATCATTTAGCAAATACAGGTGGTCATTCTGTGAGATTTTCGGTTATCTGAATAAAGGAAAAATAGGAACAATTTATAAATACCGTCAATATAACATTTCAGGCACAGACCAGAAAAAAAAGATGTTCTGATAATTTGCTACACGCATGCTAGAACTCGTTTGAAACTAACAATCATTGACGCAGTATCATATTTAACTTCTGAATGCTTTGCATAGAGATTAAGTTAAAGAACCTTTTGTTAGAACAGCTGGAAAATATCAAACATGTCAAACAACTTGTTTTAATTGTCATGTCGAGAACCAGCGTTTGAAAGATAAACAATGCTCTTTGCTAAACAGGAAGTCAATTATATATTTTAATAACACATTCTGGCAATGTTATTGATATCAAGGTAGACAATCAGCTGTGGTTATTAACGTTATCGTGATGACAAAGATATACCATTCTATATGGTAATAGAAAAATTGTCATTCAGAAGAATGGACAAACATTTAATGACAAAGTGAAACCTGCCTCAGACAATTGAATAATTTCGGGACTGTTTATGGAGCTGATAAATATTTTGTAAACTATAATATGAGTATGCGCAAGTTATGTTTAATATCGGACTTTTGGTTTGTTTGTTGTTCAAGGGCGCACTCAGCGATATTCCAGCTATATAACGGCGACCTGTCAATAATCAAGTTTGAACCGGACAATCCAGTGACTGATAACATGAGCATCGATCCACGCAACTGAGACGCGATTACATGCACCAACCAAGTCAGTGAGCCTGACCATCCGATCCCGTTAGTCGCCCCTTACGACAAGCATAGTCGCCTTGTACGACAAGCAGTCAAAACACATATAAAGCTTTCTGACCCTAAACCTTTCGATTTCCTCTTCAATATTTTTATTGCTGGGACTGCCAGATTCGCGTGTTGGGTAGTGAGCTGTGTTTTACGCCGCAGTAATTCAGCTGTAGCACAACATGTCAGGGGATGTAGGGGGAATCCTTAAGTAGGGATAAACCCGCCCAATGGTGTTGAAGAAGACAAACCAAGGATCGTAATCAGTGCAAAACTAGGAATCGAACCAGACCTTTCCGTATTCTGACAGTGACCATCGTGACCACCGACGCCCATATTAGTTGGCATCCAATAATGTGTCGCAGTTTTCGACAGTTTCGTTCAACTGAGTGAGTGAGTGTGTGAGTTGGTTTTAACGCTGCTTTTAACAGTATTCCAGTCATATCATGGCGAGTCAGCTAATGTGGGAGGGAAGCCTGAAGTGATGCAGGTCTCAGACGCTTACCACTTCGGTGAAACCCACGAGCACGGGTATGGTGCTGACAAACCTAGAAACTAAAGGGGGACGAAGCGGGATTCGAACCCAAAATCATAGGTTTCTGGCGTGCCCAAGGGACGCAACTCTACACAGCGAATCGCGGCGCCTTAGACGACTGGGCCCCCCCTCGTTCAACTGAGATCTTTAACCCCGATATGACACCTCTTTGCATGAACACCTGACAACCCCTTCATGGGTGGTTTCGTCATGTGAACTTTCTAATCAGGAAATCGAAAACGAACATAACCCGGGGGTTCCGAATGCATAATACTAAAGGCAAAGCTGACGATATCATATACGGGAGGAAAAGATGTACGTTTCAATGAGATTGCCATCGTGACGACATAATTCCAGTTTCAGTCGGTTTAAGCACCTGATAATGAAGACCACAGTGATGATTGGATGGCTGAACTGTTCGTTATTGAATTGAGAGGGTATCCTTGCGTAATTTCTCCATTTATAAAAGAAACACATCTGTGCCTGTCACACCATTTACTCCAACCTAGGCTAGGCGGCCGGGGTAGCCAAGTAGTAGAATCACCTGCTCGTCACGCCGAAGGCCCAGGTTCTATTCCCCACATTGGTGCAATATATGAAGCATATTTCTGCTGATATTACTGCAAACACATGCCACACGTTAGTTGTTCCAACGTAGGATCCTGTGCCTTCTCAGACCTCATTTTGAGGGCACGAGTTGCGTCCCTTGGCTTTACCAGGATCCTATAATCGTGGGTACGAATCCCAGATTCTCTCTGATTATGAATCTTGGTTTGTCAGAGCAAACATGGTCGGGCTCATTGGTTTCACCAAAATTTGTAAACGTCTAAGACCTGCATCATGATCACTTCGGGTTTTCCTCCCACATGAAACAGACACGCTGTGATACAATCTAAATATAGCGCCGGAATCACCAGATCACTTGCTCCACGTGCAGGCATGTTGGCAGAAGTATTATCATACTTCAGGATCCCCGATTATGTTTCCAGGTTTTTCAGCACTTTACTCGTGGGTATTTACCTGCACTAAGTCAGGCTTCCCTCCCACATCAAGCTGACAAGCCGCGCTGAAACTGTAATGCTGTCCAAAGCGGCGTCAAACCCAACCCACTCATGCTTCAAGCCCGTGCTTCACGTGTGTCACGTTATTGCCTGTGCGTGAAGCTATTGCGCAGGGAATCGACATGAGTTCGGAATAATGGCCTTGTTGAATCATATACGCTGGATTCAGCCTATGCTGGACTCCATATCGAAATAATTGTAATCAAACGAACATAAAAATTCTTTCTCGTACAATTACTTTCTGCTGAGTACTACCAGTTTAGAACCTTTCATCACGACGCGTGACACATTCTTAACTGTTTACTTGTAGTTGAAAGTTTGTAACAGTTAAACCGCTGACTCTGTTCCTAAGAAAATAATTAACTTCTAAAAGAGGCCCTAACTGCCTGTCCCTGACATTTCCAAAGTTTAAGTACAATAAAACAACCTCCTCTCTCAATCTAGCTATTACATGCGTAGGCATGCCTTTTATCTTCACACGCCCCCTCTAGCCGTTCAGAAAATAGCATGTGAAATGTTTCCTAATAAAGTAAGAGTAGTCGCTTTAGGGGTGGTCTCAACATTTTCTAGGTTGCTTTTCCCACTCTGAGACGTTGTGGCCTAGTTTCAGCCTTAATTGAATTAGTAGAAATAGATAATCTGACCTGCGTGTATTGTGATATCAAATATATCAACACACCGTTAAAAGTTTAAAAACTCCGAATCTTGCGAGTTTTTAATTTTTTTTTTATTGACATGTGTTGATCATATATTTGATATCAAACGAGATGAGGGTATTTATCATCCAAAATCAATCTTCAAATTTTTCAGTTTGTCAACGTTATTGAGTAGTGATGAGTCACGGTAAAAGTTACGAAATGTATAATCTAAAATGGGAACTGGCTATGTGTGGGATAATCAGTGTATTGGTAGTATTCAATCATTTTTATCAGAATTTAATGAACAT
The DNA here is from genome assembly GCF_022045235.1 of Haliotis cracherodii. Taxonomy (NCBI): domain Eukaryota; kingdom Metazoa; phylum Mollusca; class Gastropoda; order Lepetellida; family Haliotidae; genus Haliotis; species Haliotis cracherodii. Next base: position 9,402,314 of record NW_027266272.1, read on the forward strand.
AACACTCAAGAACATAATGTATTTATCAGCAAGAATGGCATGCATCCTTGTCACATTCAATAACTCTATGTATAAATTTGTCGTGTGGCAAGAGTATTATATTAAGTATATTTCTATCCATAATTTCGTGTAGCTTTAGCCAAGGTTAGATGTAGTTCTGACCAACTAAAACTTGAGACTGACAGATATGCACATGTTGAGGATAAGTATCATTTCTTGTTTGCACGCACGATGTATGCCGAACTGCGTGAACAGTATAGTCTTTGTAACGCCTTTGCATTTCCCACATTACATAAATTCAATGTCTTGATGTAAAGTAATAAAATTAAATATCATAAGAAATTTGGCTATGTATATTTATAAGTCTGTGAAATTAAGGACCAAACTGCTGAATTTAACTGTAAATTTCAATTACAGTAAACTACGGTTATAACGAACTCAAAGGGACTACTAATTTTAGTTCGTTATAACCGTAGTTCGTTATAAGTACATATACAGCATGACTACAGCAAGTAGTCGGGACCAAAAAGTAAGTTCGTTATATCCGTCAGTTCGTTATAAGCGTGTTCGTTATAACCGTAGTTTACTGTACAATAATGGCTGCTGTACAACTGATGTAACATGGGTCGATGTCCTTCGTAATCTTGCTGAAAAAACAACAACAACAACAACAACAGCCACTGTCGCCGCTAGTTGAATATGTAGTATCATCACTGACTTTTCCTATCACCACTGTATTTCTGTATTTGATACTGACCACTGCCATCATATTATTTATTGCCATTGAAAATTGAACCACCTGTTTACTGAGTGAGTGAGTTGGGTTTAACGCCGCTTTTAACATTATTCCAGTTATATCGCGGCGTGTCAGCTTAATGTGGGAGGAAAGCCCGAAGTGATGCAGGTCTCAGACGTTTACCACTTCGGTGAAACCCACGGGCACAGGAATGGTGCTGACAAACCTAGAAACATTATCGGGTTGAACCGGGATTCGAACCTACAATCATAGGTTTCTGGCGTGTCCAGGGGACGCAACTCTGCACAGCGAATCAGACGACTGGGCCACCCGTGCCCCCACCTGCCATTGTAATTGCTGTGCAGTAATTTGTAATGGTTTGCATGCTTAGTGAATATTTGTAATACATTTGTTGATTGTATACCCCATGTTGGTTGTTTGTTGGTTTCACGCTAAATTCCTTTACGTACAGATTTCTAACATATTTTTTCAATATGGGAATCGACACGTAACACAAACGTGACCATAATCATGAAATATAACGTCAACGACAGAGAATTACCAGTCTCGGTTATTCGTCGATTCCTTTTGGCGTTAAAGGCAAATTCTAAATGGAATTGGTAAATACTCTATTAGGATTGGTCAGTCAGAGGTATCAAATTACATCAAACCCCCTCTGATTGAGACAGCCAAGTAAATGGCCGCATCACCGGGAAAGCTAATATGTTTAGAACAGTACTTCTTTCACAGTCATTGTCGGAAGGCATATTTAAAACAATTATATCTACATTTATAGGCTACAAAAAGTTGCGATATTCAATATTCAAACGGTGTGGGGCAATACATTTCGTGCAGAAAACACAATAGAAATAGGCAAAGAGAATGTATTTCAAAATTCGAGGACAACTGGGAGCTTCCTAATTAGCGCTTATCGATATACGACTGTGACGTCATATCTTTCGCGTCACAATGAGCGATATGACGTCATAATTGTGACATACGGTGTAGAATGAAACCTCTGCAAGGCTTGCTTTGTTTACTTTAGGGGTGCCCACCTCATGATATCTTACCAAGTTGCCGTGCTGCATGCTTTCGGTGCCTGACATACGTTCGAGTAAAGTATTACGATGTGAACAAACTGATTGAGTATATACAGCGCCATATTTTGTTTTAAGGCTGTCCGTAAATTCAGATCTATAACCCACTCAAAACACTGGACTCAACCCATGCCGCTTCACTTACTGTATTTGCCAACACCAAAGTGTTCGCGTTTTATTCAGTCATGGTAGATTGGAGATAAACATACTGTGTTTTCAGTGTAGGTTCAATAGATCAGTGAAAATAAGCCATGACTCAGCGTAAAGGGACAAGCATGTCCTGCCCTACCCGTTAGAACCCACTGCTAACGTTTTCAATGAAAAGGTACACGTGTGTGCCAGAAAACGCCAGTTTAAAATCATTGAAACGATTTGCCAAGAGTTACCAACGATGCCAAAAATGGCTGGCAAACCAACAAAATGCAATGGGACAACATCGATTCTATAATCATTAAAAATATATGTTAGATACAGAGACCATAGTACGATTCTGACTATATCATAAGCACGAGCAAGGACCCACTTGCACAAAGCGATCTTAGCCCTAAGATGATCGTAACGCCCATATTTTAACATAGGCTTACAATAGTCTTAGCGCTAAGATCGTTTTGTGCAAGTGAGCCCTGGTGAGCATAGCCTGCCCCATGGGTTGCAACCGTCACAAACACCTGCAAAGGCAAGTCAATTGTTCCCCTACAAATACACGGAAACATATGGTTCAAGTCAAAATGGAGAATCACTCTGACATCATTTTGTCGCTGATGCCAAAATGCCGGATGAAATGCTTGGGTGCGGTGGCGTGAAATTTGGTTTAACGTCGCGTCCAAGATTATTGCTCTTATATAGCGACGTGCATGCACGTGTGTGTGTGTGTGTGTGTGTGTGTGTGTGGCTGCTTGTACTAGTCCGGACTGATGCCGATTTATAATGCTAGCACACTGAGATACCATGCCGCAGTTTAACATGAATGCCCCACTCAGACATAGGATACTGACTCCGAGCCGACCAGTTCTTGTTTTAGCCCCTCAATACCGAGCGCCAGACAGGGTAACGACATGTACCATCTTTTAGCGTCTTTTGGTATGACGCGGCCGGGGATGGAACCCCGGACCTTCCGCTCTCCGGGCGGACGCTCTACCACTAGACCACGGAGGCGGTCTTGAAATGTTTGGGAATTGTGGTTATAGATGCGATAGATGAGATATAGAAATAAAAAGAAAACAACGTCAAGGAACACCCGAGTCTTCCATAAGTCTATGGTTAGTCAGTCATAGATAATTTGAAGGTAGGTACACCCTACATCAAGAAAGCTGCCCGTCTAAAGGTATATATGTTTTAACGATGTTTTCACCGTGTTCAATAACTTATATTTCAAGAATTATGTTTTCGTTGCTGACCCGAGACCATCCTTAATGTAACTAAAGCCTTGTTTCCACGTGACGTCAGAAAACACTGCAAAAATAGTATAGAGTTTCCCCGAGCATTGCCAGAAATAACGTTATTGCATGTAGATTGGCGCTGGTATTGTTTTGTCGCTTACCGAGACACGTTCCCACAACACCCTATACTTCCGGTGTCAAGGACATTGTGGCAGGCTCGGTGACGGCGTCAGGAGGAATAATCAACGCACTTTCACTCGCCTGGATGATGGCAGATCAATAATTGTTGACACAGACTTAACATCATCAGGTGAAGGTGGTTTGAGTTACATGAGATACAAGACTGTCACAAATTTAGTGTCGGTTATCGACACAAGGTGAGAACACAACAGATTGTGTTCGCACAAAGCTTTTATTGTTTCACAACAACCCAGCCAATCGTTGAGGCGCGCACACATATTCATGGATTAATTTGATGTTTTATATTATTGTTGCACGCGCGTAGTCATTGATAATGTTATACATTTATTAGGTTTGATGGTAGAAATGACTATTAAAAACTAAAAGATGATCAATATGATATAAAAGAGAAATCGGCATTGTCAGATTTCACTGGTACAATACCTAGGTTGTTGGCAAAATGCGTATACATACACGTCCGTAAAAAATAAGAGTAAGCAAACAATAGGCTTTTAAGACCTAATGTAAAACCACTCTTCGTCAGGAAAAACTCCTTGAGTATGAAGGCAGTCATTGATGAAACCTCAATTATGAAACCTTATCAATACTAATACAGACAACGCCATTCAGAACGTGATTGAAAGGTATTGTTTGTTACATTTAGGATCACACTTTCTTACTTAAGTACAAATTCTAGTACTTACTGGGTGGAGTCTCACACTGTTATATATGAATAAAGCTTTCATTCACAAAATGAACATCAGTCGTTAAAACCAGATTTACTTTGGCCGCCATTTCGATTTCTGAGGTACGCCCCACCAGATAGAGGATGCCTCCAAGGCTAAGAGGAAATGTGATTTAACGTGAACCTGCTAGGATAAAAAATAAACAAATAAGATATTCATTGCAAATGTCGTCTCAGAGCCCTTTTATAATATCTACTAATTACGTACTTCAGAAATACCTAAGCTTCACATTCACGGTGAGTTTTCATAATTTCTTCATTCATATAGGAAACACGTCTTCGACTCTCTCGCCATTCCCTTCCACGGGGCCTAGGGTGGTTGGGAATCCGAGTGGGTAAAGTAAACTGCCGGACAAAAGAAAGTATACACCTGAAAATGGGTTTGAACCAAAAAGTTACAAACGTTATGAAAAGTAACGTTATTAGGCTGAAAACAGTCGGCTGAAAACATTAGGTCCAAAGCACAACTGTGATAGCCGTATCAAATACACCACCGTCGATAACCATTTCTTGTTTAAGGAAGACAATTTATGGATGTCAACTTCTTTATTATGAGGAACACAACATTTCGGAGTATTTACTTTCGTCAGGTGGATGTTGTCTTCCTCATAATAAAGAAGTTGACATCTATTGAAATTCTCTTTCTTACGCCAGGTTCACACAGTGTCGATTATGGCTCCCGTTTGAGATCAGACACAGCGCTATGACACGAAAAGTGAAAAAGTCGGAGTACTATCCTCAATGATCTGGAATGTCCTATCACTGTCTGAACGCAGTCGTATACGTTCGTTACAGAGTCCTACGGATCGGGAAAGGTCCAGAGAGGTCGGCCTAGCACTCCCGTCAGTATGGTGCGTCCCGAAACATTCAGGAAACTCATCCGATTTTGTCTAGTCGGATTACAATCGTGACCATTTCATAACAGATTCTGCTGTATCGGATCAAAATCGTAACAAAGTCCTGTGTTGCCTGGACGGTGTCTTGTGGATCAGGACGCTGTCGTGTTGAACGGGCATGAATTGCCGTTTCTTGTCGAGTGAGTCCAGGTTGCGTCCAGATCTTGCCGAATGCGAACCGTCTTTGTCGGTTCACTGTCCGGTCACTGTCTGATCCCTGTCGGATCGCATTCGGGAGAATCGGGATGCTGTCGGACAGATTCGGTCTTTTTTTACCATGCAGAAGACACAAATCGGATCAGATTCGGACTGAGAAGGGCAGAATCGGGCCGAATTCGGCTGGAATCTGGACGCTTCCTGAACAATATATGTTTGTTTGTGAATTTCCCGCCACGAATCACAGGATCTTGATCACCGACAGACTTTTGACAAATTTTAATCGGGAATGGTCCTATCAAGGACGGCAATAAAAAATCCTGAATGTGTGACTGAGCCCTTTCATTCTAAATACCATTCAAAGACGTCATTTCCAGTTTGTGTAATTTTAAGCCGCCATCAAACATTAATGTATACTTTCCTTTACTGGCAGTTTATTTATAGACTCTGTGCTTGTAAAATTTAAGAAATATACATTTTATCACTTTTGTTAGGTACTAAATAATTCTATAAACGTATACCCCGTGACAAGTCGCCTGTTAACCTAAGTGTCATACGTTTCCGTTTTGTTCATCCATGTGAAACATTGAGAAGTGCAGTTTTTGCCTGAATTCATATGAGCTATTGACCCAAGGAAGCCGCTATCAGATAGCGCTACCAAACCGTGCTCAAATTTAATCATATCATCGACAACGGGGAGAAAGTGTGCCCGCCGGCTATAACCACAAACTGTATGCTGTGATTGTTTCATTTTATGCTCGACTTGAAACAAAGACTGTTAGCTGTTCGCGTAATCTAATCTAATCGTCTTATCCCTTACCCATCATCTTGAACATGAATAACATCGGTGGTCCTCGAAGCCTGAGCGCCACCTATCGGGGGTTAAGGGGGCTCAATGGGCTTCCATAACGGGATAATGGGGAGATAATTGCGGCATAATCGACCAACGGTTACTGTTGAGAACTGGCGCGTGGAAGATTGTGGGGGAGATGTTGACTTGACTGATGTACGGCGTACTTGCCCACAGGGCGTATACTGACGACTCTTTCATCTGTCACATTGCTATACTTGTCGGCCCTCTCAACACATTTAAAGAGCTCAATGCTCCAATTGGGTATTGATGTGGGCCAATTTGCCGGCCGATGAACCTTTGTTTGTATGGAGTGATTGAGAGAGAACATGGTTATACGTTGAATTTGGAATGTACAATACTCCTAAAACGTCAAGGCCAGACAGTAACCAGACTCGATTATCCCGATTCCATTGGGCGTAACAAACAAAATAGAGGTAACACGTCCCAGTTTAATTCTGGAAACCCAATAGTCCAGAAACTCTACGGTCTTTGTCCAGTCTCGGTCAAAGGTATTTACAAAATTAAACATGCTGTTTTCATGGGATTATACCAAGGAAGAAAATATGAAACAAAATTGTTCAAGAACTCAATATTTACACTATGTCGCCCATGGGCCTGTCCATGGGTGAAGTGTGGCCCATGGGTGAGAATATGTTCCTTTACTTAAAACTCATAATACAAAATTGTATTTCTTTCAAGTATCATGACACAAAATGTAACTCATCTGAATATAATTCAACGATTTTGTAGCGTTATTGAAATATTTCGCCCATAGGCGAGAATTTGGTATAAATATATGAAGGAATTAGTGAAAATAGGTAATGGCACAAGTGTTCGCGAAAAAAACATTAAAGCAATGGGTTCCACACATTCAGGGTTTTACCAGACACAAACTATTGCGTTCTGTACACATAAACATTCATAACTGGCGCAAATTTGAAATGCGAGGTCCTCGAAATGCAAAAAACGTTTGTTTGTTTGAATAAATAAAACTCACAAATAGAAAGGATGGAACCAAGTCTTCAGCGTGACGAGAAAGCACCTTACCCACTGGGCTACCCCTGTCTGTGTTTGTATTGGAGTTACAGCTGACCAGGGGGCACGGGTGGCCCAGTCGTCTAAGGCGCCGCGATTCGCTGTGCAGAGTTGCGTCCCTTGGTCGCGCCAGAAACCTATGATTGTGGGTTCGAATCCCGGTTCGCCCCGATTATGCTTCTAGGTTTGTCAGCACCATACCCGTGCTCGTGGGTTTCACCGAAGTGGTAAACATCTGAGACCTGCATCACTTCGGGCTTTCCTCCCACATTAAGCTGACACGCCGTGATATAACTGGAATACTGTTAAAAGCGGCGTTAAACCCAACTCACTCACTCACTACAGCTGACCAACACATGCTTCCTTATCAAACTTAGAGAAACTTATACTGGCAGTAATCAAGAGCCGCGGTATCCATAATGAGAGGGTTGTGTTGTGCGACGGTCTGAACGTTATTTCAGTTATACTACCTGATACAGGTCTTAACGTGAAATCAACGAGCAAGGGTACATGCCGAGAGAACAAGGATCACAATCAGGGCGAATTTGGGATTCGAAACAACAAGACGCGCACCCAAGCCGACACGGGACTCGAACCTGGGCGCCTTGGACCGCTGTGCCACTCGTGTCCCATGTTATTTAACGGTTAGGCTCAGGCTGAGTTGCAGTACTGGGTAGTTTGAATTGGATCTTCCACAACACTGACCGAAATTAATTAATTGATAACTGATATTTAAGGCCGCACTCACATATTCTAGCTATAAGACGGCGGTCTGGAAATGATCGATCCTGGACCAGGCAATCCAGTGATTGACATCATGAGTATCGATACGATGCCATCCAATCAACCAAGACAGGAAGACTGAGCACCGGCTCCTTCACGTTGCCACTGTGACAAGCATGGGTTGCTGGGGACCGAAGTATGTCTGAGGGACTGACTCGGGAACTAGGCGTTATGACCACTATACTACCACGCCACAAATCACGGGGCTGTAATGAAATTTCAAAAGCTGTTCGACCCGTGAAGATCTTGTCGTAAGAGGGGACTAACGAGATCGGGTGGTCAGGCTCGCTGACTTGGTTGATGCATGTCATCGTATCCAAATTGCGTGAAACGATGCTCATGATGTCAATCACTGGATTGTCTGGTCCAGACTCCATTATTTACAGACCGCCGCCATATAGCTGGAATATTTCTGAGTGCGGCGTTAAACAACAAACAAAAAACAAACAAACAGAAGCTGTTCGAGGCGCTGCTCCAGCTCGGTTGTTAAAAAAGGACTGTCGCCCGATCTGTATCCCATGACAACAGCAGAACATTTCTTTGCAAGTACCACATCACTGGTCTGAGTATGTATTAGTAGCTGGTAAAGCAAATGCGATAAATCATCTCAAATGGACCTCGGACGTTTTTGGAAGCATCACAAGAAGGACAACTCCAGAGGGATTTGTTTTGGCAGTCAGAACACATCGACAATTTCCGAACATTTCCGGAATGTGTTTTCGAAATGAATAATCTTTAGGTTTAGAATGATAATGATCTGCTATTGTAAAACCAACATTACAGTTATTGGGGGTGTATAGGCAGTGTGGGCACGTTCCATTTCTAGATCGTGGTAAAAAATAGAATCGGTTCAGTGCAATACACCTAAAACACAGGCTTTTTTTGTGGTTTTCTGTACAATCGATATCCGTCACACACTTATAAATCAATCTCGGGTGAATGTAATAAGATTATTACAATAAAAACGAAATAAGAATCAGTTTAACTCTGATGTTATGCTGGAGATAATATTGTTTGGGCAGACAACATGAATCCGTAATTAGCGATGTCAAAAAAGGAAACACAGAAAAGACGGATTGAGACAACAAAATTAGAACGATCCAGGAGTATCCGAAACGAAAAAATGGGAATAGAGATGAGGAATATAAAAGAGGAGATCTAATCATGTTTGGGGTCGGTTTTTCCAGAATTCTGCGCTTATGCCGATATAAGCACGTATTCAAACGTTGGCACAAGTGATTTATCACACAAAAGTAGACTAAATAACCACCAACTACGCCGGGTTTAATCGCCAGCAACAGCCGTATTTGTTTAGACAGATAAATGTGGCATCAAAACCAATTTTATGGAAAGATGAACTTAATGTGTTGCATGTCTCAAAACGTTGCCGATACAATCTGGATCAAATTTGCCAGTTTTAATTCCGTCGGTAAAAACAATCCCACGTATCCTATGCCTCTCGAAAAAAGGCGCCATACTTTGGAACTGGTCAGTCACAAGATTCTGAGTGACTATAGGCGGTCAACATGTTGGCTCATCTAGTGATGTATAGTGTCTTCTGACAGATCATGGTGAACACAGAGTGCAATATTTTGAATTAGTTTAGCCGCCTCCGAGGTCTAGTTGTAGAGCGTCCGCCCGGAGAGCGGAAGGTCCGGGGTTCGATCCCCGCCGCGTCATACCAAAAGACGTTAAAAGATGGTACTTGTTGTTAACCTGACTGGCGTTCGACATTAAGGGGCTAAAACAAGGACTGGTCGGCTCGAAGTCAGTATACTGTGTCTGAGTGGGGTATTCATGTTAAACTGCGGCATGGTATCTCAGTGAGCTAGCACTATAAATCGGCATCAGTCCGGACTAGTACAAGCAGCCACACACACACACACACACACACGTGCATGCACGTCGCTATATAAGTGCAATAATCTTGGACGCGACGTTAAACCCAATTTCACCTCACCTTGGAGTAGTTTACAATTTCTTGTAGCGTATAAATTGTGGAATAAGGACGTGAGACTTTTGCGGATAAAATTTCCATATTTTTAATATACATAAGTTGTTATCCCAAAAAAGATTCATGTCTCCCTATCCTTCCAAGTTTTAAATGTGTATCAATGACCTGAATATTGATGTTCGGTGGGTAATCCCAAGGAAAAATATACTTTTCTCAAATCACAGTATTGTTTCATCAAGGCATGAAGTGAATTTAATCTTCAAACAATACGACCGCCTCCGTAGAGCGTCCACCTGTAGAGCGGTTCGGTTGGAGGTTCGATCTCCGGCCGCGTCATAGAAAAGGCTGTACTTGTTGTTACCCTGCCTGCCGTTCGGTTTAAGGGGTTAAATTGTTTGTTCGTTTGTTTCTCTGTTGTTTAACGCTTCACTCATCAATATTCTAGCTATATGACGGCGGTCTGTACATAATCGAGACAATCATAATCCAGTGATTGACATCATGAGCATCGATCCACGCAATTGGGATCGATGACATGCATCAACCAAATCAGCGAGCCTGACCGCCCGATCCCTTTAGTCGCCTCTTACGACAAGCATCGTCGCCTCTTACGACAATCTTATGTCAATCACTGGATTGTTTGGTCTAGACTAAGGTATTTACAGACCGCTGTCATATAGCTGGAATATTGCTGAGTGCGGCGTTAAACAATACACAAACAAACAAACAAGCAAACAAACAGTTCGAGGCGCTGCTCCAGCTCGGTTGTTAAAGAAGGACTGTCGGGCGATCTGTATCCCATGACAACAGGAGAACATTTCTTTGCAAGTACCACATCACTGGTATGAATATGACTGTGTTAGTAGCTGGTAAACAAAATGCAATATATTTGAAATCAAATTGACGTTTTTGAAAGCATCACAAGAATGACAACGCCAGAGGGATTTCCGTAAATTTCCGGAATGTTTTCCGAAATGAATAATCTTTAGGTTTAGAATGAAGTTGCGCGTGAAGTTATATTCCCACAAGTGCATATACGATTGTTCATTTCTAACCAATAACTATATTGTATGTTGGAATTACGTCAGTCATACGGCGAATGGACTCAACGGCGTTCTTTCAAACAGAGAATCGAACATGCGATTCTCAACGTCTTCATACAACATGTTTGTTTATTTGTTCTTTTGTTGCTTAACGCCCAACTCAAATATATTCCAGCCATATGACGGTGATCTGTAAATAATCGAATCTGGACCAGACAATCCGGTGATTGACATCACTGACATTCATCAACGCAATTGGGATACGAGGACACGCATCAACCAAGTCAGGGAGCCTGAGCACCAGATCCCGTCAGTTGCCTCTTACGACAAGCATGGCTTGCTGAAGACCAGTTCCGACCCGGACCATACACACGGACATAGAGTGAGGTCTCCTTTAACCTCAATCATGAGAGAGCCTTACCTTCATCTAACTCTGCAGGCCAGTCGCACGGGGGCAGTGTGATGACGGACACGTTGTTGAGGACGTAGAGGCTGGTGACGTCAGGGACTATGGAATCGGTGGATGACGTCATAACGCGGTTGAGACGAGACTACACGAGAGTTGGTGCAACGTCCAGTAAATCACAATATATGTCCACGGGCGTCATTTTGAGATGGGTAAACTCCAAACAAATCTGCAAACAAGAAATTCCGAAAATTGAACAGAGCACTTGTAGGTCGAAAGCTAGCTGTCTAAAATATTAAAAGCATTTTTTTCTCAAAATATAAGCAAGCTTAATAGAAAACGACCAAAGGCATTTCAACATTAAATACAACACAGTCTCTCAGTGAAAATAAGGTACACACACTGTAGCTAGTTTAACAACTGGTCGAGTCTCCATGGGTCGGGCACGTGCATAATCCATATGCAGGAACAAGGCGCCCCAATCACTGCCCATGCACGGAGATGAAGTTCTTCGTTAGCGTGGACATGCTATTGACCGGTGGAATCTGATTACGACGGCACATTGCTGTACACTGAACACTGTGTAAATATTCCACGTTACATACTGTTGAACAGTTCTGTTGAATATTCCACGTCAAATACTTTTGAACAGCTATAACTATGTGTGAATATTCCACGTTAATACTATTGAACAGTTAGGTGTGAATACCTTAATGAACCGAATAAAATACACAGTCAATCCTTATGATTAAATTCGACAACGAAGACATGTGCTATCTACTATAGTTCAATCAATAGCAGCTACAGAAATCAAAGCAGACAAAAATGACGAGATTGATTAACATTCCAAGCGTAGGGATACATACCGTGGCGTGACACGAATCAGGTGATTGTTTAATTTATGCAAAGAACTTTGACATGCCCACTACATCAGTAGCCAATCAACGGAGAGAAGGATCAAAACAAACTTTTATAGGACCTGTCAATCAAGGCAAGAAGCGAGAAGAACAGCAACAGTCAGTCTGTAACAAACCGGAACAAATATGTCCGGGAGAAGGCGGCTGTTTCAAAGGACATGGTGCGTTACCGCCAGATTCAAACATTAGTTGCCCGAGAAAGGGAAGACATAGTTGGAAAAATGCGGGTTAAAAATGAAACCCGAAGACATGAAAATTTGTGAACCCAGGTGAGTGAAAAACAACAACTGGCGAGCCAGGCACGTTCGGCCTCAAAGGGTTTTTTGGGCAATGGATATGCATGAATTTCGCTAAAAAGTCCAGTGCATCACGATCAGAATGCAGGAATTACAATGAACACAAGGAAAATTGAATTATACATGTATACAGTTGAATAGCGCTGCGTAAAATATTCCACGTCGAAAACTGTTGAACAGCTATGTGTGAATATTCCACATCGAATACTGTTGAATCGCGCGGTGTGAATATTCCAGGTCGAATACTGTTGAACAGCTATGTGTGAATATTCCACGTTGAATACGGTTGAACAGCTATGTGTGAATATTCCATATCGAATACTGTTGAATCGCGCTGTGTGAACATTCCAGGCCGAATACTGTTGAATCGCGCTGTGTGAATATTCCAGGTCGAATACTGTTGAACAGCTATGTGTGAATATTCCACGTTGAATACGGTTGAACAGCTATGTGTGAATATTCCATATCGAATACTGTTGAACAGCTATGTGTGAATATTCCACATCGAATACGGTTGAATCGCGCTGTGTGAATATTCCACGTCGCGATCGAATACCGTTGAACAGCTGTGTGTGAGTATTCCACGTCGAATACGGTTGAATCGCACTGTGTGAATATTCCACGTTAAATACGGTTGAACAGCTGTGTGTGAATATTCCACGTCGAATACGGTTGAATCGCGCTGTGTGAATATTCCACTTGAAATACGGTTGAACAGCTGTGTGTGAATATTCCACGTCGAATACGGTTGAATAGCGCTGTGTGAATATTCCACGTTAAATACGGTTGAACAGCTGTGTGTGAATATTCCACGTCGAATACGGTTGAATCGCGCTGTGTGAATATTCCACGTTAAATACGGTTGAACAGCTATATGTGCAGATCGACAATCGGGCGGGAGAGAGTTTTCGTAGACATGTAGGGAGACCCGTGTGAACCAGTGTTTAGAAGGAAGAAAGCACGTAAGACTACAGCGACAACCATTTAGATTTGAAACAAATTCCATCAATACCGTGGCTGGAGATGTAACCAAAATAGATGGAGATGACAATTATCTGACCAGATAGCGTGATTTGGCAGACCCCGAGAAGGGAGGGGGTAAGGAATAAGTCTCATAAAACACAGTGTTCATTGTCCATAGGTATCTATTGATAGCCAAGATGCAGTCTCCGGAACCGAAACGTCAGTGGTTAACAAATTCAATTTCCCGATGTAAGGTCAGATGTTCTAGGCCATACACTAGTGTGTATTTATGATACTTAATGGATTATCCCTGCTGAACAAGAACCTGTGTTTCATCTGAATATTTCATAAGAATGAAATAAACCACATTCCTGTAGCTACTCTTTAAATGATGAAGCACTGGACAGGAACAAGAATTTCCATATTATCCAACCATTGGTCAATATTCTATCGTCGCAAATCATTTTATGTGGTTAATTACAATACAGCTATCTAACTTTGATCACTGCGTTTGTAGAAACCGTTCACATATATGTATGCGAGGTGAGGTGAAATAATATTTAAAGGCGCGTTCAAGATTATTGCACTTATATTCATGCGCGCGAGCGTGCGTGCGTGCGTGCGTGCGTGTGTGTGTGCGTGCGTGCGTGTCTGTGTGTGGCTGCTTGTACTAGTAAGTACTAATTTTATAGTGCTAGCCCACTGAGATACCATGCCGCAGTTTAACATGAATACCTCACTCAGACACAGTATACTGGCTCCAAGCCGACCAGTCCTTGTTTTAGCCCTTTAATGCCCAGCACCAGACAGGGTAACAACAAGTACCATTTTTTAACATCTTTTGGTATGACGCGGCCGGGAACCCCCCCCACCCCCCCCCCCCCCCACCCCCCCCCCCCCCCCCCACCCCCCCCCCACACGGACATTACGCTCTCCGGATGGAGGCTCTACCTCCAATCCACGGAGGCGGTCCTGTATGTATTCGACAACACGTGAACTCTGTCAAGGTCGGTGTTTATTGCTCCTGGTTGATCAGTCTGGATTAAAGAGTTTACGCCGTTCACTGAGTGAGTGAGTGAGTGAGTGAGTGAGTGAGTGGGCAATATTCAACCCGGGCCTTCGGCGTGACGAGCGAACGTTTTAACCACCAGACTCCCCCACTGCCCCTTGTGACTCTGGTTAATCCGGGATATATATTTACTTATTCTGTCTCTATTTGAATGAATCATTACATACACGTCCATCGCTTGGTATTGGGAAGAAGAACTCACGATAACTTTCAGGTCACACGAGAAGGTGGAGAAGCCGTGTTCCAGTTTTACCGTTTAGAGTTACCTGCACCTTATGACACGTGATCGCAGTCATGACAACACGTAAACAAGAGCAATCGGATTTCCAAGCCGAGATCGTTTGTCGATAGACCATATTGTTTATTTACGTCCTACGCTTGTGATTTCAAGAACGTGTCAAATATGTTCTCATCCAAGACTGTACCACAGTTGAAATTGTATTTAAAGGATCGCGGTGTGACTTTAATAGGGTCACGTGATTCTGCAAGGGACGTCACTCTGAACGGACTTATTTCGCGAAAACGGAAAATGGCTAATTCACGTTCGAGTAAGTGGGTTGGTTTAGCGCCGATATCAACAGTATTTCAGTTCGCGTCAGAATGCCGTTGGGAGAAAGCCGAACGTGATGCGGATTTTACAAGTTTACCAGTCGAAGAAAGGATGACGTCATCCAAATGAGTTTCTATGACGATATGTAATAGGCTGAACAACAAATCGCCGGCCCCTATGGATGAAACATGTATTAAAGTCGATGTTGTTTTAAATGCAACGAACTTCGTATTCATATGATCACTCTAAACCGAAGTTTAGAAATAATTTCAGTTGCCATAAAGTAAAACTAACTTTGTAACTTGAAAAACAAAACGTAACTTTAATACAGTTCGACGTTCCTGCCATAGAGGTTACGTTTCGCGTCATGGAGAGCAACGCGTTGGTTTAAGCCTGACGGCATTAATTCCACCGTGATACGCTCTGACGTTACTGCATCACGTCTGAAGTGTCGCGTGATACCACCTGACGTCGAGAATCTGCTAATTTGTAACAAATAAAAAGTATGTGTCTCCCGATTCAGAAACTGGTGACACTCGATCAATCCCGTAATTTATCGGAAGCATTTAAATGATAACCTTGATTTAGAGTTGTCAGAGAATACATTTTATATGACTCTACGACAACAGTCAACAAAGATTTTCGTTTCTTGGATGTCAAGACAAGGAATGGTAAATCCAATTGTAAGCCAGGGTGATTGCCATCGCAGCGTGTTCCATATTTAGAGCAGCCTGGGTAGCTTAGTGCTAACACGATTCGCTCATCATGCCAAACACTTTGGGTAAAACAATTATTGGTCCTTCACTTACTCACTCACCCACTCACTTCAAACAGCAACCCACCCACACACACACCAAAATCACTCTTACTTACACACGCACTCACTCACCCACACTACATATTTAACATATTGATTCAGTGTACAAGACACCAATAAAATAGATAAAAGTGACAAAAAAGTTTCATGAGAAATCTCCGTGTCCTGAACATGTGTTTATGAAATGATGATCATGATCAAATAGTGATGCTAGAACCAGGTGCCCAGATAGATAAAAGAAATCTGGAAGAAGTGAAAGAAATCGATTAAGAAATATGTAATAGAATATAATTTCTTTATGCCTAACACTTAAAGTGCATTCACGACACAAAGCCATTGTAAAGGTTCTGCGGCTATTAATAACACCATACCGACGGTCGATATACCATTTCTTTCTGTATGTGCGTTCGGCTATTAAAACACCATCTTAACAAATAATCGTAACCTTTTTATGTTATTCGTTGTGTGTGAACATGACGCTGATATTGAATGGAGCCCGAATCTGAATCTTATATGAAAGCCGAACCCTAAATCAATACGATAGCCCGAATACTGCCACATCTGTACAGATTCTATTGAAATAATTACTGTCCGTGTTTCATGAAACAATCAGGGATGGTGAAGCGTGGGAAGTAGGTCATAAAGCGTTGTCCAGGTGACTTCTATTCCGAACACAGTCTACAAGTGTTTCCTTGTTTGTATCCGTGAACAAAACTCTCAGACTCTTGTCTTCGGCTGGCCGATTGTGAGACTGAGAAAAACTTCCAAATCAAGTTAAAGGCATAGATTCTTATTCACAAGCCGACATAATCCTGCGCCATAACTGTGGAATGTATCTATATTTATATCTATCGATATATATAGAGGTATTCACGCGAGTGTGTTTGGGGATGGTAAATATCCTGCAAGACTCGCTAAATACAATGTTTATTCCTAATACAGGATATTTACCATCCCCAAACACACACGCGTGATAACATCTTTATCATATAATGTCTTTCTTTAATTCTGTGCTTCAAAATCGCTTTCCCTCTCTCACAAATATTACTGAAACATTGAGAGTTTTCCTGGAATGCGCGCATTAATATTTATTACGTCACAGGGTAAGTGATGTGTCAGTCGGACAGTGACATTATCCAATATAGTTCCAACTGAAATCTGTTTCTTATACAGTGGCGAAGCAACATATACGCAAAACAACAATTGTTTTTAATTGCCTTTCGCGGCAATCTATCGGTCTGTCCGCTAGAGTAACTGCCCTTTGTCAAAGGGAAGTTACTTTAACTCTAGTCTATGAGACGTCACGACAACGGTCAGACGTTGTTGACAGTCGGTCTGTCCTGTCATAACGTTCAGAAGTGAAGGTTTCAAGCCGCAGAGGTCTACAAGCACAGATATGGCTGTTGATCCCGCTTGGCTAGGCCTCGTGCCCTCGCAAAATTCTTTCGAAATTTATATCTCCAAAGTTGCCAAAACTTATAAAATGCCTTAGCTACGTCACAGTTAGACACAGATTTTAAGTATATTAGACTGTTCTTTTGATACTATTCGCAATTATCCCTGTAGTTTATCCAGATTCCCGATGGTTAATTCTGACTCGATTGCCGAATGACAAGGGCGACGCCTTGTTTGTTTATATACACTGAAAGTAGTCCCTACTTGACCTTTGCTATTTGCATCTCTATCCGCATATGACCCCAAATGATATCGTTTTTATCCGTTGGCTATATCCTGCCGAGAAACCCTCCCATTATATGATAAATCTATATATCAATATTAATATAAAAAACAAAAGATGTATGTATGTATGTATGTATGTATGTATGTATGTATGTATGTATGTATGTATGTATGTATGTATCTACTTACAACCAGCTTAAACTAACTGACAAACAAGAGAGAGAGAGGAGAGAGAGAGAGAGAGAGAGAGAGAGAGAGAGAGAGAGAGAGAGAGAGAGAGAGAGAGAGAGAGAGAGTGTGTGTGTGTGTGTGTGTTTACGAATTGGATCAGGATCAGAATAACACATAATTAATAAACGTTTTCCTTTATAATTATCATATTCACTCATCGGACTTTCGAGGTGAACGTACACTACCGGGAAAAACAAAAGACAGCATACACTCATGTTTGACACAAACAAAAAATGTTATTCAATGGTGATGGATTTGAAACAGGTATCATAGTTGTGTTTTCTGTGTTTCGGCGACTATTTTCAGCCAAGAAGCAGCGTAAAACAATACTCACAAACTTGGGCATGCGCGCAAGCCAACGTGGACGTCCAACTGGAGGACGGTCGCTGTGAGGTCGCGGACAGGTACCTTGGTTTCAGTGATTCTGACAAGGAAGTCAAGATGGATGACCTGTCGGACTGGGAGGGCAATGACCGCGCAGCCGGTCATCCCTTGTTCTATTGACAAATATCCACAAGTCATCTGTTTACTGTCTACATGACATACAGACATTTTGTTCTTTATAGTCTTGGCTTACCGACGTCAGGTGAAATGGGGTTTAACGTCGCGTTCAAGATTATTACACTTATATAGCCACGTGCATGCACATGTGTGTATGTGTGTGGCTGCTTGTACTAGTCCGGACTGATGCTGATTTTCTAGTGCTATCCCAGCAATATTTTAGCTATATGACGGCGATCTGTAAATAATCGAATCTGGACCAGACAATCCAGTGATTGACATCATAAGCATCGATCCACGAAATTAGGATACCATAACATCTATCAACCAAGTCAGCGGGCCTGACCACCGCTTAGTCGCCGCTTACGACAAGCATAGTCACCTGTTATGGCAAGCATGGGTTGCTGAAGACCTATACTACCCCGGATCTTCACGGGTCTGACTTGCCTCTGTGATCGGTAGGTTGTGTTGGGGGCGGGTATACTACCACATCTTATGCAGCTGTTACCAGTGTCGAAAGTAATAATTCTAAACTTACCCTACAACTGATAACTGTCGACATTAGCCATGGTAAGACATATTCTATTTCAACCTATTTTTTTTAAAAGCGTCAAAGAAAATAGTTTTAAGGTTAAACAACACGACAAATAATGCTGTGTTTTTTCGAAAGAAAAAAGTATCCTGCAGACACTGACTGAATAACGACTTGGTGACAGACCTGCTTGCTTTGCATTGCTGACCCAATAGAATTTTACTCATCATTATCAAACGAAAAGCTGGCAATGAAGAGCAAACAGATTTAACCTACACGATGATTTGATGTGATGAGGAGAATGGTTGTACATGCTGTAGAGAATCAATCTCATTAAAAACAGATCTTAGTTCTCGCTACCGCTCAACAAAAATCTGAGGACATCCCATTACGAGTCCCGTGAAAACAACCTTTCATCAGACCAATCAGAGCGTTGCTTACCAGATCATGAAAGTGACAGTCGGAATGTGTTTTCAGATGTTGCAACCTCGATAAAATTTAACACGGGGTATTCCGAACGACAGTTACGGACTTTACGACTGACTCCTTACAATCTTGGCCATCTATAAGCCATTCAAGGAATTTTCTTTTGTTCATTTTTCAAAATTTTAATCGAGAATTTGTCAAAATATTTGTCCATGAGTTGTCGCCAGTTTGAAACTAGTGCCGTAAACGCGAGAAAGCTGCCTTCTGATTGGTTAATATCGACCGCTTGTCAGCCGTTCCATTGGTCGGTCAAAGTTTGCGAAAGGTCGGTATTGCGTGATCCGTAATGGGATGTCCCCAGATCTTTGTTCAGCGGTAACGGGAACTATGATCTGATTTTAATATGAGATTTTGTACAGAATTTTCCTCTCCATAAACTCCATACTTGACCTTGACATTGGGTTCGAGGTCATCTGAAGGCTATCTCGTGGTTAACATGTCCTTCATCTGAACGTTTTATCATAATTGTCATAGCATGTTTGTATGTTTATGCCCGATACGGATATATATGATTAACAGGTATACGTATAAGTAACGCCCTTTAGAGGGTTCTCTTGAAACGAACAGCCATAGTATGCCAAAGGCATTTCCGAGTTTGGTAAGAACAATGTTGTTCTCTTATGGGAAAGCAGATAGTAATTTAACTTCGGGACCGACTACTAAGAGTGTATGGCAGTAATTCCCACGGGCTATGCAAAGTCGCTTCCGTTCAAATGTTTATCCCAAGGAAGCGAGAGCTTGACGATGATTTGGAGGGATTCAGTCGTAAAGCCCGTAATTGTCGTTCGGAAAACCTTTTGAAAGTTGCATGATCTGGTAAGCGACGCTCTGATTGGTCGGATGAAGGGTCCTTCAGATGCGACCTGTAATGGGATGTCCTCAGATCTTTGCTTTGCGGTAGTGAGTACTAAGAATTGATTTATTCAAAGACGTATATAGAATATATACGTCCGTGATTTATTCAAATACGATTGACAAGCACTTTTCCTTGTCAGGTATTTTCCCCGAAAACCTTACTTCTTAAAATATATGAAACATATATAAAAGCAGTTGGAGCATTGTCTGCAAACAGTTAACAAGAAGTCAATTCTCAAAGCACAAATTTCCATGTTTAACTGCTGTATGGTACACGTGCATTCAGGGGGCTATATAACAAATTTATCTCGAAGACGTTGAACCCCAATTTCACCTCACCTCAAGCAATGCATTTATCTAATTTATAACACCAGATACTAATAGATATTGAACACACTCGCCCCATTTCTCACAGAAAAAGACCTTTTCTAACAGAAATGTATTATTCTCATTGAAATAGCCTTGATCCTCCCAATATGGCGGCGCTTCCGGTCAGACATTGCTTCCTCCGCCTGGGGAGAGTTCTTCCTGTTCTACTTCTATTTCTGTCACTTTCAGGGGGTTACACAACGTACGCGGCAGTGTGCACACGTGGAACTACAGTCTGCGCACCAGATGTCCCGCCAACGACATGCGAGACAAAGAGAGTACGGGATTATACAACACCGTCAGGTCAAGATAAATATAGATTTTGGAGCTATTTAGGAAATGAGGACAAATTGCCGAGGACCATATGGCACGTGCACTCACTCGGCTCACATTTGGATCATATAAATGTAGTTATTTATGGCCAATTGAATTTGAAAACATGAAAATATATGTAGATGAAAAAAGCCTATTGGTTTATGCCGAAACTGAAGTAGCTTCAGCGGTGCGGTGTGAAGCGCACTCTTTGAGAACCGTTATCTAGTAATCCGATAGGATAGATATTAAACATTTTGAAACTCAAATATACATAGAGGTTATTATACGGCTGAGTGTTATACTGTCTTTTGAAACTCATTGTTCATCTACGATGACTGTTATAAACATTACGTCAGTACTGCAATACCTCAATAATGTTACTAAGAGCGTGAGGGGCGGTCGGGTAGCCTAGTGGTTAAAGCGTTCGTTCGTCACGCCGAAGACCCGGGTTCGATTCCCGACATGGGAACAATGTCTGAAGCCAATTTCTAGTGTCCCCCGCCGTGATATTGCTGGAATATTGCTAAAAGCGGCGTTATTCACAATATCAATCACTGGATTATCAGGTTTAGGCTCGATTATTTACAGACCGCTTTGATATAACTGGAATATTGCTGTGTGCGGTGTTAAACAACAAATAAACAAACAAACACGTTTCACGTTCTCTAAACAGTATCGGTCTGGGTGATTGTCTCAGCTCGGGACAAGATAAGTTCCTCATTGGGGTGAGTGAGTGAGTGACTTTGGTTTTACTCTGCTTTTAGCAATATTCCACCAATATCACGGCGGGGGACACCAGAAATGGGCTTCACATAGTGAACCTACATGTATGTAGAGAACCGAATCCGTGTCTTCGGCGTGCCGGGCTAACGCTTTATGCACTAGGCTACCCCACCGCCCCAAGTCATCAAATAAATTGGATGCAGATTAAGTCCTGAATCATCTATAAATGATACAATATGATCTCCACTCCCCATATGACCAGATCTACAACCAGCAATTATTGGTCGTTGATATCACAGTCAAACAACAGAAACCGGGTTTCAAATAGGTTTTGGCGACCCAATCAACGATGAGTACATTCATATACAGTAAACTACGGTTATTACGAACTAAAAGGGACCACTTATTTTAGTTCGTTATAACCGTAGTTCGTTTTATAAGTATATACACAGCATATCTACAGTAGTTGGCCGGGACCAAAAGATAAGTTCGTTACATCGGACAGTTCGTTATAAGCGTGTTCGTTATAAACGTAGTTTACTGTACGTATTCGACTCGGTGGTGTAGTGGATAGAGCGTCTGTCGGAGAGGGGATGACCATACCGAGGGAGGCCGCGTCACACTAAAAGACGTGTAAAGATAGTATTTAGGGGAGTTACGGCATTAAGGGGATAAAACAAGGACTGGTCCCCTCTGGGTCATCTTCCCGAGGCAAGAGCGTCCACTAGCCTTTTTATCAAAGTCTTGCTTCCACCCTTGCCACGTCAAGCCCACTTTCCTGTGCTAAATATGATTGGACTATCGCACATATCGATAGTCCAATCAGAGAACGTTTCACAAAATCAACTTCCACGACTGTACACTTCGTAAGAAAGTGATTTACCGCTGCCTGTCTTTGTTTCCACGAATATGTCTTTTTCGTCTTTTAAACCCCCAACGATTGCCTATGTTTTTTGTGTCGGGGATGAAATTGCGATGTTTTCGTTATCTGATCGTCGCCTATGGTAGTCGCCATTTTTGTGAAGCTATACAAGACAAGAACAACGATTTGATTGGGTATCGCGTTTTCATTACAAAGGTCCGAACTTGTGATCTATGCGAGGTGGTGCCAGGGTGAAGCCAAGAAAAGTAGCCTTGATGTGGCAAGGGTGGACACGCTTGCCTCGGGAAGATGCCTCCGATTATGCAGGGGAGAAGACCTCAATAGTGCCTCGTGTCTGTCTACCCTCCGGAGTATGCAGGGCAGAGGACGTCACTAGTGCTCCGTGTCTGTCTACCCTCCGGAGTATGCAGGGCAGAGGACGTCACTAGTGCTCCGTGCATGTCTACCCTCCGGAGTATGCAGGGCAGAGGACGTCACTAGTGCTCCGTGCATGTCTACCCTCCGGGGTATGCAGGGCATAGGACGTCACTAGTGCTCCGTGTC
Organism: Haliotis cracherodii; assembly: GCF_022045235.1. Taxonomy (NCBI): domain Eukaryota; kingdom Metazoa; phylum Mollusca; class Gastropoda; order Lepetellida; family Haliotidae; genus Haliotis; species Haliotis cracherodii. The sequence goes on from NW_027266272.1 coordinate 9,425,307, forward strand.
TGTCTACCCTCCGGGGTATGCAGGGCAGAGGGCGTCACTAGTGCCCCGTGCCTGTCTATCCTCCGGGATATGCAGGGCAGAGGACATCACTAGTGCTCCGTGCCTGTCTACCCTCCGGGATATGCAGGGCCGAGGACGTCACTAGTGCTCAGTGAGTATGCAGGGCAGAGGACATCACTAGTGCTCCGTGCCTGTCTACCCTCCGGAGTATGCAGGGCAGAGGACGTCTTCAGTATTCAGTTCAGAATGTAGGTAACCCGTGCTTGTCGTAGCATCGATGCTAATGATGTCAATTACTGTCGATTACTTACAGACCGCCGTCATACAGGAATATTACCGAGTGCGGCGTTAAAAAACAAAACGAAGGGAAACATGTTGTGATTCTCATAACAAGGTTAAAGACATCAAGACTTGTCGGGTGCCTCGTGCAGATGATCAGGAAATTATAAGGATACATAATAACTTAAATACATAATAAGGACAAATATTACAGTTTAAACATTATTTTAATTGACCAGTCACATCCGACCTTTGTTACAGAAGTATAACCTTGACAATTACATCCACTGGTTACCAGACGGTTACACTTCGGCCATGGCGGGGATCACAGTCATATAGTTGGAATATTGCTGAATTCGGCTTTAACAAGAAACACACAAAACCTCTACCCTGGAATTTACAAGAGAAGCGAATGGTTTCAATGTATGACCCTGTTTAGAAAATGTATGTGTTATCGTACCCCAGGGCGAGGACAGTTGGGACAATCCTTTGAATTCACAATTTTTTAATAAAACTTGAACTCGGCATTTCTATTTGCCAGTCGGGGGGAGTGTCATGTTGCAGGATATAGAAAGAGTTTGTGTACATACTCGGAGATCATGTGCACATCGCACCGAACAAAGCGGCTATTCAGTTATCTCCCTTTGGGCGGTGTTACAGTTCGAATGTTCAGAGTGATTTAAATGAAAACACACACATGGTTATTGTGAACACCGTGCAGTAAAACCTGTCAAAATATAATCTCATTTGTCAGCGGTCACACATCCATACATTTAAGGTGAATCAATAATAAAAGAACAAATATTGACAAAAAGGTATGCACTTAAGTTTGAGAATGTCACAAAGCACGTCTTGAATACTTCAACTTTATAGTTAAAAACTTTTTGTAGAAATATTTGGCACTTTTGCTACAAACATATAAAACAGCTACACCGTGAAAGAAGACAAGATTTGAAATACAAAAAAGTGAGTTCATAAGTGTTTGATAAAAAAATGTTTTGTTCTCCGATCTAGGTTCCCCAGCACTCAATGCCCAATGACATTCCTTCGTAAAGCTACCTGGAGCTTCCCCGTGGTCTAACGTACCTGTGTAGGTGTGTGTTTACACGAACATTCTCAGGACGTATTGAGTTTAAGATGCAATCAACGTACTTAACAATGTGGTATTTAAAAACTATTTTACCACAGCAAACTGACGGCCTCTGCATTTTCTATATTTTTTCAGAAATTGTTGTCAATAAAAGTATCATGTCTCCATATCCTTTCAACTCATTAATGTCTATCGAAGACCCGATAATTGATGTAGGGTGGGCGCTCTGTTTAGTTGCTGGGAATATATCTATTTTCTCAAATCACAGTATTGTTTCATCAACGCAGGAAGTGGATTTAATCTTCAAACTATACGACCGCCTCCGTGGTCTAGTGGTATAGCGTCCGCCCGGAGAGCGGAAGGTTGGGGGTTCGATCCCCAGTCGCGTCATACCAAAAGACGTGAAAAGATGGTACTTGCTGTTACCCTGTCTGGCGCTCGGCATTAAGGGGCTCAAACAAGGACTGGTCGGCTCGGAGTATGTATACTGTGTCTGGGTGGGGTATTCATGTTAAACAACGACATGGTATCTCAGTAGGCTAGCACTATAAAACCTATTAGTCTAGACCAGTAAGGGTAGCCACACGACAACGTACATACACGTCGCTATGTAAGGTTAATAATCTTGACTCGTCACGATATGGCTGAAATATTGCCGATGTGACGTAAAGCATTAACTCACTCACTCACTTATAATCTTAAACGCGACGTAAAACCCGATTTGTCACCTGTGACGTTCCGGGTTAGAATTGGGTTTCCGCAACCCATACTAACTTGGTTGATGCATGTCATCGTATCCCAATTGCGTAGATAGATGCTCATGATGCCAATCACTCGATTTTCTGGTCGGCGTTAAACAACAAATACAGAAACATAACCTCATATCTTCCCTGGGCCGGTGGGGTAGCGTAGTGGTTAAAGCTCATTACGCTAAACACTTTGCTTCAATTGCAGTCTTTGGTGCAATGTTTGAAGCCGAGTCGTGTGTGCCCCGCCGTGATACGGCTGGTATACTAGTATTTGTACAAGCGGGTTAAAACCATATTCACTCACCCACTGTTTGCATATATGTTTGGTTTCTTGTCTCGTTAATCCAGACAAGTGGTATTCTCCCAAACGTTCGGGGTAGTGGTTTTGGACAAGGTGTTATAATCCAACTATAATCCAACATTTATTAATTTCATACTTTCATGCATTTTTTCTTGAAGACCCATAAGAGTTAATGTGTAAAAGATATTTTAAGTTTCGGGCAGTGGGGTAGTCTACTGGTTAAAGCGTTCGCTCGTCATGCCGTAGGCCTGAGTTCTTTTCCCGACATGGGTACAATGTATGAAGCCCATTTGTGGTGTCCCCCGCCGTGATATTGCTGGAATATTGCTAAAAGCGGCGTAAAACCATATTCACTCACTATTGTATCTAGTTTGGGATCATTGTTGGACAAAGTGTTTATTTCACTACGGGTAACGGGAAGGCTCTTAAGTAAGCAGGCCATAAACTAGATTACATCTGATTCCGTCTGGGTTGAGGTGGACTCACGTTTCTCTCCATGGATTTGGGATATCTCTGGTTTGTGTGGACGTTTTCTCAGCCTGGTTCCCTGGGTATGCTGCGCTGGCGCTTACACTGTAGCGCCAGCGCAGCATACCCATGGAACCAGGCTGACTTTTTCTTATTTCGGGTTGCTATGGAGACGGGTCACGTTGATTAACGTGAATCACGGCGTGTTAATTTCGAGGATTAGTTTATCGAAATCATTAATACAACACGCATTGTCAATCAAATGTCACATGGGATCACATTCACTTGAAGGGTCATCATTGAAAATCTTGAATTAGTATTGTTTTTGTAAGTGCGAACGTTCTGTGGGAAAAGATATTCCGCAAATATGGCATTTTTAAACAACTATAGTTCGAAAGTAATGGCGTTCAACAAAATCGCTATCCAGAAAGGGACAGAGGCTTTGACAGGTTCATCGAAGGCTTCCTTTTAAAAATTCGTGTTATGAATCCGCCGACTTGACAAATTGAAATGTGAAAAAATAAAATTAAATGCGGTGTCTTTTAAATTCCGCCGACTAGAAATAAGTACATAATAAAAAAACTCATTAACTGTCGCTATCAATATAAAATAGTTTTCAAAATACTATAATTAAAACGTGTAATGTCGGAAATTCTTGCAATTGGATTTTTTCATTCTTTCGACCTGCCAACCTGCATTATTGTGCCTTAAATCTGTACAATGTCTGGCCAAATCGTCTTTCTATGTCAGCAGTGTAAACCACAGGCCCTGGGAAAATGAGTGATAAGCGCTTCATGTCAGAAACTAAAATTCTACATGAGACTACTGGTTTGGAACAAAATATTCACGTGCGGAACTTGCTCAAACAAAAATAACCACTTTGGCAAGTCTAGATTTCTCCAGTTTCAGGCTGAAAATTAAGCGATTCTCTGTGATCCTCTATATCATATATCAACAGATATTTTATAAACCAATGTCAACTTAATAATATTTAAAATTTAGAGATTAAACATTTGCCAAGGTAGCCCGTGTTCTCATAAAACTGTGGCTTGTTATCAGTAGCGCGTGAATAAATAAGTGCCCGTATTAAGTGTTACCTAACATATCTTTACTAATACACAATATGTCAGTATCTGTATATGCAAATATACACAAACTGTGAATAGCCTCCATCCACACCCCGAGTCGCAAATAAGCTTGTACGTTTCAGTTCATATTGAAATGTCTTATTTAAACACAATATATGAATCAACAGATAAATCATACACACAAAACTGTTTACAATGAGACAATCGGACATGGCGAGTGTAAACAGACACAACTATGCACGGAAGTAGCACGATTACAAGCCCGGGCGTCTCATCAGTTTGGGGGGCGGTCGGGTAACCTAGTGGTTAAAGCGTTCGCTCGTCACGTCGAAGACCCGGGTTCGATTCCCGACAATGGGTACAATGTGTGAAGCCCATTTCTGGTGTCCCCCGCCGTGATATTGCTGGAATGTTGCTAAAAGCGGCGTAAAATCATACTCACTCACTCACTCATCTATTTGGGAGAGACACTCGATGGGCAGAGACTGTCACACCGAGATCCGAGACACGTGTATCCTGCCGTGCACTGTAGCCACAGACACAATAAAGTTTCTGGGTTGAATAATTGTGACAGTATCATGATTGTGATGATAAGTGCAGCATAATATTTGTTCGCAAGCTTTTCACATATAAGTGCTAAGATAGATAAATAGACTGCCAGAGTAACAAACAAAGATTCACTAAACTTTGGCATTGCGATTCTCGACTACAATATGCATATATGAACACACAATGCCATTTAGATATTGATCAAACGTAACAAATGTTATATTTGGGATAAAACCTTTTCAATACGGATTCTCGTGCTTTTGGGGGGTTGAGTCCCGTCTGGGAATATTCACAGCCTAAACCTTCTTTTTAATTCTCCAACGGAGAAAAAAATATTTTATATGGCTAGTTATACCCCTTTACACTAATATGTTTATGCTTTATATTCTGTGACATATTTTAAGTCTCTCGTAACCCTTACGGGTGGATTCACTTATATGTCCTGTTATATGTATCTATGCAAATATTTTTGTGAGGTGATAATCAAATAAACAATCTGTCTGTCTGTCTGTCTGTCTGTCTGCGTATATGATTGAGGGTAAGCATCCGCCATTCACACAATTTTCACACATGTGTACTCGTATATTGCCTTGTCGCACGCTAATAAAATAACAGGTAACATTCATTCACACTGGTCGCGTTAACAGATTCGTGACAATACCTGAACGACCTCAAAGCAGTAATCAACTGTCATTATAAATTCGGAATATATACAGGTGTGGTCGTGAGATTCGGTCTGAACCACGCCACACTGATACATGAGATGGGATTACCGCAGTATGTTTACAAACTGCCTGGGAATAGCTCACCTGTGCAGTGACCAGGTGCAGGAGGGTCCCACGGCGTTACCTGTAATTCACCTGTTCATTGTTTACCTGTACATATACCTACACGTCAGTCTATATGACTATAAAGGTGATATATTTAATGAAGCACCTGCTTTGTAGTATAATCGCTACTGTCAGTGAGACATTTAGGGTTATACATAGACTTGACATCGAGCATAGATGTGAAAAATGGAGGTCATCTGGTGCCATCACTATATAATTTTGTAATTTGAAGTTTACACGATACACGACTTTTCCATTGGACGAGAGGTCGGTCACATGACCACTAATATGACGTTCGTATGTGTATGAACGACACATATGACGTTCATACGTTTTTCACCAGACCATGATTTCTTGAAATCACGTAAATCACTTCCACATTCTTGGGGAAAATCCTGGGAATTCCCCAGCACGAACGCAAACAGAAGCGTTCTCTCTGATCATTTATACCCTTTAATCTTGAACTCAGCATTTTAGTACACATTGAGAAACGTCGGAGAGTTTGACTGCATGATCGTTCACAAATATCCTCTCTACTATCGCTCCTTGTGAATAAAACGAAGAAATGCAAAACCAAAGTATCGTAGTATCGACTCGACTCCATGCAGACAGTGATAGTCTACAGCAATCCACGAATTTACCTCTTTAATTACCTTTCTATGATCATCTAATTGATCAATGATCACTATAACTTGCAACTCTATGAAGGTTCATACTCCACAACTCACACAAAGTGAAAGTCAATTCATAATTGATAGTGATTCATAAACATATGCTTATGATATACATTGTAGTCAGAATCGTGCAATTTACTTTTTTTCTTGAAATTTCAAGATACTAACTTGACATTTTAAGATGTTATATTAAAATTTCAAGCTACTAACTTGAAATTTCAAATAAGTATCTTGAAATGTCAAGATACTAAGTTAAAATTTCAAGATACATAAGTTGAAATTTGAAGAAAATAAGTTGAAATTCAAGATACTGAGTTGAAATTTCAAGAAAATAAGTTGAAATTCAAGATACTGAGTTGAAATTTCAAGAAAATAAGTTGAAATTCCAAGATGCTAAGTTGAAATTTCAAGATAATCATCATTTCAAGTTAGTATCTTAAAATGGCCCTAAATGCTTCCGTATCATGAGACTGTTTCTCTGTGGGGATTCCGAGTTAGCATGGCACCCAGCTACCTAGTATGTCTGTCGTAACGTGACTTGGCTGATAGTGTGTCATCGTACGCCGATGTGTGGATCTAATATCAATCACAAGTTTGTTGTTAATGGCCGTTATGATGTAGCTAGAACATTGCTGAAAGCAGTAAACAAGAAACAAATATAAACAAAGACGAGACTGGGGGTATTATTGTCAAACTGTGGAAATAGACATTTCAATGAAGTCATGAAACAATGCATAGAATTGTCTGTACTGTCAAGAAGGATTGGTCTCGGCAATCACCACACGTCTTTGAAGGCATCAGGGTAGACTTGCACAAGTCTTTATGGCACAGATTATAAGTTTAAATCACAATTTCTAGATTATATAAATAATATGAACAAGTTGTCCCAATACGAGTCTGGCGCTTGTCTAGAATTGCCTATTATAAGGATAGAATTACTATATACCCATGGACTAATTCAGTACAGCCTTGGAGCAAGGCTAGTTCTATACAGTGGTCTACCTTCGTATCAATGACAATATTAGCCAGTGAAACAGATCACAAATGCCCCCCAGGAGAACTCGGCTTGAAGAAATACCGTTACTCTTTCTCTTGCACTGCCTCACAATCGAGATATTTCCAACAGCCGAGCTTAGCACGGCTAGCTAGATATTAGTGGCGAATCTGATATTGAAACTTCACGAATCAGCATGGCCACCTGAACAGTTGTTGGTGACTCTTATATAAGTAAACAATTAGTATTCTCTTACTATTCGTCCATACAGTCTACTCCTTATGTTACGAAGTCTGATAAACCGAAGTGGATATGACGAACTTGTTTCTAAACCCCGAAGTTGTTGGCGTAGTTGTAGCCTGGTGCTTAAGACACTCACTCACTCACTCACTCACGATATCATAATGTCTGTAAAATGTAACTCGTCCTTCTACCCAGAAGAGTACCGAGTACGCGGTATGATATCCGGTCAAGCGTTGGCGTAAGAATGATCGGTTTGGGTTATTTAATTATAAACAGATTAGTCTGATGCGATAGCATTTGTTATTTGTATGCAACATGCTTTGTTATCGTCGTGCGAAAATATGTTCTGACAGCATGTTCCGACCTTTCTGTGGCATTGTCCTTCTGAAGGTCAGGGTCACGCTGAGTCAACGCTTCCACGATGACAGGATAATCTGTATATTTGTTTAGATGCTGTTTTTCATTCAACAGGAAATTCGGACGTTTTCACATCCTATTGTCGCGATGTTCATATCGTCACGTACATACGCCTCACACCTTTTACCCTAACTCCTTAACATCGTGACGTACATACGCCTCACACCTTTCATCCTAACGCCATAACGTCGCGACGTATATACGCATCACACCTATCATCCTAACGCCATAACGTCGTGACGTATTTACGCCCCACACCTGCCATCTTATATAACTCCCTTACGTCGCGACGTACATATGCCTCACACCTTTCATCCTAACCCCTTAACGTCGTGACGTATATACGCCTTACACCTTTCATCCTAACGCCATAACGTCTTGACGTATTTACGCCTCACACCTTTCATCCGAACTGCCTCACGTCGTGACGCACATACGCCTTTCATCCTAACTCCCTAACGTCTTGACGTACATACGCCTTACACCTTTCATCCTAACGCCATAACGTCTTGACGTATTTACGCCTCACACCTTTCATCCTAACTCCCTAACGTCTTGACGTACATACGCCTTACACCTTTCATCCTAACGCCATAACGTCGTGACGTATTTACGCCTCACACCTTTCATACTTACTGCCTAACGTCGTGACGTACATACGCATCACACCTTTCATCCTAACTCCCTAACGTTGCACGGATGTCATTCCTAAACAGATCCTGTGTTACAATTTCTGAGAAGATGCCTCGCTTGACTTAAAAAACCCATTTGTGAATAAATCTAACAAATATTTACACGCAACCATTTCCATACGCCTTTAAATAAACATTCTATGAATAATCCTTCGGAACCGTTCTTGTTTTAACGTCGTTCCCTGTCAATGCCCCTGAGTATGCAGACACAACAGGATAATACAACCTGATATCGGTGAGCAAAACACTACGTCATCAAGCACCTGCCCCGTGATGCCGCTGCGGACAGAATTCATGCCAGTTCTAGAACCGTGGGAGATGGAGATGTCTAAAATTTGAATATCTAATTGGAGTGTCATTGCCGTTTACCCATACTGGGGTGATAGTATAGCGTGTCAGCTAAATGGTCGTCGTCTTTTATCAACGACCACGGACATTCCGCTGTCACAAGAGGATCATAATCATAATTCGAATTCACGACCCGCGGATCATTGCAAGGCCGAGGGACGCAACTCTGCACAGTGAATCACAGCACCGTAGATCACCCAGGCCGACACAAATCCCATATCGCAGCGCAATGCACATCAACGTCAACCTTTCATTTTTGGTTCTTTGTTGTTCTACGCCGCATTCAGCAATATTTCAACTATATGACGGCGTTCTGTAATTAATCAAGTCTGTGTTAGATAATCCGTCAACTTTTAATCCGTCTACTAAATTTAATATCCTCTTCGTAGTGAAATAAACTGCCGGACAAAAGAAAGTATACAACCATGTTTGATGGGGCGGTCGGGTAGCCTAGTGGTTAAAGCGTTCGCTCGTCACGCAGAAGACCCGGGTTCGAATCCCGACATGGGTACAATGTGTGAAGCCCATTTCTGGTGTCCTCCGCCGTGATATTGCTGGGATATTGCTAAAAGCGGCGTAAAACAAGAACTCACTCACTCACACCCCATGTTTGATGGTAACTTAAAATGAAACAAACAAGAATTGGTTATTCGATGGTGATGTACTCTATACGGGTATAACAGCGTGTTAGACCTTGCGTTTTTAGTTTTTCAGCCACTGTGTTCAGCTAGGTAACGTTTTGAAACTTTCTTTTGCCCGGCAGGTTACACCATGAATCAATCAGCACGGCTAAGTATTTCGTGCAGATGAATTACATTACATATTTATTTGAATATGTCACATCAAAAGAATTAATATATTGGTATTCAATGTCACATCGGGAACCACTTACGTCGGTTCATAAACAAACCACATTCCTGCATATGAACGTCCGGGGTATTTGCCCGAGGTAAACATATCTACTTGAATGACAAATCTGAAGACCAGTGACACGTTACAATGTGGCAGATCTTGACGACAACGGGCTAGGGGCCTGTGCCAATAGAGAGGGACCAAGGCAGAACCATGAAATCTATTGTTAGTGAAAGGGATTGTATGTAATGAATTTTCACGGCGATAGCCCAGTTGTGTTGAAGCTACCACAGCCGTCCGGCGACAGCTGTGGGTGAAGTGAGGCTGAAGCGCTTCCTTTACGATCGAATTGCAATACACCTGGCCAGGGGCGGGGGAACTGTACTGCCTGGGTACCATCAGCGTGTGCATGTAGTGTGAGAAAGTCGACGTGCGAGAGATAGTGACAGGTAAGAGAGTGTGTGTGTGTGTGTGTGTGTGAGAGAGAGAGAGAGAGAGAGAGAGAGAGAGAGAGAGACATACACACACACACACACACAGAGGGACACAGAGAGAGACACAGAGAGAGAAAGAGAGAGAAAGAGAGAGAGAAAGAGCGAGAGAAAGAGAGAGAAAGAGAGAGAGTATGTATGTATGTATGTATGTGTGTGTGTATGTATGTATGTGTGTGTATGTATGTATGTGTGTGTGTGTGTATGTATGTATGTATGTATGTGTGTGTGTGTGTGTGTATGTATGTATGTGTGTGTGTGTGTGTGTGTGTGTGTGTGTGTGTGTGTGTATGTATATATGTATGTATGTATGTGTGTGTGTGTATGTATGTATGTGTGTGTGTGTATGTATGTTTGTATGTATGTGTGTGTGTGCGTAGGAGAGAGGGAGGGAGAGAGAGAGGGGAGAGAGAGAGTATGTGTGTGTGCGTGTGTGTGTGTGTCTGTGTGTGTCTGTGTGTGTGTCTGTGTATGTGTGTATGTATGTATGTATGTATGTATGTATGAGTGTGTGTGTGCCTAGGAGAGAGGGAGAGAGAGAGGGAGAGAGAGGGAGAGAGAGAGGAGATAGAGTATATATATATGTGTGTGTGTGTGTGTGTGTGTGTGTGTGTGAAGTGTTTCAATGTAAACTCAGCGGCAACTGGGTAAGGCTCTTATGTGGTTACACCTGTTGAACGTATTTCAGTGGAGTTTAAGTTCTACTGTACGAGCGGGTATTCATCTATACATATGTAAACAGCTAAGTTCTATAAATACTCCTTCTTGCTTAAAGTAGGCCTTGTGTACCAAGTACCTAAAATAAACAAACACTTTGATAACACGCTGACTTGAATATGTTGAATCCAACACTTGAACGCACTGCGAAACGAGGGTATCAGTCGACAGAAGTCCGCACTTCGAAACCCGGAAATTCCTAAACGACATATCTAGGTTAGATATGAATTAAACCAATGACTAGTTGTGAAACATATCTGGAAGTTAATGAAACATAAATAAAAATGACCTACATTTGAATCAGTACACCTTACTCCTGATATAACGAAGTAGGATGTACTCCATACTCCTGATATAACGAAGTAGGATGTACACCTTACTCCTGATATAACGAAGTAGGATGTAATCCTTACTCCTGATATAACGAAGTAGGATGTACACCTAACTCCTGATATAACGAATTAGGATGTACTCCATACTCTGATATAACGAAGTAGGATGTACTCTATACCCTGATATAACGAAGTAGGATGTACTCCATACTCTGATATAACGAAGAAGGATGTACTCCATACTCTGATATTACGAAGTAGGATGTACTCCATACTCTGATATAACGAAGTAGGATGTACTCCATACTCTGATATTACGAAGTAGGATGTACTCCATACTCTGATATTACGGAGTAGGATGTACTCCATACTCTGATATAACGAAGTAGGATGTACTCCATACTCTGATATAACGAAGTAGGATGTACTCCATACTCTGATATTACGAAATGGGATGTGTTGAAATGTCGCTTTTCACGAACAGCAGTCCAATATCCGTGTAATTGAACTTCATATCATTTTAAACAAGAATGATACAAGAAACTTACCTATGTAATATTTTTAAATATATGACTTACAATATCTACTCTAATATTAACTTGTTGAACTGAAGAGTTAATTTGGAAATAACATAAAGGGTTTTAGAGTTAGTGAGTAAATGTGTATGCCGTTTTAAGCTATATGTCATTGAGGGGGGCGCAGGCATCACATTGTACCCATGTGGGGAATCAATCCTGGATCTTCCTGACATGTGAACCACTAGACTACACCACCGCCCCAATTTGAGAGCATGGTCACTTTGAATTTCCTTCATGTTCTGCTTGTCTGCGATACTTCCAAACAATACAAATGCACATCTCTCCCTGTGATATGACAACAAATAATGAACATATCCATCCTAAACTATCAATGGACGTAAACCTATCTGTGTTGCTAGGCCGAAAGCGTGTCCCCATTTTGAATTGTACCATAAGTTCCCGTGTTTTTTTCATGTCAACAATTTGACTTGTCTTTGCATGTGTTTGTGACGGGTAACAACATTGGGGCACGAGACGCTCACCTGTTCACGAACACCTGGTATCATCACTATTTGATAGTGATTCATAAACGCATGCTCATGATATAGTCGGAATCGTACAATGGACACTGCCTTTCGCAGAGATTACTTATGAATATGGAAGGGGTTTTGTCGCTTTTACTTAATGTTATCAACCAACAATGTACTGTTACACGTATCATTTATCCATATTTATATATTTTTACACGATTATGTTTAGAAGCAAATGTCAAATCTATTCACTGTTTATCTTTGATTCTGGACCCAAGCCCTTGAATTCCGTCATAACTACAACCAGAACTGATGTCATGACGTATCCCAGATTACGTCACTTCCTGTTAAAAGGGGGTTGAGTGAATAATGCATTTAACGCCTCTTTGAACAGTATTTAAGTTATATCACGGCGTGTCAGCTAATCGTGGAAGATGAACAAGAATAATGAAAATTGTGGACACTAAAATTTACATCTCTGTGAAACCCAGGAGCATTGAAGTGGTCCGAACAAGGATAATAAATAGAGCCAATCTGGGATTCGAACTTACAACCTCCAAACTATTCTTTCCTCTTACATTAAGCTGACGCGCAGACCATACAGCTGGAATTCTGTTCGATCAACTCCCGCATCAATTCCTGCATCAATTCACGCACCGCAGTTTTTTCCTTTACGATAACCAACATATTTTTAGAAATTTATGATAAAGTATAAAACCACATGAACGGAATTATATCAACGTACATGTTAACATAAAATAAAATAAATCTATCAAAACATTTATGCATCGGATTTTCATAAAAATACCGAACACCAATCTAATATCTTAGTATATATGTAGCCAGGGTTGCGTAAATCGATAATAAACACTCTCGATGTTTATGGACCATAAACGTTAGGTAAACATATATCTTACATTATGAGGAATAAGGCTTCAATAACCAGAGTCAAAAGACTAGGGTTGTGGAACCTTAAGGACATATAATCCGGGCAAATATTCAATTTCCTGTTAATTACGTTTCCAAAAGTGTTGATATAGAACGCTGATCGTCTAAATTTTATAAGAAAATATCCACAAACTGATTAAACGCTTAATGTAGCTTGAAATAAACTTGATGGTTCTTGTATAGTTAACAAGTTGACTAGAGCTACACAGTACATGCGTATACGCTTGACCAGCTTTGAATAAGAATGATTTGAATCTCGGGACCCAATTTGACTTTCAGTCTGAGCATGTGAATGGTGTCTGGAGAGAGTTGAACCTTGGCTCAAATAACTCCATAGTGAAATTTTAAGGGATTGATTTGAAACTGCTGAACCGGTCGAGTTGGGGGTGACCTTTGAGGTTTGTGACTTTCTGACATGGAATTAAATGTACGGTACAGGACTGAACGCAGTAGACACTGAATATAAGCTGCCGGACAAAAGAAAGTACACACACATGTTTAATGGTGGCTATTGAAACAAACAAGAAATGGTAATTTCGATGGTGATGTATTTGATGCGGGTAGCATTGTGTTGGACTTTAAGTTTGCAGTGTCTCGGCCACTGTTTTCAGCCTAGCAACGATTTGATAACGTTTGTAATGTTCTGGTCTAAGCCAGTGTTCAAGAGTATACTTTCTTTTGCCCTGCAGTTTACAACAACACCCTCGTTGCTCGAGAAAAGTTAAATCATTTGAACAGAAATGCAATTTGACTCAACATGGTTTGCATTTCAGGCAATGATGTATGTACAAATGAGCTCATTGTGTCGCTATTTACAGCTTTCAACAACAATACAAATGAACATAAAATGCATTGTTGTGTAAAACGACCTACTTTGTCTTCTTTTAAAAAGAAATGAAGTTTCAATAAAGGAGCCTTTGATAAAATGCATCTGAATGGTATATATTATATGGTATCCGTTGTGTGTGCATATTGAATGTTTGGTGAATGTTGTATGCATTGTGTGTGCATATTGAAAGTTTGGTGAATGTTGGATGCATCGTGTGTGCATATTGAATGTTTGGTGAATGTTATATGCATTGTGTGTATATATTGAATGTTTGGTGAATGTTGTATGCATTGTGTGTGCATATTGAATGTTTGGTGAATGTTGTATGCATTGTGTGAGCATATTGAACGTTTGGTGAATGTTGTATGCATTGTGTGTATATATTGAATGTTTGGTGAATGTTGTATGCATCGTGTGTGCATTTTGAACGTTTGGTGAATGTTGTATGCATCGTGTGTGCATATTGAATGTTTGGTGAATGTTGTATGCATCGTGTGTACATATTGGATGTTTGGTGAATGTTGTATGCATCGTGTGTGCATATTGAATGTTTGGTGAATGTTGTATGCATCGTGTGTGCATATTGAACGTTTTGGTGAATGTTGTATGCATCGTGTGTACATATTGAATGTTTGGTGAATCAGTAGGGGTAATTGGGGTCCTTGGCAGCAATGCTCTAGATTGATTATGTGTACAAATTCATTAAGATGAATTTCGAGCACTATTGTGAGTATCCAGATTTGATCAAGATGTATGACTGCAACCCAGTCCTATGATCTAGTGGGACGATTTCTGGATGACCCTTAGGCAAACGAGGAGGACGTTATCATTTCCACGTAACGCTGGACACTAGAATCTATAAAGAAGCCTGATTTATGTGGCGTTGCAGTGAAGTAGAAACGACAGAACCATTTCCATAATCATAAGAAATCTCTACTAAAATCAGTGTCTAGTGTCCGCTTCCGACTACATCACAAGCGCGTGTTTATCAATCACTATCAAATAGTGATGATACCAGGTGTTCGCAAGAACAGGGGTAATAAAAGTATGAATGTGTCGAACATACTTTAAAACTAAAACCTCAAAATCAAACCTCAAAATTAAGGAAAAGGACAACTTTGAAACTGGTAAGGCTATGTTTGATATTGTGATCACATTTATACAACTACTGTGTGTTTATATTAAAAATAAGCGTCACAATCATTTTCATATTCATAAGAAATTTCCACAACAAAACATGGAATGATTTCGACTCTCTTATAAGCTTATGTTTATGAATCACTGCACTGATTTTAAATTTCTATCTGCCTATGAAGGATATTTATTTCAAAGAAAAATTATTATGCCTTTATCTGGTATCAATATGCATTTAGGAAAGTGCTGATGGTACACATACATCACTGTGATAACAGTATTCCTGTATAAAAGTGATAATATTATTTGCTTTGATCACAGAGCGATGATCGTGCGTCTCTCACAATGTTAATGATAATACACA
The DNA here is from genome assembly GCF_022045235.1 of Haliotis cracherodii. NCBI lineage: Eukaryota > Metazoa > Mollusca > Gastropoda > Lepetellida > Haliotidae > Haliotis > Haliotis cracherodii. Next base: position 9,440,744 of record NW_027266272.1, read on the forward strand.
TGTGTCAAATAGCACAAATGCACATGTCATAAATATATGGTTTATGAAAGTGATGACCGTATACTTCAATTTATCAATATGCCATGGCCGTATGTTCCCTTGTCACAGTCTGCACAAAGCCAGTGCTCCAACAAAGCTATACTAGCTTATGTCAAAGATGAAGTACATCCTTGTCACAGTCTGAAAAAAGTAATGTTCCAACAAAGCCATACTAGCTTATGTCAAAGATGAAGAACATCCTTGTCACAGTCTGAACAAAGCCATACTAGCTTATGTCAAAGCTGAAGTACATCCTTGTCACAGTCTGAACAAAGCCATACTAGCTTATGTCAAAGCTGAAGTACATCCTTGTCATAGTCTGAAAAAAGTAATGTTCCAACAAAGCCATACTAGCTTATGTCAAAGATGAAGTACATCCTTGTCATAGTCTGAACAAAGCCATACTAGCTTATGTCAAAGATGAAGTACATCCTTGTCACAGTCTGAACAAAGTAATGTTCCAACAATGTTACAGCATGATTGGGTTGACTTGGATAGGGCATGAGGCCACGAGGCCATTAGGACATTGGTTCCTTCTGAAAGCTTCTACTGAAACAGGACTTTTTCTTCGTGGCTTTGAATTCAGTTGTGATTTCCGTGGTTTTAGAACGTTTCTGTTGGTCAATATTGGAATAGAACTTTTTAGTTGGTTGATTGAAGGCAGAAGTTATGGGTAGCTAGTGGTGATTTACACTCGACAGGCTAATGTTTGGCAAATGAGTTCGAAATCTGAAACTTACTCACAATGAAAACAGTTTCATGCAATCGACAGTTTGTGATACAAAATACGAACATTGTTATCTCGAATTCGTGTTGTCGGATTCGACTCATTCTCTAGGGGCGGGGGTAGCCTAGTTGTAAAGGCGTTGGGTTGACACGCCAAATGTCCGGGTTCGATTCCCCAGTGATCAATTAATGAAGGGCTTGTCTGGTGTTTTCCCACCGTGACATCTCAAAAGCGGCGTAAAACAACACACTACTCGCTCGTCGAAGGTGGAAAGCTTACCTGTGAATGTGTGTGTTCCGCTATAACTGTCCGTGATGTGTCCAGTGAGGGGTCAGTCCAGTAATCCGTGCACGGAAGCTGACAGATGAATGACACTCCGCAAGCTTAAAGCAATCTACACAAGTTCCGACTGTGACGGACTCTCATAGTTACTGTATTTAAACAACTGGATAACACTGACACCGACAGACTAGCTACTGTGTGTAATCAAGGATGATAATGTCAACACACCGTTTCTAAATAAAACAAGATAAGCATTTCTCGGTCTATAAACAGATTGAGATTTCAGAGTTGCCAGAGCCGACTCCAATATGAAACCGATATAACTCATTCATTAACGAAACTATTAAAATCTGCTCAAACCGTTCAGTACGGGCCCCTTTCTGACTGTCAATTGGCAGTCCCGGGAGAGTGTTAAACACAAGGGTATATTCGTCCAATTACGACTGTGTTAATCCCCAGTTGTCGTCACTGTGACTATCGAACGCTGCGGTCCACACAGTACTGGCTGAGGCTACCGACTGCTCGCTGTATACGCTGAGAGAGCGAGTACCACTGGCGTATGTATGTGAAGGGAGACTCGGCGAGGCGGGCCGAGTTAGGATCGCTTACAACATAGTATTGTTGCTCTACACTCCGAGGCTCCACGCCTTATTCACAGATTTGGGCCCGTAGACAGTCTCCTGTCTGTCTGCCCGAGGGGTGGCTTATATACCTCGATATGGGTGTCAACTCTCCGTGAATAGCCTACTTCTCGTTGTTTGAGGAAAACTTTGTCACGAGTGAAATACAATCATGAAACAGATACTAGTATCTATATGAACTAAAACAAATATGTATATGAACTAAAACAGATATATGTATATGAACTAAAACAGATACATGTATATGAACTAAAACATATATTTAAATGGACTAATGAAATACATATCACAATGAAACATATATGTTTATGAACTAGAACAGATATTTTAATGAACTAGAACAGATACCTATATTAACTAAAACAGATATATATCTGTGTGTGTGTGTGTGAATATAGATAGATGTTTATGAACTATATATATATATATATATATATATATATATATATATATATATATATATATATATATATATATATACATACATATCTATATATATATATATGAACTAAAACATATCTATATACATATCTATATATATATATGAACTAAATCAGATATCTATATGAACTAAAACAGATATATATGAACTAAAATAGATGTATATGAAGTCAAACATAGCTATATGAACTGAAACCGACATTTAGACAAACTAAAACCGATATCTAGATGAACTTAAACGATTTATG